>NC_135724.1:73136364-73736364 GCF_964656455.1 Halichoerus grypus
GGTAGATGGCCTGTAAAAATGGTCACCCAAAATCTATAGAGGCAGAAAGTAGATTAGTGGTTGCCCATGGATGGGGGAGGAGGGCTAGTTCCAATCTCCTTGAATCAGAGCTGGCCTTGTAGCTTGCCTTGACTAGTAGAATGTGGAGGAAATAATGCAGGAGTTCCAGAACGCAGGCCTCAAAAGATCTGGCAACTCCCACTGTTACCATCTAGAGGCCCAGCCACCATGTAAGCAAGCTTGGGCTAAGAATAAGGTTTCTCAACCTCGGTGCTATTGACGTTTTGGGCCAGACAGTTCTTTGTGGTGGCGGGCTATCTGATGCACTGGTGGATGTTTAGCAGCACCTTTGGCCTCTACCCACTAGATGCTCCAGTTGTGACAACCAAATGATTTCTAGACATTTCCATGTATCCCCTGTGGGAGAAAATCACCCCTGCTTGAAAACCACTGGACTAGACTACTGAAGAATGAGAGGCCACGTGGTAAGAAAGGCCCAGCCAACGACCAGCTGCTCCAGCCACCCCAGCCAGACATAGGAGCGAAACCGTCTTGGAGGTTCCACCCTCAAGGGAACACCCAGTTGAATGTAACCAAATGATAACCTTAGCTGACAGCACATGAAGCAGAAGAACTGAGCCTAGTCAATTCACAAAATCACAAGAAATAATATATCATTGTAAGCCGCTAAGTTTTGGGGTCATGTGTTTTGTAGCAACAGATAACTGCAATACAGGCCTATCTCCATTCTTGCTACCATTCATTCTCTGCACTTTCAAGGCTACTAGATTTGCCTTTCTAAAATACACTTTTGGGGGGGCGCCTGGGTTGCTCAGTTGTTAAGCGTCTGCCTTAGGCTCAGGTCATGATCCCAGGGTCCTGGGATCCAGCCCCGCATCGGGCTCCCTGCTCCGCGGGAAGCCTGCTTCTCCCTCTCCCACTCCCCCTGCTTGTGTTTCTGCTCTCGCTGTCTCTCTCTCTGTCAAATAAATAAATAAAATCTTTTTTAAAAAATAAAATAAAATAAAATAAAATACACTTGTGGGGGCACCTGGGTGGCTCATTTGGTTAAGCATCTGTGTTCAGCTCAGGTCATGATCCCAGGGTCCTGGGATCGAGCCACACATCGGGCTTCCTGCTCAGTGAGGAGTCTGCTTCTCCCTCTCCCTCTACCATTCCCCCCCACTTGTGCTCTCTGGCTTTCTCTATCTCTCTGTCAAATAAAATAAAATAAAATAAAATAAAATAATTTGTGAAATTCCTCAATTCTATTCAGACCTTTCAGGGCCTTCCCCACCATCGACAGGAGGAAGTACAAACTCCTTAGCATGGTCCACAGAGCCCTTTATAATCTGGTCTTTCTTTAGGATACCCTCAAACCCTGAGATTCAAACTATACATGTCTACTTGCAATTTATCGAACAGCCCATTCTTTTTTATACCTCTAGGTCCTTTCTCAGGCTGTGCTCTTTGCCTGTTACTCTCTTCCAACCTGTAAGTTCACACACTCCCTGAAAATTCAGATTAAATAGCATCCTCTTCAGAAAGTCCATGCAGATCCCACCATCTGAAATGCTTTCTCCCTTATGACCTCAAAATAACCATGTATATGTCTCACACTATGTACACCTACCTCAAACCACGTTGCATTTCATGTTTTATTCATACTTCTTTTTTTTAAAAGATTTTATCTTCAAGTAATCTCTACACCCAGCATGGGGCTCAAACTCACAACCCGGAGATCAAGAGTCGCATGCTCTACTGACTGAGCCAGCCAGGTGCCCCCTGTCTTATTCACACTTCTGATGAGACTGTGAAAACCTTGAAAGCTAGAACTGAGTTTTTTCTGTTGCTTTGTTGACAGTACCCGGCGCATGATAGGACCTCAATAAATATTTGCTGAGTGGACATAGTAGGTTGAACAAGTATTACTAAGCAGCTTGTCCAAGTTGCTCAGTGAGTAGGTGCCACAAACCAGGTCTTCAGGCTCCACCACCAATTTATTCCCCACTTCTTCTTATCTCGCTTTACTCCTGAACACACTTGGCGGTGCACACCCAAAGTGTACCTGGTCAATCCACAAGCTGACTTCTCATCACTATGCCGTGGCTTGTAATGCCAGCAACTCCTAAGCTTGAACAGTTAACGAGTAACCTTATCCTTCTTGTCCCAGTGGGTGCCAGTCATAATCTTCAGAAAAAGCTAATGAACTAGACACAAGAAGGACTCTGCGTCTAGAAGTTGTATAGAATGGAAGCCCAACTCAAAATGGCTTATGGAAACCAGGAATGAGAAAAGTCTGGGGAATCTGGATTCAGGTGCACCTGGATCCGGGGATCAAATGATATCATCAGGCTCTCTCATCCTCCCCTCCCCCCGCTTGCCATTTCTTTTCCCAGCTCCACATCCTTTATTGTGGCTTCATTCTTAAGTTCCAGGTAGTGGTTTCTGGCAGCTCTAGGCTTAGTTCTTTCTTACTGCTATCAATCTCATCAGAAAGAGAGTTTTCTATCACTTTGACTCCAACAAAGATCCCAGAATTAGGTATCATTGGATAGGTGTGGATCATGTATCCATTCTTTTTTTTTTTTTAAAGATTTTATTTATTTATTTATTTGACAGAGAAAGGGAGAAGCAGGCTTCCCGCCAAGCAGGGAGCCCGATGTGGGGCTCGATCCCAGGACTCTGGGATCATGACCTGAGCCGAAGGCAGACGCTTAACGACTGAGCCACCCAGGCACTCCTCATGTATCCATTCTTTTTTTTTTTTTAAGATTTTATTTATTTATTTGACAGAGAGAGAGAGACAGCGAGAGAGGGAACACAAGCAGGGGGAGTGGGAGACGGAGAAGCAGGCTTCCCGCTGAGCAGGGAGCCCGATGCGGGACTCGATCCCAGGACCCTGGGATCATGACCTGAGCTGAAGGCAGACGCTTAACGACTGAGCCACCCAGGCGCCCCTCATGTATCCATTCTTGAGCCAATCACTGTGTCTGTGGATTTGGGAATTGCTGATTGGCTAGGCTCATCTGAGATGGATGCGATGGCCAGTTTCTGAAATGGCCCTCAGTGACCTTGCCTTCAGATACTCATGCCCTTATATGGTCCCCTCCTACACTAAACCAAGGTTATATGAACAATAGAAATACAACTGAAGTGATGCCATGCGACTTCCCAGGCTAGGTCATAGAGGTGTTGCTGCTGCTTCTTTTTTTTTTTTTAAGATTTTACTTATTTATTTATTTATTTATTTATTTATGAGAGAGAGTGAGAGAGCACATGCAAGCGGGGAGAGGGGCAGAGGGATAGGGAGAGAGAGAATCTCAAGCAGACTCCCCACTGAGCATGGAGCTTGATGCAGGGCTTGATCCCAGAACCCTGAGATCATGACCTGGGCTGAAATCAAGAGTCGGACACTTAACTGACTGCACCACCCAGGCGCCCCAAGGAGAGAAAATCTTAAGCAGCCTCCACGCCCAGCGTGAGCTTGACACAGGGCTGGATCTCACAACCTTGAGATCATGACCTGAGCCAAAATCAAGAGTTGGATGCTTAACCAAGTGAGCCACCCAGGCGCCCCAGCATTTTATTCTTTTCGATGCTATTGTAAATAGAAGTGTTTTCTTAATTTCCTTTTTTTTTAAAGTAGTCTCCATACCCAACATGGGGCTCAAACTCATGACTCTGAGATCAAGAGTCACGTGCTCTTCTGACTGAGCCAGCCAGGCACCCCCATGATTATTATTGCCTTAAGTCACTGAGTTTTGGGGTGATTTGTTGAACAGCAGACATAACTAACAAAATTACTCATCCCTCAACTTTGGGTAAGGAATCAGTCCTACTCCATGTGGACTGAAGTGGAAGGAATGATTCCCTTAGGAGTAATCACATTGCTGTTAGTGGGAAGGTGAACAGAGGAAATGAACACTGGGTGAACCACACAACAGCTAACCCAACAATGGGTTCTCCATGGACACATACTTGCTGGAAGAGTGAAGCACTAAGATGACACTATTTCATTTTAGGTGGCTCTGAGCCTCGGGGCCAGGGGGATTCAGGCCCAGATGTTCCTATGCCGATTTTCCAGCCCCAACTACCGACAGTTTTTCTCCCAAGTTATCCCTAGACTTGATTGGTTACGGGCACCACAGACAATTCACTTTCATTGTCAACCTAAATATTTGCTCTTAAAGTAAGCTATTTGTTGTTTTTCTTTTCATCTAGAGAATTGAAGCCCCCAATTCCTCCATATTGTGTGACTAATGTATAGCTTAAGGCTTCTTCTGTTAAAATGGCTTTTTAATTTAATTTCAGTTGGACATATGTTAGCTTAGACAAAGATGTCTCCTTTGGAAGTTCACATTCCTTATTAATCTCTTCTGGCAAAGAAGAGAAAACAGAGATAAAGGAAATATAAGGGTTAACACTCCAACCAATAGGGAATCTCCTTCCTTCCTTCCTCTCCAATAAATTTCTGGAGCACCTATCATGTGCCCGGCATTGTCTATATTATCTCGTTAAACCTCCTGATGATCATGAAGTGGGTATTAATGACCCCTTTTAACAGTTGAGGAAACTGAGACACATTTGGAGAAGCTAGTTGTCTTATTGGCTGATTTGTCTTTTTACAGTTCTGTTATTTAGCTCCAAAACCTTGGTGATATTAATACCCATAAGGAAAGATGAAACTCACCCATGCATTTTTGCCAGAAGTCTTATTTTAAGTTTTCTCTGCGCCAAAGGCTGCTACTCATGATTTCCTTCCAACCAATCACCAAAATACAGATTATATTTCCTGTGTGCCCAATGTGTGTGGTGCCAGAGGGAAAAAACATGGAGTTTCTGGCAACTTTTCTGCCCCTTCTGTTACCAGACCGAAGTGGGTCTACTCCTTGGTGAGTTATAAGACAGACTACATCAGATGGAGTTGCCATACACGTCATCTTTATTTGTACAAATAAGATTATGGGGAATAATTTCCAAAGCCGTGATTCTCCAAACAAGGGAAAGCAGGGTCCTTGGGATGAATATTCAAAAGGGGATTTCAACATTACAACGAGGCTGAGGTAACTGTTGGTCATTTCTAGCACTTTCTGATTCATCTCTGCAGGCATCTTCCTCAGATGTTTCTTTTTCTGTTCTGGCAGTTCGTTAGTTTGTTTCTAAAAAGTAAGGTAGCCAGGCAGAAGCAGCTAGGAGTTTAGCTCCTAAAAGGTAAAATGGACAGTGAAGCAGAAGCTTCTACTATAAATTTCCTGAGTTCCTGGGTCAGGCTGGTGACACTTCCATATCAGTAGATGATCAATTTTGCCTGAAAAATGACGCCAATAAGGGAAGCACCCACTGTTTTGACACAGTTTGAAGCATTTGGCCACAGAATTCTTCCTGGACTTGAGACCCCGGAACTTAGGCAAGCCCTTGGTAGAGAGATTATGAGGGCAAACTCTGGAGCTAGACAAAGCTGGGTTCAAATCCCCAGTCCATCAACTTACAAACTTTGTGACCCTGGTTTGGTCTCTGAACCTCTCTATAAAATGGGATAATAATAGTTTTTGTCTCTTACAATTCTTTTTTTTTTTTAAGATTTTATTTTTAAGTACTCTACACCCAAAATGGGCCTCAAACTTACGACCCCAAGATCAAGAGTCACATGCTCTACCAACTGAGCCAGCCAGGCATCCCCTATAATTCTTTTTTTTTTTCTAAGATTTTATTTATTTATTTGACAGAGAGAGAGAGAGAGAGCGCAAGCAGGGGGAGCGGCAGGCAGAGGCAGAGGGAGAAGCAGGCTCCCCGCTGAGCAAGGAGCCCAATTTGGGGCTTGATCCCAGAACGCTGGGATCATGACCTGAGCCAAAGGCAGATGCTTAACTGACTGAGCCACCCAGGTGCCCTGGCAGTGATGGGTTTTGAGTCCTTACTGTGTGCTAGGCACTGAGATGAAGCCAGGGTTGTGTACTTTTTTTTTTTTTTAAAGATTTTGTTTATTTGACAGAGAGAGACACAGCGAGAGAGGGAACACAAGCAGGAAGAGTGGGAGGGGGAGAAGCAGGCTTCCTGCGGACCGGGGAGCCCGATGTGGGGCTCGATCCCAGAACCCTGGGATCATGACCTGAGCTGAAGGCAAACGCTTAACGACTGAGCCACCCAGGCGCCCCAGGGTTGTGTACTTTTAACTAGCTTTCTGTGATGATTCTGATGCACAGCTGGACTTGGGAAATACCAACTCTATACCACCTAAGACATTCTGTGGAAAATTTGCATTTTGCTTTTAAGATAATTATACCACATGGGGAGCCTGGGTGGCTCAGTCGCTTGAATGTCTGCCTTCAGCTCAGGTCATGATCCCAAGCTCCCGGGATTGAGCCCCACATTGGGCTCCCCGCTGAGTGGGGAGCCTGCTTCTCCCTCTGTCTGCCGCTACCCCTGCTTGTGTGCTCTCTCTCTCTCTGTCAAATGAATAAAATCTTAAAAAAAAAAAAAAGGATAGCTATAGCACAGCCTTCTTGATTTAAAACAAAAAACAAAACCCTTTTGTATTGCATACACACAGAAATGTGTACAACTCATAGGTGTACAATTTGATGACTTTTCCAAATTGAACACATCTATGTAGCTACCCAAGATGAAGACATGGAATGTCCCAGTCTCACTTGTGGCCCCTTCCAGTCACCAGCCCCAGAGGTAACCACCATTCTAACCCATCACCACTCACTAGTTTTGCCTGTTCTAGAACTTCCTATAAACAAAATTATAGTCTGTACTACTTCGCTTTCTTTTGCTCAACATCATGTTCATGCTTCTAACTTGTTAAAACTACTCTTTCGGATTAAATGTGTAAAACGATGACTGAGAAGGTTAGGAAGGAGATGGAAGCCTGAGATCCTGAAACACCAGGTACAATACTTGGATTTTCCAAGAGGTGGAATCTCTGGAAGATAGGAGGGAGAAGGGGGCGTGGTTATAGTCCGGCCTGTTCCATGTGGGGGCGGAGTCTTAAGTCTGGGGGCGTGGCCAGTGGCCAGTTTTCCCGGCGGCAGTTGGCACCGGGGGCGGGGCCCGCCGAGGCTTCCTGTCTGCGCCTGCGGAATCGCCGTTTGACCCCGGAAGTGCCGGCTCATTGGGAGCTGTCACCGTGGACCGCGGCAGCGGCGGCGGCGGCAGCGGTGGCCGTGGCGGCGGCACAGCGCCGGTAGTGGAGCCGCCGAGGTGAGTGCGTGGCTGGGCCCTGCCGAATGGGGGCATCGGGCCTGGGACGAGCCGCGGCCATGCCTCAGGCGGCCACGAGCCTTCCCATCTGCCTGGCGGGGCCGAGACTGACGCTGCCAGAGGGGCCGTGAGTCGCCCCTGAGGCCAGGCCGCTAGAGCCGGGAGTCTCGGGTTCGAGGCTCAGCCCCAGAGTGATGAGTCACAGTCCTCCTACCCTCACTCCGGGTTTCAGTTTCCTTGGAGTTCATTCATTCGTTCAACAAATATATGTCCATCGCTTCCTACGTGTCAGCCACAGATCTAGGCACTGGGGATACAAACAGCAAGACAGATAAGCACCCTCCCTCATGGAGCATACAGTCCAGTGGGAGGAGACAGTCAACGACAAATAAAGGCACAAGATAATTAAAGATATGACAGTAACTGCGGAGTGAATACTTTAGATTGGGCAGTCTGGGAAGGCCTTTGAGGAAAGTAATATTGAAGGGTGATGACAGTCAGAGAAACTGAGGCAGCATTTGCCCTGGAGACGCTCCCAGGCCTTATTGTAATTGGTGCTTGCACCAAGCTCACCTTCTAAAGAAAGCCCTTTTTTAAGTTTGGGCTTCTGCTGCCCTGCTTGGCATGAAGGATGCAGTGGTGGGCACAGATTTCATCACGATCAATGTCCTTTTCCTTTTGGAACTTAGAGTCTCATCTTCGCCTAGTTAATTTCTACCCATACTTTAGATGAAAACTCGGATCTTCCTTGACATGCTCCCTCCCTCAAGTCTGTTCTCTGTTAAATGCTGTCACAGCCCCATGTGCCTGATCTACATAGCATACATCGTGGTATTTTAATAGTTTGTATGGCTATTTGATTCATATCTGTCTTTCGCATAAAGACTGTAAACTCTGTGAAGGGCAGGACCAAATCTGTTATTTGCCCACTTTGGTATTCTTCAGGCTTCAGTGCCTGGCACATAGTAGGTGCTCAAAAACTTTTTGAATGGCTGAATGAAATTATTAACATGGTCTTTGCTCTCCAGTGGTTCATAGGCAGTCTCTCTGCCACCGGGTTATTGTCTTTTCTTTCTGATTATATCTCTTTTCTACTTAAATGACTCCTCACTGCCTTTAGATGAAAGGCCAAAATCTTTAGCGTCACATTGGAGGCTCTTTTTTAAAATGTCTTCATCTTTCCTATCTAACCTCCTCTCTCAACTTCCATCATCCCCTACCTGACCTTGTGTTTTCAGCCATACCAAATGTCTCCCTCTTCTTTCAAAGCCACTGGTTCTGAGCCTGTGTTCACACTTGCTCTTCGCTTGGAATGCCCTTCCTCCCCATCCTTTCCCCCTATCCTTCAACAACCAGGTTATGGGTCACCTTCTCGGAGACATCCTCCCTTTCTCTCTTGTGCTTGTTTTGAAAATTTCCTGTTACAGCTCTGATCGCACTGAATGATAGTCATTTACATGCCCAGGACCCAGAACGTATTCAGTCAGCCTTTTCTGAGTAAATGAGGAAGTCCAAAGTGTTGTGTCTATGGTTGGGACTTGTAATCACAAGTAAACTTTATTGAGTGTTTATTACATGCCAACTGCTGTGTTGAACACTTAGCATTGATTACTTCTTACATCTCAGTTTTACAGATGAGGAAATCAAGGCTTAGAGAGTTTAAGGAACTGTCTCCAGGTCTCAAACATGGGTAGGAAAAGGTGGAGCCGGAATATGAATCCAGGCTGCAGAACTATAAAGCTTTTAACCACCACATCAGCCTGAGTCTGAACTGCCTTTACAGGCACTGGCTTGTAGGAGTGGATTTCTTCTGAAATCAGGTGCTGTCTCTACCTGTCTAGGCCTGGCCTCCAGGGCCTAGAAGTTAAAGGATGAAGAGCCACTACCTACTATGGCTCTTTCCCCAACCTAGGTCCCTACATTGGACACTCCCACAAACCGTCTTTGGCAGGTGAGCATGGAAAGAACTGGGCCTGTGAGTCATTTAGACTTCTGGACTGGCAAGCAGACCCCTGGTGTTTTCAGCTGCCCTCCCAGCATCACTGGGGGGTTAGGAAAGAAGTATTTTTGGTCTGTTCAGCACAAAAGATCCAGGTGCCAAGGCAGAAGGGCTGGGCTTCAGTTTCAACTTAGTTACTAATGTATCTGCCTTGAGCAAATCAGAGCCCCTCTTTGGACATCTGAGCGTAATAGTCCCTGTTGTCCGTAACTAGGTGGTTGTGAGAGGCTAGTACAACAGTAACTTGATTAGAAGTAACGTCTGTGCAACATGTGTATATTATCTACGTTTTGGAAAGCTGAAAGGTGAAAACTCAGCTAAGCCCCTTTCATTACTTCACACCTTATGATTTTTTTTGAGGCCACCGCACGTGTGCAGGGACCACATGTCTGACCCATGGAGATCCTAGAGCTGGAACAGGTCTTGAGGACTAGAGAGAGTGGTCCTGTCTCTTTTACATCCTCTAGAATGGATATCTTCACAGTCTTTAAAACAGCCCATGAACTGGGGCGCCTGGGTGGCTCAGCCGGTGAAGCGGCTGCCTTCAGCTCAGGTCATGATCCTGGGGTCCTGGGATCGAGCCCCACGTCCGGCTTCCTGCTCAGCAGAGAGCCTGCTTCTCCCTCTCCCTCTGCCTGCCACTCTGCCTACTTGTGCTCTCTCTCTTTCTGTCAAATAAATAAATAAAATCTTAAAAAAAAAAAAAAAAAAAAAAACCAGCCCATGAACTAAGGTTCCTTGTGTACCAAGCTGCTTCCTACCTCCTTACCTTTGCTCCTACTGTTTCCCCTGCCTGCAGCACCCTCCTTCCTGGCTAATCTCCACTCTCAGGACTCAGTTCAGGCTCTCCTGATCATTTAGGCTCCCCAGACATGCTTTCTTGACAGCAATACCCCCTGCAAGCTCAAGTACACTAGACTCAGTACAGCGAATGGTTAAGAGCCGGCCAGCTTCACCAACTATAACTGAGTCCTAGGGCGAGTTTGTTATCTTCTCTGAGTCTCTATTTCCTCACTGATAAAATGGAGATAAAAATAGACCTAACTTTAGAGTTGTCCTGAGCATTAATATATGCAAAGCTAGTTGATGCTGAGAAAAGCCCTAGGGAAAGCACCAGCACATGATAAGCATGTTCCTGCTGCTGCCATTATCATTGTAATTATTGGGCCGTAAGCTCCTGTGGGGCAGAGACCCTGCATTATCACTCTGTCTTAATAACACCAGGGCCTGGCCTAATATCTGAGATATGGGACATCCCATAACTCATGGCTGACCGTGCCCTTCAGCTTATCTGTGAGGTTCTCAGAAGGTGACGGATGGTTTCCTCATCCCAGGCTCAAAATGTCTTTGTGTTGTCATTGAGACTGTGTTGGCCTTATATGGCATGTCTTCTAAGGGGCCTACTTCACTTCCATTCCGTGATCCAGCCAATATGTGTGTCCCTTCTGTGGGGCAAGCCAAGTAGAATCATGGAAAGAACATTGGATGGGAAGACAAGAGACATGGCGTCTGCCACTCACTGACTCAGAGGCAGGCTTGGGCCTCTGCAGAAAAGAACTCACACTGGCGAGTTTCTGTGAATTCTCCCATCCTCTCTGGTCCTTCTGTTCATCCACGTCCTTCTTCCCTGGAGCCTAGGGAGGTTGTAAAATCTTAAAACCCTCTACAAGTGAGGAAAGGCCCATCCCTCCATCCCTGAAAAGACTACAGATCTGCTGGGGCGCCTGGGTGGCTCAGTCGGTTAAGCGGCTGCCTTCGGCTCAGGTCATGATCCCAGGGTCCTGGGATCGAGCCCCGCATCGGGCTCCCTGCTTGGCAGAGAGCCTGCTTCTCCCTCTCCCTATGTCTGCCGCTCTGCCTACTTACACTGTCTATCTCTGTTAAATAAAAAATAAAAAATTTAAAAAATAGACTGCAGATCTGCTTAGAATTATAAGAAAAGTGTCTTTATATTGAGTCACTCATCAAACAGTTGACGAGGCCAACTCTGTACCAGGCCTGTGCTGGTCACGGAAAAGATAGCAAGAGAAGGAGAGCCCAGGCACTGTCTTCAGAGAGCTCACAGGCCAAGGAGGGCATAGAGCTGGAGCCCTAATAAAGATCATCTAGGTCCTTTTAGCCAGTACTTCACAAAGAGGGTGGGAATGTTTCAGGAGTCACCTGGCAAGTGTCTTCCTCCTCGGTTGAGAGCTCTTGCTTTAGGCAGAAAAGTCAGCTCCGTCTGGATTAGTAGGTGCACGCACCAGGCCTTTGAGGCTCAAGTCAGGAGCCTCCTGAGGCCAGAGGGTGAAGCTTCTCTCCTGGCTTTGGCATCAGTTCCAGGGCCGGCCCCTGCCACCAGGAGCCTATGTGTCTGCTCTCTTCTTCCCATCCATATTCCTTTCAGGAGGGTCACGCAGCACAATGCCAGCTCTGCCCTTGGACCAACTCCAGATCACCCACACGGACCTGAAGACAGGAAAACTGAGGACTTCACCAGCGCTGGTGAGCCGGTACCTTGAGGCCGTTCAGCCTGATATTATCATTCTTGCAATTTCAGAAGCAAAAAGCAAATTCCTCCTTTATCTGTTCCGAGAATGACCCGAGGGCCACAGTCAGTAATTCAGTAGCTGGGACACTACTAGGTCCTTCCAGGCCCAGTGCAGAAGTTTCCTTTCTGAGCAGCAGCTCGAATTTGAGTAGTATTTTCCATGTTGCCACCCCATACCTTGCCCCCAAAGCATTTCATTTTGAATCAGAGTCTGATGGCGGTTGGGACTCAACCTGAGCTGGCCTAGAAAAAGATCCAGCCCAAAGCCAGGTTTGGGGATTTGACCCTGCGGGCAGCGTTCAGGTTTCAGGTAGGCCTTTTTTTGGAGCTATCTCCCCTGCTATCCACACTTCAGGGGGAACACCAGTTTCAGGGGTCAGGCTGCCTTTTATCACAATGGGCTAAGAAGCGCCACCTGCCACATACCAACTCTGCAGGGCTTGGGAGACTGAAAAATAAGGAGGCTGTGAGCGTGCCGATTACCAGCTGCAGAGTGAGATTAGGGCTGCGGAGAGGTGCCAGGCTGAAGGAGACAGAGGTGGGGACTGGAGTCCCCACACCCACTTACCATTTTCCCAAGAATATGAGCTTACTTGAGCAAGGTGGGAGGAAGTATTTTCTAGGGGGGCTTGAGTAAAGTCGTGGGAAACAAGAGCTTGGTGTTGGATTTCCTGCTTTCTGGATGGCTTCTTATTACTTCCTAACTCCTCTCTGATAATAGGACTTAACATTTATAGAGCACTTGCTCTGGGCCAAATCTTTCTAAACACTTTACCTGGATTATCTTGTTTAAGCCCCGTGAGTAGGTATTTGATTGTTCCCATTTTACAGATGAGGAAACTGTAAGTTCAAGGTCACAGAACTAGGAAATTAAGGGAGCCAGAATAGGAAGCCAGGTAGACTGACCCTGGATCTCATACCCTTAACCTTTCTGCTATAAAGCCTGCCATTTCTTTTTTATAACCTTTTTATGTGAGAAGGATATTTATCAGAAAATCTAGATCTGTTCTGCTCAACATGGTAGCCACCCAGTGCAGCAGTCATTCACTACAAATAGGGATTTGGCACACTTGAAATGTGGATAGTTTGAGGAACTGCATTTTTAAATTTAATTTTAGTTAAATTAAAACAGCCCATGCAGTGAGTGCCTACAGTATTTTGCCAGCACCGATATAGAACAGTTCCATTAACACAGAAGGTTCTGTTGGGCTGGGAGAGACGGATCCTTAAGTAGTTGACTCTGATTTTCCACCTCAGTCCTTCCCCGTGTACTTAATACCTGGGTTGCTAGGCTGTAGGCTCCATGAGAACAGGAACCTGGTCCCTTCCCTTCATTATGGTTTCCCAGTGCCAGGTGCGTTTCTTTCAGGAAACAGTAAATGAGTCAAGGACTCCAGCCAGGCCTTGTGCCAGACCCTGGAGCTACAGAGAAAAAAGACATGGTTCCTGCCCTTGTGGGGTCTATGGACTAAGAGAAAAGCAGACCAGTAGCTCCTCCACAGTGTGATCAGGGTTGTCTTAGAAGCGGCTACATGAATGCGGAGCCCAGGCCACTGATAAGACTGCAGGAGTGGGTGGGGCAGGGAGGTCTTGGGGCTGGTGGGAGGGCATGTGCAGCTAGGGAAGGCTTCCTAAGAAGGAGGGGGGATCCTGAACTGGGGGAATAAACACTAGCCATGCAGAGCAATGGGAAAAGGATGAACCTGGCAGGAGGACCCAAGTATCCTGTCCTGGAGTCTGGAGAGCCCGACTCCTACCCAACCACCAGTCATTTGGGGTAGAAGCAGTATCATTGAGTTAAGGAGCACAAGCTTTGTGTTAAATCTCACACATACTTAGCCACGTAACTAGAACATTGTAAGCACTCAGTGATGGTGATGATGATGACAACAGTGACAGTGGCAGAAAGTTCGAATGGAGAATAGGGTGGGAAGAGGGACGAGCTGAGGGAGACAGCTGCCTGATGAAGGAGTGGTCTTGTTGAAGAGACTTGTACCCACTGTATATTTGTCTCTTTAGTCCCAACTTAGGGCAAGGAGATCTCTAGCCAAGGGACAGCCACCACGCTGCCTTTGCAGGGTGATAGGTGGAGCTAATGTTTATCGAGTAGCTACCGTGCACACAGCACAGACTTGGTGCTATTGAAAATCCGAAAGAAATAGAGTCTTGAGCCACAATGAGTGAATGGGCTGTTGAGGAAGACAAGACTCATGTAAGTGGAACATGTAGGGAACAGGGCGAAATGGTTTTTTGGCGAGATCAGCAGAACAGAAGTTTGATGGGCAGAGAATGTCCAGAAACCTTCACAGAGCAAGTGGGACCTGAGCCAAGCTCGAGGGATGGAAGATACAGCTGGGACCTGCTAGTCTCTGCCCTGAAAGCTCCCACGGTTCCTGTCACCTACAGAATAAAGTCCCCACTCTTGAGTTTGGCATTCAAGGTCCTTCAGAGAACTTGGTGGGATCTGGTCCTTCATGACCCGCATTCATGCTTTGTCCAGCCAGCAAATGTATACAGAGAGTCTGCTCGATGCCAGATATGTTCTGGGGACTGGGAATGCTGTGAGCAAAGCCCAGGCTGCTTCCAGAGACCTACGGCTAGTAGGGGAAACAAAGAAGGCATGCCCTTCCTTTTCATATCACTTTATTGGGGCATGATTGAAAGACAATAAACGGTACATATTGAAAGTATACAACTTGGTTGGTATTGACATTAGTATACACTGAGGAAACTGTCATCATAATCAAGATAATGAACATTTCTACCGCTCCCAGAAAGTTTCCTTGTGCCCTTCTGTGACCCATCCTTTCTTCTCTCCCCATGTGCAGCAGCCACTGATCTGGAAAGTACTTTTGACGCACTTCAACAGGTGCTGTGGTTGGGGAAGCACAGAGTGCAGGTATTGGGGGAGCCCAGGTGAACACCTAACACGGTCAGAGGTGGGAGTTGGGGAGACTTCCTGGAGTAGGTGAGGTCAGAGCTGGGATCAGAAGGCTAAGCAGCGAGACCAGGATAGCACGTGGGTACTGGAGGTTATTCAGCAGTCTGCAGTGTAAGCTTTGGTTCAAGTCCTGCCTCAGTTGCCTCCTTAGCCCTGTGACCTTAGCAAAATTCCTGAACCTTACTGATTCTTTGTTTCCTCCTCTGTAAAATGGGAAGAATACTATCTCCCTTTTAAATAGTTATAGATGAAAAATAGGCTGTGGGACATACCTACTCAGCAGCCGGCACAGGGCAGGTCTTGTTAAGTGGTGGCCTTTATTATCACCATTCCAGTGTTCTCTCCCTCCATATCTATTTCCCACCACCCATGCAATCTGGGCCCTTTTTTTTCATGGCCCGTTTTTATGCCTTCATAATATACCATTTCTTCCATCAAAAAATCCTTCTCATTTCCAAGGCCCAGCTTAGATGCTGCTTGCCCCGGGAAGTTGTCCCTTGTCCTCCAGGTGCAGATAATCACCTTTGGCCCTCCCACAGTCCCTCTGCCAGGTTTGGGCTGTCACTTTCTCTGTTTTGTGCTCACTGGCTTAGATGTGCATCTCCCCCTCCGGAGCATAGGCTCTGTGAGCGTGCAGATGTTTTCTCCATGTGCCTCACCACACAACAGTGTGCCAGTAAATGTTTGTAGGGATGCAAGGATGGCCAAATCTCAGGATGTGTGTGTGTGTGTGTGTGTCTGTCTGTCTGTCTGTCTTGTCTCTCTGTCAGAGTAGGAGGCGATGAGTAGCCTTGCCTAAGAAGTGACCTAAGAGATGAGGTGTCAACGGAAAGACGAGGGGAGCAGCGTGGAAACCAAGGAGATGAATTTAGGTCCTAGAGAGTAGTTTTGAACTTGTTTCAGTCAGCAGGATTCCCTTTTTCAAAAAGTTTGTCCCTGGAAGCCCACTGTATAAATTCTGATTTCAATGGGAGGGGTCCTGAAGACCCACCTGATAGGGGCCCCCGAGGAATCCTTGTGGAATCCAAAGACTCCACAGTTTGAAAACTTGCATCAGGCAGTAGGGAGGCATAGGGGGTTCTTGAGGAAACCAACCAATCAGTCATGATTTTCCTGTCCCCCTGGACTGACAGACCTGGAAGTGGGTGGATTATGGTTGATAACTGCTGATACGTTGCCCGGCCTTCCTCCTATTACCACTTCCCCCAGAGAGAGCAGCCCTTATGTAGTCAGAGGAGAAGACTGAGCTCATCATCTCTTCTTTATGGTGAACAAAGTAAGGTTTGTTCATGGCAAGGTAAGGGTTGGGAGAGAGAACTTTTGATTCTAAGCTGAGACCTGCAATTACTTGATTAGCATCTTTTCTTTTTTTTTAAATTTTTTTATTGTTATGTTTTTTTTTAATTTTTTATTGTTATGTTAATCCCCATACATTACATCATTAGGTTTAGATATAGTGTTCCATGATTCATTGTTTGTGCATAACACCCAGTGCTCCACAGCATCTTTTCTTTAAAAGCAAAAAGTTACCGAGCTTTTTTCCCCTGATTCTAAGGATATAGCATGATACATACAGTATGATACTATTTATGTAAGAAAGATGAAAAGAGATCTAAAATACCTTCTATGGGTATATTTTCCCATAAAAGCCTAGAGAAGGTCTGCAAGGACACTCACCTAATGGTGAGTGGTCACCCCTGGGAGAATGTGGGGACTGGGAGTGTGGTCCCAGAAGACTCACCTTCTCTGCAGGGTTGTAAGTTTTGAAAGAAAAGATGTGCATGTCTCCCTTGTATAATTACAAGATAACTTAAAAAGTAATACATGTATATGTTTTTTAAATTGGAAAATACATTCGAGTCATAATTCCCCTCTCCAAAGATAACCACTATTAGCTTTGGTATGTTAACTGCATTACTGCATTCCCCGCTCCCCAGCCCCGGCCGTTTTTTGTTTGTTTTTTTTTTTAACCTGGGTTAAAAATATATACTTCTTTAAAGATCCCCAAACTGATTATATATTAAATAGGTTTATGTCCTGCTTTCTCTTCCCTTGACCTTTCCCCATGTCATTAAATATCCTCCAAAACACATATTTTTTAGTGCCTGCCTAGCGTTCCCTGGATGCAACCAAGCCCCCTTTGTTAGAGACACTTGGTTCTTTATGCTTAAAAACTCCTTGGAGGGTCACTGGTTGGAACAGCCAAGTGTTGTCATTGCTGTGGGTTGGCAAATGGGCCCTCGCTGACTAACCTCTGCCACGTTAACACGTGGTTTTTGGATCCGTAGCACCCCGAGCAGAAGGCAGACCGGTATTTTGTGTTATACAAACCGCCCCCTAAAGACAACATTCCCGCCCTAGTGGAGGAGTACCTGGAACGCGCCACCTTCGTAGCCAATGACCTCGACTGGCTCCTGGCCTTGCCTCACGATAAATTCTGGTGCCAGGTAACATTCTATCAAAATTAACACTAAGACAAAGCACATGACATGCCGTTGGTTGGTTGCTGTTGTTGTTTTTCTCCCCCTAGGAGATGCTTTTTTTCCTACTTCTTACACTGGATCCTTAACAGCAAATTGTGGTTTGGATTGCTCTGTCTTGTATCACAATCTTAATGATGTTTACACAACGCCTTCCAACGTGTCATTTTTAGAAACTTGTGTTTAGCCCTCGGCTCATTCATACCTCCTTAGTCCCTTGGGGTTGGAGTGTTTGCCTTAGGCCAGGGCTGGTAGGCCGTGAACCCCTGCGCAGTCCACCCATAAGCCCTTGGGCCTCAGTGACAAATCCTCGCTCTGATCTGTTGTCTGGCATAGGTTATCTTCGATGAAACCCTGCAGAAGTGCCTGGACTCCTATCTGCGCTATGTACCCCGAAAGTTCGATGAGTGGGTGGCCCCGGCCCCTGAGGTTGTTGACATGCAGAAGCGCCTCCATCGAAGTGTTTTCCTCACTTTCCTCCGCATGTCCACTCACAAGGAATCCAAAGTAAGCCCCTGATCCCACAACAGGACTCCACCCGGCACCCAGCACCTCCGTGCCAGTCTCCCGCCCCTGGGAAGGAAGGCTCTGGAAGTATTGCGTTTCCTCTTTGTCTCCCCTCTGCCTTCATTCCTGTCTTTGGGGAAGAAATCTGTGGCCACCCCCTTATCTGTGAATTCACTGGGTCTGCATTACATCCAGTGTTTTCATCAATGGGAGCTGAGGGCCCTTTGCCAGGTGACGCGTGACTCTGCCTTTTTTCATGCGTCAGAGGGTGAAAACATTGGTTCTGATTTGTTAAAGGAACTTTTATGTGCTTTTTAAAAACCTTTACTTTTCTCCCCCTGGTTTTAAAAATAACGCTGTCTCTAAACAACTCAAACATTACAGAAATATTTTGTAGATAGTAAAAGTCGCCACAAAATCCCTTTCCCCAAAAATAACCACCATTATGGTGCATGTTCCTTCAGGGAATTTTTTTCCTTTCAGTATATTTGTGTGTGTGAGTGCATATTTATTTTTACAATAGGATATTGCTTTTTTTTTTTTTAACTTCTGTAGGATGGAAATTTTCAAATATATGCAAAAGCATAATGAATCCTATGTACCTATCACCCAGCTTCAACAATTATCATTATTTTGCCTATCTTATTTTCTTTCTTCCCGAGTTTTTTTCCCCTAGAGTATTTTTTCCCCCAGAGTATCTTTTTTTTTTTTTTTAAAGATTTTTTATTTATTTATTTGAGAGAGAGAGAATGAGAGAGAGCAAGCACATGAGAGGGGGGAGGGTCAGAGGGAGAAGCAGACTCCCTGCCGAGCAGGGAGCCCGATGCGGGACTCGATCCAGGGACTCCAGGATCATGACCTGAGCTGAAGGCAGTCGCTTAACCAACTGAGCCACCCAGGCGCCCTCTTTTTTTTTCCTTTTGAGGGCGAGAGAGGGAGCATGAGCATGTGAACGAGTGCAGGGGCGGCAGAGGGGGAGGGCAGAGGGAGAGGGAAAGCGAGAATCTTAAGCAGGCTCCACACCCAGCACAGAGCCCAACACGGGGCTCAATCTCACAACCCTGAGATCATGACCTGAGCCAAAATCAAGAGTTGGGCACTTAGCTGACTGAGCCACCCAGGTACCCCTTTTATTTTATTTTATTTTATTTTATTTTATTTTATTTTATTTATTTTATTTTATTTTAAGGATTTTATTTATTTATTTGACAGAGAGACAGCGAGAGAGGGAACACAAGCAGGGGGAGTGGGAGAGGGAGAAGCAGGCTTCCTGTGGAGCAGGGAGCCCAATGCGGGGCTCGATCCCAGGACCCTGGGATCATGACCTGAGCCGAAGGCAGACGCTTAACGACTGAGCCACCCAGGCGCCCCTTTCCTGGAGTATTTTAAAGCAATTCCAAACATCACAGTAATTTACCCATAAATATTTTTATTTTATTTTATTTTTTTTAAGTAAGCTCTATGCCCAATGTGGGCTTGCACTCAAGACCCCAGGATCAAGAGTTGCATGCTCTGCTGCCTGAGCCAGCTAGGCGCCCCAACCCACAAGTATTTTAGAATGAATGCCCAACCGACTATTTAATAGCGTATGTTTGCTTCTTTTTACATTAAAATGAAGAATAGCTATTGCTCCAGGTCAATATATGAGGCTCAGACATGTCCACAGTGTGGATGGACCTTCATTTATTAGCCAATCCCCCATTGTTCCTTGCGAGTTTGCTATTACTTTACCAAGAGTATGCTTTCAGAAAGTCTCTCATCCTCTTTCTCTGCACTGTTTCTTAGGATCACTTCATTTCCCCCTCTGCATTTGGAGAAATCCTCTACAATAACTTCCTGTTTGACATCCCAAAGATCCTGGACCTCTGCGTGCTCTTTGGAAAAGGCAACTCGCCTTTGCTCCAGAAGATGATAGGTACGTAGGGCACAGGGCCTGGAGGGCTGCACAGAGCTGGCCCCCACATGCCAAACTCGAGCACCTAGATGAGCGCAGGGGGATTCAGAACTGCAGTGGCGGATGGGGCTTGGGCGTGACTTCACAGATATATGCATGTCAACTCCGAAAGACGCAACTAGGTGGCCCTGGGGGAGTAGAGACAACACTTGACCCCACGGTCCCTCCAGGATCTTAGTATTAGGCTACATGTCAAACAGTTGAAGGAGTGGGGAGGTTTGCTTTGGTGGTGAGACTAGGAACAGCAGTGATTGCTAGCCTTTGGGTGAGTGCTCACTGGGGGCCCAGCACTCTGCCGAGCTCCTTGTACGTGATCTTAAATTGATCCTCACAGCAGCCCTGGAATGTGACTCTAATCATCCCTATTTACAGACAAGGAAACTAAGGTTAAAATGTAAGGGACTTGCCTGAGAGCCCATGACTAATAAGTGGCCAAGCTGGGATTTATGTCACTTAGGCCTGACTCTCAAGCTCTTCCTCTTTGTCACTCCCTGCTTCAGGGATAATGGGGCTGCCTCAAAAGTCTCATGGTTTGCATTGTTGCTGAGAACAGTTGGAGACCGAGTTCAGTGAGGACTCTTTTGGGTCGAGAAAGGAATGACTTCAGCAGTTGGATCCCATCAGGAGGCAGTGGGCTGGAGGGTTGGATCAGAGACTGAAGCTTGGTTGGGATGCTGCAGAGGGAACAACGCCCCAGCATTGGGCGGGACACAGAGACAGGACACCACTGTCAGCCCTCCTCACCCTGAGATTATAGGACATAGTCTTCCCAAATGCCCAGTTACAAAGCTAGGTTGTCCCTTGAAATGGTTTCCTTCCTTCCTCCTAATAAAAAAGGTGATATAAGTTAATTTAGAAAGTTTGGAGAGAATATGAAGTGTAAAGAAGCAGGAAAGCAATTACCAAATTCCTGCACACAGAGGCAACCATTTGGTGATTATTTCCTTCCAGTCTTTTCTCTGCGTGTTTTTGAAAAACATGTCAGAGCATAACGTATATGAAATTTCACATCCAGCCTTTTCATTGGAACGGCGTCTGGTTTCTCATTCAAATCTAATTATTCCCTGATCATCAGTTCATTTGTTTTACTTTCCCAGAGAAAGACTCTTCATAATGTTACTGTAGACTGAGGGCATGGGGTGAGTGAGCAAAACCAAGCATGGTCAGTTAGAGAAACAGTTATTAGGCCAGTTTGGTTAAAGTGGAGCATTCTAGGAGGGCAGCAGCAGGAGATGGGGAAGGGGGTGCTGGGGCCAGATCAGGGAGAGCTCCGTGCCAACCATTAGCACTTGGGGAGCAGTATCGCTTGGTGGCTCAGAAGGCAGGCTCTGCCCAATTCACACTGCAGCCCTGTTCCTGGCTGTGTTACTTTGTCCAAGTCAGCCACTCTAGCCTCAGTTTTCATATCTGTAGAATGGGAAGACTAATGCTATACCTACCTTATAGGATGGTTGTGAGGATTAGCACAGTGCCTGGCTCGTTACAAGCGCCTGGTGATTGTGAGCTCTTACATGAGGCCATGGGAGCTGCAAGGAGGAGCTTTTTGGGGTGTCAAGGTTAATTTGGCAGCATGCCGGTGGGAAGGGTGGTGACAGGAGACTGACGAGGAGGCCAGTGCTTCAGCGTGGGTTTGAAGGTGAGAACCTGGTTGGGCTGAAGAGGACATTCTAGAGGCAGAATAAAGCAGGGCTTAGGGAGGTCAGCTGGAGGGAGAAGTCAACAATTCTAGAGAAGACTTGTGT
Organism: Halichoerus grypus; assembly: GCF_964656455.1. NCBI lineage: Eukaryota > Metazoa > Chordata > Mammalia > Carnivora > Phocidae > Halichoerus > Halichoerus grypus. The sequence continues at coordinate 73,157,727 of NC_135724.1, forward strand.
CGGGTATAGGAAAGGGGCCTTTTGGGCAGGGCGGGGGCAGCCTCCACTGTCTCTACCACAGAAGCTCTTGAGCAAAGCAGCTGTAGTAAGAGTGTTGACAAGGGAGAGAAGGAGGGAACAAGGGGACTGGCCGATTGTCCTTTGGGCAGAAGCCCAGTCCTTACCTGGCACCCTCCCACCCCCCTCAACCTTCCCGCACAAACACACGTTACTTTTTTTTAACCTCAAGATTGGTATTCCGAATCAGTAAGTGTAATTTTGAAAGCAGGGCCTTTCAGTTAGACTTTTGGAGCCGCTTTGTGAAAGCAGGAGTACGTCAGGCCTTGGCCCCATCGAGGACTGCACTGATCTCTTTGGCAGTCCCTTCCCTTCACCCTGGGTCTCTGAACTGCTTTAGTCTGAGAAGGATGCTGCTGTTGTGCCTTGCTTCTTAATTGTTTCTTTAAGAGATCGAAAGTCAGATCTTCACTGTCACTGGATCAGATAAAGGAGAGGAGAGGGTCAGTTGTGAAATGTTATCTGTTCTGATGCTTGTAAAACATCCCTGTTACTCAGGCATAAGCACTAGAAGGATTATGAAAGAGTGCCCTACCCCAGGGCCAGGTGGTTAGGGCACAGTGGGGTCTGCTGGATGGTACTGGGGGGGGACCGGCTCCTGATGCCTGAGTCAGGAGGCACTGCCTGGAGAAGGTGACACCTGCCTTATGGTGGACTTAGCTCTGGGAGGTCACTCCAGGCAGAGGGAGGGGACAGGGCTTGTTCTCTGAGGTGGAGGAGGTACAGGAGAGGAATGCAGCCCAGGAAATGGGGAGAGGGTGGCTGCAGATGCTCTCCGGGCCAGATCTCACATGGCCCTCTGTGCTGTGGTCAGGAGTTCGGACTTGACCTTGAGGATAACCATCGGATGGGAGTTTTGTGAGAAAGAACAGAGGTTGGTGGGGAGACAGCTCAGTCCCTCCTTGCTGTCAAGAGTAGGAGGCGGGTACAGATGGCCAGGGAGTACCTTCACAGGTTGAGGGATCAGCACCCATCTGGAGGTGGGATGCACTGAGCAAGCTTATGCTGGGAAAACTCCGCTTTCTGGAGTCAGGGAACGAAGTGGCATCCAAGAAAGTGTTTACAGGAAGTCCGGCTACATAGTGACTTGCTTTCTCACTTGCTTTCTGTCCCATTTGGCCTTTGATTTCATTGATTTTCAAATCTTCTGGGATGGGACAAGGGCTCCCCTTGGTTTTCATTAAGGAAACCAAGGACAGACCTATCCAAAGACAAAGGACACCTGCAATTCAGCAGAGTCTGACAGTCAGCCACCCTTAGACGTTAGGATCATAGTGGGCTGAAGAACCCTGGCCTCTTCTTAAGGGTGTTGGTATTTCACATCATCATGTCTCCTGGCTAGCTATGATTTTCCCTTCCTCCCTCACCATTTGGGCAGCCGGAACACTTGGTTTCTGTTCCAGTTAACATATGCTCTAACCTACCGGCTCACAGCAGCAGCATTGCTTGGAGGTAGTAAACATTCGGAAAGGAGCTTTGTTTTATAGGAACAACTGCAAATGTGTGGTAAACCTGTCTCTGGGTCCCTCCCAGGCCTCTCCCCTTGGAGGAGGTTGGATTAATATGGCTAGCATATTCAAAGCAGACGATAAGAGAATTTCCAGACAAATTTCTCCCTGGAGTCTCCTCACATTATTAGAGGCGTGGCCTGGCAAGAATCCTGGATTGTAGCATCCAGGTTTCTTGAGCAAGGAGATCGTATCTCCTGATTTTCCTGGATGACTAACTCCCACTTCCAAAGCCAATGCTGTCATACGAGGCACGGTGCCCAAGTATGATCACTCCTTGGGGACATCAGGGTGAGCTGGTTTGACCAGGCAGGCCTTTTTTTTTTTTTAAGATTTTTTTTTTTTTTTAATTTGAGAAAGAGAGAGAACACGAGCAGGGGCAGAAGCAGAGAAAGAAGCAGACTCTCTACTGAGCGGGGAGCCCGATATGGGGCTTGATCCCAGGACCCTGGGATCATGACCTGAGCCGAAGACAGACACTTAACCGACTGAGCCACCCAGATGCTCCCAGGGCAGGCCTTTTATGTAATTCTCTAGGCAGAGGTGCTTAAAAGGTTAAATTGTACTGAGTAAAGTCCTCCCTCATGCTGGGGAAGTTTCTAGGCTGGGCCAAAGTTCTGTGCCAGCAGGGCCTGGGGCCAGGACTGCTCTGGTGCAGACAGGCTTCGGAAAGGGGAGAAAGGTCACAGAACATGCTGGCAACCATTTGTGATGTGTCCTTCCCTCCCCCACCCTCTTTTCCCAATTCCTACCTTTCTCTTCTCTTTTCAGGAAACATCTTTACCCAGCAGCCAAGTTACTATAATGACCTGGATGAAACCATGCCCACCATCCTTCAGGTACCAGCTCTCAGCCCTGCCCAGATCCCCTCCCCAACCTGATAGTATGTCCCTGGACTTTCTTGGAAGAGAATTCACCCTTTTCCCCACTTGAACAGAACTGAAATATAAGGGCTGTCTAGCACTCATACAAAAAGAGCTTAAATTGTGTGCTGTTTGCCAACAGCCATAAGCCTCTAAGGATACCCCTCTAAGAGACCGGTGTTTCTCAAATAAGAGCTTTAAAATTCTATAAAACTGTTTTAGAATATAATAGCATTCATTGCAGAAAATTTGGAAAACATAAACAAAAAATAAAAAATGGAAAGAGGAAAATTAACCCATCATCCTACCACCAAGAGATCCTACTATTCACGATAACAGTTAGGGTAGTTTCGTGCTAGCATACTTAAAGATGGTGCAATGAGTTCAAGACTTACATGATTTTACAATGGGCCCTGTTTTCTTCTCACTGTTGATTTGTCTTTGATTTCAATGTATTTCCATAAATCGCCATCTCCATAGAATCCAAAACATACATTGTTGAATGTATATCTTAAATATTCATTACCATACACTTGCCCAGCATATTCATTTGGATAATTTCTACAGGCTTCTGGGGGCTTTTCATACATTTTGTCTTTTTTTTTTTTTTTTTTAAGTTTTATTTAAGTAACCTCTACACCCATCGTGGGGCTCGAACTCACGAACCCGAGATCAAGAGCCGCACGCTCTTCCGACTGAGCCAGCCAGGTGTCCCTTTACATTTTGTCTTTTTAATCCTCACCACAATCCTGTAAGAAGAATAACCCCCATCATCCCCATTTTACAGTTTCCACTTTGACCCCGTGCCCTGTTGTTGTCTTAGCTGGTTTCTTGGGAACACAGGCACATACTCGAAAGATTCCAAGGCAGCTTTCAGATCACCCATCCCCGATTGCAGGTCAGGGGTCCTAGCTGCTGTTTCGACAGGATGTGGGAGAACCCCTTCTTGTGTTTCACAGGTTTTCAGCAATATCCTCCAGCACTGTGGTTTGCAAGGGGACGGGGCCAGTGCCACACCCCAGAAACTCGAGGAGAGGGGCCGGTTGACCCCCAGCGACATGCCTCTCTTGGTGAGGTTGCCCTTCAGCCCAGCCTCTTCTTGGCTAGCAGAGGACCCGACAGCTTCTTCCCCTGCTTGTGGCCGTTTTCCCCAACCCCAGAAGCAGCTATTCCCATCACACAGGCTTAGAGCATTTCAGCAGGCTTTTTATTTTTCTCTGGGAGCTTCCTTTATGGGGCAGTGGAAAGAACAGAGCACTAGAGTTCAGACGATGGGGGTTCAGTCTTCACGTAGCTCAGCACAATGAGCTCATTCGTGTTACTCACTGAGCCCTGTGTTCGGTCGGCAGATTTGTACTGAGGAGGCTCCAGTGTGTGCTGAGCCTTCAGGGTAAAGCAGCAGGGCAAAAGCAGACATGGGACTTACAGTCGGTAAGAGAGGTAAATAAGGACCACAGACATGTGTCAGGCCTTATGCTGAGCACTGGAGATAGAGCAGGAAAGAGGCAGCTGTCAGCTGCCCTCTTGGAACTTGCAATCTTGTGGGAAAACGGGCATTAAGCAGGTGTTTCAGAAAGAGGCACACCAAGTTCTGTGGGAACAAGTCATTTTACCTGCCTGAACCTCAGTTTCCTAATCTGTACCACAGAGATCTGAACAGCTGCTCAGCCTACTTTTTAGAGTTGTCAAGAGACTCCGGAACGTGTATAAGAAAGCACTCCGTGTTCTGTATGGACTTGATATTCTTGTCCTCAATGGAATGTTCCTTCTTTGTAGGACCATAGTCATTTTCTTTAGGTTCAGGGGTTGGTTCTCCTTCAGCTTAGAAGCGAGAACTGTATTATCCTAGAACTAGAAGTAACCCCAGAGATCATTGGGTGGGTGCCCATGAGAGCTACGGTAGCAAGACCTGAGGTAGGGAGATTGAGTAACTGGTCCAGATCGTGCTCCTAGAGATGGACCAGCCAGGCTTCACACAGACCTCCAGTGATCTCTTCCCCCGACAAGGCATCTGCCTGTTGGCTCCCACTGGTTTTGTCAACCTTGCCTCATACCCACCACAGAGCTGTGTATGGGGGCGGAGGAGAATAATGCAATGTTTTCTTTTGGCAACAGGAATTAAAAGACATTGTTCTCTACCTTTGTGATACCTGCACTACGCTCTGGGCCTTTCTGGATATCTTCCCCTTGGCTTGCCAAACCTTCCAGAAACACGACTTCTGTTACAGGTACAGCAGTAATTCTGACTGCTAAAGTAGAGGTTCTAGTTGACATCCTCATTCAGCAGATATTGCTGGGTACTTAGAATGTGCCAGGCGCTCTTTTAGCCTGGGGATACAGTAGTGAGGAAGACAGGTAAGGCTCCTGCTTGTGTGGAACCTGCATTTTATCTTTTTTTTTTTAAGATTTTTTAAAATTTATTTGAGAGAGAGAGCAAGAGCAAGCATGAACAGGGGGGAAGGAGCAGAGGGAGAGGGAGAAGCAGACTCCCTGCTGAGCAAGGAGCCCAGTGTGGAACTCGATCCCAGCACCCTAGGATCATGATCTGAGTCAAAGGCAGACGCTTAATGACTGAGCCACCCAGGCGCCCTGGAACCTGCATTTTAGAAGCATTCCCATTTTTGGTTAAGAACTAGGTAAGGGAGGGAAAAAACCCACCAACCAAGAATAGGGCAGTTTTAGTTCAGTTCCGTTGTTTCAAAGCCCCTCTCATGGGCAGGCACAAAGGCGTAACAGATCATAAGAAGTGGTCTGAGGACTTCAGCATCTGGTCTAGAGCAGAGCACACTCAAGGAAACAAGCAGATATACTCACATGTGGGGTCAGCTGCTGTGGCCATATCATGAAGCACTCCAGGAACACAGAGGAGGGAGGCAAAATTCTGTCTGGTGAAGTAAGAGGTTTCATGATGGCCCTTAAGTGAGAATGGACAGGAACCTTCCAGACAAAAGGATTACAGTGGCAGGAAGGGCATTCCAGGCAGGCAGAGTGAAGGTGGGAAGGCCCAGAGGGTGTCAATGGAGAGCCAGGGAGTGGAGTGGGATGAGGCAGGGCCCAGAGCAGCAGGAAAAGGAGCAGCTAACAACAAGAGACGCTCTGGAGAGGTCGGTAGGAGCCAGATTGTGAGGAGCCCTGACCTCACTGGCAGGGAGTGGGGCCTTTATTCTGTAGGCAATAGAGAGCCACTGGGAGTTTTTATCCAAAGAAGTTATAGAAAGATCCTGCCAGGATGAGGAAAGACGTAGAGAAGGATATGAGTAAAGAAAGATATAGGGAGGGAGACCCTCCTTGCCCACTTAGTATCATGAGTATCTGTCTATTCCTTGTGCAGTGAGAAAGGGGTGCTGGGGCCTAGGCTGGTAACCGCCACGTTGCCTGGCAACAGCAGGGGCAGGGGCTGGCCTGTTCTCAGTGGCCTCTGGCTGTCGCTCTTGCCAGACATCTCTCCCCACTATTTGCAGGAGCTCCTGGGAGCTGCCCAACTCTGTGCACTCAGCCACCAGTCCATTCATTTACTCGCCCATTCACCAAAACATGTATCTAGCACCGACCTCTGTCAGAGGTGGCAGCTGGCACTCTGACCCCTCCTGGGTCTCCTCAGCTCGAGAACATTGCATGTGAGGACTGCTCAGCCTCCCAGAGGATGTTAGAATAAAGCGCCAATCAGCACTCTGCCTGGAAGAAAGGGGTTAGGATGGGCCTGTAGCTGTAGTTGTCCCCTTTTGGAAAAGGTATCTTTTCTCATGGTTAAAGTGGCAAATGCTCATAGGAAATTTGGAAAATCCCCAAAAGTAGAAAATTAAAATCACTATGAGAGATCATGCTATTCTTAGGATTTTGTATCCTGCTTATCTTCACTTACCATAGGCATTTTCTTTTCTTTTTTTTTTTTTTTAAGTAAACTGCCCCCAACGTGGGGTTCAAACTCAAACCCCGCGATCAAGAGTCACATGCTCTACCAACTGAGCCAGCCAGGCGCTCCCATAGGCATTTTCCCATTTTGTTAAAGCATCTTCCCAAACATGGCAGATTGCTTTTGAAAGGGTCTTTGGAAACAGAGGGTAATTTTTGGAAGAACTGACTTTCCTGCAAGGGACAGTGAAGGCAGGGGAGCAGCTCCACCCGTCTCAGGGTGAGGAGGGAGGAAGAAAGGAAAACAGGGTTGACTACCAATGACACTGCCTTTGACACACAAACAATCCAGGGGTGGCCCAGCCTTTTCACACTGTGCGGGAGGCCAGGAACGCCCGCTAAGTAAATGCAGCCACCTCAGTGCCTGCAACTTTCTGGAAGGGTCTACAGCCACCAAACAGCTCTGTGGCTAGTCCTCTCAGAACAACCTCCTTCCTCCCAGACATCCTCAAGTGTATCTGAGTATCTCTCTCTGTCACTTAATTTTATGAAAGAATAATACATTCACATGGTTTAAAACTCAAAAGGTGTAAAATATATAATGAGGGGCACTTGGCTGGCTCAGTCGGTAGAGCATGCAGCTCTTGATCCCTGGGTCATGAGTTCAAGCCCCACATTTGGCGTAGAGCTTACTTAAAATAAATAAAACGAATAATAATAATAATAAATATATATGTATATATAAAATGCAGTCTACCTCTTCCCCTTCCCCAGTCCCATTCTCACACACCACCATTGTTGTTAGGGTTTTTTTGTGGAGCTTTCCAGAGATACGCATATAAATATAAGCAAATGTGCACATTACATATCACCCCCTCTGCCTTTTTTTTTTTTTTTAAGATTTTACTTATTTTTATTTTTTAAAGATTTTATTTATTTATTTGACAGAGAGAGACACAGAGAGAGGGGGAACACAAGCAGGGGGAATGTGAGAGGGAGAAGCAGGCTTCCCATGGAGCAGGGAGCCCGATGTAGGGCTCGATCCCAGGACTCTGGGATCATGACCTGAGCCGAAGGCAGATGCTTAACGACTGAGCCACCCAGGCACCCCAAGATTTTATTTATTTTTAGAGAGGGAGAGCACAAGCATGGGGAGGGGCAGAGGGAGAGAAAGTCTCAAGGAGACTCCCTGCTGGGCGCAGAGTCCGATGTGGGGCTCGACCCCACGTTCCTGCGAACGTGACCTGAGCTGAAACCAAGAGTCAGATGCTTAACCGACTGAGCCACCCAGGCATCCACCCCCACCCCCTGCCTTTTAAATTAACTGCTGACATGAATACTCTATGTATTGTTTGTATTTTATTTAATTAAATAATTTATTTGTTAAACAACAGAAATTTATTTCTCATAGTTCCAGAGGCTGGGTGCATTTTATTTTTAAATTTAAAGTGTATCAGTACACAAAGCAGCCTCAATCTTTGGTACGGCTAGATAGAATTCCATTGTACTGTGTTAGAATACCAGACCCCATAGTTCGACCTTTAGATTTTTTTTCAGTTGTTTGCTATTACAGAAAAATGTTACAAAGAAAAACTGTACATACATCATTTTGCACCTTTGCAAGTACATCTGAGAAATAGATTCCTAGAAGTAGAATCACAAGAACAGATGGTTTGTGCATTTTAAATTGTCATAGATCTCGCCAAATCACCCTCCATAGGGGTTGTTCCAATTTACCCTCCCACCAGCAGTGTATCCTGGCAACACCTGAATCAGTTTGGGCCAAACTGCCCCTTCTGTCTTTTTCTGGGTGTCATGCTGTGGGCCTAGAAAGCCTGCCTCTTTGGGCCTAGTTACCCTCTGCTGCGTGTGGGACTACACCAGCGTAGAAGTTGCCAGAATCCAGCCAGTCGATAGTGAAGTGTTCACAGAGTATCTGCTACAAATTCAGCAGCAGTCCTAGGCCCTGAGGCTGCAGTTCCGGCTGTGGGAGGCGTAAGACATTCAGAGGAAGAATCTGACCACAGAAGAGAGGCAGCTACATTTTAAGTTGTAAGGGTAACATACTCCGAGTGCTGCGCACCTAGTTCCAGGAAGAAGTCATCACGTGGTGAGCATCACCAGGAAGCGTGCGGCTGGGACGGAGAGTTGGAATCTGAGTTGGGAAGGGGGTGGCTGTGAGGTTGTCGAGGTGAGAAGCAGGGTCGGCTACTCCGTGGCAGCTCTGGATGAACCAGAGAGAGGAGTTACAGTTTGATGTCACAGGAGGTAGGGAACTGCTGGCGGGTCTGAGCAAACAGAAAGAGCGACCTTGTTTGTTTCTCAAACGTCAGTGAGTTCTGAGTAGCCCTCTCATTGCTCTGTGAGAAGGAGCCTGTCTGGGCCTCGGTTTCCCAAGTGAAACGGGGATGTGGCTACAAGTCACTTCTCACGAGGCTCTTCCAGCCACAGCGGACCCAGTCTGGGGTGAGCTTGGGGAAGAGCTGGGGTGGTTCTGGGAGCAAATTGCTGTGGTGACAACTTGGGAGCAAGAGATGGGCCTTCCCCCTTCCCATGAGTTGCTGTTGATTTTCTGATGAAGTGTGGTCTTTATGAACTAATCCCACCTTCTCCCCATGCACGCCTCCACAGACTAGCTTCCTTTTATGAAATCGCAATTCCTGAACTGGAGTCTGCAATGAAGAAGAGGAGGCTTGAAGATAGCAAGTGAGCAGGGGACAAAACTAAGTGCCTTGTCATGGGGGGGGAGAGGCCCTGCCTTCCCCGGGCTTCAGCGTCCCCATCTCTTAAGAACGAGGTGGTGGCCCCATGGAGTGTCCCTGCCTAGCAGCCTCCCGGCCCCTGCATCCTAGCCTTTACCCCTCAGCTGTTGCTCCAAGCTCTTGTTAATCCGCTCGCCGGTTTCCCACCCACTGTTCTGTTTTTTGTTTTCTTTTAAGATTGTATTATTATTTATTTATTTGACAGAGAGAGACACAGCGAGAGAGGGAACACAAGCAGGGGGAGTGGGAGAGGGAGAAGCAGGCTTTCCGCTGAGCAGGGAGCCCAACGTGGGGCTCAATCCCAGGACCCTGGGATCATGACCCAAGCCGAAGGCAGACGCCCAACAACTGATCCACCCAGGCGCATCTCACACCCACTGTTTAAACAAGAAGCGGCCTTGGAATCAGCTAGCCTCTCAGGGCCTGTAGCCTTTTTGCCAACTGCTATATCCGCAGTGAATTGTGACGCTTTCTCAGCCCTGGGGAGGGGCACCGGCAACTGTTGAGAATAAGCTCCCTCTGGGCCTTTTTATCTCCTAAATCTTGTTTTTTTTCCTCTCTCTCTCTGGCCTTCAAAGGCTGCTAGGTGACCTGTGGCAGAGGCTGTCCCATTCCAGGAAGAAGCTACTGGAGATTTTTCACATCCTCATAAACCAGATCTGCCTTCTCCCTGTCCTGGAAAGCAGGTGAGCCCTTGGGAGCAGCTGCCTGGGTGGAAGAACCCCTTCCCCAAGCCCAGCAGAGGCGTTCTCACTTCATCTGCCCCCTTCCCTGTTGAGCAGAGATGGGAAAAAGAGACACATGCCTCTTTCCTGTAACTGGCCTGAGGCCTTGTAGAGGAGCAGGGCGGGGGGGGGGGGGGGGGGGGGGGGGAGGCAGGGTGGGGAGCTACAGATCATTTGCATCGAGTGAGCTCATCTTCCCTGGTGTCCTGTTCCAGCTGTGACAACATTCAGGGCTTCATTGAAGAGTTCCTTCAGATCTTCAGCTCCTTACTGCAGGAGAAGAGGTGAGTGTGGCTGAGCTGGGATCAGTCTGCACGAGGCCTTACATACTAGAGCCTCTCCCATATGCTCACCATGGTCTAAGGTTCTGGGATTTGTGGTTGGGCAGGAGCCCAGCGCCCCTGTTGCCCCAGCCTTGTCCCTTCCGTCTGCTCTCTGCCCAGCAGGTTCCTCCGGGACTACGACACACTCTTCCCTGTGGCCGATGACGTCAGCTTGCTACAGCAGGCCTCCGCAGGCTTGTATCCGTCCACGGCCACTGGGGCAGGACCTGCCCTGGCCAGGCTGGAGATGGGCTGGTAGGACCCAGAGGAGCAGAGGGAGGTTTAGCTCCAGAACCCACAGGTCAGCCAGCTTTCCCCAGAGCGCCTGCCAAAGCCCCAGTCCCTGTTTCTGGAGGAGATGACTGACTACTCTGATCCTCAGAGCTGGGTGGGGTAGGAGTCCTGCATTCTGTAGGTGTTTCCTGAGTGTCTGGGCCTGTGTGACCAACGTGGACTCAGCCCTGCTCTCACAGACCTCATTGCAGGAGGGGAAACAGACAAGTAAACAAGCACGCTCAGGGTAAGGCTATGAGACAGAAGTGATACCCGAGCTGAGAACAGCAGAAGAAAATGGAGGAGGCCAAGCCCAGAGCTAAGTGTTCCCAGTGGATGGAGGACGGAGAGGCCCATCTGGGGAGCCCACAGACATTTTGTGTAGATCGGGGGGGCAGGGGCTGGGGGACTGGGGGGCCAGGGTCTAGTGGGAGGAGGCTGTGGCATGGCAGATGAGCTGGGGCTGAGCAGACCTGCACGGCCCTGGGATGACACTCACTGAGTTTGGACTCTGTCCTGCTAGCACTGGGGTGTCATGGAAAGGTATGAAACAGGGAGTAACAGCGTCAGTTTTGTACTTTGGAAAAGCTCTGTCTGGCACAGGGAGGAGAACAGACTGGTCTGGGACCTCTTTGAGAGGCCCAGGGGCTGGTGAGGATGCTGTGGCTGGCATCCAGGCATGGCCAATGGGGGTGTGGATTAGAAGGGGAGGGACGGCGTCTAGGGCAACTCCCAGATGTCTGGCTTGGCAGCGCCCGGGGTGGTAGAGAGGGAGGAAGGACAGGGAGGAGGGCCTGTGGGCCATTTTGGGGGCTGGGCTAGGTTGCTCAGTCTCGCCTCAGGGATACCCTCGGGGCCCTCAGCCTTTGCAGGAAGCCCTCAGCTAGTTGGACAGGAAGCCTGGTGGCAGTACCCCCATCAGGCCCTCCTCCTGGGGGTCAGTACAGAGGAGCTGCTGGCTCACCCAAATATCATGCCCAGGATGCCCCTGGCCCTGTCTTCATCCAGAGCTGCTTTCTGCTGAGTGGCAGGTAACTAGGTTTCAAGGCCAGTGTGGTCGTGGTCTGGCCTATTTCCCCACGCAGCCCGGGTGCCCATCATGCCCATTGGGTACAACCCAGATAGCCCCTAACACAAGTCATAGGGTCAGATGCCAGGGAGGGATTGAGAAATGATGCTGCCTCAGAGCGAGGGAGGCAGAAAAGGCCCTGACACCCAAGAGACAGACTCCTTAACACATGTCACAGGGACGAGACACGGACTGCCTACATCCTCCAGGCGGTCGAGAGTGCGTGGGAAGGGGTGGACCGACGGAAAGCCACAGATGCTAAAGACCCACCGGTGGCCGAGGATCCTAATGGGGTCATTGTGTTGGCGGAGCCAGTTGGTGGATCATCCTCACATCCAGAAAACTCAGAGGAAGAGGAGGTGTGTGTTTGGAGCGGCGTTTTCCCCTGCTTCCCCTGCCCCTTGCGGGAAACCTCTCCCTTCTTGGTTTCTGCTTTCAGAGAAAAAGGTTTCTTTTGGAATGGACAGCCTCGAGCTGCCTTTAGAGAGTCCTGCAAGTCGCTTCAGCTGCCAGAACCCCAGTTTCTCTCCTATAAAATGAGGTGCTGGAGCTTTTTCCACATGAAATCTTTCCTGGAGCTCTCCTCTAAGCAGATCACCGTGGCGCTGCTTGGGCCGCAGCGGAGAGCAGCGCCTGGTCTCACCGCCTGGCCAGCCTGGATGCCCCGCCATGGGACTGCAGGGCTCCACTGAGCGAGTTTGGAAGCCCCGATCTAGTACTTTCTCTCCAGGCTTTTCCAGAACTCGCCCAGTCTGCAGCTGTACTGACTGGCCCCTGAGCCCAGGACTCTTCCTTGCATGTTGGGAGGCAGCGTGACATAGGGATTAAGGCCACCCAGTCTCTGGGGTCAGACAGCTCAGGAGTGTACCCGGCTTCCTGCCACTCACCAGCTGTGTGGCCATCACTCCCCTCTAGCCTCTGTTCCCCATTTATAAGTGGGGACAATCACCATCCCTGCCTCCACAAGTTTGTTGGGATTCCCAGAGCGGTTGTGTGGAGGGCCCCGAGCCCAGCTGGCCCTCTGTGCTCTGTTAACAGATGCTACTCTCTTTCCTGTTAGACTCAGGCCCATGACTGCCACAGGGCCTTGGAAAATGACAGTCCTCTCCACCTTTCCCACCCTCTTCCCCATTTGGCTTCTTAGCTGAGACATGGATGATTTTTTTTATTGTTTGTTTGATTTGCGAATTTTCTTAAATGAAAAACCTAACAGAATTCAGTCACATTGAGGAGGATATGAACTGAATCCCCCTTCTTAAAAAGAATATAATCAGAGGGGAGCAGCTCCCCACAGTCCAAGGCTGGTGATTGCTGTTCTTCTCCAATGTCAGCCATCAAGTTGTTAGAGCCGGATAAGAATGAGTAGAAGCCACGGCCATTTCTGGAGTGCCTGTTCTTCTCCGGGCACTGTGCTCGGTGCTTTGGGTGCATGATTCTCTCTGAGCCATCTGAAACAACCCCATGAAGTAGATGGTAGTATGCCTGTTTTGTATGGAAGAAGCTAGGGTTCAGAGAGGGAAAGTGCCCTGCCCAAAGTCACACAGCCAGAAGTAGCTCTCCCAGTAAGTCACAGAACCCCCCTTTTCCCAGGGGAGGAAATGAAGACTTAAGAGGCCTGAGTCACTTGGCTGAGATCCTCGGCCCAGGAGTGGCAGGCCAGGACTCATACCAGGTCCCCTGATTCCCGGTCCTGTGCGTGTCAGGGCCTGTGGCCCTCTCACCCACCTGGCCCGGTCTTCCCTGCCTTCACTCCAGCTCTCTCCGCAGTGCATGGGGGCGGCGGCCGCCCTGGGCCCCCCCGTGTGTGGCGTGGAGCTGGACTCACTCATCTCCCAAGTGAAGGACCTGCTGCCGGACCTTGGAGAGGGCTTCATCCTGGCCTGCCTGGAGCACTACACCTATAACCCGGAGCAGGTGATCAACAACATCCTGGAGGAGCGGCTGGCCCCGGCCCTCAGCCAGCTGGACCGCAGCCTAGACAGGTGGGAGAGACAGGTGGGAGGTGGCTCACGGCGCCCATGCGGTGTCAGGGCCCTGGCCGGAGGCACTCTGGGGGCCTTGTCCCAGGCCCCTTCTTAGCTCCTCTGCTTCCCGCTCCTGTGCCAGAACTCAGCCCTCTGTCTCTTCCCCACGGTAGCCTTCGCCAACCGTATAAATGAATGGCTACCTTGGGAAAACATCAGAACTTGAGGCCCCCAGGAGGTCCTCACATGCTCCCTGCAGGGCGGAGAGTGTGCATAGCTGGATGGCTCTGCCACACCTTGCTGGAGGACCGATTGGAAACGTGGCATGTGACAGAGGGGTTGCTGAGCCTTTCAGAGCTCCGAAGTTTCCGGTCTGCCCCTGTCATTGTCACCCTTCCAGTAGATTCCTGAGGGAGGACGGCCAGAGCTTCTCACTTTCCTCACACCTACCTTTCGGAGTTTGGCCCACTGCTTCTCTGAAGGCCCACGGGCCCGCGGGAATGGATGCACGAATGTGCATAAACAGATTGTGTTTATTGAATGAATGAACTTAGCTCTGTCTTTGGACAAGTTCCTTAGCCACTTTGTGCCCATTTTACAGAGGAGGGCACTGAGGCACAGAAAGGTTGAGTGATGTTAGCGACCCATCTCATCAGACTGTTGTGAGTGTTCGGTGAGGGAGGGAACTTTTAAGAAAATCTGTGTGAACGGCACGTGGGACCGAGGGGGAGCTTTGCGTGAGGGATGGCTGTGTGCCCAGGGAGGGGCCAGACCGGGCAGGGTTTTAGATCGTGTCTCGTGTGGCTGTTGAAGGGGAGTGGAAGATCTGATGGATGTCACATGGGAGGGGCCAGTAGGGCACAGGTAGGCGTCAGCTAACCAATCCCCCTTAAATTGATTTCTGTGTCACCTCCCAGGCAGGTGAAGCCAGACCCAACACCCCTGCTGACGTCTCGTCACAATGTCTTCCAGAATGATGAGTTTGATGTGTTTAGCAGAGATTCAGTGGACCTGAGCCGGGTACACAAGGGCAGGAGGTGAGTGCAGTAGGCTGTGGGGTGCCAGGCACCCCAACTCTGTAAGTGCAGTGAGAAAATCGAAAAAAAGGGCTCCGCCTTTATGGAAGTGGCCTGAGTTTCAGCTTAGGGTCCCTAGCAGTCCAGGGCCCCCCCCACCCAGCAGTCCAGGACCCGTGTACTCCCAGCAGGCAGGCCCAGGTTCTCTAAGGGTTGTACGTTAGGCTGTGACTCTGCACAGGTGGTTTTTTAATGAATCCCCTTGTTGATAGCAAAAGGCCAGAGGAACCTAAGCTGTCCCCCTCTTCCCTCCTTGTATCTTCGGATGTGTCAACCATCAAATCTCTGGGCGATAGAGCTGAGCCGTACTTCCCAGAAGCCCCTCCTCCACATGATTTTCTCCATTTTGTGACAAAATGAGAAAATTAAGGACCTGTACTAAGTGAGCTTTTCAGAGGGTGAGCATATTCTATTTTAAGGTCTTTCTACTTATTTTTAGTTTATGTCCTTTCTACTTTTTTGGCATTGAAAAGTCCATTTATGATTTATTCATTCATTCAACAAATATTTGCCTGGTGCTCACGGCATACTAGCCCCTGGATTTATTAGGTGCTGGAGATGTAGTGGGCAGTAAAACAGACATGGCCCCTGGCCCTGTGGAGTTTGCACTAATCAGTTGGTCAAACAAGCCAAGTAACATTGCAGATCTAACAGGCACTATAAGGTGAAGGTGTGCAGACTTCCGAGCTTCTAGTAAGGGCTTTCATCTGGGCAGGAAGGCTCCTCTGATGAAGTGACATGGGACCAACAGTGGAAGGATGAGGAAGGGTCAAAGGGCCAATTCTGCAAAGCGGGGGAGGGGGGAGGAGAGACTTTCCAGGCAGAGCAAACAACAGGGGCGGTGACCCCGAGGTCATGGGGAGCATGGTAAGGGTCCCATGAGCTGATACATTTTATGCTTTGGAAAGAGGACCTGACTTTGGAGTAGAGGCCCATTGGAGGGACCACGAGTCAGTAGTGATGATAGAGGCAAAGTATATAAATATATACAAAAAATATAAAAGGCAAAGTAAGACATTGACAACACTGTGCTCGCCCCCAGGGTTTCCCTAAATGGTATTGGTTCATGAAATCTGGAAATTTGGGAACTGCTGGACAAGTACAGGCTGCCCTCTCTCTCTGCCTCGTTATATATATGTATATATAAATACACACACACACACACACACACACACACACACACACACACACACACGGAGACAGTGAGGTTCAGAGAGCAGCGGTGGGAGACCTGCCCCGTTCTTGTTATAGGAGCCCCAGTGGCAGAATTGTAAGCTGCTGCTTCAGAGAGGGCCCCGTGCTGCTCCCTCTCCCCAGGGCCATCCGCTGCTGGAAGCTTGGCTGGCCGAGGGCTCGGGGGAGCGGGCTCAGGGCAGCTATAAAGCCATCTGGCTGGCTGGACAGGAAGCAATTGTAAACTGCTTAGTCACACACATTGCAACATCCCCAGATCCCAGGCTAGAGATGTTATCCTGCATCCGTGGCCGCTGTTCCAGACCAGAATGACCCTCTGCAGCTCCTGCTATGGAGAAGGGGGAAGATGAGAAGGGCTGTGCCTTGCTCCTAGGGCACTCCAAGCTGCCAGGCAGAGAGACTGGGCGGCAAATGTTTACTGAACTCGTTGTGCTGGGTAGCCTGGGAGCTGGGGATTGCAAAGAGGCAAAGCCTCCATTTATGTGTTCATTATTTATTTATTCATTCAGCAAATATTTATTAAATGATTTACTAGCTCCAGATCCTATGCTAGACACCAGGGAGACAAGGTGAGCAGGGCACCCAGGTCATGCTCTCAAATGGCACAGAGACCGTGGGAAAGACTCAGACCATTAAACAAGTAGCAACAGAGTGGGAGAGGTGCTGGGGTGGGGCATACAGGGACCGCAGTGAGGACACCTGTCCTAATCTGTTCCTTGCACGACAGGGAGTTGCCAGGTAGGGCAGTCTAGGCTTGGTCAACCTGTGGTACAGCCTCATCATCAAGGACACATCTTTGCCATCTCTCGGAGCTAGTTCCTTCAAAGCCACTGGGTGGCCGCAGCTGTTTCAGCCGTGACCTCCAGCAGTGACAGTGCCAAGAGGGAGTCTGGACCAGATCTTCCTGTATCTCGCTTAGAGACCAGGAAGCCTTTCCCAGAAGTCTCCAGACTCTGCTCACATCTCAGTGGGGAGCTGGGTCACAGGGCCGAGGGCCAGGGCTCCAGAAGGGGGAAAGGTGGAAAGACCTGAACCAAATGAGGGTCTGTTAGGAGTGGGATGAAGTGGACGGTGGCTGTTGGGTAGATGCCGGGCACACGTGCTGCAGGTAATTGCTAGCCAAGTGAAGGAGGCAGTGTGTATAAGGTGGGGTCCCATAACTCCTTTGGACTGAACAGAGGCGCCCTGGAAGATTATGAGTGCTCTCCCTCAGAAAAGGGTCTATGGCCAAAAAAATACCTGTGCACTTGGCTTTTTGGAGAGACAGAGCGCATTAGCACATTAAAGGCTCTGACAAGTCCTGCAGGAAAAAGAAACAGGATTCACTTTGTTGAGCTCAGCAGGTGCCAGGTTCACTTTTAGTCATCATCTTATTTCATCCGTGGGATGCGGAATTAAGACTTGGCAAGGATAAGAGGCTTGCTTGTGATGGATCGCACAGCCCAGGAAGTACCTGAGCAGACTGGAGTCAGTAGACCTGTGTTCTGGCCCTGGCTCGGCTGGTAGAAGCTGGGTAACCTTGGGAAAGGTGCTCTGCCTCTTGGGACCTCTGTTTCCTCACCTGGAAAAGGAGGGATTTTTTGCCTCCTCAGGTCCTTTAGGAGTTCAGAGGTGGGAATCACCCCCTCAAGGGCGAGTTTGAGTTGGGCTTTGAAGGATAGGCCGGAAGAAGTGAGGAGGGGAAAAAGTGGCTGGGCTTCAGGGGAACCCACGTGTTCCCTGGGCTCCCTGTCATCTTGTAGGAGGCCGAGGAAGCACCTGCTCCAAAGTCTCCAAAACCACTGTTGCCTGTGTTTCCAGACTTGACTGGACTTCTGGCCCTCAGATGGATCTTCTCCTGGCTGGCTTTGCCCCTGACTTTTCTTTTCCTTCTTGGTTCTGAATGGGGTCATGGGCCCAAAGCTGCACCTCCCTGGATGTGATGCCCAGGGCACCAGGCTCCAATGTCCCTGCCTGTGTCCTCTCCAGGACCCTGGGTAGGTAGAGTTGGCAAGGCTTCTCCAGCCCTGCCAGGGAAGCGACATAACCAGAGGCCCACAGTGGGACCTTACGCATGAAAACCGGGGACCAGATGGACCAGGAGCTGTGGGGTGTGGCAGAAAGGACAGTGACACCTCTCATTCATCCTTGGACACCTGATTCAGCACAGGTCCTAGCACCTAGTAGGCCCTCCGGAAATGTGTGTGGAAAGAGGGGATGTGCTCCTTCTAGTGGCATCAAACAGCTGGACAGGCTCGGGCCCCTTTCCCTTGCTCCCCGCCTCTTTCCTCTTCAGCCCCCAGCCTGGGGAAGAGAGCCAGGTAAGGGTTGGGGCCGCAGTCACGGGCCCCCTTTCCTGGCATGACATAAAATTTTCCTGTGGACCAAGAATTTTCCCTGGTCTAGATCCAATGCCCCCCAGCCCCCCAGAGGCTCCATTTCCTCTCCTCCCCCCGCACTAGACCCCCTAAGCCAGAGGTCATCTTTCCTTTCTCTGTGTTCCCAGGACATGCTTACCTCCATTTAGCACATTTCACGTTAGCTGCCATTTGCCCGTGACCCTCACTAGACTGGGAGTTCCACGAGGCCAGATCCAGATCTTACTCTTTTTTGAATCTCTCCCGCAACGCTGCCTGGCACATAGTAGGCCCTTAGTAAAAACTGTTGAAGGAAGCCAAATCCTGACCTGCCCCAGCCTCCCCGGCAGACAGCCTGAGAGACTCAGGCCCCTTTCCCTCCCTGCATCAAAAGCCAGTTAATAGAAGATTTTTATGGAAGCTATGTATGACTTTGTATCTCTTTTTCTTCTTCTTCTTCTTCTTCTTCTTCTTCTTCTTCTTCTTTTTCTTTCTTCTTTCTTCTTTCTTCTTTCTTCTTCTTTTGCCCCCTACCCTTGATACATTCCAGAACACTGATTACACAGCTAAGCTGGATTTTCTTGCCTGGCATCTCATATTGATTTTCCCCTGCAGGGCTAGAAACTACATTCCACAGGCCTGTCTATGTGTCTGACAAGCCAAGTTTTTCTACAGATTTGCAAAGCCACAGTCAAGAGGCCTGAGTCCCCACTGACGTTGTGCTACGGTTCACTGATCCCAAGCACATCCCACTCCTTCCTTCCACCGTGCCCGAATTTCCTCACCTGTGATATATAACAGGAGTTGAACTTTTGGACTTTTTTCTTCCAGTGCAATCTGACATGGAAGATTGAGCTGTAGAACAGATAGAAAGCCACCGTGATGAAACAGCGGTGGGAAAAAGAAGGCAGCTACCCCTGCTCACCCCTCAGCCCCCTGAGGTCCCCTGTGGCTCCCCTGAGCTCAGTAAGAGGGCCACATGTGGCCTTGCTCTTTCTTAAATTATTGTTTATTTTTTAAAGATTTTATTTATTTTAGAGAGAGAGAGAGAGAGAGACAGCATGAGCAGGAGGGGCAGAGGGAGAGGGAGAGAGAGAATCTCAAGCAGACTCCATGCTGAGCATGGAGCCTGACGAGGGGCTCGATCCCAGGACCCTGAGATCATGACCTGAACCGAAACCAAGAGTCGGAGGCTTAACTGACTGCGCCACCAAGGCACCCCTAAATTTTTGTTTTTTAAAAGGTTCAAATAATCCCAGGCCCTACCTAGGAGTAACCATTGTCATTTGGTGGGGGACTTACTAGCTCTGTCTGTGCATTGACATATGTAAATTATAATCGCTGTGCTCATAGGAACAGCTAGTCTGTCTGGTTTGCTTTCTGCTTTTTATACAGTTGGGATCATATGTATACATTTTTCTGTAGCTTGCTTTTTTCCTCTGGAGTAAGTCTTAGAATTCTTCCTGCATCAGCACAAATAGATGAATGTCATTCTTGATAACAGCCGCCCAGCGTTCTGTAGTATAGATGTGGCATATCATTTGGCCATTTCACCCATGATGGACACTAGCTGTTTTCCATTTTTCACTGTCACAAACAACGTTGAAAAGAAAATTCCCCATCAGACCTCTTTATGCACCTCGCCAGCGTTTCCCTAGGGTGGGCGCCTCTGAGCGGAATTTCCCGGCCGAAGGGTGGGCACGTTTTCCATGGCGGCAGCCCTTTGGGATGCCTTCCAGAGCGGCTGGACCCGGGCACACGGGCACCTGCCCACACCCATGCCGCCTCTCCCCAGTGCAGTTTGCACCAGCCCGAGCCCATGGTGCCTTGGACCCTCGTGCTCACAGCCTTCAAAGCCTGATGGTTTCCTCTCTCTCTGCTGTCCCCGCCCGCCCGCCGCCAGGAAGGAGGAGAACACACGGAGCCTGCTGAACGACAAGCGGGACGTGGTCGCGCAGCGGCAGCGCTATGAGCAGTACAGCGTGGTGGTGGAGGAGGTAAGGGCCCCGGGCCGCCGGGGTGGGGGACACTGGCCAGCCCTGGGCCCCTCGGCCCCACACTCCTGTGCTTGCAGGTGCCCCTGCAGCCTGGCGAGGGCCTGTCCTACCGAGGTGACGACTACGAGGACGAGTATGATGACACATACGATGGCAACCAGGTGGGCGCCAACGATGCCGACTCAGATGACGAGCTCATCAGCCGCAGGTGAGGCTGCAGGGCCCTAAGTGGGTGGAGTTCCGGGGGTGGGGGTGGGGCACAGCGGGGCTCCCAAAGCCTCTTGTTTATACAGATGGGGAGGTCGAGGCCCTGATCACGTGAGCAAGTCAGTGGTAGAGCCAGGGCCTAAACTGAGCCCTTTTGACTCCTAGTCCAGTGCTCCTTCTACCCCCAGCCACCACCTTGGCCAGTTGGTCCAGCCCATCCTGAGTGGGGCAGCATTTATTTGGTTTCATGCAGTCCTTTTAGATTGTTCTCCTTGACTGGAGAAAACTCTCCGCCGTGGAATCTTAGAGAGATTTCCCAGTGCAGATAAAAGCAGAGCTGCCCCAGCTCGCTCAGCCTCCCCTGAGCCCCTGCATCAGACTTTGGTACCCTCAGAGAGTCTGGGGGCTGGAGCAAAGCTGGCTTGAAAAGCACCTTGGTTTTTTCCAGCTCCCTGAGCCCATCCCCATCCTGATGCCCCCTCCTCACCCCGCCCAATCCCCTCCTCCCTGAGGCTCCCTCTCCAGGTTTAATCCAGTCTTTGATCTCACTTTCTCTCTAAACCCTTAGGCCCTTCACCATCCCTCAGGTGCTGAGAACCAAAGTGCCCGGAGAAGGGCAGGAAGAGGACGAGGAGGAGGAGGAAGAGGAGGCTGAAGAAGAGGCTCCTAAGGTACCTCCTTGGCAGGTGGCAGATGAAGGGGAGGGTGCAATTCTGAAGGGCACATTGGGACCACTGTGCCCCTGCTTTCCCGCAGTTAGCTCTGAGGCAGCCCTAGCATCCCTGCCCGGGAAAAGAGGGGTTCCTTTGAGCCTAGGATGCCTGCTTGGAGAGTTGCTAGCTTAGAACTCACCTCCACTACCCAGTGAGGGCTTAGGGGATGGATTAGAGGCCAAGCCTTTGAGCTGCTGGGTTCATTAGGCCCAGGAGCCTGGGGGCTGAGAGAAGGGCAGTTCTCGGCCACCATGCTCAGGATGGCAGTTCTTTTTTTTTTTTTTTTTAAGATTTTATTTATTTGATTTGTCAGAGAGAGTGAGAGAGCAAGACAGAGAAAGAGCAAGCACAAGCAGGAGGAGTGGCAGGCAGAGCTCCCTGCTGAGCAAGGAGCCCGATGCGGGACTCGATCCCAGGACCCATGACCTGAGCCAAAGGCAGACGCTTAACCAACTGCCACTGAGCCACTCAGGCGTTCCAGGACGGCAATTCTGCAACTCACAGAGATGTTAGAGCCCAAGGGCCCTTGGAGGTCATCTGGGCTGGTGGGTTTGAAAATTCTATTTTTTGGCAGCTGAACTTTTTCTTCAAATGAAACCTCAACATATAAAACAGATAAGGGCGGTGTTGCTCAGGTTGAACGGAGTGGCATCCTGGGACTCCTGGAGCCCCTCGTGCCCTCCCACCAAGGTAACAAGCGGAATGTGTCCAGGCCAGGCTCCTGATGAAGAGGGGTAGCAGAGACTGATGGAGACCGTGGCTATTGGGGTAGAAGCACACATACACCCTGCCTGAGGGGCTTCTCAGCAGAAACGTAGGCCCAGAGCTTCCAGGGCTTTCTCTTCTACCCAGGCAAGGGATCAGCCCAGATTTTTCTATAAAATCTTCCAGTTTTCAAATGTTACCAGTTACACTTGTTTTGTTTGTGTTGTTTTAAGCAGTGCAGACCACTAAAGCCTGTGTGTGATCCTTAAGTCACAGTACTCCCCACTGCTAGTCCAGTCTCCTTTGCTTATTGGCCAAAAAACAGTCTTCAAGAGTGGCTACTCCCAGAGCACATCGGTAGTGGCACTAGAGTGAGGACAAAGCAGCTCCCGGGGCAGCTCTCTTGGCCTTCAAGGCCCTGTGTGGCCTCTCGTGGTGGCCATTCTGGCCTGTCCCCCATTTGTCATCCGTGCTCCAACTGTGGTCCACCTGCCCCACCATGCCTGTGCAGGACGCCTTAGTCCCTTTAGCTGCTTCTAAAGGAGAAGAGAGGCTTCTAATGGAAACCTTGGACCCAAGCAAGGGTGGCTCCGTTCTAGGGCATCACCCTGCCACACTGTGGCATTCCCCCACTCCTGGCCTGGAGGCATCAACAAGACTCAGTCAGGCGCAGCCTCACCACAGCTTAGGCAAATGGGGCTGCTCGTGACTCTAGATTTTTTTTTTTCTCCCCTCCCCTCCACAGCCTGACCATTTTGTGCAGGACCCTGCAGTGCTGCGGGAGAAGGCAGAAGCCAGGCGGATGGCCTTCCTCACCAGGAAGGGGTGAGCATTTTAAAGAGCTGTGTCTGGTGGGAGGGGACCCATCTGGGGAAGGCTCAGCCAACCACGTAGGAAGCCCACACATAAACCCCAAGTGCGTTACATGTGTTAATTTAACCCTCACGACGGCCCTATGAAGTAGCCACTTCATCATCATCCTCATTTTATAGAGGAAGAAATAGACCCATCCCCGTCCCCAAGCTCTCTGCTCCTCGTTGTGGGCTGTGGTCAGCCCACAGCTGGTTCTTCCTACAGCTAGGCCACGGACCCATCTGGAGGCAGGGCTCAGAGAAGAGAGTTCACCAGACAACAGGACCGGCCAGAGCCCCCCAGAGCCCTGCCCTTGCTGGGCTCCATTTCTTCTCCCAGTGGAAGTGGGGACAGGGGTGTCCTGGGCCCGAGCCATGTGTCCTCTCCCCAGGACCTCTGAGAAAGGCAGTGGGCTCTTCCCATCCCCTGGGGTGGCTTGTTCCTCCCTCAGGTACCGGCACGACAGCTCGACGGCAGTGGCCGGCAGCCCCCGGGGCCACGGGCAGAGCCGTGAGACAACCCAGGAACGCAGGAAGAAGGAAGCCAGCAAGGCGACGCGAGCCAACCACAACCGGAGAACCATGGCTGACCGCAAAAGAAGCAAAGGCATGATTCCATCCTGAGGCCGCCCTGTCAGGGCCAGCCGGGAGGCAGCAGCACCAGACCTGCCAGGCTGAGTTACCATAGCCTTGGGTCTCCTCACCAGTTGGCCTCCTGCCAAGGCCCCAAGTTCAACTCCACCCCTCAACAGCCTCAGCTTCGCAGCCCCTGAGAAGGCCGCCTCGTCGTCCACCAGCCAGCCGTGAGCGCCTTCTTGCAGAACACACAGTGCCTTATCCCACAGTGGAGGAACCCCTGGGGCCAGCGAGCAGGCAAAAGGGATGGGGACGGAGCCCCAAGGCAAGCCCCACAAACCTCATGCAGCAAGACACCACTTCTCTTGGTGGTTTCCTTCCTGGACGGCAGGAAACCTGTAAATTCCAAAACAAAAACAGAAAAGGCCTGCAAATAAAGTTTTTGACCCTTTCAAGCAATGATCCATGATGTGCCCCTGGCCTGCTCCCCCTGTACCCCATTCTTCAGTGACAGCCACCATCAGGAGAGCGAGAGAGCAGGATGATCACCTGCTCTGCTCATCAGCCTTGCGTGCTTGCCTCTCATTTTAACCCCTCCTGATGTTGCCCTGCTTTGCTGTGTGGCCCTGAGCACATTACTCCCTCCTCTAGTCCCTGCTTGTAGAAGGAAGAGATGAGGTTGTGAGGCCCTCTGGTCCTTTCCGTGTTCTCGTTCAGTCCCTACAACCTCCACCCTAGAGGTAGGGAGTATTTCCGGCCCTGTGGTGTAGGTGAGCCACTGAGAGCTGGAGGTGCCTGCCCAGGCTACAGGCAGGAAGTGGGAGAACAAGGATTTGACCCTCAGTCGGACCCCTGGCCTTTATAGCATCCTAGACAGCAGTGTCATTGCCATCTCACAGCGGACCTGAGGACACTTGTCCCGTAGCAGAGCCAGTACCAGAGCTCGGCGCCTGCTGGTTGTGCGTACCCTCCATCAGATCCTGCAGAGTCAGGGAGTCGGAGCCCAGAAGACACCAGTGAGGATGTCCCTACCAAGCCCCGTTGAAGGACTTGGGTCCAGTTCCTCAAAACCTCCTCCTGGGCATGGCCGGTTGGTTCACGGTGTGGCAGCAGCTGCCAGGCAGCCTGATTCCTGGGCCCCCGAGAATGTTGCTGATCAACAGAGGATCAGCCGTGGGGTGTTTGCTGGCCTGATCCTGCCCAGCCTGGCCTGGAGGCCATCCGCGGGAGCCAGGGCCCCTGCCCAGCTGGACCTTGACAAATCACCCTAGATGCTTGTGTAATTTATTTGCATGTGGTTAGGATGAGCGTCTGGAGCAGCGAGGCAGACAGGCCCTTGACGAATTGGTTTTGTTAGGTCAGCCACACAAGCGAAAATCAATAGCAATTCCTCTGAGTCACGCCAGTTCTCTTGGTGCATTTGAGATGCAGAGCAGATAGGAGAGTGGTGTCTTCTCCTCGAGCTGCTGAATTAGCTGAGATCAGGCTCGGGGTCAGCCACTCTGACAGGCAGCAGGAAGACTCTGCTACCTCCTCGAGGCATTTGCCAGGAACCGTATAGGCGAGGGTCATTTCTTTTCTCTCTCCCTGAGCTCCTCAGACCCAGCTCTTGGCCCTGGAGCAAGGTGAGGTGAGTTAGGGGAGCTCTGGCCTTTACCTACCTTACCTGTTACTGTTCACACAGCCCCTCTCACCTTCATTCTGTCATACATGCCTCCTGACCGCTGGGAGCAGTGTTCAGGCCTCACCTTGGCATTCTGGTTTAAAGGATTGGAGAAGACAAGCGATTTTTCAAACTTTCCAGAATGTACTGCCAGGTCAAACTTGATCTCCCTTGAGGAACTATGTTCTTCCTCATTTCAGATCTTGAGGGCACCCCTTCAAGGATGTTTGCAAACACCTCACTCAGGAGTCATCCAGAGCAGTGCTTTACCTTCACCTCTCAGGGCCTCAGTTTTCCCATCTGCAAAGTGGGTACGTTGGGCCAGGTGAATGGTTTCCACCTGGTGCCAATCCAATCCTCCGAGGAGGCCCCAAGGTTTAAGATGGGCAATGGCAGAAATGTTACAAGTGAAGTGGGTGGGAGCCCTGAACCCTGCTCACTTGATCACTGGGCCCCGCCACCCCACCACTGCTCCTAAGCAGGAATTTCTAAGTGCCTTCTCTGCACCCTATTAGAGAACACGACTATCACAGGCATTTCCCGGGAAGCTTTTATGACCCAGTACCTCCAAGAGGACTTAGGACTTTGAGTGTCATTGTTTCTAGCTCACGAGTGGCAATGGTAGCAGACGGGCCTGTCTGAACAGTGCTACCGTGCCTCTGTGAGGTGGGGAGGGCAGGGCAGAGCCTGTCATGGATAAAAAGGGACCCGGGAGCCCAGGGAGGCAAGTTAGCAGCAGAGCCTGGACGCAGGTCCTTTCTTAGCTTCAGGTGCACTCTGGAAAAGTAAGCAGTTAGCAGGAAACTGCCTGTCCCTGTCACACCGGGAGCTTGGGCTAAATAATGCAGGGAGGGAGACCAACAAAACCACAAACAAAAGTCAACCCACCAAAAATGCAGGGGGTGGTTGTGGAGCCCCCTTCTTTAAAATGATGTCAATGAACACTTGGTAGCAATGTGAGAAACGAAATATTGAAGAATCAGTTTGTTGTTCTTGTTGTTTTTTAAGAGAATAAATTGGATGGTAATGCTCCATGATTGTGAAAATATTTTTGAAAAATTTGCGTACAGACCAAGTCTGGAAAGGAATGTGCATAAACGAAAATGACAGTAAGACCGTGATATTTGTACTGAGAATTAAAAGCGCTTACCGAGTACTTCCATGGCCAGAGTTTCTGCTGGGTTCTTGGGTTATCTCGTCTAACTCTCACCAGGTGGGTACAGATGAGAAAACCAAGGTCAGAGAGGGTAGGTGACCTGTCTAAGGTCACACATATACCACATGACCAAGGAGGGCTTCAGTCCCAGGATTGTCTCCTAAAGCCCACGCTCTTAACCCCTACACCACGCCATTCCTTTTTTCCCCCCCACATCCGCATCCTTGTCACTACTGTTCTTAACAAAGAAAGAAGAAAATATAAGCCCAATAGCTATAGGACAGGAGGATGGGAAATCCCAGTTCATCAAACCAGGTTGATGGGACCCCACTTGCATGTATTGCACGAGTGGGGTATCGTCCCACAGATCTCAGATGCCCTGTTTTATTTCACTTTTTTTTCAGATTCGTTTGTCCTTTCCTCTGTGTGTCCAGTCTGCCATGAAGCCCACTGAATGATTCTTCATTTTTATGTCCAGTTCCTGTCCAGGGGAAGCAGAGAAAAGGCTGGGGGTAGAGCTCTCAGCTGAGATGGGGACCGCAGAGCCTGAGGAGCATGGAGGCCTGGGAGGGGGCCAAAGGGTCCAGGGTGAATATGGAAGAAGGGTGGGAAAGAGGATGGGAGTCCCAGAATTATGACCACAGGCCAGGCCATGGCCCAGACATTTGTCCCGAGCAGCAGCTCCCAGTATTTACTGCCTGCACTCAGGGCTTGGGGCATGGACGGTCAGCCTGGTTGGGAGGACCAAGGGAGGAGACGCTAAATGCATCCACTCAGCGCACGTTTACCAAGATCTACTAGGTGCCAGGGACTGCGTCAGGCATGTGTGAGAAAGATTGTCTCCCCTCCGCCCTCATGGAGTTCACAATCCAAGGTGGGATGTGGATATTAAGACATTTTGGGAAAGTGATTTAGTCATGGTTGTACTAAGCCCTAATAAACGAATGGAGAAATGAGCAGGCAAAGTGAACAGAAAGAAGCCAAGAGCAAAGAGACTTTCCAGAAGCAGAGGGTAGTGGGGCACCTGGGTGGCTCAGTCAGTTATGCGTCTGCCTTCGGCTCAGGTCATGATCCCAAGGTCCTGGGATAGAGCCCCGAATCGGGCTCTCTGCTCAGCGGGGAGACTGCTTCTCCCGCTCCCTCTGCTCCCCCCACCCCACTACCTCTCACCCTCTGTCTCTCTCTCTCTCAATTAAATAAATAAATAACATCTTAAAAAAAAGAAGCAGAGGGTAGTGGTCGCAGTGTCAGGCAGCAGCTGGGAGGTCAACCTAGCTAAGTCAGTGGGGTTCCCTGGGGCTCTGCCCCACCTTGCCAGGAAGTGATGGGGAGATGTGGAAAGAATGGAAGGTGAGGAAGAGAAGGCAGGAGAGTGGGGCCCCCCTTCTGAGGAAGTTGGCATCAGAGAGGAGGAAGAGGGACCTGAGAGGTGAGGAGGGAGCCTTGGAATCCAGACCATGTTGATGGGATGCCTAGAAGGAGCAGGGGAGGCACCAGGGCTCTAGAAGATCCACTTGGGGGAAGACTAGTCCCCAGGAGGAGCTCCCCAGGCCAGCCTGATGTACGGTCCTAGCTAGCTAGATCTCTTGAGTGCTGGGGCAGGAGGAAGGGACCTTGACTATGGCCAGAGGCTGGTGTTGCAATTCTGCAGCCAGAAGCAAGGTAACCAATGCCCCGGGTGGTGGGGTTGGGTTGGGGTGGTATGTGTGTCTTAAAATGAGAATCAAATTCTGACTTCACGCTGGAAATTCTCTCCCAACAATCGATAATCATCAAGAGAATTTTACGTAGCTGGCAGACCTTGGAGAGCCTTAAAGGGCATTTTGTCCAGAGTTTCTCAACCTATTTAAACCTCCAACCCTCCCCCTAATCTCAGACCCTGGGATTTCAGCTACCCCCACTTCCCCTGGGAGTGGGGGAGGTTTGCCCTGCCTAAGAATTCGCTGGGCTTCCATGGCGCTCTCCCAGCCATGGAGGTTATATCATCGAGCTTTACTCGCTGTGGTCTGAATTACAAGAACAACAGGCACTTAATTTTAGTTTCCCAACTATGAAATTATGACACTAAATATGCTTTTTCTGGCTGCACGAGCCCACCCTCAGCACTCTGACAGATCCCTTAAGTGCTCTGCCATCCCAAGGGGGTAATTATGGTTTTCTTCTTCTTAAAGTGGTTTTCACGAAAGAGCCAGGCTGAAAGGGGGCCCTTCAGTGGGATGAGGGCCAACCATGCCTGTCCATTTAGGATTTTACGTGCAGAGCTTACACGCAGGCTCCAGCCCCCATCTCCCATCCAGTGGTCTAGCCTGCTTACTCTATGTTCTTTCACGTGCACATTTGCAGGCCTCAAGATCCCATCCTTTTTATTGTTATTTTGTTCATAAAGGGTGGTGAAAAGAGCACTGGACTGAGGGTCAGGAGCCTAGGGTCTAGGCCCTTAGATTTCAACAAGCTGTGTGACTTTGGGTCAGTTCCTTGGCCTCTCTGGGCCTCAATTTCTTCTTCTAGGAAATGGGGATGATCATTCTCTCACCTCTCTTGCCTCATGGGCATGGATAATTGTGAGGGTCAGCTGAGATCATGCTGGGTGGGGACAGAGGGCACTCTGAAATTGGTGAATCTTGTTCAAAGGGGAGAGAAGAAAACTGATGGGAGTTTTCTGGCCAGTCTGTATTTGGGGCAGTTTCCACTTCTCTCTGTTAATCACCCTGCCAGAAACTTCTTTGCACAAATCATCCATTTCCAACAGGCACATTTCCAATGGAATGCTGGGGTCCCAGGGCCAGGAAAAGTTTGAGAGCTGCCTCTGTCTGGATTTTTGCTGACAGTTCTCTCCAGAAGGACAGAATCAGGGAATGGCCTGAACTCCAAAGCTTTTGGCTCCGCGAGCAAGTTCTGTCATGAAGCAGCCTCCCCTCAAGGCCCCTGCCTCTAGGGGAGCCTGGGAGCTGTCACACTGGGACCCCTCTGGCTGGTGAGACGGTTGCCCCTTTCCTATGACAGGCCGACCAGATGCCACATGATAGATCCAATGGACAGATCGCAGCCCCGGGTCCAGCTGGACTGTATCACATCAGAGGGGCAACATCCCGCTCCGTGACCCGCCACAGGGGTGTGTGCGGCCTGTCACAGCTGGAAAATCAGACCCCCCCATTCAGGAGAGGTCTACACAGAAAGGCATTGACTCCTCCCCCAGAGTATTAACACAGAGTAACATGCAATGGCCGTGCCAGACTTTTTCCTTGGGGATCAGGGTCCCCTGAAGGGCCAGCAGCTTATTTGGCTTTTGCCATTTAGAGCAGGGGCTGAGCTCTGGGGTTAGAACCAAGCTGGCCTCAGCCACTCTCCAGCTCTGTGACTCTGAGCGAGGTTCTCTGAGCCACAATTGTCTCCACATTGAGATCTTGGCAGGATGGCTGGGATAAGGTGTGCAGTGCTGGCCCGCTGTGAGGCAAGCTAGTGAACTCACAGCGCCCTGCTCAGTGGGACCCAGGAGAAGGGTGGCGGGTGCCTCCCACCAATGCCCCAGGCAGATTTCTGTGCACCCCACTTCTCAGCCTCTCAGCACGGCTGCCGTGACTCCCGTACAGCAATCCTCCCGGAAACCTCTGGGCTCAGGATGATCTGGACACACAAGAGCAGGCAAGAGAAGAAGATTGGCACAATCCAGCCTGGTAAGCGTGTGATGGGTGCCCTGGGAGCAGAGGAGGTAGCCTGCTTAGCTTTGTGGGGCAGCAAACTACCTCACTGAATCCTTGAAACAAAGCCAGGTGGTAGGTGTGATTATATAAGCCTTATTTAGAGGTTCGGCCCCTTGCTCATGGATGAGCAGTGGCTGCGTCAAGATTCAAACCCAGGTTTACCAGCCTCCAAAGTCCGTATTTTCAGCCTCTTGGCTTTCCCGTCTCCCTATAGCTTGACACTTACTCCATGCGTGGTTGGCTCAGCATGGAAAAGAGGACCTATCACCTCCTTTGTTCTAAACACCATACTTCTATTAATACAACTTATAATCAAATCATTCCATTGACAGAGATGAGAGTGGGAAGTTGGGCAGGATATATTTTCCCAAATCTCCACTTTGCCAGAGTTTCCCCTGTCTGCTAATGGAGGGAAGGGCTACCCTTCAAACTACCGTTTGAAGGAGGTGTTTCATTAGGAAAGATTGGTGAGCCGAGGAGATAAGACATCACACAGACTTGCAGCCCCAGGGCAGGAAGCAGCCTCTCTGTTGGAGGCCTGTACAGGAGGGAGGCAGAAGTGTGCTCAGACATCTGGAAAGGAGGAAGATAGACAAAAGCGGAGAGGAGTCCGTTAACATGGTTAAAGGTGTAGGGAAGAGATAAGGACCGCCGGAGGAATGCACGAGTCGGCTGGAGTCCAAAACAGTGTTAGAGACACTGAAAACGAGATTATCACGGGACACACAGGGGAGCACGAGAAAGTGATCAGGCCTTAAAGGGAAAGAAAGGATGCCAGGAACACGGTTTCAAAACAGCTGGGACAAGGGGTGGGGCACTTGGATGATTCAGCTGTACAGTCATCCCCAAAGCTCTCAGCCCACATTTTGTGGATCGAATATGCTAATTAGGCACTGTTCCCTGAAGACTGTGCAGGGAGCCCCCCCTTAATGCACTCACGGTAGCAACATAACAAAACCACCACTAGTAGGCGAGTGCTAAGAACATTATAAGCATTATTTCGCATAGCTTCCCAACCACCCTGTGAGGGATTGCTCTCATTATCCCATTTTCCACAGGAGGAAACTGAGGCTCAAGGAGAGGATGCAACCTGCCCAAGGTCACCTGGCCAGAGAGTAGCAGAGCTAGAATTCAAACCCAGGCATGTGCTATTTCCATAATCCATACCTAGACACAAGACAGGAGAGCAAAGGGACCCACAGCAAGGACCATATTTGGGAGGTTTGTAAAGTGAGATTTGAGGTAGCTTGGATCTTAAAATGGCAGGTTAAGGAATTTGAACTTGATCTTACCAGTAGTGGGGAGCCATTGAAGGTGTTTGAGCAAGGGAGTTGATCTGGCAGTCTTATGAGGGTGCAGTGGAGAATAAGTGTCCAGAGCAGCCAAGGAAGTTTTCTGTGCAGGAGTTTTGAAGGGAGAATAGGCCGGGAGCAGCATGAAGGCGGTCAGTACCCCTGTACTGAGGCTGTCGGCTAAGTGGCTCCCAGCTGACACTTTCTCTACATTCCATCACTGCCTTGTCCTTGATGCCGGCTGGAGTCTGCCCTTGGCATTCAATCTGTGTATAAATCCAAGCGTATCAGGCCAAGGCCCCAGTGAAGAGAGAGAAATGATTTTTACACAGCACAGAGCTGTGGTTATGAGCACAGCCTCGGGAGCCAGCTGTCCTGTATTTGAACTTCTGCTCTACTTTCTCTAGCTGTGTTACCCTGGGCAAGATACTTAACCTCTCTGAACCTCACTTTCCACCTGTAAAATGGGGTAGAGAGCGGTGCCCACCTCGGGTTGAGGATCTAGTGACATAGGATATGGTTAATGGTACCAGGACCAGGCCTGGCCCTGGGTGTGCGTGTGTGCGTGTGTGTGTGTGTGTGTGTGATCCTCTGCGTGGGCTAGCCCCTGCCCCTTTTACAATGTTTGTCCTTCGTTCACACTGAAGCAATTACCGTAACCTCCATTTTGCCTGCCGAATTTGTATTCCCTCCAACTTTGCACTTTGCTCAGACATTTTAAATTCATTGATTTTTGTCCTTTCCTCACAAGACTTCAAATTCGTATGTAGGACAGTCCTTGTTCCTTGTTATTGGACGAGCAGCCTGAGTTACGGGATGGAATCTATTTCTGTTTAATAACTTACATTGCTTCCCGCCTGTTATTATAAAAGCGGTAACACGCTTCTCAGTGTGGTTCACATCAGTAAGCAAAAAGAAAGAACATTTCCACCATCCGGAAATAATTGCCATTAGGATTTTAGCTCTTATCCTTCCAACATTATTTTAGAAAAAGGAATATACATAGGCATGTTCTTTTTTTCTCTTTTTTCTTTTTTACATATGCCTTTTCCACGAAAATGGGATCATACTACACATGCTGTTATCCCTGTTTTTTCGGCTAGTTGGACATTGTGGATGTGTTTCCCTTTCTCATCTGCATCCTCTTTAATGGGTTAGTAGTATTCTCTCATGATACTATACGTCAGTCAACCTGTGCCTTAGTTGTGCATGTTGGTTGTTTCTCATTATTTGCTATTAAACTGCAGTGAACAACCTCCTGGCTAAATATTTGTCCACCTCCATGATTATTTTCTCAGGGTAAATTCTTAGAATTGCTGAGTCAAGTTTTTTGACTGTCGAATCGGCCCTTCCCGCCAGCCAGATTTGAGAAGGATCATTTCCTGTATCTTTGCTCACTCTGAGTATTATAGTTTTTTAAAATCTTCACGAGTTTAATAAGTAAAAGGATATCTAGCTATTTTTATTTTGCAAATCTGTTCTTTTTTTTTTAATTTTTTTATTGTTATGTTAATCCCCATACATTACATCATTAGTTTTAGATATAGTGTTCCATGATTCATTGTTTGTGCATAACACCCAGTGCTCCATGCAGAACGTGCCCTCCTCAATACCCATCACCAGGCTAACCCATCCTCCCACCCCCTCCCCTCTAGAACCCTCAGTTTGTTTTTCAGAGTCCATCGTCTCTCATGGTTCTTCTCCCCCTCCGATTTCCCCCCCTTCATTCTTCCCCTCCTGCTACATTGTTCTTCTTCTTCTTTTCTTTCTTAACATATATTGCATTATTTGTTTCAGATGCAAATCTGTTCTTGCAGAACCTCAAGGAGTAGATGCAGGTATAAAATAGATGAGAGGGTGGGGAGATGGGGCATCTTTGCTCACTCTGGGTATTAGAGTTTTTTTAAATCTTCACGAGTTTAATAAGTAAAAGGATATCTAGCTATTTTTATTTTGCAAATCTGTTCTTGCAGAACCTCAAGGAGTAGATGCAGGTATAAAATAGATGAGAGGGTGGGGAGATGGGCAAAATGGGTGAAGACGAGTGGGAGATACAGGCTTCCAGTTATGAAATGAGTAAGTCATGGGAATAAAGGGCACAGGGTAAGGAATATAGTCAGTGGTATTATAATAGCACCGTATGGTGACAGATGGTAGCTACACTCGTGGTGCGCAGAGCGTAATGTATGAACTTGTCAAATCACTGCGTCGTACACGTGAAACTAATGTAACACTGCGTGTCAGCTACAAATAAAAAAATTAATTTAAAAAAATTAAATGGGGGCGCCTGGGTGGCTCAGTTGGTTAGGCGTCTGCCTTCAGCTCAGGTCACGATCCCGGGGTCCTGGGATCGAGCCCTGCATTGGGCTCCCTGCTCAGCAGGAAGCCTGCTTCTCCCTCTCCTACTCCCCCTGCTTGTGCTCTCCCTCTCTCTGTCAAATAAATAAATAAGATCTTTTAAAAAAAAATTAAATGGACCTGAGAAATAAACCTCCTGCACACCAACCCGCAGCCCAGAGTCTGCTTCCTGGGGAACCCAGCCTGTGATAGGCAGTATCCTTGTGTCTACTGGGGAAAAGCCTAGAATTTTCGAAGGGCTGGGCCTTTCTTCTTTGAGCTGCCAGGCCACCTTGGACTCCACCCAGAGCTGAAAAGTTTTGAACCTTGGCAGGCAGCCCTAGAGTGCAGCCTGGATAGCCCCTGGCTGGGTTAATTAAGCAGTCATCTGGGTGAGGATTTACTGCACGGTAATCCTTACTCTCCTTGACACCCCTCCAAGATGACATCTCCAGAAATAACAAGAATCATAGCTGCCATTGTGCAATATCATGGTGAGTATTTTACAGATGAGGACACTGGCTCAGGGACAGTAAGTAACTTGTCTAAATTCACACAGCCAGTGAGCGGTGGGGCTTGAATTCTAACCCAGGACTGTCCATTCTAAAATCAGTGCTCTTTCCACCTCACTAGAGCTATTCAGTGGGAATAATAAAACGACCTCTTGGATAATTGTTCAAATAAAATGACACGTAAACTGCAAAGCACTTAGTACAATGCCTGGCTCATGGTAACTGGTTGATAAATGTAAGCTATTCATCAGAAACCCTCCAGAGGCTTACCTTTCTTTTTAGAATGGAATCCAAACTCTTTTAGCATGACCTACAAGACCACACAGTATCTGACCCTATCTATTACTGCCTCACTTCCTTCAGTTCCATGAATAAACCAAACCCACACCCACCTCAGGGCCTTTGCTCTCACTGTTCTTGTTTCTTGAAATACCTTTCCTCTTGATCTTTACCTGGCTGAGATTTCCATTCAAATCTCAGCTCAAATGCCATCTCCATAGAGAAATGTTCCTTGACTCCCTCCCTGAGCATCTCACGCTGCTCTTTAAACCTGAGTCACCCCCTACATGTTACCCAGTTTTATTTTATTCACAGCCCTTAACGTGAGCTGAAGTTTTTATTTAATTTCTTTTTTTTTTTTTTTAAAGATTTTATTTATTTATTTGAGACAGAGAGAATGAGAGAGAGAGCACATGAGAAGGGGGAGGGTCAGAGGGAGAAGCAGACTCCCTGCTGAGCAGGGAGCCTGATGCGGGACTCGATCCAGGGACTCCAGGATCATGACCTGAGCCGAAGGCAGTCGCTTAACCAACTGAGCCACCCAGGCGCCCTTTATTTAATTTCTTGTTTACCATCTGTCTCCCCTACTAGAATGCAAGCTGCAAGAGGGTAGGGATCTTCCTTGGTCTCCACTAAGTGTCCAGGGTCTAGAGCAGGGCCAGGCAGGGTAGGCACTCAATAAAGATGTGTTGGTTGACTGACGGACTGACTGACTGAATAGTTTCTACCAGTTTGGAGAGATTTTTGAAAACAAGAGAGAAGCTAGGAGAATAGGACATTCTCTCAAATACACTTAGCCAAGAGAGTAGTCCTGCTTGCTCAGAGCAGAGCTCTACTGGATGCCAATTTCTCAGAAGAGGATTTCAGAGGCCTTCAGTAACTTGCTTGATGAGGTTTCCAAGCATTTAGCTTTTCCTGACACCGTTGCAAGGGGAGCAGGTGGGGAGTCCTTGGGGCTTTCTAACCGTAAAGACTGTCCCAGCTCTTGACTCCAGGAAATACCTCAGGCTGAGCTTGGGAAGGAAACTTTTTCCAGTAATAAACAGCTTCTTGGTGCCAGTCTGAGGAGGGTGCTAATCCTCATTTCCCCCACCTGTGAGGCACACCCACCCAGGGAGCTCTGGGGAGGCCCAGCTCCCAGTTACCAGTGCCACGCAAGGACGAATCCTCATTGGAAGCTCAGGAGGGGGAACCCTGGGCCTCCAAGCAGCTGGGCTCTAGGCCTGGAGCCAGAGCTGGGGGCTCACATCTTGCATTTCTCTGTGTTCACACCCTCTCCGGGTGGCCCCCTTTTAATTTATTCCTCCCCCATTGTAAGAATAATACATGCTTGATGCAGAAAACTTAGACATCAGAGAGAAATACAACGGAAAAGGACTCTCCCAGAGTTAACCACTATTAACAATTTGTTATGAGCATTTCCAATTTTTTTCTTATACATGTTTACCAAAAAAATGCATCGTGTTTTATATGAATTTGTGGCTTTTTTCACTTAGCTTTATATTTTGACTGTTTTATATGAGCATTCTTCCTAACCATCTTTTACGTTCTTTTTTTTTTTTTTTTCTTTAAAAGATTTATTTATGGAGCACCTGGGTGGCTCAGTCAGTTGAGTGTCTGCCTTCAGCTCGGGCGGGGAGCCTGCTCCTCTCCCGCTCCCCCTGCTTGTGCGCACGCTCTCTCTCTTCAAATACATAAATAAAATCTTTGACAAAATAAAATAAAAGATTTATTTATTTTAGAGAGAGAGAATGAGTGTGCACACAAGCAGGGGGAGGGGCAGAAGGAGAGGGAGAGAATCTCAAACAGGCTCCGACTCCCCGCTGAGTGCCGAGCCTGATGCAGGACTCCATCTCACCACCCTGAGATCATGACCTGAGCAGAAATCCGGAGATGGCTGCTTCACCAACTAAGCCACCCAGGCGCCCCTTACTTGCTTTCTCTTTTAGAAAATTTTTTTTATTAGAATATCAATATCTGCTTGTTGTAAGAGAAAAAGGCAATATCTGTTGCACAAAGTGGAAGTTCTTTGAAATTCCACCCCTCAGAGATAGTGGCCATGAAAAGTTTAGTGCACATCCCTCAGTATTCTGTGTGTACACATATCGATGTGTATCGATTTACATAAATGGGATAAAATTAAACACACAAATTTTGCAGCTTGATTTTTCTCCAGTTCATCTTTCTTTACCCCTACACACTGAGTCACCACAGTCTTCTTAATGTCCACATAGATGTCTGTGCTAGGAATCTACCTAGTCACTTCCTTATTGAAGGTCATTTTCTTCTTTTTTTATTTTTATTTATTTTTTATTTGAGAGAGAGAGAGAGCATGAACAGGGGGGAGGGGGCAGAGGGAGTATCAGACTCCCCGCTGAGCAGGGAGCCTGATGTGGGGGCTTGATCCCAGGACCCTGAAAGTATAATGGTGGTTGCCAGGGGCTGGGGAAGGGGAGATTGGAGAGCTATTTAATAGGTACAGAGTTTGTTTTACAAGATGGGGATGGATAGTGGTGATGGCTGCACCCAGTATGATTATATTTAATACCACTGAAGCGTACACCTAAAAATGGTTAAGATGGTAAATTTTGTTATGTGTTTTTTGTTGTTGGTGTTTTTGTTTTTTTTTTGAGAGAGAGAGCACAGGCACGAGGGGGGCAGGGGAGGAGCAGAGACAGAAAGAGAATCTCAAGCAGGTTCCATGCTGAGCACAGAGCCAGTTTTGGGGCTCAATCCCACCACCCTGAAATCATGACCCAAGCCAAAATCAAGTGTCGGACGCTTAACTGAGTCACCCAGGCACCCCTGTTATGTGTATTTTTTTTTAAGACTTTACTTATTTGACAGAGAGAGAGAAGGAGAGAGTGCACACAAGGAGGCGGAGCAGGAGAAGCAGGCTCCCCACTGAGCAGGAGCCCAACGTGGGACTCAATCCAAGGACCCTGGGATCATGCCCTGAGCCGAAGGCAGTCGCTTAACAGACTGAGCCACCCAGGCGCCCCATGTGTATTTTAATACATGCACACACAAAGAATTTTTGAAAGGAATAAACATTTAAAATAGATAATACCAAAGTATTCTGTAAAACCATTGTTCCAATGGCCATGTGTGGTACTTGCTCCTTTACAAAAAACTAATGTTGCTAATCTTTTTTTTTAAACATGAGAAAACCAAATTATTTATTTATTTATTTATAAGTTTAATTTATTTAAGTAATCTCTACACCCAACATGGGGCTCAAACGCACGACCACAAGATCGAGAGTTCCACGCTCTTTCACCTGAGCCAGCCAGGTGCCCAGAGAAAACCATTTTAATAGTGTGCATACATACGTAGGGGGAACACACATAGATATGGAAATTCCCTTGCTAATCTTTTTCATCTTCATCGATCTGGTAGACAAAATAGTATCCATCTTGTTTATTAATGAAACTGGGCATCTTTTCATATTTGTAGTCATTTGTATTTCTTGTACTAATTGCCTATTTGTGTCATTAGCCGTAGCTTCCAAGTTATTCACCTTTTTCTTATTGATTTGGAAGACTGCTTCATGTATTAGTGAGGTTGGTACTTTGCCATATTTGTTGGGTATTTTCTTCCAGTCAAAACAAGGTTTTAAATGACTGCGTATTTCACCCCAATATTAATTCCTATTTTGGATATCTTATTTTCATTTTTCCCATTATAAAAAACACCATGATGAACATCTCTTGTGGACAAGGAAAATTTGCCAGAAGTGGGATTTCTTGGGTCAAAGGTATGCACATTAAAGATTTTAATACATAGGTGCAAAATATCCTTCAGGAAAATGGTTCACACATGCTTTCCTATAGTGCACGGGTCCCATATATCTTTTTATTTTTAATTTAAATTATTTTAATTCAATTAATTAACATATAACGTATTATTGGTTTCAGAGGTCCACGTCTGTGATTCATCAGTCTCATAGAACACCCAGTGCTCATTACATCACATGCCCTCCTCAATGTCCATGTATCTTTGATACAGAACGGCATTTACAGTATCTCCTGTGGGAGGTCAAGCCTCATGTTTGCTACATGCCTAGTAGCACCTAGCATGTGCCTCACACACAGTGGCCACCCAAATGTTTGTTGAATGAATGACTGGACTATGTTCCTTGAACCCCTCTTCCTCACATTCCTGCTGCCCCACAGCCTGCCGGCAGAATCTTCTGGTTCTCCAGGTCCTTAAGCATCCCCCCGTGTTTCTGCCAGCAGTTATGTCCGTGTGCCAGGGTCTATGACTGTTAACTGCATTTCCCAACTCCTTTAATACTCACAAAGAACCCACACAGAAGGCGCTCTCATTATCCCCATGTAACAGACCAGGAAACTGAAGCTCAGAGAGGTCAAGTGCCTTGCCCTTGGTTCACAAAGCTAGGACTGGTAGAGGGAGGATTCAAACCCACCAAGTAAGCACAATGATAAACCAAACTTTATTAGAGAGAGGAACTCTGGCAGGATGGTCAGAGTTCTGGTCCAACTTCATCATCAGAAGATGGGCTGTGGACCAGAGAGGTATGCCAACTTGTCCAAAGACACTCAGCAAATTAAAGGCAGAATGGAGATGGGACCCTGGGGCAGGGTTTTTTCCCCCAGCTGATCCAGGACTTCCGTATGGTTAAGCCAGTTAGCTCTCCTCTGTATGAAAAATGGAATTATTAGGGCTCCTGGCTGACTCAGTCAGTAGAACATGTGACTTTTTTAATCTTTAATTTTATTATTATTTTTGAAGATTTTATTTATTTGACAGAGAGAGACACAGCGAGGACCACAAGCAGGGGGAGTGGGAGGAGAAGCAGGCTTCCCGCTGAGCAGGGAGCCCAATGCAGGGCTCAATCCCAGGACCCGGGATCATGACCTGAGCCGAAGGCAGACGCTTAATGACTGAGCCACCCAGGCAACCTGTAAGCTTTATTTTTATTTAAGTAATCTCTACACCCAATGTGGGGCTCAAACTCAACCCTGAGATCAAGAACTGCATGTTCAGGGGCACCTGGGTGGCTCAGTCGTTAAGCGCCTGCCTTTGGCTCGGGTCATGATCCCAGGGTCCTGGGATCGAGCCCCACATTGGGCTCTCTGCTCAGCGGGAAGCCTGCTTCTCCCTCTCCCAGTCCCCCTGCTTGTGTTCCCTCTCTCGCTGTCTGACAAATAAATAAAATCTTAAAAAAAAAAAAAAAAAAAAAAAAAGAATTGCATTTCTACTGACTGAACCAGCCAGGCACCCTAAACATGCAACTCTTTTTTTTAAGATATTATTTATTTGTCAGAGAGCAAGAGAGAGCAAGTGCATGAGCACAAGCAGGGGGAGCTGCAGGCAGAGGAAGAAGCAGGCTCCCTGCTGAGCAAGGAGCCCGACTTGGGACTCGATCCCAGGACCCTGGGACCGCGACCGGAGCCGAAGGCAGACACGAAACTGACTGAACCACCCAGGCATCCCTGCATGTAATTCTTGATATTTCAGAACCCTGAGTTTAAGCCCCACCTTGGATGTAGAGCTTATGCTGGGGGAAAAAAAAAAAGACAGGAATTACTGATTTAGAAGCAAAAGTTGAAAGTAACACCTCCAATTATAGCTCATGTTTTATAAACCCAAGTTCTCTGGAAGTTAAAAGGAACCCAAAATAATGGAATCTGCCCTTCAGAGTTTTGCAGAGGACTCTGAAGTGGTCTCAACCAACAAGTGAAGATCAGGTAGAGTTAACAAAGCACTAGATGCAGAAGCCATGTCTCAAGGACAATTTACATTTATTTGCTGATGACTCTGACTAAACATAGTTCAAACACAGCAGAAGTTAAAGAGTCTGTCAGGTGAAGCCGCTTCTTGCCAACAGCTAAAGGTGGTCGATGAAGAGTAATCTGAGCATCATCTTCGGGCTGAGGCCCTGGTTTTGGGCAAACAGCTGGTGGGTGGACCTGGTCCTTTCGGCATGGGTAGGGGTCTCTAAGGAACTACTCCTTATTCTCATACTTGTGCTTGATGTGTTTCCACAGCTTCTGCATTTTAAAGACAAGAACCACAAACTTTTAGCTTTGTACCTCGTATTTTGCAGCTACCCCCACTGTCCTGGTCTCTAAAACAAGCTTGAGAGAAACATCTACCATGTCTGGACAGCTGGGGTGGGCAAACTCGAAGCAACACTAGGTTTGATGCACATTCCTAACACTTGTAAACTGCTTTGATGTTATCAATCGCCATGTAAAGGTAAGTGGAAAAGGATGGATGATCTTTCTTTTACAGGAGACTGAGGTAGAGAGACTGAGGTAATTACACAAATGTACACAATTATTAAGGAACAGAGGCTCGAAGAGGTCTTATATCTTCAACTCCCAGGTATTACTTAAGAGGTCCCAAATGCATAATCCCAAATACTTCACACTGAATCATTTTTTAATTTCATTAAACCTATGATTTGGGTCAGGAACTAGTTGGATTCTCATTCCTTTTTTTTTTTTTTTTTTTAAGATTTTATTTTTTTTTAAGTAATCTCTACACCCAACATGGGGCTTGAAATTACAACCCCGAGATTGGGCGCTGTGCACTCTACTGACTGAGCCAGCCAGATGCCCTTGATTCTCATTCCTAAAAGCACAGACTGGTAAGTTATGACAGCATACTTAAATGCTTTTCCCAAACACTGGGAACGGCCCGCAGATCTGCCTGCAGGAGATGGAACAGTGGCAACACTCTCATAGGGACAGACAGCTTCAAATTAAAAACACAAGTGAATGGTGTTAACAGGCCTATCTGCAGGAGACCTTCCCTAGTATGAGCCACAGTGTAATGATGAAAAGCGTGTACAGCAACTAGCAGTGTTGGCACGCTAATGAGTCTAAAAGGTGTGGTTATTCCCTATCTTCCGCTTTCACTTTCTCCTGAGGAATGTTAGCAAACGTTATTTTTTGAGTGCACCACCTACCAGCTACTGTGGCAGCTTGCCTGCATCTCATATAATCCTCACAGCAACTGCCTACTGTAGTTACTATCAGCTCTACATCACAGATAAAAGTGAAGCTCAGAGAGGTTAAGAAACTCGCCCAACTGAACGCCACAGTTATCAAGCGACAAGGCCCAGTATCCCCACCCAGGGCTCTCTGATTTTATATTCCCAGCTCCTAACCGTTATTACTACCCCAATGCCTACGTGGGAAGCCTGGGAAAGCGAA
This sequence comes from Halichoerus grypus, assembly GCF_964656455.1. Classification (NCBI taxonomy): domain Eukaryota; kingdom Metazoa; phylum Chordata; class Mammalia; order Carnivora; family Phocidae; genus Halichoerus; species Halichoerus grypus. The sequence goes on from NC_135724.1 coordinate 73,198,905, forward strand.
GAGTGCTATCTGAAAAGACCAACCACAGTATCTAAGTTAGAGATGTCCTTTTCACGACCCTCGCCCGCTCAAATCTGCCCTTGAAACCCTCAGAGAGGAGACTGTGGGTCCGGGTTCCAGCCCAGACTCGCCCGCCACTGACTTCCTGATGGTGTAGCCCCGGTAAGTCCTTTGCTCCCACTAGGCTTTAGGTTTTGCTCCTGCAAATGGACAAGTGGGTGTGTGGGGTGTGAGACAGCAATACTTATAAGCCCCACAAAGCGGGATCATTTAATGTTTTGGGATTCACATTCGGCGGAGAGGACATACGGCAGTCGACCGACAGAAGACGCTCTGGGTTTTCCCCCCTCTTAGTAAAGGCAGACTGAGTCCCACCCCACCTCCACTCCCACTGTCACCCCTCAAGCAGGCCCAAGGTCAGGGATGGCCCAGTCCCTCACCCCCTGGTTGATGTGTTCGTAGATCGCGTCCGCGCCTTGATCGAAAGCGCGCTCGAAGAACAAGGCTCCCACGGCGATGGTGAGGGCGAAGGTGGAAGTCCTGCGGAACAGCAGCGAATACAACCTCGCAGTAAACGTTGGGGCCGCCATATTTCTCCGCTATCAAGCGCGCGCCTGCGCCGCAGCCGATCATGCGCTCCTAAAGCCCTCGGCGTGCAACACTTGATGGGATTTGTAGTTTTTCTGAATCTCAGTACTTATCTTTTTGAACGATAGAGGTAAGTGATGGCTTTGCGGGGAGGAAGAGTCTCATAGGATTTAGATCAGGACGGCCCAAATAGTGTGGTAAGATTTGTTACCCAATGTTTCTCCTCAATAATTTCTTGCTGAATGAATATCCCGAACTACAACACCCAGAAGCCCTCGCGCTCCCTTTACCTCCCCCAACCCCCGCGCGGTCTCAGCTATGATTCCCAAAGGTTTCTGGGAAGGGCAGGCTGATACTCAAGGAAGGACTACGAATCCCAGCAAGCAGTTCGCGACACGAGGGCGCAGAAGGAGGAGGAGCTCGGAGCCGTGGGGCCCTGCGGAACCAGGTACTCTCTTTGGCGGGACGTCAAGGGGCTAGTCTTAGTCGTCTTCCCCCAAGGGGAAGACATGGGCTTTCCTTTCTAAGTCCTTTCTAAGGCCCTCTGTGGGCCGCACCAACTTAACGGAACGGGGAGTGAATTAAAGGGTGAGAGGGCCTGGGCGCCCAGGTCCCTGGCTCATCTCTGTCTCCTCTGTTAGCCCCAAGTCCAGGCCTAGAGTTGGAGCCTGTGACAAAGCTGGGCCCTGGGGCTTGAACCCCTTTACCCGGCGTCCGGCGAAGGGGCGGTTCTGCACATGCTTCCTGTTCCCGTCATCCCTGGGCTTCGCCCCCTGGAACCCTGACCTAGAAGGGGGAGATCTGGGGACCACTCATTCCTTCTTGGGGATAGAAATAGGGCCTTTGGTGTATTAGTGCCATTCAACTGATCGTTTCTTAGTGCCGCCTCTGGGCCATGCCCTGGGGACCTAGTAGTGAACAAGTCCCCGCTGTCACGGAGCGCTCATTCAGTGTGTGGGCAGATCGGGAGGTGTGGTAACCACAAACAAGTAATACTCTAAAAAGCAAAAGACAGGTTGATTGAGGAGAGTCTGGCGGTGCTATTTTAACCAGGGTGCCTAGGGTGACATTTCAGAGACCCGAACGAATGGAAGTCGGTCAAACAGGAAAAGGTTGGTGCGAAGGACTTGAGGCTGCAGCAGTCCTGGAGTGCTTGAGGGAAAGCGGTAGGGCGGACTGTGAAGAGGTGGGCTTGGGTCAGCTCGTATGTGGCCTTGTAACCCATAGTAAGTCTTCTTTTTAATGGCTCTGAAGCCACTGAAGGGTTTTTAACTGGGATGTGACATGATCCAATTCACATTTTAATGTCATCATTCTGGCTGCTCTCTGGAGAACAGATGGAAGAGGGGAAGTTATTGTGTTGGGTCAGTTGAGACAGGATGGTAATTTAGATTAGGATATGGATTAGAGTAGTGATCAGATTTGTGATGTATTTTGGGAGGTAGGACAGACAGAACAAGCTGACAGATGCGTGTAGAGGGTGCCAGAAAAAAGAATGGAGGATGACATCTCTTAAGTTTTGACCTTAATTACTTGACCTTAAGCTCTGTTTGGTCATGTTAGGTTTGAGCTGCCCCTTAGACATCAAGTGGAGATGCCCGGAGGCCAGTGGGGATTTGGATCTGGAGTTCAGAGGAGAGGTCTGGGCCAGAGATAAGTCATCGGCATAGGTACTGAAAACCTGGGATTAGAGGCCTGGATCTGACTTGGAAAAGCAGAAGGAACTCCTGATTGGGGACGGGGAAGAAAAGTGTGAAAAGCTCTAAGCTCTAAAACCATGATGAGTTAACCATAACTGCGGTTATTTTCTATTTGCAAAGAATCCTGATAGCTCCTTGGGACACAAAGTTGTGAAACTTCTAGGATAGAATACTTTTGTCTTGCTAACAACAAATCTGGCTGATGAAGTTCAGAGGAGGGAGGAATTAGTTTAAGTAGGATGGGTTAAGAAAGACCACAGGGAGTTAAGGTGTGGCTTGTTTTATTTTGTTTTGTTTTTAGCTAATTTTAATTTTGGAGGAACAATTTGGAAATACTGGATTTTCTTTAAGCTGCTTACTTCAACTTAGAAATTACTCTATACATATAAATCTAGAAAAATAAGAAAAATGACCTTCACTTTTCCTTTGATGTTAGAACTCAAGTTGAACTAACCTTAAATTCCTTTAAACAGTCAGCCCCATTTACAGCTTAATTACATTCCCATACACATTTATTTCGCTTATAAATTTAATATATTTTATTTTCTTTTTAAGTACTTCAGGTACATAACCTAACAAGTATAATTTCCTAAGAATATTTAAACGCTACTAGAAAATCTAATAAATTAAACTTACAAACATAATGAATTTCAAGTTCTTGTAAACAGTTCAATACTTTTAAGAGACTTAGTTAAATTCTTTTATGTCACTGATTCTCAGTCTGGAAAGCTAAAAAAAAAAAATACAGATGCCATCTCTGACATGAAATTAGGATATGGGGGGCACCATTAGTAGCTTTCACAGCACTCCAGATGATTCTAACATGCAGCCAGTGTTCCTAATCATTGCTGACCTTTCAACTTGAAATGATAAATCTAGTATCAATTACTGACATATGTTTTATCAATTACCTAACTATATATATATTAAACATCTTTTTTTCTTAAAGATTTTATATATTTATTTGAGAGAGAGACAGAGAGCACAAGCAGGGAGGGGGCAAAGGGGGAGGGAAAGGGACAAACAGACTCCCCGCTGAATGCAGAGCCCGCAGGGGCTCAATCCCAGGACCCTGATATCATGACCTGAGCGGAAGTCAGACACTTAACCAACTGAGCCACCCAGGTGTCCCCCTACCTATATATTAGAACTTCTGTATTTGTTTTTTTTTTAAGTAAGCTCTACGCCCAGTATGGGGTGTGAACTCACGACCCCCAGATCAAGAGTCTCATGCTCTACGGACTGAGCCAGCCAGGCACCTCTAACTTCTGTATTAAGTAATCTCTATTTTTTTTAAAAGTTTTATTTTATTATGTTATGTTAGTCACCATACAATACATCATTAGTTTTTGATGTAGTGATCCACGATTCATTGTTTTCATATAACACCCAGTGCTCCATGCAGTAATCTCTACAGTCAACATGGGGCTCGAGCTTACAACCCCAAGATCAAGAGTTGCACGCTTTACCAACTGAGCCAACCAGGCGCCCCCAATATATTTCTCAATTCCTAACTTCTGTATTTTAAATTGGAATCACAATGCTTATCTGTCATACTCAACATGTCAAATTCTTTTCAATGTTATACTTTTTTTTTAATGAAGATTTTGTTTATTTGACGGACGGAGACACAGCGAGAGAGGGAACACAAGCAGGGGGAGTGGGAGAGGGAGAAGCAGGCTTCCCGCAGAGCGGGGAGCCTAATGCGGGGCTCGATCCCAGGACCCTGGGATAATGACCTGAGCCGAAGGCAGACGCTTAACGATTGAGCCACCCAGGCGCCCCGTCAATGTTATAGATACTTTTAAATAGCAAGTATGTGCTGACTATTACTAAACTTAGGTCAGGAACATCAGTAATTTTGATTTATTTTACTACCTCTATTTTCAATTCTAAACTTACCTGGAGCGTGACAGGATACTTAGCTAGTAAGAAAACAGCTTTATCCATTCTAATGAATTGTGTTTAGCATTCCAATCAAGTTGGGTTTACCATTTCAGTGAGCTGAGGTTATTTATAATCAGACCGGTTTCTGAGACAAGAATCCAGGGGTTGTGTCTCCCCAGAGTTACTGTCCCCAGCAGAGGCTGCCTATGGGATGCAGGGACTAGAGAGGTCGAGGAGCAGGAGAAGCTTATTCCCCCAGCCTTTGTATTTTAAGGGGTACCTACTAGAGGGTACTAGATTCACTGGTTAAAATGCAGATTTCTGGGCCCCGCTCCAGAACCGCTGAGTCTGAATTCCTGGAGATCTGACCCAGGAGACTTCATTTGTATTAAGATCCCCACCAGGAGCCATGGAAAATCTTGAGCAGGAGTCATTCTAAGAGGGTCGATATGATGCTGCCCCGGGTGGGGTGACTGAAGAGGCTGGTTCGGGTGCTGGGAAATGAGACCTGACTTGGGCAGAAGTGAGGGTGGTGACAAGACCAGCCTGGAGGCAGAAGAAGGGGGGAGACAGAGGCAGATCTGAGTCCAGGTTTCTGGTTCAGAAGCCTCCATCAAACTATTTTTACTTTTCCTGTTTGGAAGCTCTGGCCTCCTGGGACCTGTAACTATCTGATGAGAAACTGTGTCTCCAGCCTGCAGCTCACTGGAGCCCAGATTCGGGTTTCGCCAACCTGTGCTGAGCCAGGTCTGCTTAGAATCATGGTGTGTCCTATCGGCCTTCAGCCCGGGACTGGGGTAATGTCTGCCGTAGATCTCCTTCAGCACCAGCCCTGACTGGGTCCATCCAGGTGGACTGGGTCATTGGAACCATCCACAGCAGCCTCCTAAGGGAGAAGGATTATAGTACTTATCCTTGCTTGACAAATTGCCCACTTTTTTGAAGGGAATTTTTTGAGAAAATTTAGAACAATACACACTAAATGTAGAAACTTAGAAAAATACAAAGTGAGAAAAAAATTCTGGACATAATCCTATTATCGAGACATGGTCACAATAAATATTTTGTGACTACTTGTGGGTGTGTGGTTGTGTGGGTGTGTGGGGGCAGGACGTTCTTTCTCCTTAAAAAAGTGGTATCATGTTGTACAAACTGTTGTGATAAGCCATTTTTTTTTATTTAGCAAAAAGGGAATAGTCTCCTTTGACTTGATTTTTTTTTTCTTTTTTCCAAAGATTTAATTATTTGAGAGAGAGAGGGAGGGAGAGAGGAGCAGAGGGGCAGAGAGAGTCTCAAGCAGACTCCCTGCTGAGTGCGGAGCCCGACACAGAGTCAGTCCTATGACCCTGAGATCATGACCTGAGCTGAAACCAGGAGTTGGATACTCAACCGACTGAACCACCCAGGCGCCCCACCTTTGGCTTCATTTTTTTTTTTTTCTTTTTAAAGATTTTATTTATTTATTTGACAGAGAGAGACACAGCGAGAGAGGGAACACAAGCAGGGGGAGTGGGAGAGGGAGAAGGAGAAGCAGGCTTCTGCCGAGCAGGGAGCCCAATGCGGGGCTCGATCCCAGGATCCTGGGATCATGACCTGAGCCGAAAGCAGACGCTTAACGACTGAGCCACCCAGGCGCCCCGTTTGGCTTCATTTTTAATGTCTGTCTGGTAGTGCATTGAAGAGATGTGGCTCATGCCCTACTCTTGAACCTTGCCAGCTGTGGGCTCCCTCTGTCCAGTTTTCTTTTAGGGTAAGATGAGTATAACGGGCTTTGTGAGTCATGTCATTGAGCCCCCACTCCTACCCTGTCGGGGAAACTAAGCAGCCTACCTGCATGTAGTGAGCAACGTATATCTGTCAGCCGTTCTTACTGTTGGACATTTAGATTTCAGTTTTAGGACAAGCTATGGTGCAGTGACCATCTTGGTACCTAGATCTTTGAGATCATCTCTGATCATTTCCTTGGAGGAATTCCTATTGGATGTAGCTGCCCCTCCTTGGTGCTCTCTGGCACACAGCTTATCACCTAGTATTGTTACTGGGGGCACATCAGCCAGCCATCCCAGCATATATTCAGTGCACCTTCTTGTGAGAGCAGGGCCTTTGTGTCATGAGGTGTGAACCCCATTCTGGCAGAGAGGAAGTGTCAGCAAATGTGTGGCTAGTAAATAAATGGCTGAAGGGAACCATAGAACTGGAAGATTATGCCTGTGTCCGGGGATTGGTTTCTATGACTCAACTCAGGAGTATTTTGGGATATGGGGCACTTTGTACCTGGAGCCATCACATGCTTTAAAGTGATTTAGTTTTTTCATTTGTTTATTTCACTGTATTCGTTACCTATTGCTGCATAACAGATTACCCCCAAAACTTAGCAACTTAACACAGCAAATATACATATGAGGGTCAAGAATTTGGGAGCGGGGTGCAGCTGGCTGGCTCAGTCAGTGGAGCATATGACTCTCGACCTCAGAGTTGTGAATTCAAGCCCATGTTGGGTGTATAGCTTACTTAAAAAAAAAAAAAAAGAATATGTTTTAAAAAAAGAATTTGGGAGTAACTTAGCTAGGTAGTCCCAGCCCAGAGCTCCCACAAAGTGACAGTCAAGCTATCTGCTGGGGCTGCACTCATCTAAAGGCTGGACTGGGTGGGAGGGTCCACTTCTAAGCTTGCTCACACGGCTGTTAGCAGGAGGTCTTAGTTCTTTGCCACATGGGCCTCCCCACAGGGCTGTTCATGGTCTGGCACCTGGCTTCCCCCAGAGTAAGTGATCAGAGAAAGAGGCACCAGGACGGAAGGCATATTATCTTATCACCTGATTTTAGAAGTGACATACCATCATGTCTCTTAGTCATACGGACCAGTCCTGATATGGTTGGGGTGCAGACAACACAAAACACAAACCCCAGAAAGTGGGGGCCGCAGAGGCTGGCTGCCGCATCCACAGGTGTGTATTGAGCGCCATTGGCATGCCAGGCACTCTGCTAAACACCCTACTATCCATGATTTAATTCTCATAGTAATCTTATGGAATAGTTTTATTCCATAATTCCATAAGAATTATTACTCCCGGGGCTCCTGGGTGGCTCAGTCGTTAAGTGTCTGCCTTCGGCTCAGGTCATGGTCCCAGGGTCCCGGGATCGAGCCCCACATCGGGCTCCCTGCTCCGCGGGAAGTCTGCTTCTCCCTCTCCCACTCCCCCTGCCTGTGTTCCCTCTCTTGCTGTGTCTCTCTCTGTCAAATAAATAAATAAAATTTTAAAAAAAAGAGTTATTACTCCCATGTCCCAGATGAGGCCCAGAGGGTGAGTAGTTTGTTTGTTTTTTTTTAAGATTTTATTTATTTATTTGACAGAGAGAAACACAGCGAGAGAGGGAACACAAGCAGGGGGAGAGGGAGAGGGAGAAGCAGGCTTCCCGCTGAGCAGGGAGCCCGATGCGGGGCTCGATCCTGGGACCCTGGGATCACGACCCGAGCCAAAGGCAGACACTTAATGACTGAGCCACCCAGGCACCCCCAGAGGGTGAGTAGTTTGCTGAGAGTTTCACAACCTAGAAATGGCAGGGATGAGATTCAGACCTGGGTTGAATGATTAGAGTAAGGATTGGCTTGGGTAGTCTGTGTGACTTTGGGTAAGCTCTCACCCTCTCTGTTCTTCAGTCCCTCATCTACGTTAGACCAGCATTTCTCTGAGTGTGGTCTGTGGACTGTGCCTCATTTTCCTTAGATCCTGGCCCCGGCCCAGCCCTGCCGAGTTAGGAGTTGCTGTGGGCGGGGCCCCCCCACTGCCTTACAGTGCCAGGAGTATGATGATATATGTGCCTTACCCCAAGGCGGGGAACACATAAACAAGGTCAGGATGAGAGAGGTGTGCGGTCGCTACCAAGCACTCAGGTGTCTGAGGGAGACCCCTAACATAATGGGGCTCCTATCAGGGAAGACATCTGGATCTTCCTGGCACTTCTGTCAGAGTTGGGCTCTGAGTGCGTGGCCTGCAGGCCCCCCCAACTCCCGAGGCAGTTCCGATGCCATCAACTCCAGACGGCAGGCATATGTGGCACTGGGACATTGCTGAGCTCCTAGTGGGTGTGCAATAAAGCCGTCCTCTGGCTGCCGTTTACTGTTTACCCGGGGTCTGGCGGTGCCATAATTAGAAGAAATGACAGGTGAGCTTGAGGGCAGCATGTGGTGAGCACGAGGTCTGGATAATTATTACGGTGCACATCCCAGCCCTTGGCCACGGCCGAGCTGTTGGCTTATTTTAGCCTTGTGCCAAAGACAGCTCTGTACCTGAGACACACACGATGAAAGGAACCAAGACTGTCAATGAAGCACAAACGTCTGCCCCACGACAGCGTCACAGCAGAACAGTGCGACGGGAAGAGGAAGGGTTCAGGGCTCACCCAGACCCCAGGGGCGGTGCTGGCTCTCGGCGCCTTGGTGTCATGGTCAGGTCTCTCCAGGAGGGTGCGTGGGGGTCCTCCACGCCACGGGCCCACCAGCAGCACTCAGGCTGATGAGACATTACTATCATCAGTGTCTCTCTCAGTCTTGGCTTTGAGCAAATTAGGAGTATTTCTGAACCCATATCCTCATCTGTGAAACGGACACCTTGACACCTACTCAGAGAGTCTCTGTGAGGATTAAATAAGGGAATGGAAGCCAGGTGCCTAGCACGAAGGAATCCGATGCTATCTTCCCTTACCCCATCCCACCCCCATTCTCTGTTCTTCCCTCCTCCACCCCACAGTGTCTCAACTAGTAGGTAAGTTTTTCCTTGAGCCCGGAAGACTGAGGTCAGGTGCCACGGGATGGCTGGGTGTGGGTTAATCAGTAGAGCAGGGCTCTGCTGGAGACCGGAGTCCTGCGGGGAGCGCGGTGGTGGCAGCGAGAGACCCGTCTTTAGGGCCTTATGTGTCTTTCTTCTCTGTCCATCCTTGTCCTGGTCCCTAGATCCAAACTTGAGGAGCAGAGGGTCTGGGAGCTATAGGTGAGCAGAGGGCGAGAGGCCTCGGCTTCTGCGGCAGCTCCTTCCGCGGGCACCTGCGTGTGCGAGGCCCTGTTCCTGGTGCTGGGCTGCAGCAGGACGGACAGAACTTTCCGCCCTCAGGGAGCCTGTGTTCTAGTGGGGAGGCGGACACACATGACAGTAAAGCAGCAGGCTGTAAGAGGGGCGGAAGTGCCTGTGGCTGCCACTCCTAAATCCAGTGGTCAGGGCAGGCTCACCGGGAGGGCGGGGGAGTGAGCCGCCTGGATGGGCACAGTACCAGCAGTTACAGCCTCCATTCTCGGAGCTCTAACTATGTGGTAGGCGTCCTAATATACTACTGCCTTGGTCAATCCACAGTAGCCATGGGGGTCCCTAGTTTATAGCTAAGGACACACGCAGGAAGATGAGCTAACTTTCTAGGGGTCACCTAGCTGATAAGTAGCAGAGCTGGGATTCAAACCCACACCTGTGTGACCCCAGAGGGTTGTCCCACTAGCCTCGCCTGCTGCCCTTTGGCCACGAGGAGCCCCCTTGTCACCTGGTGAAGCCCCAGGGAGCCAGCAGCTGCTGTTGCAAACGGGGACCTGGTCCCTGAGAGTGGGCGGGTGGCGCTGTCTGCGTTCCCGGCAAGGGAGTGGGGCTGGATGGTTTTGTATTGCAGATGGGGCCTTGTTCGCATGCTGCTGAGCACACCAGCCTCAGAGGGTGAGGATGAATCACGGGCCAGCTTAGTCAGCACCCCATGCTGGTGTCTGGGCGCCATCGGGGATGTCCAGCTGTCTCCACCCCCCTTCCCTGACCTCCCACTCAGGGCTGCCAGGTGCCGTGGTGCAGGCTGTGCCTTGTGCAAGGACACCGGACTGAGGGGTGAGTCGGAGTGAAATACGCTCTGCTTGCCAGATTGCCAGATATGCTCTGGCAGGGCACTCTATCTGTCCGGAGGATTCTGCACCCGCGCCTTTTCCTAATGTGTGCTAAGGCCCTAGAGAGGGAGGCAGTTGGGTCAGGAGCGCTAGAAGTTCACAGCTGCCTGGGTGAGGTCACCTTGCTGAAGCCCAGCTCCTGCCCAGGACCTCTGCCTCCCTGGGGACAGGCCTGCTGGGCAGTGGGACGCCCAGGCTGCCCTGGAGCTCGTCTGCTCCCCTTGACACCATCCCCGGGCCATATGGGCTCTGCGGAGCTGCTGTTCAGGGCAGGCATCTGGGCGCACCGTGAAGGCTAAAGTTCCAGTCCCACTTCTGCCTTGTGCTGTGTACTTTGGGCAACCCACTTCCCCTCTCCTGGCCTCACCTTTCCTCATCTGTCATATGGACCAGCTGCCCCCAGTTGTCACTTGGACACTGACATCCTGTTCCTTGTTCTGAGCCTCAGTTTTCTGAAATATGGGCCTTTTGGAGACCAATAATAATGATGATGATGCTGACTGTTGTTTCTTGAGGGGCTCCTGGGGGCCAGGCTCTGCTGAGTTAAGCGTGTGTGTGGATGATCTGATTCTCAGAACAATCCCTGAGGTGGGCACTGTTACTGTCCCAGTTTTCATAGGAGGAAACTGAAGCCAGAAGTTAATTAATTGCCCACCATCACAGAATTAGAAAGCAGTGGCACCTGGATTTAAACCTGGCTGTCTGCAGAGGCCCTTAGAGATCACCTGGTCTAGCTGCCTGCCTACCCCTTCACACGTGGGGAGACTGAGGCCTCAAGTGGGCAAGTGACGGATCCACAGCCTCGCCTAGCAGAGCTGGGACTAGAGTGTGGGGTGCACTGGCCCTCCCTGGACAGCTGAGCTCCGCCCCTGTGCCAGATGCAGGGTGGGCAGAGGAAGGAAGGCGTGGGTGGGCGCCTCTCCGCTGAGGCTGGTTTGTCCTCTGCGGTTTGTGCATGTGAGAGAGAAGAGGAAACACACACACACACACACACACACACGGAGTCCACTGCCGAGGGGCTCATCATTTGACTTCCTGGAGGCTTTCCCAGCAGGTGCAAGTACAGGCACCGTAAGACCTGTTCTGCCTTCCCTGGAAGTGTGACCCGGGGCACCCCACAGCACCTCTCTGAGCCTCAGTCTTCTCCTTCGCAAATGGGATTATAATACATACCTCTTGGGTTTTGAACGGGCCACGTGGTCCCCAGGGTGTAGTGAGTGATCAAAAAGGAGAGCTGTCAGCAGTATGATTTGTTGCGAGGAGACTTTTCTAAGTGATTAGGAGTGTGGGCTCTCTATAGAGCCACGCTGCCTGGATTCTGAACCCAGCTTGGCTGCTTTCCAGCACCACGACCTTGGCTAAGGCACTTTGCTTCTTGGCGCCTCAGTGCCCTCATCTGAAAAAGTGGAGTAGGTCCTACCTCACAGGTTGTCCTGAGGATTAAATGAGATGATGCATTATAAAGCTTTTAGCCTGGTGCCAGCACACAGTAGGTGCTCAGTAAATCAAACAGTAGGTAACATTTATTGAGCACTTGCTAAATGCTGGACATTATTAGTGTCATTTGTATTTCCATTACTCTTTCATTAGCAATTCATTTGGATTAGCAAACTTCTGTTCACTGCTCCTCAGGCAGTCAGCTAACCTGTCAGACCCACTGTCTCACCTTCCTGAACGGAGAGGCCTAGAGAGGTCCAAGGTCACACGGCCGGCTGCCCAGTGTCCTGTGTGGTGTTGTCCAGCTAAGCCTGCCGCAGAGCCACCGCTCCATCTCTGCCTCCCGGAGGGACACCCTCCCCTCCCCACGACGCTCCAGAGCCAGCAGCTCTTCAGAGCTTGAGGCTTCATGAATGGCTTGGTTAAGCACTCGGCCGTTAAACGTTCATCTCTTACAATTTCAATCCAATTCCTATAAGTTTATTGGCAAGACGGGGTGTATTAGAGCTGCCAAATTTAATATATCAAGTCCATGTGTCTGGGATGTGGTTTCTCAGCAGTAATAGGAGAAGAGAGGTTTTATACGTTTTCATTTTGAATGACTGTCTGTTCCTGATCCCATTACTGCCCTTGACTTAGTGGCTGCTGTCTCTGTCTGCCACGGGAACAGCCTTCTCTATCGACCCACCTGGCTACCTGGACTGTCCAGGGGGCTTGTTTTTCTCTGTCTCTCTCCCCATTCTCTTCTTCCCAAGATGCAGTCCCCCATCCGTCTGCCCTGTGGTCAGGTCCCAGCCGTATCTTTAATTTGCCAAGTCCTGGGAGTCGTGCTTTACTGCTAGCCTGGGTTGCTTAGGGAAGTCACTTTCCTTCTTCTTCTGGGCCCCAGGAACCTGCACTGGGAAATGAGGGATCAGACTATAGGACCCGAAGGGTGAGGGGCTAGTCTGGGCTCAGCCTTTGCAGATCCCACTTGACAGCCCAGAGTGGACCCATTCACCCTCTGGTCTTGTGTCAGCAAACTGGGGGACCCAAGGGCTGGCCCTGACACTCAGAATTACCCCCTGCCTGTGGCTGGAGATCTCCTGGGTCAGGTGTGGCAGCTGTGGGTCACCATGGCTGAGGGGTCTTAGGGGTCTTAGGACCCTGAAACATTTCATTTCCCTCTCTGATTGGTGGGAACCTGCCATCTAAGAGTTTAGCTAATCTCCTGGCAAAACTGTTTGCATTTCTGCCTGAGTCCTCAGGCTTCTGTAAGCTTTGAGCTGGCTCTGGAAGAGAGGACACCCAGCAGTGGGATTTTTAGGGCATCTGGGTTTTGTGTTCTGCTGTCCAGCTGTGTGACCTTGGGCAAATCACTTCCTTTCTCTGAACCTTAGTTGTCCCATAAGGAAAATGGGAATTAATCCATTTACTCAACAAATATTGGTTGCCTACTCTGTACCGTGTGCCACTTGGGGTAGTGGGGCTTCAGCAGTAAACAAAACAAAAATATCCCTGCCCTCGTGGATTTATATTCCTGTTGGGAGAAAAAGGTAATAAACGTAACAAGTACCTTATTATTTCAAAGGTGATAAAAATGAAGCAGGGAATGGGGGAAGCTAAGTAGAGTGTTCTGCAATTTTAAATAAAGCTGTCACAGGAGATTACTGAGGAGATAGTATTGAGTGAAGATGAAGGAATCAAGTGAGCAGGGGTGGCAAGGAACAGCATCCAGGCAGAGGGGCCAGCAGGTGCAAATGCAAGAGGTGGTCAGCCGCCTGGCGGGTGCCTGGTGGGGGCCTGGCAGGTGTGAGGAGCAAAGATGGGGCTGATACGGCCAGATGGGAGAGAAGGGGAGAGAGGAGGTCAGAGGTGGAGTGGGGCTGCGGGGAAGTGGGGACGTGGCCAGAGGGTGTAAGGTGGTGGCTCTCCAGCCTGGCTGCGTAGGAGAATTTCCTGGGGAGATTTACAAAAATGCTGGTGCCTGGGTCTCACCCTTTGAAGTTCTGTGGTCCACCGGCCCTGGGGTGGAGGCTGGGCATCAGGATTGTTAAAAGATCCCCCTGGAATGAGACCTCTCAGGCCATATTCATTGGCCCACGTAGTTCCTCCGGGCTGCTCTAGGGTTTAAATGAGGCGGGTGTAACCAGAGCCTTCCTTACACTGGCCACCAGGGAGTGTTCATTTGGGGTGCTGCCTGAAGTCATTTCGGAATGTAGGTGAGGTCTGGAGCTGAAGAACAAGAAAGAATTCTTGACATGTCTTTGGTGCAGAAGAGGTGATCTTATTAAAGCATGGGGACAGGCCCCGTGGGCAGAAAGAGCTGCTGCACCGGGGTTGTGAGGAATGGCTGATTATATACTTGGGAGGTGGGGGACGTAGGAAAAAGGGAGGTGTCCTAAAGGACTTTCATATGCTAAAGAAGATACTGGAGGCCTGGCTATTGCCCAGCTAAGGTTGTTTTTCCCTCTAGTAAGGCATTAACGTTAAGATAGTTGGGAGTTTCCAGAAGAAATGTTATACTCTGCCTATCCCGAGTATTTGTCAAGGGGCTGCAGGTTATAAAGAAGTTTAATTTTATTTACATTCCCTTCTGCCTTTGTTTCTGACATCGCTGTGGAGGGGAGGATGATGTTCGGACTCCAGGAAATTGAGTCTATGGGTCTCTGAAATTTAGGCTACTGATAAGAATGTCTTTTCCTTGTACATCACTAAGATATTTGTACACTGAGGGAGACTCCTGTCCCGCAGGACTGTGATCTCTGTCAGTTAACCATTTGTTTCTCCCTTCCCTTAGTTTTAGGGCAGCCGGGAGTGCCCGAGGAATGTCACACAGGTCCCACCCGGGGGGTGCGGGGTGTCAGCTTGTGCTTGGTCCTCAGCTTGCCTCCTGTTCCCTCCATCACTGCGGGCTTCGGCGGGTGGTGCGTCCTGCCTACTCTTGACTGAGCGCTTTGGGCTTCCCAGACAGTGGCAGCAACCGGCTAGACGGCCATGGGGAAGCACTACTTCTGTGACTACTGCAACCGCTCCTTCCAGGACAACCTCCACAACCGCAAGAAGCACCTGAATGGGCTGCAGCACCTCAAGGCCAAGAAGGTCTGGTATGACATGTTTCGAGGTGCGTGCTGGCTGGCTGGGCAGCTGGGCCAGTGGAGGCCAGCTTGCCCATCTTTCTTATTGGCAGACAAGGAAGTACCCATGGGCCAGCGACGGGCTTGGTCTGGGCTCTTGGAGGAGCCAAAAAGAGGAAGGCTGGGGCCACCAGGGCATCCCTAAGGGCAGATGGGCCATCCAAGGGGCAGGCTGGAATGTGAGCTCCGTCCCCCAGTAATCTTGCCCGAGAGGAGGGCTCCATTCTGCCAGCCTCTGGGGATACTGTGGCCAGGAAGAAGGCTTTTCCAAGGAGATGATGTTTGAGCCAACCGTGGGAAAGACAGGGAGAAGCCAGCAGCAGCATTCTGGGCGGAGGGTATGCAGAAGCGGGCGGCCATGAACAAAGCATCAGGTGCCGTCCAAGCAGAGGAGAGAAGGTGTGGCTGGACCCAGTAGGAGAGGAGGGTGGTAGGGGCTGAAGGCCGTGGCAGGGCTGGGGCCAGATTGTGTAAGTCTGCGGAGGCCACAGGAAAGGGGGCAGTTTGTCCCCAGGGTGAGGGCCGAGGGCAGCCTTTGAACGCAGTGGCCAAGAGCTACGTTTGACAGTGATGCTTGCCTGCTGCGTGAGTGTGGGGTGCAGTAAATGGCTGCTGAATGACTGGCTGGCCGGATGAATGATCGAGCTCCCAGACGGAGGGCTTTTCCAGGGGAAGGCTTCTCCGAGCAGGTGCCTCCGAAGCAAATGAGCTCCGGCCATAAGCACATAGCACCAAGCCTGGCACCTTCGAGGTGCTCACTACAGGGAAGCTGCTGCTGCTGTCCATCAGACGTGGACACTGAAGAACAGCGAGGGAGATGTTGGGGTGGCCAGCCAGGAGCCAATGAAATGGAGAGGGAGCTTGGCGGTGGGGTGGGGGTGGGCCCGGACTTCCAGAATGAGCTGGGGCAGGGCCAATGCTTCCTGAGTTGGGGAGCAGAATTCCCAGAACAAAAGGAAGGAGCTGAGTCTCAGCAGCCAAGAAGGGAGGAGAAGGGGAGACAGAGTTCCCTGGTCTGAGAGTCAGAATTCACAAGAAGGGAATGGGCATTTATGGAGTGCCTGCTGCATGCGGGGAGCCTTTTGTGGTTTGTCATTTGCTTCATCAGCAATTCTCTAAGGCAGAGCTCCACCCTGCAGGTTAGGATCACCTAGAGACCTTGAAATAAAAAACGCTGGTCACTCGACCCCATCCCCAGAGGCAGGTTTGGGGTGGGGCCTTGACACAGTATTTTCAGAGCGCTCCCAGACTCATTTCTGAGGAGGAAGCTGAGGCTCAGAGGCTTGGGAGAGGGAGGGTGGCCAGGCTGCCCAGCAGGCCAGGCATGGCTGAGGTCGCAAGGGGCTGGGAGCGGGGACCGAGGGGTATTCAGTGGCAGAGGGCTCTCCTAGGTGCCAGGGAGGCCTCTGACTCTGGTGTCAGTCAAAGGCTCCCTGCCCCCCAAATCCAGTGGGGACTGTGATCTGGCAGGAGCCAGGCCTCGAGATTACCTTGGTGTTTGCTCCCAGCCCAGAGTCTCATCTGAGAACAGGTGGGTCTTTGGGTCGAGGGCTGGTTGGCAGAGGCTATTGTATTACTTAAAGAAAGATGAAAGAGTGGGTACCATAAGGGAATGCAGTGGGGACCCTGCATTCCTAGTGTCCCCTCACATCCCCAGGCACATTCAGTCCTTAGAACAGCTCTGCAAGGGAGGGTGGGTGGGCGGGCATCCCCACTTAAAGGTGGTGACTTCTGAATCCAGAGTGGTAGATGATACTCACCCGGGGTCCACAGCTGGCATATGAGCTCTTTCCACTTTAAGAGGCTTCCTCGGGGCTCCAGCTTACCTGAGCAAACTGCACAGCACAGACTTTGGGGAGGCATGTGGCACCCCAGCCTGGGCTAGGACTCAATAACCACTTTGCTCCCAGCTTCATGGCCTTAGACAAATCCCCTCACCCCCAGAGGGGCTGACCATGCTTCGGCCATGACTGGGACAAATATGAGGTCTGGAGCTAGGCTGAGTGGCTGTCCGGCCCAAGGTGTCACTCACGAACAGTGTGGCCCTAATCCTGCCATGTGTAAAACAGCCATAACAACAATATCCACTTGCCACGGATGTGACAGGACCTCAGTATTTTCATGATGACTGTGTGGCAGTAAGGGTTCACTCAGTAGGAACTATATGGGTCCACAAAAGGATTGGCTTCAGGCCCTTTATCTCAGTGAGCACTTAGCATGTCCTCGGCTCCCAGGCAGGCTCTGAAGACTTAGAGATGAATAAAACAGAGCCCCTCTCCTAGGCAGCCTCAATCCCAGTTATAACAGTGTGTTCTTGGCAGAACCCCTGTCTCGTATAGGTGCCCTGCCCACCTCGCCCTCCAAGCTCCAACCACTCTGGCCATTACAGGTACTGTCCCCTCTGTGGGCACGCCTTTCCTGCTGTCCTCCATGCCCTCAGCCTAGCTCTTCCATCTCAGAATTCAACTCAGGCAAAGCGTCCTCAGGGTTGCCCTCCCCAATCCCTGGGCGAGGTCATTTGGCTGCATGCTAGCTGTTCCCCTGTTTATGTCCACATGGCTTAGTGTGACTGTTGGACTGGAAGGGAGAAGCAGGTCTGACTTATTCTCCACTAAATCCTTATCCTGGCATGGTGCCTGGCACACAGGACGTGCTCAGTAAGTGTTTGTTAGATGAATATCTACATGAGCAAGCAAACAAACACCAGGCCCCAGGGCAGCTGTTAGTTTTGCAAGATGAAGCAAGAAGGACCAATGGGGTCAGATCACAAGGAGCCTTGAATGCTGGGTGGAGGAGCATGCCTTCTTTGTGCAGGCCCTGGACTCGGGTTCTCAGTCCTGGGTGCCCTTCAGAGTCACTGAAGAGCTTTTAACAATTCTCATGGTCTCCCCCTCAGATGAATTAAAGCAGAACCTGAGAAGGATGGAACCGGGGATCCCTGTATTTTAAAGGCTGCCTGGCGATTCTGCCATGTGGCTGGGGTTGAGAACCACCGGCCAGATGCTGGACAGCCTGGAACTCTTCTGCCACACTGAGTGCCCCAGCCAGGGCGCCTTGGCTAGCACTCAGGCTCAGACCCCCACCCAGTCTCAGCTATCCTATCTCTGGGACGTGGAGGTGGGCTTGGCAATGTTCACATGCCCCCACCAGCCCACCTTCCCTGGGAAGGTCTGTGGAACTGGCTGGACGGGCTGAGTCTGACAGGCCCAGTGCTGATGGATGGACACCCCCTACCCTGCAGCCCCACCCACAATCCATCAGGTCACCCCCCGGAGTGAGTCCTCTGATAACCAACTCCTGCCCACAGCTACCCACTCCCACCAGCTGCCTGGCCCTGGGGAAGGGAGGAAGGGAGAAGTTCCCATCAGAGCCGGCCACCGAGCTGGCCACCTACCCCGCCACCAGGAGATCCACAGCCACACGGGAAGGGGCAGGGGCTTTAGACTCACACACGAGGGTTCAAGCCTGGCGCTGCCACTTCCTGACTATGTGCCCTTTCCCCTGTTTGAACTTCAGTTTTCCCCTCTGCAAAATGGGGATGTTAGCGCTGTGCGGTGGGCTTGTAAGGAGGACACAAAGTAAGAACTGCCACCGTTTGTTGAGCATCCACGACAGGGGTTTGGAGGAGCCCTGGCCTCACGTTAGTGTGATGCTAAAGCACTCCCAGCCCCACTTTCCTGGCAATTCTAATGTGCCCTCAGGGTTGGGGATCACTGGGCACCTCTGCCAAGTACTCTGCATCCTACCTTATTCAGTTTGCACAGCAGCCCTATCAGAGGAGAGTTTTCCTCCCATTTTACATATGGGGCAACAGAGACTTGGAGAGATGAAGCAGCTTGCCTGGGTCAAGTGTACCTGGACTTTGAAACCCGTGGTCTTTCCTCTACTCCAGCAGCCTCTAGAAAAGGCAGTAGACCAATGGGGAACGTGACCAGCCCAGGCACCCAGGGCGACATCAGGGCCTCTGAGTCGGGGCACCTTCCTGTCTTACGGATTTTGGCTGATTGATTCCTTACCTACCAAGAAACACACAAACTTAAACCATAAGTATATGATGAAAATAAAGGTCGGAAAAATCGGAGGAAGCCAGGGTTAAGGTTTCTTTTCCGGAAAGATAGCTGGGAAGTCCTGCGGAGGCCGGTGGCTGGCAGGGGGAAGGAGGGAGCAGAGAGCACGTTGCAGCCTTGGCCGTGGAGCAACGCCCGAGCCCTGAGACTTACTGGTGGGCTTCCTGGGCACCAGGAGGGTTTTTTTAGCTTTCTATTTTGAAATAATTATAGATTCACAGAAGTTGCAAAGACAGTGTGGAGAAGTCTACCATACCAGGATTTAAAAAAAAAAAAAAAAAACTGCCCAGGTGGTTCCATTGCATGGGCAGAGCCAAGAACCTCAGACCTAAAACTTGGTTCTTGCCTTTGGCTAGGTCTGGGTGGGGAGGAAAGGGTTGAGGTCACCTGAGGCTCAGATGCTTCTGCCGAGCGTCCCCACCTGTGGTCATCCCCTCCTACACTCCTCTGTGGATGGGAACTCTTTCCTTTCCTGATCTCGGGGATAGGAGGTGCCTGCATGCAGCCCAAGTCTGAAGCCGGACCCTCGCTCTTCTTGCAGATGCAGCTGCCATCTTGCTAGATGAACAGAACAAGAGGCCGTGCAGGAAGTTTCTACTGACAGGTAATGTGTTCTACTGAGTTTAGTTCCCCCTAGGGACCAGCATGCCCCATCTGGCCTGCTCAGACCTCTGCAGAGCCTCTCCCCTACCCCAGCCACCATCTGAAGCCCACTCTGTGGTCTTGGTGCATCAGCCAATTGGTCAGTTGGGGCCTTCCCAAGGGTTGTGCCTTGGGACTGACTTCCAGGGCCTGGTTCCTCAGCTCTCCTGACCTAGAATGTGATTTTATTGGCCCACCCAGAACAAGCCAGCACTAGGAGATTGCAAGTAAATCTAGGAGACACTGATGGGTGTGATCGACTAGCTGATTAGGTTAGCCTGGGAGCCCATCCCAGCAGGCAGGGCTGGAGATGGTAACAGGCTTGACGAGAAACTTCAGAATTAGAACCAAGGATGCTAAGTGTTGATTTGACTACTCAATACCCACCAAATAAAGGTGCATATAGGTTCAAACAGATAAAAACCTCAGTAAGTGAAGGAACTAAGAGCAGATGAAAATAAGGGTAGAAAAAATAAGACAAAGCCAGGAGAATGATTCGTTTCCTCCATGCTTGCTTTGAGTTCCTGTATACTCTCTAGGGATTTGGCCCTGAGCTTCCTAGTGGCCAAGGCAAAGAGGAGAACCATGGTGATTACCATGGTATGTAAGAGAGCTTGGCTCTGGGGAGAGGTAGTGCTGTTGGCCTAAGGAAGCCAGATGAATGGCTGCACTCCCCTCAGGAGATGGTGCTGCCCCCAGAATGGTCACCAGGCCTGCAGGTCAGGGGCTTCCCCGACAGACTTCACTTGGAGTGAAAACACCACTGGTAGGTTCTGCTGGCTTTGGATACCTTCAGTCTCCCATTATTTTTAAGACAAAGTTTGGTCTCCCCGGTTGAGATTCAGAAAGCTACCCCGGGCTTTGGTGCCTCCTTGAGGAAGCTACCATTGAAACCTTTCTGGGGAGCAGTCCAGTGGCTCATGCAAGCCGAATGGGCAGGTGGGCACCAGGCAGAGGCCACAGCAGGTGCAACGGCCTGGATTGGAGAGAGGAAGCATGACCCTTTCAGGGAGCCCCCTGTGGTTTGTTGAGGCTGGGGAACAGGGCCTGGGGCTAGGGGAGTGGTGACAGTAGATAAGCCTGCAGAGACCTGTGCACCCCAATCACGGAAGGCTTCAGGATTTGCTTCCCAGGGTCGTGAACGGGGCAGAATGGACCAGACAGGTTGCTCTGGCTACTTGTGTGGGTGGGGCCGGAGAGATTCCAAGTTTTTCTTTGGGGGTGGGGTTGTTACTCTGTAGACTCTAAAGCCTTGCACCCCCATCAGGGTGCCCCTCAGCGCATGGTGGGAGCTCTTCCAAGCAGTGAGTAACTCTGTCTTCCCTGCCTTCTGTTGCAGGCCAGTGTGACTTCGGCTCCAACTGCAGATTTTCCCACATGTCAGAGAGAGACCTCCAGGAGCTAAGCATCCAGGTGGAGGGTGTGTTTTGGCGGGGACCCTGGGTTGGGGTGTGAAGCGGGCTGCTGGGGGGATGCCAGATATGAGGACTGCAAAGCTGCCCTGTGCCTCCCCACCTCCTCCTCTTTTTTTTTTTAATAGATTCTTTTTTTTTTTCAAAGATTTTATTTATTTGCCGTGGGGAGGGGGGAGGGCAAGCATGAGCAGGGGAGCAGCAGGCAGAGGGAGAAGCAGGTTCCCCGCTGAGGAAGGAGCCTGATGTGGGACTCTATGATCCCAGGACCCTGGGATCATGACCTGAGCCGAAGACAGATATTTAACCAACTGAGCCACCCGGGCGTCCCCCTCCTCTTCTTTTGTGGCCACCTTGTGGGGATAAGCTGAGGGCTGCCCCAGGTGATGGGGGTGTGTGTGTCAGGAATGCCTCCAATCCACTGCAGGCATGAGTGGAGAAGGAACAGGGGAGCCCCCATCTGTCCTCTCTGTGGGGTTTAAAGTGACATGTGGGGCTTTCCTGTCCAGGAGCCCTTAAGGGTGTGCCTCAGGCTCATCTGTGCCCTGCTGGTGCTCATTCATGCATAGCCTTCCTCCTTCCCTCCATCAGGCGACATCTATCTCGAGCCCTTACTCGGCACCAGGCAGATCCCCTACTGCATTCTGGGGACAAAGGGATGAAGAGGACACCTTCCCTGCCCTCAGAACTCTCAGGCCTAGTAATTCCAAGGAAGAACCAGGTTAGCTCCCCCTGGAAACTGCCACGTCTGCTTGTGGGAAATTCACTTCCCATTTCTCCAGTTAGAGAACAAGGACATTTCCACTTCGATGGTCTTAGTCAATCTTCTCATGAAACCCCTCCTGGAACAGATGGAGAAACTCAAGCTAGCCTAGGGTGGAAGGGCCTCACATGAACCCCCAGCAGGTGAGAGGCCGATTCTGGCCTCCCAGGGTGCTGCTGCCCACTCTTCCCTCTGTCCGGGTGGCCTCGGGGCAGCCAATGAGTGTCCGGGGCAGCGTGGCCTTTGCCCTCGTCCCCCAGTGGGCCTCACCCCCCTCCGACCCGTCATAGCCTTCGGGCCATGCCCTGCTCTGGGAGCCGATGGCCGTGCGGCCGCAGCCCTGGCAGAGACACAGTGTTTCCAGGAGCTCTCCCAGGGCAGAAGTGAGGCCCCACAGGCCTCGCCAGTGAATCCTGGCAGTGGTGGCTTCTCCAGCCCTTTACTGGCCGTGGACTCTCGGGGAACAGCTGGTCCATGGCAGGGAGAGCCTAGGCCAGTGGGCCTGCAGCTGGAGACGGTGCCTGGTGGAGACAGGGATGGGAGAAGCCCGAGGGGGCTGGAAGCAGAGGTGTGCCCCCCCCCGCCCCGGTGGCAGCTCTGATAGTCCTGGTTCTGCCACATCCCCTGGGACCTTGGCACATGGCGAAACCTCTTGGAGGCAGTGTCCTAATGCGTTGAACCTGACCACTTGTAAAGGTGAAGTGGGATGAAATGTATGCAGTGCTAAGCCCAAGCCCTGGCCCGCTTGTTGGTCCCCAGGTATGATTGTTTTCCTCTGGCCCCAGGCCCTATCCCAAGTCCTCCCGGAGACTCTGACCCATCTCACACCCAGCTTGTTTGAACTGTTGGCTCACTTTTAAGTGAGCAAAGGTTCTTACAGGACAGTTTATGAAATGAAAAACCAGGATGGGGCGCCTGGGTGGCTCAGTTGGTTGGGTGTCTGCCTTCATCTCGGGTTGTGATCCCGGCTTCCTGGGATTCAGCCCCGCGTTGGTCTCTCTGCTCAGTGGGGAGCCTGCTTCTCCCTCTGCCTGCTGCTCCCCCTGCTTGTGCTCTCTCTCTCTCTCTCTGGCAAATAAATAAATAAAATTTAAAAAGGAAGGAAGGGAAGGGAAGGGAAGGTGAAAGGGAAGGGAAGGTGAAAGGGAAGGGAAGGTGAAAGGGAAGGGAAAGGAAAGGAAAACCAGGAAAGCTGAGGCAGAAGGGTGGGAGGGAGGAAGGGAGGGAGGGAGGAAGGAAGGATGGAAGGGACGGAGGGAGGGAGGGAGGGAAGCTGAGGGAGGGAAGGAAAGGAAAGCTGAGGCTCCTTCCCCTGCCCAGGGTCAGAGAGACCTGGCAAGTGGCCAAGTGAAGATCCAAACCCTGCTCTGCCCTGGTCTGTAGCCCACATTGCCTCTCTGCCCCCAGGTTTGGGCCCCTCCTGAGGACCAGGCTCTCTACATGCCTTATCCTGTGTCCAACTGCAAAAAGCTTGGGAGGCAGCCAGTGTTTTCTCTCCACTTAATGAGGAAGCAGAGTGAGGCCCAGAGGGTCAGGCCTAGGAAGGTAGCAGCGTGGTAGGGACTGTCCTGAGGCTCTGCTCCTGGCCTCCCAGCTTGTGCCCTCATCCCCAGGAAGGTTCTGGCAGCTTTGTGGGAGGGTGGTGTCCGGGCAGGTGTGAATGTATCCCTCACTTGCCTCTGTTTCCCTGTCTCCACAGAGGAGAGGCGGGCCAGGGAGTGGCCACTAGATGTTGTCGAGCTCCCTGAGGGCCATCTGGAAGACTGGTTGGAAAAGAGAGCCAAGCGGCTGAGCTCAGCTCCAAGCAGCAGGTACAGGCCCGTGGGTCCCCGTCTCCTGTGCCCTCTGGGAGAGTGCCCTAGCCAGCCTGCCCTCACCGGAAGCTGAGTAGTCTCCATGAACTGCCCCGGCGCAGGGACCCGACATGGACGCCCCCACAGAGCTCCTCAAGGGAGGAGCCACATTGGGACTCTTGGGTCCCCAGGCCCTGGCCAGAGGCTGAGGGGCACTCGTTTAAAAGTTCTTGTTCCTGAGCCTCATCCTCCTGCCTTAGTGGCTCCTCCCTTAATTGGCATCTGTGCTGGCTGAAGGGGAGGCAGGTGGCCAAGCCAACTCGACTGGACATCACCAAGTCCATTGCCAGAGGGAGGGGCCTGATTGTGGTTCCTGAGGCCCCAGTGCGCCAGTCACTGCACTGTCTCCTCTCAGGCCCTGACAGATGGGCACGGTTACCCCGACCCTGCAGAAGAGGGGGTAGGGCTCACAGGAGGGTGTGACTTGCCCAAGGGCACACGGCTAAGAGGCAGAGCTGGGATTGCTCAGAGATGTGACAAGCTCACTCCCCAGCAGGTCGGCCCAGCTGCTGCCGGGCCTGGCACTCAAAATGCTCAGAAGTGGGTGGAACACCCTGGGTCAGGGGCCCTCAGGTGTGTCCTGCGTGCTGTCCCAGGGCTCCTGGGCTCGTCCGCCAGGTGTTGAAGGAGGGAGGGGGTGGAAAGGGGCTACCGGACGTGCTTACGAGCATCCTGTGACTTTGTAAAGCTGCCTGCACTGGGCTGCCTCGCTTTGCCTGTCTTGCAATGGGGCTTCAGACCCGACTGTCTCTGTGGTGTGGTCTCATGCGACAACAGGCTGGCCTGGGCCGAGGGAGCCTGGTTGGACAGTTGGGGGTGAGGCCTTGCCTCTGAGCTCTGCCAGGAGGTGGGAGCTAAACTTCTTGCCTTCTCTGTGCCCCCATGAAGAGAGCTTTTTGTTAAACTATTTTAAAATTAACTTTTAGTTGTTGTTAGGTTTGTTTTGTTTTGTTTTGTTTGAGACGGGGACAGAGAGGGAGAGAGCATGAGTTGCAAGTATGGTGGGGTGGGACAGAGGGAGAGGGAGAGAGAATCTTAAGCAGGGTCCGCACCCACCACGGAGCCCGATGTGGGGCTCGATCTCACGACCCTGAGATCACGACCTGAGCCAAAATCAAGAGACAGACACTTAACCGACTGAGCTACCCAGGCACCTCAACTTTTAGTTGTTTTTTAGCTTTTTTAAAAAATCTGTGTTGTTTTTGTCCCCTCACCTTAAAACAATACAGTACAGACAGATGTTGGAGTGTGATGTCCGTCCCTTCTGGTCCTGTCTGAGGTGGTTGTGATTTTGGTCAGGGGAGTGCCCCTTTGGGACTTGTCCCGGGATCCATGTCCCAGACCCCATCAGCTGGTGTGTCAGAGGGCTGGGGCTGGTTGGAGGCGCCCAGGGAGCTCTAGGGTCTTCCCCACTCTCCCACTGCTTGGACCTGGCCACCCACGGGTCTCGGCTGTGCTCCCCGCTCGCCTCCCTGCTCTGACTTGGTGGTTTCTCTGTTGGGAGTGAGCACCAAAAGCCTGGGCACCTCCTGAGCTTTTCACAAGGGCTCAGGGAGACCCAGTGCCTGGACTGGCTTGAGTGCAGGAGTGGGTAGAGAGACGGGTGACCAGAAGTGCCCACCTAGGGACAGATGTGTCCCAGTGCTATCCAGTGCAGGACGCTTGTGACCATGAGACTCAGAGGACTGGGGGATGAGGTGGAGAAACTGAGGCCGGATGACAGGCCCAGATCTCAGGTAGGCGGTGGTGAGCCCCTGGTAATCGGGTACTCGGGTGTGTTCGGTGCTGTGGTGCACCTGGCCCTTGGCCCTGGGCATTTAAGGGGTTGGTGCCCCTGGTTTGTGGCTGAGGAATCTCAGCCCCTCCAGGAGATTGTGACTGTCCTGGTCACACAGCTGCTATCTTCAGCAGCCCTGAGCTGGCGCTCGAGAGGGAGCTTTTACGCCCCTGCTTGATCTAGTCCCTAGGCCACTGTGTCTCCAAGGGCCCCATCCAGCTGAAGGTCTGGAGTGGTGGAGGCAGCAGCAAGCTGCTGGGATGGGGTAGCTGTGTCGGGGCCACAGCCTGCACCTGGGGGCCACCCGAGGCTGTGGGGAGTCTCAGCCCTGTCCTTGTGCTCCTCACCTCCTGGCCACCCAGGCTGACCCCTTCCGGACGACCACTTGTCCTCCGCACCTGTGTACCTTTCCACCCGCCTCCTGAGGGCTCAGAGCCAGAACGGATTGCTCCTGGGGCAGAGCAGGCCTGTCCGGCCTTGAGAAAAAGGCTGTTGGAAGGCAGGTGACCATTTATTATTACTTTCACCATCACTGCTTCGGTCTTCCTCAGCCCTCTCCTATAGGCCGGTCTCATGAAAAATAACCCCTTTATCCTGCAGCCCACGGCTGATGGGCTCTGCCCCTCCACCTGTGGCCTCACCCCTGCGGGGTCAGGGGAGGTGGATTCAAGCCCCCTGGCTGCTTTGTCCTATTCCCTGAGTCTCTTACCCTGGAGGCAGCCCTGCAGAGACCGTTCCCTCTGTGCCCTTTACCCACCCGGTTTTCCCCACGGCCACAGCAGCCCCTCCTGGCCTCCCACTTCCCCTCTGCTCCTCCTGACCATCCCCTGACCATCCCCCACAGAACAGCCCCAGCCAGCTTCTAAAATACTCCCTGGCCTTGGCCGGCCCCGACCCCTGCGTCAACCCTTCTGGGCTTCCTCTACCTCAGGGTCTCTGGGCCCTGCAACCCAGCTCGACGGACCCCAGGGAACTTCCCTGCCACCTCCCCAGCCCGTGCGGTCCCCCTTCTCACCTCTCCCATCTGGCCTCTGTCAGTCCCACTGGACACTGGCGGCTTCTTGGATGTGGTGGGCATTTCTGATTTCTGTGCACCACGTATACACTACTTTGTCCGCCTGGAACCGCCTCCCCACCTCTGCCAGGCAAAGGCAGACTCATTCTTCAAGTTTTAGCTCGGACGCCCCC
Source organism: Halichoerus grypus (assembly GCF_964656455.1). NCBI lineage: Eukaryota > Metazoa > Chordata > Mammalia > Carnivora > Phocidae > Halichoerus > Halichoerus grypus. The sequence goes on from NC_135724.1 coordinate 73,225,248, forward strand.
CTCACGGCGCCGAGCTCACATTGTCACTCAGGCTTGGCGCGGGCTCGGGCCATGTTGACTGCGTGGGAGCACTTGGGGGAGCAGGGTCCCTGGCCTGGAAGACTATTCCCTAGGTGTTGGTGCTGTGGACCCCTTGTGGGGACCAGTGTGGTGGCTGCTCTTCTCTGGGTCTCTGTTTCCTCCCCTGAGGTACAGGGGGCAGATGGCTGCCCAGTCCACCTGGGGCCACCCAGACCCGAGGGCTCCAACCCCACGGGCTGAGCCACACCTTCGAGGTGAACCAGGCCAACCCTCCTTATAAAAGGGGGAAATGGAGGCCCTGTGAGGCCCCATCCTGGCACACTGTGCCATCCTCCTCGGCCAACTGACCCTGAGGGATCTGCCCAGAGCAGACAGGGCAAAAGCTCAGACACACAGACTAATCCCCCGGCAAGGCCAGTGCTTGTCCCTGTTTTCCATTGTTGGCTCTTCAGATTGTGACTTTATCCCTCTTAATCTCCCCTTTTGCACCCCTCTCTGGACTGGCGCTACTGTTCCAGCCCAGGTGCTTCCCTAAGACTCTTTTCTTTGGGTCAGAACCACAGCTGGGGAAATGCAAAAGAGAGCAGCTCCTGTCCTTGCACCGGGGGCAGGGGAGTGCGGGTGGGCAACGGGCCACAAGGGAGGCCATGGAGCGGTCTTGTGCATCTCAGTGTCCCTGTGTGCTCTGCATAGGCGGGAGGGGTGTGCTTCATGAGCTCAGGGGCCTGGGGAATGTGTCCATGTCTGAGCCCATGGAGGGGGTACCCTTATCCTGGGGGGAGGCCTCAGCTGCCGAGGAATCTGCTCCATCTTCTAGAGAAGGGTCTGAGGCTCACAGGAAGGGTCTCACCAGGATCACACCCTCTCTCTGCAGAGAATTGCAGTCACCTTAACCCTGCAGGAAGCCTGGGGCTGGCTGGCAGCTGGGGCTCTCCCTTCCAGCAACTGCGGAGCCTCCCCCACTCCCACCCTTCTCTGCAGCTGGTGGAGTTGATGAAGTCTCCCCAGTGCCATAGATCACGTCGGGAGCTGCTTCGTGCGCTCTCCAGCAGACGGCAAACAGCTAGGCAGGGGGTTGCCCTGGCCTCTTGTAACAGGAGGCCGCCTGAAGCCCTCGAGTGGGCTGTCCCCAGCAGGTCAGGCCCCAGGAGGAGCAGGCTGGGGGGCTGGCAGCGAGGCAAACTCCCGGGGCTCCTGACCCCAGCCACCACCTACACTTCGGAGGCCTGAGGCCTCTCCAAACCTTTCAGAGGGCTCAGGACTTTCCCTCTCAGCAGAGGGCTGGCCACTGGATCCCAGCCTGCCTGGAGCTGCCAGGGTATCACCTCCACTAAAAGCTAGGCCTGTGGACTGGGGGGCAATGTCTGGAGCCCACGTATACATTGCCTGTTAGCCCCTAATCCCCAGTCCCAGACTCTGTCACTTGGGCATATGACTGACTCTGTGCACCTCAGTTGCCTCATCTATAAATGGGGTTCATATGAAGATGCTTGAGGTTTCTCTAGACCTTGGTGCCTGGCCCAGAGCAGTGCCTAGTCAGTAAGAGCACTCAGTGTTGCTACTTGTCGCCAGCAGACATTCACTGAGTGGCCTCCCTGCGCCAGGCCTGGCTCTGGCTCCTGGGGGACAGATGGACATCACCCCTAACCCCTGGTCTCTTCCATGTGAGAGCTCCAGTCCCATAGGGGAGACGCGAGCTCTCGGGTGAGTTCAAAGTGCTTCATAGTCTGTGAGAGGCAGAGCAGCGGCCTGAGTGGGGGTTAAGTCCAGAAGCATTGGAGTATGGAGCAGCTGGGGGCAGGGTGGCCCCTGGCTGGGCACCCAGGGTGGATGCTCCAAATAGGCCCTGGGTTCCCAGGTGGCAGCTCCAGGGGGGTTGGACCTCCAGGGGAAGGAGAGTGAGTAGCATGAGAAATGAGGCTTTTAAAAAAATTTTAGACAATATTTTTTTCTGATTTCCAAGGCTTGCGTGCCTGTAAAACTTTTCTTGAAAAGTATAAAGAAGTAAAAAAAATCACCCATAACTACACCACACAGATAGAACCACTGTTAACATTTTGCTGTGTCTTCCAGGGTTTTTTTTATGCATTTATATATGTTATATATCTTTAAACAAAAATAGTATCATGCTATATACATTATTTTATAAGCTGCTTTTTCTCTCTACTCACACAGTACATCATGACACCTTTCCTTATCAGTGCATACAAGTCTGCCTTCACTTTTATGCGGGCTGCATAGCATTCTCTGCTGTGGACGTGCATATGTATTTAATCAGTCCCCCACAGGTGGACACAGGTTATTTCTGCTTCTTGTAGCTCAGTCTCTGCCCACAACCCTGCTGTTTCACTTGGGCTCCTTCCTAGAGGTGAGGTTGCTGGCACAAAGGGTCTGCATGTTTTTGAGGCTCTGCCTTCCAGAAAGGTCATGCGAGCAGCTGACCTTTCCCGTAGCTGGGGCGGTGGGGAGAGGGGGAGCTGGGGGGGAGGTGCCCCAGCCTGGGCCTGTGCTGGGCCCCATTCTAATTCTCTGACTTTCTCCTTCTCGCTAGGGCCGAACCCATGAGAACCACCATCTTCCAGTACCCCATAGGCTGGCCACCAGTCCAGGAGCTGCCTCCATCCCTGCGGGCACCCCCACCCGGGGGGTGGCCCCTGCAGCCCAGCGTCCAGTGGGGCTGAGCCCCTCATCCCCACCTGACCCCATCTGGTCAGCCTTCGTGTCAGTCACAGTAAAGATACGGGCTCCTACTGGGGACGCCGAGGCCCCCGCCTGCTGCCTCCTGGAGAGCTTCTGAAGCCGTCGGCTCAGCCTGGCTGGACGGAGGCGCCGGAGCCGCCCTACCAGGTGCAGCCCTGATCCGAGCTCTACTCCAGGCAGCTCCACCCTCCCGCCCTCATGGGACATCCTGAGAAGATGGGTGAGAAAACTGCCTTCTGGATGTTTATAAAGAAAGTCTGTCACCACGGTGGTCTGGCTTCCTCCTTGCCCGGCGCCCTCAGCTCCGCGCCTCGGCCCCTGGGCAGAGGACGGGCGGGACTGGCGTTGAGACGAGGTCGTCTGCTGGGTGAGGAGTGCTGTTGCCCTTCTCCCGGGAGGGCCGGCAGAGGCTCGGCACGGCTGGGCAGAGGGTGCGCCCGTGTGGCTGGGGTGGCCACCCAGGTGAAAGGGGGCTCCAGATCCGGGAGAGGAGCTCGAGGACTCAGTCTGCTGTCCCAGTCCCCGCATCTGCCCGTGCTGAGCTGCCCCCCGACCAAGAGATGGCACAACCGGGGCACGGTGGCAGCTGTGTCTCTGGCCTGGACAGTGTAGAGAGGTTGGGGGCCCCGGGAAGACAGGCCCTGGACTTGGGGGAGTGGCCTGGCTGAGCTTCCGGGCACCGGCAATGCTGGGCTGCGCCAGCCCCTTAGCCCAGCATGACACAGGGCCCCTCCCGAGGCTTCTGCCCGGGAGGAGCCCCCCGGGCTGGTGGGGAGATCAACAGGCTGCTCAGGCGACGTGGAGCCTCCAGGCCCCTGGTCTGCTTCCCTCCTCACTGCACTCCAGTTCTAGATTCTGTGCTGGGTGGTGGGCAATGTGGTCCTCAGACTGGGGAGCTCAAAGGGCACAGAGACTGCAGGGCCACCTCAGATTCCCCATCTGCTGTGAGCTTTTGCCCTTCCTAAAAATCCCTGTTGAAGGGGGTACTGAATCTGGGGGCCCTCTGAGCCTCAGGCTCCTCATCTGTGAAATGGGCAAATTCTCTGGCCCCAGTGGGTGCATGGAGGAAGGCTGGGCTTGAGTCTAAGGAGGGTCAGAGAAAGGGACCCCACAGAAGGCCAGGGGCCTCCTCAGGCTTGGCCAGCGAATAGCGCCCAGGAGACCCCAGCCTCACCCCCTCTCCAGGAGGAAGCCTCCTGCCGCCGTCTGCACCCTGCACACGGCCCTGGGCAAATCTCAGGGACCAGGGTCAGGCTGGCTGTGTGGCCCTGGGCACAGGGTGCCTCCTTCCTGCCTAAGTGACCACATCAGCTACTGGACCCTGTACAAATGCCTCCTAAATTTCCCAGGAGCCCCTGGACGGTGGGAGGGAAGAGTTAGTGCTACAGGCCAGGGTGGGCAGGGTGCAGGCGGGGCCGGGGGCCGTCCTCAGAGCCCCCGCCAGGCCCTCCGCAGCTGGGCCTCGGCTCCATGCAAGGGCCCGCGGGGGCAGGTGGGGTGGGGTTGCCAGACGTCCCGGCCCCAAAGGACACGCGGCGGTGGCCCCGGGAGCCGAGCGCGGGAGAGGACTGCGGCGGCGGGGGCGCGCCTACTTCATGCCGCTGCGCAGCACCTGGTTGGCTGCGATGAGCATGACGCTGATGATGAAGGCGATGGCGAAGGCGCAGATCAGGCTCTTGCGCACGCACGTCTGGCGGATCTGCTGGTTGGAGCAGGCTGTGGCCGCCCGCCAGGGAGCACCAGAGAGAGACAGACGGGGACAGCGAAGCATGGAATCAAGAGCCGCCTGCACTTCCGCACGTGGGCTCGTCCCACGGGACACGGGGGACACGAGGCGTGGGGCGGGCAAGGAGGCCCCCGGCCGTCCCCTGCAGACCCCGGTTCCTCCTCCCCCTGCCCCAGCCGTTGGCCTGCCCGTGGGGGGAGCGGGGGCCGGTCACTCACTCTCCACGTCCACGGGGCACTCCTCGGCGGTGCCCAGGTGGCTTTCCTCCTCCGTCATGATGATGTTCTCGATGTCCTTCATGGACAGGTGCTCACAGAAGGTGTCGTACAGCAGCCGCTTCAGCTCGTCCACGGTCAGCTTCTGCATGTCGCACTTGGGGAGGGGAGGCGACGCGGTGCTCTGGCCACTGCCACCCCCACGGCTACCACCCAGCACCCCGCAGCCGCACGGGCCCAGGGACACGCCTCCAGATTGTGGGAGACCGGAAACCACTGGCTCCGTTCCTTGAGTCCTTGACCACACCAGCCTCCCCCAGGGGGCCCCTGGCCCTCTGGGAGCTAAGACATCCAGGGGACAGACGCCTGGGATAGTCATCCCCCTTTACAGTGTGGCCCTGGCCGTTCACTGGCCCCGTGCAGCCCTCCACAGGGGGCACAACCCTAAGTCCCACCCCGCCAGTGCATACCTTCCAGAAGACGGTGTCAAAGTCAGTGCCGTGGAACTTCTCTGGGATCCCCGAGGTGGAAAGCTTGGGTCCCAGGAGGGTCACAAACTCCTCAAAGTCCACTTGGCCATCGCCTAGGGTAGGCACAGGTCCAATCATGGGCCAGCCCACAACTGGGCTGGGTCCCCGGCCACCTTGGGCCACTGTGGTACCTTGGGCGGGTCCCACCTTCTCTGAGCCTTGAGTTAGGTTCAGGGACTAACACCACCAAATATAATGAGGCCCCACCTGGCAAAGTGGAGATGGAGTGCGGCGGGTGGGCCCGAGCACGTGGGAGAGCCTCACATTTTTACTCAGAAACATGGCTTCCCAGCAGGTGTGGGGCCCGACATCCTCACCACCCAGGAGCTGAAGCTCGGGGCACAGTCTGCCCAGACGGCTACCTGCTCTCTGGGTGGGGAGGAGGCAGGGTTGGAGGCCCTGGGGTGGGGGGTGGGGGGACGGGAAGAGGGGACTGAGTGGACATTACTGGTCTTTTTTACTAGGTTTTCCTTAATAAATCGCCAGGTGGCAAATACGACTAAATGATTTTTTATTTGGGGGTGAGGGGACCTGGGGTATTTAGTACATCCTTCCTACTTTTCTGTGCTTTAAAAATTGCTCGGGAGGTGCCTGGCTGGCTCAGTCGGTAGAACATGCAACTCCTGATCTCGAGGTTGTAAGTTTGAGCTCCACGTTGGGGGAAGAGATGACTTAAAAATAAAATCTTTAAAAAAAATATTGCTCAGAATGATGCAGAGGGAGAGAGGCAGATCCTCTAACCTCCGTGTGTGGGTGTGGCTGGGGCCATCACACTCTGGCCTCTATTTTCCGGGCTGGGAAATGGGGCCAGACCCAACTGCCTACTGCCATGGGCTTGGGGGTGCCTGGAGGGTGGGCTCAGCCTCAGAGGCCCAGGTGAGGGGTAAGGAAACAGGCAGGGGTTGGTGCTCACCATCCATGTCCAGCCGCTGGATGATAACTTCTAGCTCCACCTCATTGGGCATGTAGCCCAGGGAGCGCATGGCCGCACCCAGCTCCTGCTTGGAAATGAAGCCATTGCCATCGCGGTCAAAGACTTTGAAGGCCTCACGGATCTCTGTGGGCGGGGGGAGCAGAGCAGGTTGGGACCTCGCCTCTGTCCCCAGCACCCCCCTCCCCAGGCTCCCAGGATTCCCAAACCCGCAGCTTGAGCCCGGCATTGAAAATCCACTATGGAGCCTGCAGGTCTGGTCAGAGACACGTGGCAGGTGGCCCAAGTGTCCACCCTAGCGCTGCCTTCCAGGAGCCCAGGGCCGGCCAAGCCAGGCAGCAAAGGTACGCCCACGCCCGAAGCACGGCCCAGATCACCCTCGGGGGTCTCCTTCTCCGAGCCAGGCTCCCACAGCCTCTCAGGGCGTGCTCACGACGACCCCGTGTGGTGGCTAAGCGTGAGTCCCACTGTGCCGGCTCCCGGGGCCTGGCAGGGGTGGCCTCTGAGCTGCCGAAGGCTTCCCTGTCCACCCCTCCCTCCTGCCATCCCCTACCCCCCGCTCATCCCCATCGCATGCTTCCTCCCCTGGGCTCGGCTTGGAAACTCCAGCCAGCACTCCTTAACGGCACCCCATGAGGCAGCCACCAGCTCTGGCTCAGGGCTAACGGGCCCACAGCTCCGAGCAGAGACTGCCTCCCCTGTCCAAGTTTGGGGGAAGGCGGAGGCTGGATGGAGGGGCCCCAGCAAGCCCAGGCCTGCTCAGATGTGGAGATTGTCCCCTGCATTTTACGGAAGGGGAGACGGAGGCCTGAGGACCTGGGTGACAGGGATGGAGAGCAAGGCACTGGGCTGGGAGCAGCGAGTGACCTCGGGCCAGACTCAGTCCCACCCACAGAAGAATGCCCAGTAGTGATGCAGGTACAACAAGGGTTTTACCAAACATGTCCAGGAGCTGTTGAGAGGTCCTAACCTCTCCCCACTCAACTTCGCTCTACCTGCTGTCCTTTCATGGTCACTCAGCCCAGGAAGAGCCCTGAAGAGCATTTTCCTTTGGCCGAGACGGGAACCTCACTCCACTCACACCCTCTCTGCTCCAGCATCCTTGTTCACCTGCCAGCCTCTTGGCCTTTGCCTAAGCTGTCCCCCTGGCTGGGACTTCAGCAGGCAGAATCCTCCCCCTGAGTGTGAGTGTGGGTGTATTTGGAAGCAGAGACAGATGAAAATGCTCCAGACTGCAGGCCTGGAAACTGAGGCATGGAGAGGCAAAACAGCCAGCCCAGGGTCAGTTTGGGGTCAAGGCTATTTCTGGTGAGAGCAGGAATCTGGCTGGCCCAGGCCTGGCCTTAAGGGGCTGTGAACCCCTAAAACTGTGGAATCCTGTGCCACGGGGTTATTCCCTGATCCCGCTGGCCCCATCGCAGACTAGGGGCCACAGCAAAGCTTGGTCAAGGACCCAAATTTCATCAGGCTCTTCCTACCTGGTGTCTGCACCCAAGGCCCGGAGGTTAGACCAGATGACCCGTAGGCCAAAACAGAGATAGTGGGCTGTAGCCAAGTGGCTTGGGTCCCCAGACCCTCTGACTCTGGACCTTCTCCACCCATCCTAGGTTGGGCCTGAGAATCTGGTCTAACCAGGGTCCCCTACGCCAGAAAGCAGCTGGGATGGGAGATCTGGACCAGGCCCAGGCGTTTCTATAAACCTTAGACTTGGAACTCAGGCCAACTCCCATCTAGCATTCTCCCAGACCACTGACAAGGTGGTAAGCTCCCCACCACCAGAGGTATATGAGTGAGGGCCCGGCAGTCAGGGAGGCGGCTAACGGGGTCCTATGGCTTTGGAGTCTCTAGGTAGAGATTAAGGCACCAAGCATGCAACCAGGCACACCGTCTGCCACTCTCACCACCACACACACTTAGGTTCTGGCCAGCACTGTAGCCCTCCTGACCCAGCCCCAGGCTCTGCCCACCTCAGGTGTCCCGAACTCCAGCCCGAGGGGCCCTTTCAGCCCTGGTGAGCACCAGGAGTGCTCCATGTCCAGACCTTTGAGCACAGGGCTCCTTTCGCCTGGAAGTTCTTCCGCTCACCAGGGCAAACTCTGATGCCTCTCAGGTTCTCAGCATAGATACCATCACCTCCCTGGAGTCCTCCCTGCCCCCCAGCTGACTCCTGTCTTCTTCTGGGCTCCCACACGCCCTGCTCTGCCCTTGCACTGTTCATTCCTGTCCACCACACTGGACTGCGAATGAACTATGAGTGCCATGAGGCCAGGGGCCACTGCTGGGGCCCCATGACCTGGAACAGTGCTGTCTGTCAAGCATAAACATCTGCCAAACTAGTGATTAAATGAATGAATGACTGATTTGGGGAGGCTACCCTTCTAGAGCACACAGAGGAAAGAGCTGAGCAGAAGTTCATGCACCACTTGGTGTGAAGCCACCATTCTGAGCCCATTTACTTCTAGTTTACAAACAATCCTAGTAAGAGAAAGCGTTTGCTTTCCACTCCCCAAGTAGGCGAGAAGCATGAGGGGAGGTTGAGGATGCTGCTTGTCCCCCTGTCCAACCCCCCAAGGACCCCACCCCAACCCACCCTATGGGCCACCCACAGAAGAGGGGAATCAAGCTGAGGGCAGGGTTGAGGGTACCATCCCCAGATTTCTGGGTGAGGGGCTGTTTTTGGAAGGAGAAACCCAGGGTCAACACCCCATCTTTCTGGGTCCCGCAGTTTCCTCCTCTGTAGAGGCCCACTGGGAAATCTCGAGTTGGGATGGCAAAACCCTCGACCCACAATGGGACTGCAGTGGATGCTGGCCCCCTCCCCTGCAAGGAGCTGGGGTCCAGGCTGTGCCTCCCACCCTGGCAGGGGCCGGGTGTGGCCCCCAGAGCCCATGGCTGCTTCAGCCCCTCATCCTCTTCTGGAAGCCTTAAGCTGGACGCACCGGGCTGGACGGGAGACAATGGAGGGCAGGTGAATCTTGGGTTATGTGGGCAGATGACAGACCCTGAGGCAGCCCAACAGGCCTCGAGGGGCATCAGCACTCCATCAGGAAGCTGGAGTCCAGAGACAGGGTGCACATGCTGGAGGTCACTTGTGAAGGGGGGGGCAGCGTCTGTCCTCTGCAGCAGTTGCCATTCTCCGCGGCATTGGCCCCACGCCCCACCACTTTGGCGGCCCTGAGTTTCTGGTCTGCGCAGAGGCAGCTGCTGGGCTTGCAGGAAAAGGGGCAGGATAGGGGACTCTCCAACCCCCCATACTCTGAATGCCCTATTTGGTCACTCTCAGTGCGGGCTCCACTATCTGACTGAGCCGGCCAAGTGCCAACCCCAGAACCCTGCCCTGGTGGCTGTCTGCCGGTCCGTCTGTCTGTCTCCTTCCTCTTCTCTCTGGCCAGAAAGGGCTGGGCTAGGGCTTGCAGCCACCGCACTCCTACCCTCAGGTGCTCAAGCCTGTTGATGACCTTCGGGCCAGCCTTCGTGCTCCTGCAGACCCTGGGGGGCTTTGCTGTGTGTGTGTGTGTCGTGGCAGGGGTGAGGGAGGGCGAGATACGGGGAGAAGCTGGAAAGCCTGTCTGTGCCTCTCCTTCTCCGGAGTCAGACAGGCTCCAGGCCAGCTTTGCCTGGCCACATCTACCCTGCCAACTGCCACCCATGGCTCCCCGGGCCACAGGTCCCCAGGTGCCTTTGCCAGACCTTCAAGGACTCTTCTACCCAGCCTTTCGCGGAGGCTGCCTTCCTGGTCTGTCTCTCTGTACATCTAGGGTCCCTAACTCAAGAGCTTCACCAATCTCTCCGCACTCCAGGCTCTTACTCCTGCAAGAACCCCCTCCTTGGCCTCCCCTGCTGCAGCATCTGGGTCCGCAAGCTCCCTCTACGTGCCAGTCCCCTCGATGAGCACCTCCATTGTGTCCTCTGTCACCAGCAGCCCTGGAGAGGGGCAATGCCAAGCCCCTTCTACAGATGGAGACACCCGAGGCAAGAAAGGCAAGTGATTGTCCAAGGTCACTCTGTGAGCCGAGGGTGTAGAGATTGGAATCCAGTGCTGCCTGGCTGGGAAGCCCTCATCGACACCCTGCGCTCTCCACCTCCCTTACTGGTCCCTCTCCCCCTCAGATTAACCGCCCCCTGGATTTCTGCAGCAGGCACATAATGTCTGCAACATCTCATCCCAAGCTGCCGGGCTTCCTCTTCTCTGCACATGTGGATTCCCCACCGGTGGGTGTCCTCTCAGCAAAGGGCCTGGATCTTACCCAGACTGCCCTGGGGCAGGAGCATGAAGGCAGAGCACTGGGCAGGGGGGCAACACCTTTTCCACCCAGCCCTGGCACTCAAGGACCACCGGGGCCTGCAGAGACTTGGTCCCCCAGGAGGGCTTCAGAGTGCCTACAGGCAAGAAGGGGGTCAGCTGTGGAGGACTTCTTGCCCTCATCTACAGCTGCCCACAGGCTAGGAGATAGGCTGGGGCCACCCAGGCATCTGCTTGCTCCACGACCCCCACCTGGTCACCCCAAGGAGGGCTCTGCCCTTCAGATGCCCCCTATGCCAGGGTCCCTCTGCTCCTCAGGGCCCAGGAGAAGGGGACAGGAGAGAAGCAGGGACTGCATTTGGTGTGGCTGGTGACTAACGCTGCTGGGTTCCTGCCAGTGTGTCCGCCAGGCGGCCTGAGGGGAGGCTGCGGCCTCCTCACCCCTGCACTACCCTCCCTGTGCCCGCTCACCCCTGCATCCCAGCCTCTTCTCAGCTTCTCAGTGTCTGCACCCCAGGGCTGGGTTTTCAAGAGAGGAGAGTCCCAGCCAGGCCCATAGCAGGGCTGCCAGCGTCATGGTGGGGTGCTGGAAGCAAGGGTAGGGAATGAGGTGGAAGCTGCATGGGTTTTGGGCGGACAATGTTGTCCGCTGCCCAAGTGGCCAGAAGGAAGGGATAGAGGAGGGCCCATGGAGGGAGACACTGGCAGGAGATTCGGGGTGGCCCAGGGCAGGAGGAGAAAATGGTGGAGAAGAGATGGCCCGTGCCCCATCCCCTGCCCTCTTGGTCTTCGTGTACCTCCTCCTTTTCCCACACCCTGGACAGACAGGGCAGACACTTGGGCTTTGAGGTTCAAGGCCAGAGATCCAGTAGCAGCACTCATCTCTCTGTTCTGCCTACATCAGACACCAGACCCTGTCTTCATGGCTCTGCCAGCCTCTGGGGGCTTTCAGGGGACTTGAGAGGAGCAGATGGTTCATAGTCTACGGTGCGGGGTGTGTGTTGGGGGGGGAGCTACTTTCTCCCTCTTGATCTTCCCCTCACCCAGTCTGACTTCACCAAGATCTACCCTCTCCAGGGCTTGGGGAAGAGGGAAGACCTCTCTCCATGCCTTCCCCTGTGCTCCCATCACCATCCCTGACTGCATCGGTGTCTCAGCTACACCCCCCCCAAGCCCTGATGAGCCCCAGATCTCAGAGACCCTCGGACCCAAGATAACTGAAGAGAGGCCCAGCCTCTGGGCGATCTCAGCTGCTCACCCAACAGCAGATAAGTAGATCCTAGGGGTCCAAGACTCCTATCAGCCCAGAACCCCCACTCCACTCCAAAAGGGGCCCTAGGAAGTCTGGGGGTTGGAAGGCCCGAGAACCTGCCCCTAGCCCAGGAGGGAAAGAGCTTGTAGGCCCCAGGGGTCTCATTGCTCCACAGAATCTTCGGTCCAGGGACCTCAGACCCTGACCTCTGCTCTGATCTCGTCTAGCCCCTTGCCTAAGGTCCCCATTCATGCTGAGAGGCAGAGGGACTCTGGGGGAAATAGATTTGGGTCCCAGCCTCTGCCTTTCCCTTCCAGGCTTGGTTATCGCGACCAAACCGCCCAATCTGGCCACTTGTTGTTGCAACCACCTCCTGGACCGCCCTCCCAGCGCTCTGAGCTGGGGGTCCCCGCAGGGCTGTGGGGAAGGGGCTAAGGCCCCAGGAGGGACTGGGGACAGCCCCGCAGGCGGCAAGAGCAGGGCAGTCGCCCTCTCCCCTTCTCCGGCTGCCCGAGCAGATTGGATTTTAAAAAAAGCGACACGAACGGAATGTCAATTCGAGCGCAGAGCCGCGGGCGGGCGCCGCGGAGGGGATCAGGATGCGGGTGCTCCGGCCGGGCCCGCGCGGGGGGCGCAGCTCGGACCCCCACCCAGACCGCCGCGTTGCCGCACCGTCACCGCGGACTGCGCGGCCCCGTGACCCCGCTGCGGGGCTCGGCAAGTTTCCGCAGCGCAGGGGACCATGCGGGCAGGGGCTGGGCCGCCCCTCCGCCTTGGCTACCCCCACCGCGGCACCCAGAGGTGCGAGTTGGTCCTGACTCCCCGCGTAGCTGCTCTCTGGAGCGCCCACCTGGCAGCCGGCACCTGCGGACGGCCCCCCCGCCCCCTGCGCCCCTAGTCCGCGCTTCACCTGGGCGCACAGGTAGGAGGGCCGGCGGCAGGGGTCCCGGCGGGGCACTCACCCTCCAGTTCGTCCTCAGGGATGTCCACGGGGCGCTGCTCCGACAGCAGGTTGGGCACGGTGTAGATGCCCCGGTACATCAACGCCGCCGTCACCGGGTGGAACGGCATCTTGGAGGCTCCGCGCCCGCCCGCCCGCCGCAAACTTTGAGGTCGGGGCTCATGGGCCGGCGGCGGCCCCGGGGGCGGCTGGAGCGGGCGGGGCGCGCGGCTGCGGAGGGCGGCCAGGCGGCAGCAGCGGTGGCGAGACGGGGGGCGCCCCTCCGGGGGCCTAGCGCCCCCGCGCCCCGGGCCGCCGGTCCATGCCGCCCCCCCCCCTCGTCGGGCTGCCGGCCGGGGCCCCGCAGGGGCGGCGGGGGCGGCGCCGCTCGGGCCTCTCCGCTCCGGCCGCCGCGCGCCGCGCCCGCCGCGCCCGCTCCTCGGTGCTCCGCGCGCTCCGCGCTGCTCGCCGCCCGCTAGTCCGCTCGCCGGCGCGGCCGCCCGGCCCGCCGCTCCGGCTCTCGCCGCCTCCCCTGCTCGCTCGCTCGCTCGCTCGCTCTGTGCCGCGCTGGCTGCGCTCCCCGCCTCCCCCGCCCGCCCCCTCTGCGCTTCCCCCCCCTCCCCCCCGCCCGCCCCTTCCCGCCGCCGGCCCCTGCGCGGTCGCCCCTGGCCCGCCCCGGGCTCTTTCTCCCCTTCGCCCCAGGTTCCCCTTTCCCCCAGCGGAGGATCACTTGTCTCTCGCCCCAAGTCCGCAGCCACCGGGACCAAGGTGGGGGTGGGGCCTTCCTTCCTGCCCCTTGGCCCGCCCCCACCCCCGCACGAACAGAGCAGGGAACTGAGGACCAGAGACCTGGCAGCGAGGTGAGATGGGCCCCAGGCGCCTGGGTCCTGGAGGAGAATCATACAGTATTGGTGCCAGGAGGGGCTCCAAGGTGGGGAAACTGAGGCTGAGAAAGAAGGGCGTTGACCAAGGTCATAAGGCGCTGGCGGCAGGCAGGAGCTTGGGACAAACCTGGGGCAGGCTCCCCTGCCCGTGGCTGAGACCTGGCAGCTGACCTTGCCCCCCACAGTAGAGCCCCAGTCCTGGCTCCTTTCCAAGCCCCCACCACTCTGCCTGGGGAGCTGCCAAGGGTCTGTCTCATGCCTCTCCCCACCCCCGATTCAGGGCACTGAAGAACAGAGAGGTGGCTGGGTGCCTGTAGAGACTGGTGTGAGAGCCTGTCAGTTCACATGGCTGGTTAGACCTAATGTGTGTGCAAGGCTCACCCAGGCCCCAAGGCATGTGTGCACATTAGAGTGAGGGGGCTGGTGTTTGTGGGAGCAGCATGTGTGTGCATATATCTGTTACCCAGGAGGGTGTATTCGTGTGTTTTTGAGTCCACACGCAGATGGATGCATGTTGGGAGTGTGTATGGGAACCTGTGTGTGTGCCAAGGTTGTGAGCTGGCAGGGGAGGGGAGGGCAGGAGCTTCTGGGCAGGAGCCCATGGGTGGGCGGGGGGCGGCGTGCAGGCCCGTGGGCTAGGAGTGGCATGGGCATGGGTGCACAGATGTGCGTGCGTATATATGGGGGGAGGGGTTGACCTCCTGGCCTCTCCATGGCCCCAGCTGCTGGACCTGTCCCTGGAGGCCCTACCGGAACCACTTTCAATTAGCCGAGAGCCCCAGCGGGAAAGCTGATTGCCACGGCCCTACCCGGCCCTGCCCTTCCCAAGCTGATTACAGTTTTTCTGTTTGTTCCTGCTTTTATCGTTGATTAATCACAGCCCTATCTTGGGGCCTGGGGAGAGGGGGCTCAGGGAGAGACTCCAGCCCTGGCCGAGCTCGGCTGGGCCAGGCCTGGGCCCCAGTGCTTCTCAGGCGTGGCTCGGGAGGGGCATCTCAGCAGCGTCCACAACCTGCAGAGAAGCCAGGAAAGACCCCAGCTATTTGTCTCCCCAGCCTCTAGGGATCAGCTGGGTGCCCATTAGAACCAAGGGCCAGGGGTGGGAGAGACCCCCGAAAAGCCCTACCCCAAAACCCTCCTCATCCACCTGTCTCCTGGTCTGACAATGTACCATCGGAGTGGAGTGTTTTGAGCTCCCTCGGGTCTTCTGGTGCAGCAGAGGAGTGGGGAGGAAAGAACCCAGAACTTGGAGCCGGGCAGACCTGGGGCTCCCGCATCTACCACCTCCTTGCTGCCGTAGGACCTTAGTCTCCTCCCCTAACCTCCTGGGGCCTTGGTTTCCCCCTCATGAAGTGAAGGCAATGCCACGTCCCAGGCAGTGGTGAGGATGGAGGGATGTAACGTGGGAGAGGTGCCCAGCAGTGTATCCCTGTATCTCTTGGGAGTTTCCTATTAGCATGAAAATTCCCCCAAGGAATATGAATTAATAATAATTATAGCTGCTATGTATTGATTGAGAGCTTGAGCTACAGCAGCTCTCTTTCGCTGTCTACTGAGTGACCAGGCTGCACCAGCCCAGGCCAACCAGTTCTAAATCAGGACCCCTTCGCCAAGGGAGGCTGGGCTGGAGCTTGCTAAGGGTCTGATGGGAAACTGGGCTCCCAGTGGCGTCTAGAGAGGCTGCTACAGAGCGTGTTGCCGCTCGCCTGACAGAGGGGCAGCTCCTTCTATGTCCTCTGTAGCTCCCAGCCTGGGCGATGGAGCATTTTCAAAGGACAAGGCAGAAACAGTCCATGGGTAATTTAAGCTAAAATCAAGTAAATGGGCCCACTCAACATAGCCAGGCCCTGAGGGTCTGTGCTGAGGGAGGGCATGAGTGCCCGTGGAGACACAGGCCTCCCTCCAGTCTGTGGCCAAGGGGTCAGGTTCTACATCTTGTGACTGGGCTGCTCCCTGGGGCAGGCTCCCACCGGGCCAGAGGGACAGGACCTGATGGGGTTTATAGCCCCAAGGTCACAGTACACCCCACTGCTTGGGCCATCCCTGACCCCCCTGCCTCTGGAGACTCAGGCCAGTCCCTGTCTCTCCCCTGATGCAAAGCCATGACCCACAGAGCTGACTGTGGGCCTAGGGGATTTCCACGTGTCACCAGCCTCTCCTGTTCCCCCTTCTTGATCTGCCCATGGGTACTTGGGCTGTGGGTGTAACCTGAACGGCATTCCCCGAACTTCTGAAAGCAGTTTGTCATTGCCTCCATTCGTGGTTGGGGGCACCCCTGCTTAGGGACCAGGTTGGGTCATGTATCACTGTGAGGCAGGGCTGGGGTTCGAGTCCAAGGCAGGAGCTGGGTTGGGATGGGGGAGGGCTTTAGGAGCCAGACTCTGGGCCATTCTGATCTCATCCTTCAGGCTCAGAGGAATGCTGCCTCCTCCGGGAACCATCATAGACCTCCTCAGCCCTCCAGCACCGTGCACCTGAGGTCACGGGGCAGCCCCTCGGTGCTAGGTCCTAAAAGCAAGTCAGGCCAGGAGTCAGAGGATGAGAGGGAGCTGCTCGTACCTGGGGCTCACAGAACAAGCATCAGAAGGCTGAGCAGCACGGTTGAGGTGGCAGCTCACTGTCTGGTGAAGGGTGGGGTGGGGGGGGCAGCTTTTGTAGAGGACGGTCATGAAACCAGCTTGAAAAGTCTCGGACGTGGGGTGGGTGAGGCAGTGCCAAGAGCTCTGCAGGGAGAACCTAGAGCTGGGCATATGCCTTTGGGTGGCTACACTCACCTCTCTGAGCCTCAGCTTACTCACCTGTTAAATAGGAACAGATCTAGCTCCCAGAATGAATTCTTAGATCCTGCATGTGAAGTGTTCAGTGTGCAGGACATGATAGTTCTTACTATGAGTCAGGGGAACTCCAGGAGGAAAAACCAGGGTAAGCAAAAGCTCAGAAGTGTGAGAGGACCACCCTTAGCTCCGGAGGGCGGGCTCTAAATCTGTATGCCCCAGGTCTGCCGCCTGGCACAGGGCTGGGCTGGGCTTGGGAAATTGGCAGGGGCTGGATGAACCTCTGCTGGATGAATGAGTGAGAGAATGAATGAATGAATGATCACCCACCAACCCACCAGCCCTTCGGCATTGCAGCCCAGTCCTCTCCTCCGCACGTCACCAGGGAGCAGATGGCGTGATTGCAGGGTGTGAATTATGTCTGTCGCTCCCCCATCTGGGGAAGGTGCTGCCGCCATCACACTACACCCCCTGGGGTGCCATCGGGAGACTCAACTCGTGGGCCCCTCCGGAGAGGGGTCTCCACAGACTTTGCCCACTAGTCTTTGACTCAGGGTGCTAGAGACACTGGGAGAGGTGAGCCACCTGTGACCCTGGGAGAATCCACCAAGTGGCAGGGAGGAAGGGGAGAGGAATGGAGATCACCCTGTCCACAGGCTGGGTGCCTCCCTCCCAGAGAGTGGGGCCCTATCCTCTCAAAACTAGCAGGCTTGCCGCGCCCTGGCAGGCTGGAAACCACTCCTCCAAGGCCGGCATTCTCCTGCCACCCACATTCAGCACCAGGGAGAGCTCCTGGCACAGCCCTGGGCCCAGCCACATAGGGTGCAGTTGTGGAGGGATGGAGAGGCTGACAAGGCAATAAATGAGCCCACTGTCCAGAAGAGGATATCAAAGTGGAGGGAGGGAAGTGCCAAGCTCAAGGTCAATCCAGGACCGCTAACCACAGCCCTGTCCAAGCTGGGGGGCCTGCTGGGGGACACAGGGTGCTGCTGAGGGAAAGGGGGTGTCCAGGGAGGGCAGAGGCTCTGGCCTCTGCTCCTTGGCTAGGGAACAATATTGTTCCAAGAACCCTCTGGGGACAGTGTCTGGAGGTGAATAAAATATTCATCGTCTAGGCAAACTCACACAGTCACTTGATGAATAATGGAATTTATAGACTTGCAGAGGCCGACCCAGCTGGGAGGGTGTGTGGGCCAGAATCTAGAGGCCCCTGTCGGCTCTGATCCCACCCCGTCTAAGCCTTCAGATCTCCAGCTCCCGTAGGTGACAGGGGTAGACATGACAGAGCAGGAGACAGAGCCCATCAGAAGGACACAGAGCAAAGGGGACGGTCCTTGAATTTGTTGCTCCTTGAGAAGAAACTTGGTGATGGAAAAAAAGAGCACTGGACGCAAGAGTCCAGTGTGGCTGGGATGAATCCGGACTACTGTTACCAGTTCTATGTCCTGAGTATGTCAGTTCTGCCTCAGTTTTCTCCCCTGTGAAATGGGCTTGAGGCAGCCACCACACAACTAGGGTTGCTGAGATCTGATGAAGTGAAGAAGGTGACAGTACCTGGTGCCTCTGTCCCTGGTGCTGCGACCTGTTGCAGAAAGGCTGGACCTTTAGAGCCTCTTTCTCTGGCCCCCAGACTCTCCTGAGCCCAGGAGTGGTCTAGAAGGCAGAGAGAGGCATGGCCACACAGGTAGAGAAGCTTCTAGTCCTCAGGGCAGGGTTTGCTGTCTGTAAGTGCAAAAACCTAGCCCAGGAGAGACGCGCACGTGCACTCACCCAGGCCCCCCCAGAGAGTTAGCTCCCACTGGGCTGGGCTTGGGCCTGGGCAAGGGTATTTGGGAAATGCTCCCCAGGAGCTTCTAAGGTATAGCCCTGGTTAGAGTCACTCCTCCAGGGGAAGAAGGCCTGGAGGGGGAAACAGCCTGAGCAGGGGTAAGAGGAACTTGGGGTTGTCCCATCCAGGAAATGACAGATCCCTGTCCCTCGTGCCCTTTGGGCCTTTGTCTCCCCTTTTGGGAAGTGGGAGCCTATGCGCAGGGTATGGCTAGGCTGCCGGCTGGGAGTGGGATCGTGGGTGCCTCTAGCCCAGCCCCTGCTCCAGCCCTACTTCCTGAGTGACAGCCGTGGCAGCCGGCAGGAGACAAGGCGCGAGCCAGCTCCTAATTGCTCTGGGCTCCCAGATCCCTGCCTCAGTCTGTTGCCTCTGATGAGACACTCAACTGACCTGCCCAGGGTGGCTGCTTTGCCCAGAAGAGGCCATGTCTCAAGCTGGCCCTGGCATCACGGGGGTGGGTGGGGGAAGTTGCCTCTCCTTGCAAGGTCTTGCCACCTCCGGAGCAGGGTGAGGCTGGGACCCTGCAATCCCCCACGGGCCTGCCCCCTCCTCTCTGCATCTCTCTGTGTGACATAAAGAGCTGTGTGTAAACTTCCCTTTGAACAAGCAGCTACACAGGTGCTGAGATGTGCAGACCCTGTGGGTGGGTTCTGCGGCCTCACCTGGCATACCCTGACCCCTCCAGGGGGCTGGAGCATGTCCTCTGGGCAAGGGTATTTGGAAAATGCTCCCCGGAAGCTTCTAAGGTATAGCCGTGGTTAGAGCCACTGCTCCAGGGGAAGAAGGCCTGGAGGAGGAAACAGCCTGAGCAGGGGTAAGAGGAACTTGGGGATGTCCCATCCAGGAAATGACAGGGGTCCCTGTCCCTTGTCCCCTTTGGGCCTTTGTGTGAAGAACTGTGTGACCTCAGGCAAGTCATTGGAACTTGGAGTCTTGGTCTTGGTGTGTTTGTGTCTGAGGACGAGCATGGACAGAGGAAGGCACGGAAGGTGCCGAGCCCAGGGCCCGGGGCTCAGCATCACTGTCCCATCAGTGTTGCAGAGGGATCCTCGAGATGCTGCAGACCGGCAGCCTTCAGCACACCCCCTGGGCTGAGTTTTCAGTTCGTGCCTGCCTCTCTCTCTGGTTGCCAGGACCCCCTCCCCCAACCGTCCCCTCCCCTGGCCCCTGGCCTTCTCATTCTGTGGAAGCACCTCCAGGGCAAGATGTGGAGAGCAGAGGACTGAACCTTGTGGGGATTCTCAGACCCTGACATCTCCAATTCTTTCTCAGGAGGACCAAGTTATTTACCTGGTTTCGGTGATCTAGCCCAAGGGTTACCCTTCCCCATGTGTGAGCTGCTGTCTCCACCTGTTGCCATGTGTTTGCACACCTCCAAGGATGGGAAGCTCACACCCCGCTCTCTGGGGCAAAGCCAACACTTGCCTATTCCCTGGGCTCTTTGTCCTCCAAGATCCCCCTTGTTCTGAGACAAGGCACTCAGGGCCCCCAAAAGGGGCCCCTGCATGTCATCTGGGAGACAGTACTGACCTCTGAGCAGCTTATCAGAGTGGCGCCCCGCCCCCCCACAGTGGGGACATGGAGTAAGAACAGCATATCAAGCCTATGGGCCAAGAAGAGGGCTCTATGGTGACAGAGAAGGAGCAAGGGAAGTGGGGACCAGTCTTTCAGATGAACACCTTGTGGGAGCCCCTTCTGCCCCGGCCACCACTAGTTCTAGAGGGAACCAGGCTATGATCCTTTGGAGTCCCTGATGTTGAGAGATGGGGCTGGGGCAGGGTCCCGGGATGCCAGGGGTGGTGGATGGAAGACTTCCTTCTGAGTCTCTGTCCTCCAAGGCTGAACTAAGCCTCCTGCCCCGGCCCCAGCCAGCCCCCCACCCAAAGGCCCGCTAATGGGCCTCTGCGGCCCACAGTGCCCTGGTCGTGTCGAGCCTAAGTGATGATAAAATCGACAGCAGTTTAATTGGTAATTTTAATCCTGGACAGAGCAGTAATGGCGTTACTAATTGGATCATTAGAGATTTGTGCTTTATGGCTGTGTAATTAGAGGAGCTGTGGGGGGCCGGGGTGAACTGGGGGGCCATGTGGGGCCAGGAGCAGGAAGCATCAGGCAGGGCCCCTTCCAAAGCTGGGGCTGGGTCCTACTCATCTGGGTCTTACTCCTACTTATCTGCTCCTTCCCAGCAGGGCCCCTGGGGCAACTGAGGGCGGTCCCAGTGTGGGGGACTTGCGCCCCTCCCAGACCTAGAGTCCCAACATGTCAGGAGGAGGAGGCCTTGGAGACTACTCCACAAAAAGACCCCAAAACTCACACCCCAACTCCCCATAGAACAGGGTGGAGGGGTTCCCACAAGCCCAGTCCTTCCCTGTATCCTCATATGTGTGTCCCCTGTGCTCATGTGGGCTCCCGCAGCTCTGGGCAGCCTTACCTGTGTGCTTGCTGCATGCACTGATGTCCCGGTCTGCGCAGGTAGACCTCAGCCCTGTGTCCTCGAGGTCTGGCCCCCTGGGCTCTGAGTAACCACAAAGTGTCCTCATTTAAAATAGGAAAGGGTCTTAGGTCCTCCCACCCTGCTCTTTTCTCATATGGGGAAACTGAGGCCCAGGGAGTGTGTTCTGTGCTAGTCTCACCTGTGCGTGTGAGGCTTACCAGCCCTGAACACCAGTGTTTGGTAGGTTTTCTGCACACGTGCAGCTGCCGTTCTGCACCTGGGGAGGGGGCACGTAGGCTGACACGCGGGCCCAGCCCCCACTCCAGGCGCCTGGGGCAGACATGGTGAAGCGCGCAGGGGAGGCAGGGTGGAGCATCCTTTGGATTGAATTCACAAAAGGCTCGAGCCATGCCTGGCACTCCACAAATATTTGCTGTCTTAATTAATAAAGAAAAGAAAGAAAAACAGAAAAGAGAGGGAGGGATGGAGGGAGGACAGGGAGATCATGGGCCAAGGGCCTCTGTCACATGCCCTTCTCCTTCATCCCCTAACCTACCACTGGTTGTCCTTCTAAACTCAGGCATGGTCCCCTCACAGCCCTGCAATGGCATCCACCTTATTCCAAGGGAGAATCAAAGTCACAAGGGGCCCCAAATACCTCCCTCTTTACCTCTCCGCCCCCACCTGCTCCCCTGCTCCAACTGCCTTACCTGGCGGCTCCTGGCAGAGTGCCAGGCACACTCCTACCCCAGAGCCTTTGCACCGGCCATGTTGTTTGCCGGGAAGGCGCACTCCCCCTTGACATCTTCATCGCTCGCGCCTTAAACTCTTTACTCAAAAATCACCTTCCCAGTGGGCCTTCCCTGACCACTCTAGCTTAAAACATTTAAAAAAACACACACAGAAAGACAAACAGCCCCTATCCTCCACTGCCCTGCTTGTCCGGGCTTGCACGTACCACAGTGTAACTCTTCCTTCTTGCCTGATACCGGATTCTGCTCACTGCTGCATCCCTATCGTTGTGACATACAGTAGGCACGCATACATAGTTGTTGGATGAATGAACGAATGAATGAATGAATGAATAATGGGAGCCTCCCTACAGATGCGGCCCTGGGAGGTGAGGCAGGTTGTGCGAAGCGTGCCAGTTGAAGGGGCAGGAGGCTGATGCCAGGTGGGGATGGTGGCTGAGGTACCCCGGAGCTGTGAGCCCTTCCCTCTGGCTGACCTGGCTCCCACCCCCCCACCCCCCGCAGTAGCTCAGTTAGGAGATGGCGCCCCATCGACCTACATCAGCAAATGAGACAGGTGGGGGCAGGGGAGACAAAAATCTCTGTCCTCTTGCCAAATGCTCTACCTCTGTGCCCTCCATCTGACGGCCGTCCGCTCAGCCTACAGTCCCCTGCTGCCAGGTCATCCCGTGGCCTCTGACCGCCTCTGTTCTGCTTTCCCCACAAGAAGCGGCTAACTCTGGGGGGGAGCACTCAGGGACTCCCAGGAGACCCCTCCTCTGCTGGCCCCAGCTCCCTGTTCCCAGGCAGGAGATGGTGCCTGAAAGGCCACCACCGGCGCCGGGGTGGCTCGCACTTGGGCCAAGCACGGGGGTCCAGAACTCTCAGCAATGCCCTGCCCGCCTGCCTGGCCCGGCTGCCTCAGGCATCATCAGGTGATGTATGGCCCACTGGCCCTGCCAGGAAGTGACAGTAGATGGATGGGCAGTGCCGAAGGGTGGGCTCAGAGCCAGGAGCAGGGAGCAGGCAGGGGGGAAGTGCCTGGCTCCAGAGAAAGCCATTCCCGGAATGCCACCCTCCCTGGCTGAGGGCAGGACGGGGAGTACCAGAGTCATCTCAGGCATGGCTCCCACACAGGGGCCCTTCGTGTGAGGAAGTGCAGAAAGCTGGGGGGCTCTCGGCACCTCAGGGTGTCTCTACAGGCCTCAGTTTCCTCATCTGTAAAATGGCAACGAAGCACCCCCTGGGAGGTGGCAGGCACACCAAGAGAACGCACACCAAACTCAGTCCCCAGACTCAGGGTTGCTACAATCACCAACCACCCATCCTGTTAGGCTTGGTGCTGGGCCAGGGTGGGGTTGTCCCTAAAGCTCTGCTTCCTTCTCCCTGTATCTCTCCACCTGACCCCTTCCCCCATCTTCTCTCTCCTGGCCTTTGGAAGAATTGCACAGACAGAGATGGACAAGATCTTGGCAAATTTCTAGTTCAACTTCCCTCCCATTTTCCAGAGGGGAAAACTGAGGTCTTGAGAGAAGAAGAACCTGCTCAAGGTCAGTTAGGAGGGCTTGCAAGATTCACCACCCCTTCAGTGATTCCTGAAAGAAATATCTTCCCCACCATGGCCCCAGGAGGGTGGTGAGCGGGGGGCTCATGTTGCTGCCAGCAGATGAGAAAGGGCAGGCAGGACAGTGCTAGGCACAGGGAAGGGGGCTGGGGACGGCGGGGAGGGGAGCAGTGCTGTTGCTTCGGCCAAGTCAGGATGCGCCAGACGCTGCCATGGGCTCTGTCTGCGTCCAAGGAGACCAGGACATTGGGCTGACGGACGGCATGTCCTTGCTGGCTGGTCCTGGAGGAGGGATGGGGAGTGGGGGGAGGGGTCATTCTGGGAACCGGGGCTGCCTGCAGGACCAGGCGGCGTCTCCCGGCATCTGTTCACCTGCCCTGCTCCCCAGAGGAGCCCGGACCTCACGTGGTTCTCCCAGCGGTTGTGGGCATGTGACCCAGATGTACACGGACAGGTCTGGTGGACGTGTGAGGGGGTGTGGGCGTGCACGGGTGCATGTGGGCATGTCAGCACAGACGTGTGCATCGGTGGCCGGGTTTGTGCACGTGTGGGGGTTGATATGCACGTGCAGGGGTCTTAATGCCCGGGCCCCAAGAACCCAGGGCAGGGCAGTGTGGGCATTGCACGTACCTATGTGAGCATTGCACTTTGCACATGCGGGCATCTACGTAGAGGCTACTCAGGTGTAGATGACATGATGACATATATCAGTGGGTATGAGACAAGACGTGTGCTCAGTCAACACCCACCAAGTCCTGTACAAGCTCGGCCTCAGCTTCGGTCAAAAGGAGCGGTGTCAGGCCCCCATTGTCAGTGCGGAAACCAAGGACAGCAGCCTGTCTGAGGCCACCGGGGTTCCTGCCTGTAAATCCAGGAGAACAACCCTTGCTCTCTCCTCCAGGTGGGGCTCAGACAAGAAAATGTCCCACCCAAGTGGGAAACGGGTTTGGCCCCAAAGAAAGGCTCTGCCCAGATCACAGGCCCTATTCTGGAATGTGAGGCTTGCTTTGGACTTGTTCTTCTGAGTAGGGACAGGGCGCGGGCTATGGAATCCCAGGGTTGGATGGGCCTTTGGGGTCACCTGGGGCAGCCCTCTGCTGCTAATGTGGGGGCTGATGGTCAGGACACTTGCAGAGGAGGGAGCCCCTGCTGGAGGGCCTTGCCCCCCCTCCTCCTTGGGGGCTGCTTCATCACCTGCAGAATGGAGTGCCCCTCTACTCCTTTGGGAGGGGATGCCGTGCTGGAGGGCTGAGACCCAAGGTCAGCTGAGGGACAAGCGGGTGGTCCTAGCGTGCTCTCCTGCCAGTCTGGGAGGGGAGATTAGCTGGTGGGGCGGGGAGGCGGGAAGAAGGAGACCGAAGGGATCTGAGGCAGGGAGGCAGGCCTTCCAGTTCAGTTAGTGAAGGGATTTGTCATTTTAATGATGTGATATTTCTTGCCTGGCTCTGGGCCGTGGCAGCACGAAGGGGCCAGCTGCCTCCATGAATGAGGAGGTCCCTGTATTGGTGGAGGGTGTCCTCGGGCTCCGGCGCTCGGCCAGGCTGGGCCTGGGGACAAGGCCTGGATGCCGGGGGCTTGGGGACCACTGGCCGTCACACGACCGCATCTCTGGTCCAGCTCTGCTTCTCCCTCCCTGGGTGACATTGGGTGAGCCCTTCCCCATTTCCGAGGCTCGGTTTCCTCATCTATGAAGTGGGGCCAGTACTGTCGCCCCTGGCTTCCG
Organism: Halichoerus grypus; assembly: GCF_964656455.1. Taxonomy (NCBI): domain Eukaryota; kingdom Metazoa; phylum Chordata; class Mammalia; order Carnivora; family Phocidae; genus Halichoerus; species Halichoerus grypus. The sequence goes on from NC_135724.1 coordinate 73,249,744, forward strand.
ACACTGACCACTGTCAGCAGCTTTCACATCCTCCCGTTTGCTGTCTCTTCCGGTCCCACCACTCAGACCCTCTCTGCTGCGCCTGCATTTCTGCAGACCCTCAGTAGGCCCCCTCCTCCAGGACGACAGGGTTTTATGGAAGTGCTGACCTGGCTTGGCTCCCCCACCCCCCGGCCTCCCCTGGCTCCCTGCCCCCATCCCAGCTCCAGGCCTCCGGCATTCTGTACGCGTCCCGGAGGCCTGAGAGTGCCTTGCCCTCCCTCGCTTCCAGGTCTTTGTGTAAGCTGCTGCCTCTGCCATCACCCGGGTCCCTCAGGTCTAGTCAGAGGCCTCCTCTGGCTCTCATAGCCACCCTCTTTTTGTCCCCTGGCCACATTTGCCACATTGGAGGGTGACAGCTAGTTTCCCAGTCTGTCTTGCCTGCCCCATGTCCCAGCACATAGTAAGCCCTCGATAACTGTGTGTTTGTTTAACGACTGGAGGGGCCGAGCTGCCCTCCTGCCCCCGGCATGTAGCAGCGCGGGTGAGGGTGCTGGCTGCAGTGATCGCGGCCCGGCGGGTGGCCTGTCCATCAGCCTGGCTCTGCGCCTGACCAGATGGCGCGGAGCCCCTGGGGAGGGGAGAGGAAGAAAAGATCCATCACCCAACCGGTTGGTCTGCGGGTGTGTGGGTGTGTCACCCCTGCCCCCAACGAGAGCCCCATTCATCATGCTGTCCCTGGGATGCTGGGATGGGACGAGCAGGCGGCACCCCTCTGGCAGGCTCTGTGGGGCCCGAACCTTCAGGAAGTCAGCAGCTCTCTCATGCACGGGGAAATTGAGGTCTGGAAGAGGGTGGCCAAAATTAAAAGCAGGGAGCCTGGGGCCAGACTGACCAGTGTTTGAGTGACAGCTCTGGAACTCAGGTCTGAGACCCTGGGTAAGTCTCTGGCCTCTCAGAGCCAATGTCTTCATCTGTAAAGTGGGGGCACAGTAGTGCCCCCTCACCCAGAAGAGGGGAGGAGTCCTCTCGCCCCTTACCCAGCTGAGCCCTGCTCCTCCAGCTGATGGAGGAGGAGGAAGCGATGACTGCAAGTGACAGGCCCAGCAGATTCAGGCGGGACCGGCTCATTGTCTGGGCATCGGGGGAAGGCGACACTGATGGATGCTCCTCTGGGCCAGAGGGGTTGGGGGAGGGGGGCGCTGAGTGATGGCCAGGTGTCTGGTGATTACAGCTCAGCTGACCCGACCAGCTGGCCAGGGGGACAGCACGCCCCAGACTCTCTCCCAGCCCCCCAGCTGGTTTGCTGGGAAGTCACAGCCTCCCTCCTCCTCAGCATTTTAATTATAAAAGCAAACGCTTTCTGAGCTAGCAGTTCACCTGAATTGCACAGCCGCCTAGGGAGTGGGATAAGATCCTGGGGCATTAAGATCCCCATTCCACAGATGGGGAAACTGAGACCCTTTCCTTCACTCAGCAAATATGTACCGAGCACCTACTCAGCGCCAGGCTCTGTGCTGGGCACGGGGAAATCGGACAAGAAGATTTTGGCCACCTGCTTGCCCCCAGGTATTCTGGAAGTTACAGGTGGACCGGGACTGAGTTTTGCGTCCCACGCGCTACATCCATGAGGATGTGGCAGCAGAGCATCCGTTCGGGTGGCGCACGCTCCCGGGCAGTCACAGGGCGCGCTCAGTGCCAGGCGCCGTGCTGAGCACTTGAGGTGTCTTGTCTCATTACTCATCCAAGGCAGGCATCAGTGATCCTGTTTTCCAGCCTCAAGAACTGGAGCGCAAAGCGCTGATGTGACTGGCTTGGAGCCCCCCAGCTGGGATGAGGCAGAGCCCACCTGTGCACACAGGACTTGGGTTCTTTCCACCCTCCTGGGGCCATGGAACTCGGCCAGGCATGGCTGAACGAGGAGCTGCCAAGTGGGGGGCCCAGGAATGAACAAGCACAGGTACCCCAGCAGAGCTTAGCCCAGCCCAGAACCCTCAATTCCTCCTGTGCCGTGAGGGCCACGGCCAGGGCTAGAGCCTCTCCTCCCGGAATCTGATCCCACCCCCAGACAGCCCCTCCCACACCTGTCCTGTCCTGGGCTTGGCGCCACTGCTGAGCCCCTTCAGAAAGCACATGGCCACCCACAGGTAATGTAAGTTGGCGGGGGGGGGGGGCTCTGGTCCATCCACTCTGAGCTGGGCCAGGGGGAGGAACTCTCCTCTGAAGCTGAGAAGCAGAACGGCCCCAGGCTGGGGGTGGGGGTAGGATGGGCACCCTTGAGCCTCAGGCTCCTCCCATCTCACGTGGGTGCAGTGGTGACTGCACAAGGCTCTCGTGGGGCCTCATGATGCCACCAGGGAGGGACTTACCGGGGAGCTGCTGCTGTGGACTGGGCCCTGGTGTGCGCAGTGGTGAGGATTAAAGAGAGAGACCAAGTACGCCAAGGCAAACACAGATCAGTGCTATTCTTTTCACACTCCTTGGTGCCCGGCCAGAGCAGGTGCTCAGGGGACCCTGTGGCCCTGACCGCCGGCAGACAGGATCGCTGCTGGGGTGGGGTTTTAGAGCCTGCTCTCCTGAGCCAGGCCTGGTGCTGGGCCGGCCGGAAGGAGGTGGGGGGCTCTGGGAGGGGGCCGTGCTTGGCCTGTGCTGACCTACCCAGTGGAGCAGAGCTGGCTGTAATGAAGTGGGCTAGCCCCAGGCTGCCACTGATTTCACGTCTCGGTGGCCACTTCCCAGCTGGTAAATGTCACTGGAGAGAGCAGCCGTGGCACTTGGCATGGGCCCATTCGAGGGTGGGGGCGGACAGGCCGCCAGAGGGGCCAGGGATGCCCATGGAACGCTGATGCTGGCTCAGGGTTCCCAGGCCCTCCAGACACCCCTCTGGGTTCCAAGGGGCTGTGCCAACCAGCTGCAGCTGTCACCCACTCAGGGACCTTTGCCACCACCAGCCCGTCTCCTGCATCAGTCCACAAAGGGCCTGAGCCCCAGCACTGGGAGGGCTCCCCGCCCCCCGCCATTGGCCACATCCCCACCCCGCCACTTCATTGGGGTAAGCTCAGGGAGGTCTGGAGGGAGGCACAGCTGCCCAGGCCACACAGGTGGGAGGCTGACCTCTGGGAGATCCCCTCCTGGCCCATGACGGCCCCCGCTGCCCTGAGCTGTCTCCTTTGATAACTGAGTCCAGAACAAGCTAATAGTAAATAGCTATAACCACACAGTGACTGGTCTTGTTTAATGAACTCTCGCTGCAGCAGGCACTAGCTCAGAACCTGGTATCCGTGACCCCATTCATCCCCCACGATGACCCTGTGGTCAGTGGGAACTGATTCCATCGGGCAGGGGAGGAATGTGAGGGTCAAGAGGCCAAGCCCTCTCCTCCAAGCAGCGCTGGAAGCAAAACCCCTCCCCATCCTGCCGGCCCCTCCAGATGGGCTATGCCACCTAGAGTCCTCAAGGGCCCCTCCCTCTGCTCAGCCTCCACCCCAGAGGAGATGGGGCCTGGCCCACCTGTCTGCCCTGCATCGTCTTCCCCTTCCCCGTCTCCTGGGATTGCCAGGAAGCAGGAGGTGGGACGGGAGGTCATCTGCCGGTGTCTGGCTGTTCCACTGCTGGTCTTAGGCTCTCAGCAGCCCTCAGCCTTGGAATCCGGGCCAGTGAGTGCTGTGCGGAGGGAGACGGGCGCAAGTGCCTTCCAGGTCTGGACCCGAGGAGGAGCTGGGCCTCCTGAAAGACTAGAGAACAAGAAGGGCCGAGGGCAGGTGTGTCACCACTTACTGTTCTCTGCCCGCCCCCGCCCCCCCACCGTGTCCCCTTTCTCTCCTTCTAGAACCTCCTTTGAAAACCAAGATCTGTCCAACCCACACCCAACCTGGACCCAACATTTCCTAGGTGCACCCACCCTAAGTTGCACAGACGAGTTCCTGGCTGACAGGCCGTGAGGGCGGCTGACGCCAGTGCCCCTGGGGCAGACACACGGCAGCCACTGAGTCAGGCTTGCCTGTAATGCTGTGACTTCCACAGCGTCCCTGCTGGGGCCCTTCAGCCCGGTGGGAGCCAACCCCGAGTTCTCTGCATCTCCTGGCCCCCCTCCCCCCTTGTGTGGACACCCACTGCCTTACCGGGCCTCTCCACCCTATGCCCAGCACGGACTGGCCCCAGCAGAGAGTGGCAGATGGGGTCCTGGGTCTGGCCTGGGGAGGGGGCTGTCCCTGGAGCAGGGTGGCCTCTCAGAGCATGGGGCGGGGGCAGCTCTCAGGCCTGCCCTGTGGGGACACGGTGCCCGCTCCACCTGGAGGCTGCTCCCTGCGCCCCCTTCCAGAGCTTCCCTGGACGTTCCTACGCGGGGCGGGGAGCCCTGGCATCCCCAGCCGCTCTCTCTCTTCCATGGGAAAGAGGAGGGAGGAGAGAAAAGCCGTATTAATAAAAGAATAGGATACTGCGACTAACTCCGCAGCGTGTGCAGCTCAGAATAGCAATGTGCTTTCTCAAGGCAAACAGAACTCCCCAGGTGTTAATGCAAATTCACTCCAGTTAAGATGAAAGAGGGTTGTTTCCCCCTTTGCTGGCTAATATGAAGGACTTAATAGATTCAGCTTTGGGAACTTCGGGCTGGGAGCAGGAGGCTTGGGGTGGGGGGGGGATGGAGGCGTGGGCAGAGAAGGGAGGTCCCCACGGGTTTCAGGGCACAAGGCAGCTGCCACTGAGCTGCCTCCTCCCCCCCCCCAGGCTGCCAGGAGCTGGGGCGCTGCTCGGGAGGAGGCAGTGGGAAAGCCCAGGGGGGCAATGTCAGCCCCCTGTCCCGGTGCGCGCTGCCCTTCACATTAACTTGGGGTCTGAGGCCACAATTGCCAGTCCCTCGTTGGTGCCAGAGGAGCGTGGAGCTCGGAGAAGGGAACGACCGGGGCACCCGGTTCCAGTCCAGCTCGCGGCCGTGGGTGCTTCTGTGGGAGAGTGGGTCACTCACTTCCCATTGGGCTCCCTGGGAGGGTGAAACTGGTTTGACAGGGCCTGGGGAGGCCAGGCCTGAGGAATTCCTTTATTTTTTTTTTTTAAAGAATTTTTATTTATTTATTTGACAGAGAGAGAGCACAAGCAGGTAGAGCAGCAGGTAGAGGGAGAGGCAAGAAGCCCGATGCGGGGCTCAATCCTAGGACCCTGGGATCATGACCTGAGCCGAAGGCAGTCGCTTAACGACTGAGCCACCCAGGCGCCCCTGAGGAATTCCTTTAAAACATGAGATTTGAAGACTATTGGAACAAGAAAGGGCCTCAGAGTTCCTCTGGCCCAAACCTGACCTTGTATAGCCAAGGACTTGGAAGCCCAGAGAGTAGAGGGACTTACTCAAGGCCACAGAGCTGCAAGCAGAGAGCTTCTGAAGGACCATACCCCAGGGCCTGCTCTCCTGGAAGCCTGAGTGGCCCTCTGTGGGACACAGTCTGGGTGGCTCTGCCAGCCACAGGCCCCTTCATCCCATGACAGAGGGCAGGAGGGTGGGGGCTTCCTTCTCCAACCCCGGGGTCCCTAGGCTAAGCTGCTTATCCCAGACCAAGCAGATTTGGCACACATATTTCCCCCAGAATTATCCTCCATTGAAAATTGCCCGCGGTCCCCGCTGGGCCAGTCCAAGGAGGGGGAGGGGGACACCACGCAGGGGCTGGCCTGCAGCTGGGACCCTGGGAAGGTGTCTCTGGGCTCAGCTGAGGACAAAGGGCGACTTCAGGGAGATCCAGGGGGACAGAGGGCGGGAGCGCGGCTGCCCCCACCGATCCATTTCCCTTGTCTGCATCTCTCTCAGGGCAAATGGCACAGCAGGTGCCCTAAGGAGACACCTCCACAGCCTCTTCCCTTTTGTTTACTGACTTAATTCCTTCAGATCAAAGACTGCCCCTTCCTCCCCTAGCAGGCAGGCGGGGGAATTACATTATTTATATTGGAAATGGGCAAGACTCCGTGGGGACTTCTTCCTTATGCCTGATAAGAGAAAATCAGGTCACTGCCATGCCTCCCTGGTGTCTGCGGGCTGGGTTCTCACAGCCCAGGCACCCACAGGCTCAGGACGAGCACCAGGTGCAGAGCTGGCACTGCCCACCCAGCCCGTGTCACCCTGAGCCTCCGGTAAATTATTGACCGGAGCAGTGGGTATTGATATGACAACACCAGAACATCCTTTCCATGCAGCCCCAGCCTGGGTTATCTATCATCTCCTTTGCAACTGGCACTGGGCAAACACAGCGAGGACAAACAGGCCAGATGCAGCTTCATTAAGCTCCCGCTGCAGGTGGAGGGATGGGGCCCCCCCGTGGGGGCCGCTGGTGGGCTTGACCCTTTGGAGTCACGGCTTCCTCTGGGTCACCACTGCTTCCTCCTGCAATGCCCACCCTGACCCCCACAAAGAAGCGTCCAGCTAAAGAGCCACCCCTCACCAAGTGGCACCGTGCTTGGAGCTCTCTTATTAATCCCCACAAAACCCTGTAACTTGCCCGGGGTCACACAGCTGGCAAGTCGCTGAGGGGGGATTGGAACCCAGGTCTGAGTTCCAAGTCAGAAAGGGCTGAGCCCTTCAGCTCTGTGGTCTCCTTAGCCCTCTCCCCAGCTGGGCGTAAAGAAAAAAATGTGTTTCTTCATGAGCGCCGCTTCTATTACTTGTAAATAATGGTGACACTGCCCCACATCCGCACCCTTTTTCTTAGAAATCTGAGTACTTTTTGCGTCTGCTCTTGACGTTATTCTGACAACATTCCAGAGGTACCCAGAGAGGTCATTATCAACCCTCTTTTTTTATTTATTTTTTTTTTTTAAAGATTTTTATTTATTTATTTGAGAGAGAGAGAATGAGAGACAGAGAGCATGAGAGGGGGGAGGGTCAGAGGGAGAAGCAGACTCCCTGCCGAGCAGGGAGCCCGATGCGGGACTCGATCCCGGGACTCCAGGATCATGACCTGAGCCGAAGGCAGTTGCTTAACCAACTGAGCCACCCAGGCGCCCTATCAACCCTCTTTTCAGAGGGGGAAACGGGGGTTAGGGAAGCAAAGCTCCTGGCCCGGCAGGAAAGGGGGAGCCTCTCCCCCGCTCTGACTGCAGCAGTCCTCATGGGTCTTGATTTCTCTGGCTCAGAGGCAACATGCCAGGTGCTATTCTGGGGCTGCCGCCCCAGTGAGACGGGCATCAAGTGGGCACCGGGAGAGGACGCGGCGAGGGGTCTGCTCTGAGTCAGCTCAGGGGCTCGCGGTGCTGATGAACGGCCTGAGCCCGCTCCCTGTAAGCGAGCTCCTGACTCCCCCCAGAGCCGGCAGCAACCTGCCATAATGCAGTCATGACAGGCTGTCAGGGAGCCCCGTCGCAGCGGCCGGCCGAGAGGGGAGACGGGCCCTTGGCCTCCCGGCGGCCTGGGGTGAGAGGAAGACAGAGGATAAGCGGATGGCTCGACTTTCTCTTCCCCCAGACGTGCAAGAAATTGGATTCAACGTGGTTGCACCAACACCTTTCCTCCCAGAGTCCTGCAGCCAGGATTCACCATCGTACGTGGGTGGCTCCCTATCCATTCCTCCGAAGCCAAGGCTTCTGGGGTGGGCAGCCCTGGGAGCAGCCACCAGGCACTCCGTCCTCAGGCGAGGACCAAGGGCAAAGGACCAACTGCTGGTGGGGAGGTCAGAAGGAGCCACTGAGGGACCCCCATTAAGTCCTACCATTAAGTCCTGAGGTCTGGCCAGCAGCTTTGGGTTTATAGCACTGTCAAAACAAACTTAAAAAAAAAAAAAGCGGAGTAGAACTCAACCAGTCTCCCCAGTACCAAAATACCGGGTAATATTATTAGTTCTCATCCCACTTAACAGAGCTCTCAGGATCTGTATGGGCATATTACTATCTGTTGGGGGTTGGCTTTAAAAGGTCAGGTAAAAATATTGTCTGGGCAGCTTTAAATAACCAGTATTTATGAAGTACTTTTTCTGGGTCACACTACGGGGGAAACCAAACTATTTCCAATCACTGAAAATAACAATCTGCATTTTTAAAAAGTGAAACACTTTCGTATTGTTTATCTAAGTTTAATTAGCTACCGGTTTTATAAATTTAAAACCAACAAAATATTGTCTACAAATTTTGCGATTTCCTAATTCTATAACTTCAAACATATCTTTCCAAGATATATTTTAAAACTTTATATTTACCTCCAACTCCTGGAAATTTGTGTGTATTCTGATAGGTTATTTTTGTGATCGGCCCGTACAATGGAGACCTGAAATGTATTCTGACATGTGGCAGGCCCCTGAGAAGTCCTGATAACGCATTGTGCCGCCTGAATTTTTCATTTTAGGCTGCATGATTTGAGACAGAGATGTCCTATAGGAGTTGCGGTCTTAAAGGATTTTTATTGATTGAAGAAAACAGAAAACCGTAAGCTCTGCAGCAATGCTTCCCAACTTAAAGTGTGAATGCCACGTGGCCTGTGACAACAGCAGGCCTCATCTGTCCTGTGGACCGTGCCCAGGACCCTACTGGCTCTGCAAGCCCCCACCCCAAACCCCTCCTCCAGAGCCCAGAATGGGGACACCTGGAAGCAGAAGCACTTTGCCCAGTCTGGCACCCTAGTTTTCAGGTCTGGCACTGAGGGCAGGCAAGGGGCACGGAAAGGAAACGCACCAAGTGCCCCGGGGGCGGGGGGAGGAAGGGCGTTCCCAGGGGAAAGTGTAGTAAGGGGTGCTGTCATCGGCCTGGAAAAGGTGATCCTTCTGTTACTGGTGACATGGGGCTGGAGTTGAGGTCCCGGGGCAGTTAGGGAGGGCGGAGGCCCCGTCTCCTCAGCGCCCGCAAGAGTGAGCCCTACCACCCAGCCCATCCTGCTGCCTCCCTGGCTGGGGCAGCAAGCAAACCAAAGAAGCCCGAGATACTCTTGACGGCTTAGAATTTTTATTAAAACAATCATTTAAATTACAACAATCCCCCGGAATAGAAAATAGCCTTGGAACAAATGCGGTTTGACATCTTGGAAAGGGATGGAGCTTCCCTGGAAGCCCACGAGGGGCCGGCCTGGCCCCCAGGCAGCCGGGAGGGGCTGTCTCCCCACTGAGGCGGCCCCTCCGGGGGCTGCAAGGCCCCAGCCCTGTCAGCGAGCAGCACTCCGTCCCCGTCCTGGTTGTCAGCCTCTGGATTTGCTGTTTTGATTTGTAAGAGAAAAGAGAGGGAGAGAGAAGCCTGTCCCCAAGATTACAAAACACAGTCACCTAAGAAGTGTTACGTAATGCCACGGGGTGTTGTCTAGCGTGGCCTGGCAGGTACATGGATAACTGAGCAGACGCCACAGGTCAGAGCGTGGCTGGGGCTGAGGCAGGGCCCCAGTCAGGATGAACGAGGTGGTCTGTGCGCCACAGCGAAGGGCCAACAGCGCGGCCGCACGGGGTGTCACCAGCTGGGCAGCCCGAGAACCCTCAGAAGTGCCCGTAATGAAATCGCTGTGGCTAGGGCCCTGCTCTCAGGGGGGCACAGAGGCTTCCTTACCTAATAAGCTCCCGTGCCCCCAAAATGTTCACTTGAAAAGAGCACGGTCACCTGAGCCACAGGCACGAGTCCCTGAAAACTGAGCTCCTCTTTCATTCCTTTTCCTTCCACTGTGGCTCAAGGCCTTTCTGAGGGCCACCACCCTCTCCAGCCTCCAAGGAGAGCTGAAGTGTTCCTGGGTGAGCGAGGCTCTGCTGCCCCCCTCCGAGTCTGCTCTCGGGCCCCAGGGTGCTCCTGCCACAGCTCAGATGCTAGCTGGCTCCCTTGTGGCCACATGGCTCGGCAGTTCCCGGACTTGGAACACACACACAGCAGTTAAATAATAAAAACAACAAAGCCCGACAACATTTATATAAACCACTACCATGCTCCTGTGCCCACAGCCACTGTTACAGATTCAATTTACAGGTCAGGAGAGTAACTCGTCATGGAAATTCAGGGATGACTGGTGAGCCTGGGGAGACAGAGCCTCAGCACAAGAGCCAGGCCCTACATTACAAACGCCTCCCTGGGACCACATCTCGGGGAAAGAAGCTTTTGAGGGACGGGGAGACACAAGGAAGCTCTTTCAGCCACAGCCATCCCACCCTGCATGCTCTAAGGGGCCCTAAGGGGCTTGGGTACCCACAGGGCTGCCTTCCTCAGGGCAAGGTGGCCCCAAATAGCAGGGTGGCCAGCCTGGGACACTGTCAGGTCGGCCTGAGTGTGGAAAGAAGGCAGGATCTTTATGAGTTTCTCAAAACCACACAGGACAGCCAGAGCCACCCCCACTCTCAGGAAATCTCCAGGCCTTCACATGTCTTCACTTAGTAAGCCTCTTTTCGCTGGTTCAGACTTAACTCCTGCTCTGTATACCAGCCCCGTTGGAAGGATCTGAATGGCCAGTGGGTCACAGAAGCACCACCAAACCACAGAGCAAACAAAGTAGCCCAAACTAAGGCGGCTGGTGCCATGGGGGTGGCTCTGTGGCCTGCTGCTGCCCGAGTGGCAGAGCACCAACAGGGAGGGGACACCTGGCTTGTGCCGGGAGGGGCACGAGGGACCCCACGTGGGCCAAGGGGGCATATAAAATAAAGGGCCGGCTGGGGTACAAGGGCAACACCAGGAGGAGGCCCAATACAATCAAGGCTTAGGAAGGGCTTGCTGGCACGTGGCCAGAGGGAGAGGGGATTCAGGTCAGCCACACAGACGGAAGCCTCAGCAAGAAGAAGTACCTGAGGGGCCTCAGAGCCCTAACAGAGCCTGGCGGGGCTCAGGTGCTGACTACAGGAGCCCGGGGAGTTCCCCAGCCCGCCACAGGCAGGAAAGACTAAGGCTGAGGGGGTGAGGAAGACGCAGCTCCTGCCTGCCACTTGGACCCTGGTCTGAGGCAGCAGAAGAAGGGGAGTGAGCGTTCTGTGTGGAGCAGATTCCTACACAGCTCTGCTGGCCTCCCTGCCCCTCTGCTGGCAGCCAGCCCGTCATCACAGCTTCTGCCTAGAGTCTTCCCCCTTCACAGCTGCCTTTCCCATTCCCCACCAGCCGGCAGCCAGCGCGCGGCCTCGGGGGCGCCTGGGCTGAAGACCCATCGCGTGGCCTGTCATGAGCCACAGGCCAGCTCAGCAATGATGTGCAGCAGGCAGGCCGGCAGGCAGGCCGCTCCGGGCCTGGGCTTGGGTGGGCCACACTTCTTCGCATGCCAGTTCCTCACCAGTGGAGATGAATGTTCTGGGACCCAGCGTAGGGCGGGGGCAGTGGCGCCAGCCTCCCTGTCTCCAGGGCTCCTGTGCACTTCACTCCCTACAACCACTTCCCTGGGCTGGGAAGGTCAGCACTGGACAGTGAGACACACACCCCAGGGGTGCCTTTGACAAAGGAAGTATGAAACCCCACGTCAGATGAGGAAAGACAAATACTTCTTTTAAAAATTTTAAAAAGAACTAGAACCCCACGAGAGAGCTCTCTGCAGGTCACAGTTCAAGGCAATTGCACATGAAGGGGGTTGGGCTCTCCACTCAGCTGGGGAAAGTTCCAGAGCTCCCACGGAAGCTCCCAGCCAGCCCACCTACGATGACTCCCACGGTGTCTGACCCATCCCTCTGGTGCCAGGAAGCAGCAGATGTGACAGATCCTGGGGTGGCTGGGCACCTGCTAGAGCTCTTCAAAGAAGGCCACTCGGGACTTGGCGCTCTGCAAGGTGAGCTGCAAAGAAGCAGAGAAGAAGTTAAAAGGGGGCTGGATTTCTGCTTTCGCGACAGGTGCCGTCCTGCCTTGGGAACTAACCTCAGGGCTGGTTTGGAGTGGAAGGGAAGACTGCTCAGACAGATGCTGAAGAAGCTGGCGGCCAATCCTAAGTAAGTTTCCAGATTTGCCCAGGAACTCAAATTAGGAAGTGACAAATGAGGATATGCCAGGAGGGATGGCTGGTGGACAGAAGCATGTCAGCAGGAAAATGTCATCAATGTCATCTTTTCGAAGAGGGCAGGAGATCCCCAGACACTGTAATAGAGTCTCACATTCCCATCTACAAGAGTCTCTAATGTGCCTCTGTAGGGCCCTGCCTGTGGTCGAGTCAGCCTGGGATGCTCATCCTCTCCAGGGCTCAGAGGACCAGCTTGGTAGTACAAGCCCCAGGCAAGGCAGGCCTGTGTCGGACGAGGAGGAGTGTGTCCCTTCCACTACTGGTTCTCCCGGTGGCCCCAAAGCAGACTTGCCGGTGACCTGGCAGCTCAGAGGGGGTTTCCATCTACAAGCTGGGAGGCAATGAGCTTTCTAGTTGGGGCCGGCTCGGGCAAGGAGGATGGTGCCGGCGGGGCAGTGCTCTGTCTGGAAACAACCAGGCCTTCCCAGGAAGGCTGCTCCCCTGAGAAGCACAGGGCGGGGAAGCAGTAGAAGGGAGGGCAGAGGATCAGGGGTTGAGCTCCTGGCGTGGTGGCAAAGGCACTAGAATTTGTGATGCCCTGAACTGCTGAGCCCCAATCCCCTGACTCAGGAGGCCACTTCCCAGGATCTCCCCCAACAGAAGCATCCGGCTCGGGCCTCTTGCAGTGCCCTGCTCCCGGCTCCCCTCCTGACATCACCCACTTGGGGGAGACTGTGTGTTCTAAATCCAGCTCCTGGACTTCGCAAAGGAGGGTCTTCAGGGAAGGGGGACACAGGGTACATACCGTCCATCTTCATATCCCCCAAACCCACTTAGCTTACTGCTTCATACCTAGTAGCAGCTCTGACAATGTTTGTTGAGTGAATCAGATGTAGGCTAGAGAGAAATGGTGGGATGCATGGAAAAGGCAGGAGCTCCACATGGGGCTGAGAAGGTCCAGGCACTAATTCTGCTCTCACCAGCTTGCTGTGTGGCTTCAGTGGACACCCTTGACCTCTCTGAGCCTCTTCCCTCTGGAGTTAAACCACGGAAGCCGGCTGGACGGTCCAGCTCATTTCCTCGACCCCCTGGCAGTCTCTAAATGTAAAAAGCCCTTGGTACTATCTCAGCTCCCTAAAGGGTGGGGGAGGGAGGCTGGAAACCCATCGCTTCTCCATCAAACACAAGCAGCGGCAGTGTGCTCAAATGAGACAGCTTGAGAGCCGGCTCTTTAAACCCTGCCAAGTCTCGTGGCCTTGAAGTTCCTCACTAACAAGCTGAGTGTAGGGAGGCGTCTGAGCTGTCTTCTTCAGTGGAACCAATTTCAGAAGCCCTCTGGAAGACCCAGCTCTAATAGGAATGGAGAGAGCTTTCATTTCTTTGCTTAAATGGAACTCCCTCTAGAAGGGAGCCAAGTTTGGATGGGTTTCTCCCTAAATGCAGTCAGAGGAGAACATCCAGGAGTTATGTGCTCTGTGATAATGGGACTCACAATGGTAACCGGGAAAGAAGAAAGAGAACCCGAGAATCACTGGGACAAAATCCTTTTGGGGGAGAATTTAAATCAAAAGCTGTGAAACCCAGGGGCACCTGGATAGCACAGTTGGTGAAGAGTCCAACTTGGTTTCAGCCTGGGTCATGATCTGTGTCCTGGGATCAAGCCCCGTGTTAGACTCTGCTTGAGATTCTCTCTCCCTCTGCCTCTGCCCCCCCACCCCCACTCATGTTCGCTAACACGCGCTCTCTCTCTCAAATAAATAATTTCTCTAAAATAAATAAATAAATCTTTTTTTTTTTTAGAAAGGTCTTCACTCAGGTTTCCTCCACGCTCCCAGGGAAGACCTAGGTGGGCTCCTCAGGGGGGCAGGGAGATGCCCACAGCCCTTCCCCACACTGAGTCACACACAGGCACAGCCAGGCTGCCTGATCCAAAGCCACTGACCGGCTGGGTGGCCCTGGGCAGGTCATTTACTCGCTGTGGCCCCAGCTGCCCACCGTGAAGTGGGGGTGGTGGCACCCCTTCCTCACAGGGGGACACGCAGAGTTACTGGGAAGCACTGTGAGGCACTCAGCACCATGCGTGATGTGCGCGGAGAACTCAACAGCTGTTATTAGTAATCACAGCACCATGTTCTCCCCCCTGGCCCCAGCTCTGGCTCCTCTCCTTCCAGTGGGGGAGTGGGCAGAATGCAGGTTAGAGGCAGTGCAGGAGAAGGCAGGGTCACGCGCCGTGCTGGCCTTCACGGCCTCCGAGGCAGGGCAAGAGGATGCCCCCGAGAGGCCTGGCCACTTCCCCAGGCAGGAAGCCCAGGCTGTGGGGGCCTCCGAGAGCCTTCCGCCCATTTGTACAATGTTGGCTCCAAGAATTCCTGGATCCTCTACCCGAGCTGCGTGCTGGCTGTCCCCTCGAGGTGCCAGAGGAAGGTTTGGCAGCTCCGGCAGCGCCAGATTCCAGTTACTCAAGCATGTGTTTGTTGGGATGCAAAGCCCTCTTCGGGTGGGCAAGATGCTTCCCTGGATCCCCACCCGACACTGCACGCCTGAGGAAAGGTTCAGAGCAGAGTCCAATCCTCTGGCCAGACAGAAGTAGGAAAGCACTGTAGACACGTGGCCCCGGCAAGAGGAGAGTGCACCACGGTCTCCCATAAGGCACTAGGCTGCTACAGGGACAGGCGGACCCGCCAGACGGAGGCGGCTGACAGGACTGCTGCCACTGAGGACACTGGGAGCCTCCAGCATCGGCCCACAGGCAGACCTGACTGTTGTGTGATTCCTGGCGGCCCTAATTCCATTAGGGACCCCGCCGTCTGAGGAAATTACCTCCACAAGCGCACTTATCTGCTGCTGGAACCCGTCCAGTCACCACCCCGGCCTCTGCCTGCTCCCCCTTCAGCAGCAGCCTTTAGCTTAGACATCAGAATGTCCTCCTCCGGAGCCAGGCAGCTCTCCCTGTGCTCGTGCAGGAAAGCAGGTGATGAGAGGAGGGTCTGCAAGGAGAAGCCTTGGGCTTCTTTCCTCTGGGCGGGGACTCAGACGCCCAGGGGCAGAGGTCAGGAGGGCCTCCCGGGCACCGCCAACAGCAGCTCCCAGCTGCGCTCCGGCCTGGTTCCTCTCACCTGGGATCTGTCACCACCTGCTGTTTCTAGAAAGCTCACTGCCTGTCACGTTCACTGTTAGGCTACAGGCAGGAGGTATTCATAAGAGAGGAGGGGAGGGCTCAGAGGGTCATGGCACAAAGCAAGCCCTTCAGAAAACAGACTGCCTCTGTGGATCTTTGTGTGCTCATGAGAACTGGCGACCAAGCGTCCTGGTTCCCCGCCACCCGCCCACGCCCTAAGGTGTCCGAGCCCATGTCAGTATTCGGTCGGCCTTCACGCTCAGCGACTGGCCCGGCTCTCTCCTCACAGTGCCACGGAAATGGCCTGAAGAAGGCCCTCACCTCCCTCTCGCGGGTCACACTGTGAGAACTGAAGCCAGTCTCGCGAGCCCCCCACTGCCACCCTGCACTCTCTTTGCGGCCCAGCAATACCCCTCCTCGCCCTCCAGCCTGACCTGCTGGGGGAGGGGGGCCACTGCCTCTAGGAGCAAGGGGACTCCCCAAGTCCTCGGGGTGTGGGCTCAATGACCACACTGCCATGGCTTATCTCCGCGCTTGACCAGGAAGAGGTCTCCTCCGAACTTCAGTAGGTGGTGAAGCAGAAAAGCCTCAGGATGCCTCAAGGCCAACGGCTGCATCATTCTGGGACCTGCTGAATCTGGTCCGCCTTCTCAGAGTCCTTCTGAGGACAAGCGGCTAGAGCTCTGCCTGAACACAACTAGTGACCGTGTCTGCCACGCACCGTTCAAAAGTCACATTGAATCCAGACAAGGGCCAGCCCTGGGGCTCCCAGAGGTCATTCCCAGCTCCTTTGGGAAGCTGTAAACCACAGAGGCCCTGCACAAGGCCCCCAACCCGCAGTGCTCTTGCCAGTTCCCTAAAGATGACTAAAAGAACATGAAGGTTCCTCACCAGGCACTGGGCTGACCCGCTTCTCTCTTCCAGCTGTCTCTTCACATCTGATTAAAATCAGCCGCGTGAATAATACAGGAGGAATTAAGTTCTCTCTTGACTGAACCGGCTGTTCAAGTCTGTCACTAATCCAATTCCATTCTGAGGAGACAAAGTTCCTTTGCTTTCCCTGCTGCAGATCTATACGGCTTGGTTTTTATCTTACAGGGGCTCTGATCCACCTGTTGGGCCTGGACCCTTCTTCCTGCTCAGCCTCGACAGCCTGGCAGAGTCCCCTCTCCTCCTGCCCATTTGTCCGTCAAACTGCCAGTTGTCTGTGCCAGCCACCAGGCTGTGAAAGGGCAGGAGAAGGAGCCACTTGGAGAGCTACACCTCTTCAAGCAATCACAACCGTGTGTGGTATCACCACATGGACACATCCATCTAATCTCAACAACTTCAGATTCGGGAGACATATATGTCTCCTGAAAAAGACAGAGGAGGCTGGCTCCTCTCAAGCCTCAGCAGGACCAGGTGCCCAGCAGGTTCTCCCTAACCCAGGCATGCACGTCAGATGCAGACTCAACTGGTTCCTGCTCACTGGGTAAGCATTTCAGGCAGCCCATCAAGATACAGTGATCTGGCACTTGCCCACTTCTGAGAAATGGCTCCGGGGTCTGGGGACAGCAAGCCTGGAAAGGCACCTGTGACAAGCACCAGGCTCACCAACCCTTCCCAGCCTGCCCCACCCCCCCACCCCCCCCCACCCTGGAAGGCGGCCTGCTACAAAGGATCCTCTGGCATCATTCCCAAGAGTGCCCCCTGCTGGAAAAACACAACATGAGGCGGGCTGCCAACTCTCCTTCCAGCTCTCCTCTAAAAGTCCTTTTGGGGGAATCATTTCCCAAAGTGATGGGAGGGTAACGAAATGTATTCCGGCACGGAGCCTGCAGCAGCAAGGCTGCTTGATTAAGAATGAATTACACTTTCATCAGCACATGGAGAAAATTGATTCACAAGGCCACATTGTGATAATCTTGTTCCTAAAGCAAAAAGGGGTGGCGTGCGGGTGGGCAGGACACAGAGCCACTTCGGCTATCAGTGACGAGAGAAAGGAAGCTCTACAATTAAGCTGGGAGAACAAAACTAATCAGAGCGCCAGGATTCCTCCAACTAGTCTCTGGAGGCCTTGCCTCGATCCACTCATCCCCAGGGAGGAGAGAGGAAGGTGGGAGGGGGACCGTCTAATTCATTTTAAACAATAAGACAATAAAACTAAAATGAACCCATTTTAGATACTAACCTAATAACTCTAGGCTCAGAGACTCTGCTTGTCCCATAAAAATGCAGTGGAATTGAAATGCAAGCCCTAAAATCATGTTATACTTCCTCTCCGCCACTACATATTGAAAAGGAAGGAGTGGGGGAAGGCACAGATTCAAAAGGACATGCAGATTCTCTGGCGCTGGGATCTACCAGGAGAAAGCCAACTCTGGAGCAGAAAGGTGACAGCCAAATCCAGCAGCGGCAATTCCAACATCATCTTTGGTTTTGGGTGTAATCAACATTCCCCCTTCCAAATCAGAGGCGAGGGGGCAGGGCCAGGGAAGGGGGACAGTTGCTGTAAAGTGGCCAGATTAAGCATTTCTGCCATCTTGCTAGTGACGGCTTGCACCCAAATGCCATCTGGTGATGTACGCGGGGAGAGAGCTGTGCGCACATTTATCCCTAAGCAGAGGTGGGATGAAAGGCCAAGTCCATCCCAATTAACACATTCATTCTTTATCTGCTCTTGAAATAAAATGGCCAGGGAAAACCCAGAGGGTCTCTTTCGTAACATTAATCCTTCAGGGACCTAAAGCAGGAAGATGCCTGGAAACTGATGTGTGCCTGTGTCTTGAGGTGCCCGTGTGATGCTGGAAGGGCCCTTTGCTACCCCGTTCCTCCGCCTGGAAAATGGACTAATCAGCCTGATTCACCCCACTGGGCAGGTAGAAGCTAACTCACAGCTACGGCGTGCTCTGAGCGCCGAGGACCTCAGCAAAAAGGTGCAGATATACTGATGTTATTTTCAAATTACCAATATCAGAAGGGAAATCACAGCAAGGACCGTAAGAACAGAACCTCCAGCCCGCAGAATGAGTTTGCATCTCGTCTCTTCCCTCCCACTGTTGCAGTAACAAATCAGGTGCCGGAGGAAAGCTGCACTGAAACACATCTTCAGTGCTGAGGGACCAAATGGGATGTTTTACTGCATCAAATAAGGCCCGATAATGTCCTCAGGCACTTCCAAATGGTTGTAAAATATCCTAGGAGGGCAAAGCAGCTTTCGGAGGCTCCTCAACGCCTCCCCAAAGGGCAACTGCTTGACTGGGTAAAGTCTCCCAACCAAAAAGAGGAACTAGGTCGTGGTCTTTCGGAAAAGAGGCTGACAGAACCTCCTATCTAGAGAGCTACCAGAAACAAGCAAGAGAACAGTAAGCCCTCCCCAGTGGAGAGGCCCGTGGCGTATGGGAGGTAGGAGTGGCCTTCGGGGATGAGCCCAGGCGTCAGGTCCAGGAAGACCACGCTCCCTGAGACCAGCCTCCCAACGCCTTCCCTGGGCTTCCCACAGAGCGGGGAAGAGTTCGCCACTGCCCTCTCTCTCTTCCCTGTGTTTTCTAGCCACACCTGCCTTGCTGTCGTTCCTTGCTAATCCTTGCTCCCACCCTGTGCCCATCCCCCTTTCTTCTCTGGCCCCCCTCCGGCCTCTGCCACCTTTCAACAACAACAAAAGAAAGGTTCTGGAGCTGGGGAGCCAGAGGATGCTGCACCAGGCAGCGCCCAGTTTCCAAAGCAGACTGAGCCACTCGGATCGAGCAACCGGGGTCACCAAAGGCTGAACACATGAACCACACACAAGCGACAGAAATTGTTCAGAGGCAGAGGACCAGAGGTCACCAGGGAGGCTCTGGCCGTTTGTTTTAATTGTGGGAGACGCCTTTCACGCATATTCAATCTCGCCTGGTGATTTATCACTCCCCCGGGTGTTTTAAGTGTTCTACTTCACTTCGCCAGCCCTGCATCTCCAACGGGAGTCTGCACAAAATTGAAGATGACATTGGACTTTTATGTCTTCCTGATCCAAGAGGCGGCTACGGCTTCAGAGAACTGTCAAGACTCCATTCCTATTCCTCCACCAGCGTAAACCACAGCTGGACCTTGATGGCTCAAACCATTTACTAATAAAACAAGCTCTCTAAGCTCTACGACCCCCATGATTTCTCATCTGTCGATTTCCTTTGAAATCCCGTGCTTCCTTGGAGATCAGGGGTACTCAGACCAGCTCAGGATTGGGGAGTGAAACCTGTCCCTTGAGAGGGGATGAAAGCAAGACCCTGAAATGTGCAAGCTCCCAGACTGGATTTTCACCTCCCAAGTGTGCGGCACAGCTGGCCACTGCTCCCCTCATCAGCACTACGGCTCTGAAGCCCAGGACACCCCAGCCTCACTGTCGGACCTCACGCCCTCACTCGAAAGACTCAGAGGCCAGGAGTATGTGTCACTGTCGCTCTCCCTGAGAATGAAATGAATCTAGGTTCTTAGGGGCGGCTTTTGATCACTAGGTGCCACTCTGAGTCAGTACAAATGCCAATCCAGTTGCACTGATTATCAATTGGGGGGAAAAATGTGGGGAGCTAAGATTAGCAGGAGCAAAATATACCCTTGCAAACTCAAATCAGATAGTAAAAGAACCAGGGAAGTTAATTCTGGCTTTTTCAGTTTTAAACTCCAAACACATGGAAATTAATTGCTGAGCTCTTACGGTGAACTATTTCCTGTGTATTACCTCATTTAATCCTCATAACAATCCTGGGGGTTAAGGACTGTTTTATTCACTTTTTACAGGTGAGGACACTGGGCTTTAAGAGAAAGTAAGAATTATGGAGAAAGTAAGTGGCAGAGCAGTGGTAAACTCAGTTAACCAGACCAGACAGCCTCTTGGCATTTCCAAGGGAATATGGTAACCCCTAAACCGAAGGGTAAACCCCCGGAATTAGCTTAAGTGCTCCTCAGCCTCCAAGGGTACTATGTAGACAGTGTCAGGCGCAGAGGCCTCACGGTCAGGCAGAAGAGTACCAAAGGCGAGGAGGAGAAGGAACACGCCCGGGTCATGGTAGGTAGGTAGACCCATTCTTTTCTTGAAGAAATCTATGATCAGAAAATATTAAAAACAAAATAAAAAGCAGGGCAGGCTGGTTTGAACCAAGACTAATGAGTGAAACTGTCCAGTTCACCATCAGCCTTCCCATATCTCGTCCGGGACTTTGTAGATGGAGCTCTGCCCTTCACATTCTGGGTGGCCACACTTGCAAAGCCCACCGTGGTGTTTCTCTTCAGTTAGGCTGACGTTGGCCCAGACAGGAGCAGGCACAACCCCAGAGCGACCCCCACACAGGCAGGTGGCTGCCTGGCAAGCGTGGTCACTGGCCCCAGCGACCACACAAAGTCCAGACAATGCAAAGGGTATCAAACTTCATGTGTAGCAAAAACTCCATGATTTCATCTAGTGATCCTGGGATGAGTCCAGCTATATTAAAAGCCAAGTCCATGCTTTTATTAAACCTCCAGTAATCAGAATTCTTGATTAACTGGAACATGGCAGCCTGCTTTGAGAACAAGTTCACATCAAGATGCTTAAAAAAAAAAAAAAAAGGCTTCTGTGAATGTCCTAGGAGCAGTACAAATTTGACTACAAATCAAACCTCATTTGTCTATAATAAGAGCTCAGTGAGAACTGACGGTCAAAATCAGGCCCCCGAAGAACCTAAACATTCTGAATCATTACAGAAAGAAGAAAGATGAAATCCTCTTGAGGTGGAATGGTATGGTCATATGCAGGCAGAGCTGAGAGGGCAGGCTGAGACAAAAAGGGACTTTCTGCTGGACCCTGTGCTGGCCACAAAGTCCAGGAACCCACAATGGATCCACCCCACAGTCTTCTGGGCACCCTGGGGTCACTACTTGAACAGATGATCCACCTGGCCTGCCCAATTCTGGGGTTGGTCATACTGCCCTGCTCAGAACGTGCACTGCTTGGTGTTGGGCCATTCGATGCCAACGTGTGGTATGAAAACTGAAGAAATAGGAGCCTGCTAACTCAAACACACAAATCGGGGTTCATGCTATGGGTTCTTGGAACCACTGACAGATAGAATCCATCTTGTAATGAGACCCATCTGGGACTTTAATAGCTAACCTCTCTTGCTTGGATAATAACTGCAAATAAGATCTATCTTATGCCAGATCTCACTTTTTGGTAGAGGGCTTCCAATGAGCTTATTTTATTCTAATAGCAGAAACTGTGCTGAGGACACCAAAGGACACATCCCACATGACCGTCAGGTGTCGGTGGGCTCACTGGCTTGTGTACCACTGGGGATCAGCTGAGGAGCAGAGGGAGGATGCTGTTATTACTGGGCATAATAAATTCTCCCCACTGCCGAGGCATGTTGGGAGGATGATGAACTGTTGCAGAAGGAAAGCAGCAATCATTCCATTAATTCACTCAACAACCACTGACTGCTCCTCTACCGGGTGCCGGCGACTGTCCCAATGTGAGTTCACGCTGACCACAACTCTGCCCCAGGCTGTGACAGAGCTTAAGCAATAGACAGCCTTTAGAGCGCCAACGGACAGACGGTGCACTTAGACGGACTACAAATCAGACCGCTGTGCTAGTGGTTTGCTTTACTTGGAAAGAAAACGGATGTGTACAGAAAGGGGAGGATCTAAAGGAAAACAAGGGAGTGCGGGCAGCCCCTTCATTCCACCAGCAGAAGTGGCTGGGTATGACCATGGGTCTTCAGAGGCTGTCACCACATGAAAGGTCTTGATCTTGAGTTAAGGACACCCAAATTTATCCCGTTTCCATGCTAGGGCTATTTATCTAAGGACTACACCACTGAGACAAAGGACTTTTAGACAGACTTCACTGGACAAGAAGCCATGACCATCCCCAGCCCAACAATGACACAAGATGTGAAGGACAGCCGGTCCTACAGCCCCATGACATGCTCTTCAGAACGAGGCAGGCTTCTGGACCCCTGGAGGCTGGTCTGGCCCCACAGGGTGGACGCCTGCTCTCAGACTCAAAGCATGCTGCGGCCAGTCCCCAGGCTCCACCTGCCCTCGGGAGGGCTCAGCATGGCCCAGGGACAGAGACAGGCAAGCTCATGCATGGGTTAGTATCACAGAGGGTAGTACCATCACCACAGACAGAGTACCTGGGAATAACCTACTTTCAGGGCTCAAATGCAGATAGGTCTTCTGCCTTGGGCTTGAGGCTAAACCAGCAAAATAAAATGAAGAAAAACAAAAACATACCCTGTGATATCAACAATGCCACATGTGCCATTTGCAAAATGCTCAGACAGGCCTGAAATTGTGACAAGTGACTTCATTTGTTTGTTTTTATGGCTTGGAAACAGGTCTCTCCGGCTCTCAGCACTCCAGGTTCCCGTGGCTGAGGGCCCAGCTCACCGCAGCAGCTGCAAAGATGAGACTGCTTCGGGTGCCCAGATGAGGAACTGGGGGCCGGGGTGGGGGGGTGGTGGGAGGAGGCCTGAGGCAGCTCCTTCAAGGGCTGACTGGCTCACTAGCCCAGTTGTCATTTTACGTCTTGGCTCCTGGCTGAGGCCTCACTTTACCTCCCCTTTTGCTAACGGTTTAGTAATTTCATTTTGGAAGGGAAACCCAGTAAATGACAGGAGCCAGAGGAAAGAAGAATGTGGAATGGGGAAAGGCCTTTCCTCTTCGGTTATGCTAGTAAAAGGAATTCTCTACCGGCTGCCAATACTAAACTGGAGTATGGAGAGAGAGTTTAGGGCTCCCGACTGTACCCATCAACAATGGCAAGGAGCTACGGAGCCCTTGGAGAGCTCAACTACTGAAAACAGATACTCCCGAGGCGCCTGGGTGGCTCAGTCAGTTAAGCGTCTGCCTTCGGCTCAGGTCTTGATCCCAGGGTCCTGGGATTGAGTCCCACGGCGGGATCCCTGCTCAGCGGGGGGCCTGCTTCTCCCTCTTCCCACCCCCTGCTCATGCTCTCTCTCACTCTCTCTCTAATAAATAAATAAAAATTTTTTTAAATAAAATCTTTTAAAAAAAAAAAAGAACAGATACTCTTTAACCTGGAACACCACTTTAAAGACTAAGGTAAAGAATAAAAAATTAAACCTATCTAAACCATCATGATCAAAACTCAATGAACAGTCTAATTTTAATGACACCTCTTTTACAGGTATGAGCCTGACCCTGGGCTATCAGTCAGGAGCAGATGACTGGCGGGACAGGCCATTTCTGCTTTGCCGGACGTGAGAGAAGCGCACTCTTGGGCTGACACGTATATGGGATATAACCTTCTTTAAAATCCTGAAAGCTCAAAATATCAGCAGAGAACGATCTGAAACTGCTAGCAACATAAATGAAATCTCACTTTTTAAAACATTAAGGTTCTTCTAGACACTTCTATGTAAGTATGAAAAAACGTTAAAAATTCAGAATTTGGGTTTCTTTAAAGCAAGAACAGAATTTTTTTTTATAGTCCTTGCCGCTTAAAAACCCAAAAAGACTAGAGGGAGAGTCCATTCTCAACAGCCTCCATTTCATTTTGCTTTCTCATGAAGTAAGGCAGCTCCCTGGGCAGAACTCCCCTTGGCTTAAAAGACAGAATCGCTTTACTGCTAAATGATGGATCAAAACCCATCTTGTAACAGTGATTCATTTCATCAGAGCTTTTAACACAGGCTCCCTTTCTATCAAGCCAGTGGGTTCACAGTCATTTCCTCAACTGAGTACACATAAAAATGTTAACAGTCTAACAACTCAGCTACTCAGGAAACCAGATCCCACCCTCACATTTCATTAATGACTGTCCTGATCAGCGAAGGACAGGAGACTCGGTACCTTTTTGATGGTATTGTGCTTGCTGCTCGTGCCACCCCGGTCGGAGTTTTCGTTGTGCAGAATATCCAAGGCTGTCTCCCTCTCTTTGAGTTTCAGGGCCTCGATCTCAGTCTTGAGTTCATTAAGCTGCTCCTGCAAATGCTTGCTCTTCTCCATGTACTCCACTCTGCCGGCAAGAGGACATCGTGCATCACGGCTATGGCGAAAGTGAGACATGGGATCCAGGGTCTGCAGCCTAGGGTCCACGTCTCTGCCTGGGAGCCTGGGTCTGTCACCTAACAGGTCTGAATCTGTTTCCTCGGGATAACGCTCACAGAGCTATGGTCAGAATTTAGTAAAATAAAGCGTAGGAAAGGCCCCCGGTAAACTCTCATAAAGTGCTCTACAAATACCCATTACCGCAGATAGCTTTTAGTTCTGCACAAGTAATGACATATGAATCAAGACTCCTGGCATCCAAAACAATCTCCTTGTCTCAACCCTTCTTGGATAAGTGATTCTATTCAAGTGACCTCTTCTGCTAGGCCCTGGCCACATCCCTACGCGATGTCATCTCCTAAAGAGGGTGGAAGTTCGCGCAGCCAACACCAGGAAGAAAAAGATCCCCACCATTGCCTGCAAATAGATACTCTGTATCTATGACAGTGAAAATCTGGAAATCATCCTCAAAGTGTCCACCTCTAAGGGCATCAGGCGAACCACGCAACACAAACACCAGGAACATTCTGTAGTGATGCCCATGGCTGCTGGTATGTGGAGTCTGTCACGTGCACAGGTACTAGGAAAACACAAACTAAGAAAACAGGACCCAGATACATACATAACACAAACATAAAAAAGCAGGACCCAGAAACAGGATGTAGCCTCACCCCTGTCACAACCATGAAATGCTCACATGCCTGGTCAATGGAGAAAGGCTGGAAGGGCAACTCGGACAGCAGACACCATAGATAAAGAGGCTCATGGTTGCTCACCCTGGACCCCAAGGAGACACTGTCCCAAGAGAGCTATCCCAAGGATATTGGACAAGGTGAGAGCACAGGGCCTCACATGGGCTTGGAGCTGAATCCTCATTCTGCTCCTCATCAGCCGTGTGATGCTGGGTGAGTCCATCAAACGCTGTAGATTTCATTTATAAATGGCACACTAAAACCCACCTCTGATGTCAGCCTGATGTTAGTTAGTTAGTGGGAATGAAATGAGACAAAGCTAGAAAGCCCTGCCACCCAGGCACTCAGTATATGGTTCTCCATCAAGCCGTGGCACAAGTGGCCAATTTACCTACGGCTGGGAACTGGGGGGACTGCAGTCAGATTTCTTCTGCAGTGAGACTCCCTGCCGCCTCGGTTCCACCAACCATGAAAGGAAGGAGGAGCGCACAGCAGAAGCTGCTATGAACAGGGCATGCGGGGCTCAGCTCAGGGCTGCCCCATGCAGCAGGGCTAGCCTGACCCAGACATTTGCTTTCCACGGCCTTGAGCCCGAGTCTCTCCCTTTACCCTTGCTCTAGACATGGGAAGTGCTGCGGGTCTCAACCGCCAGAGAACACAACCAGGAAACCTGTTCTGTTACTGTGTTTGGACATTATCACAGGCTCTATCCCCATGTGAACCACAGTCTGACTGATTTGGAGATCCCTGACAACCAGTCCTAGACTATAGATGAGGTTTTGAGCCACCGTAAACTCCAGGTCACCAATCAAGAATCATTGTTATCCTGCAAGACTGATTGCCCGTGTCCTTCACTTCTGATGAGGAAATTCTTTCTCCGGAGGGTGGGAACAGAGCAACCCCTGCAGGAGCTAGTGACAGGCTCCCGCGGTGACCCTCCAGTTTCCCCAGGCCCAGATGGCCCCACTCTAGCTCGCCGACTGGGAGCACAAGGTCAGGGGGACTACGTACTTTTCTTTCTCTATCTCCATGGAAAGCCGCTTCATGTCAGTATCCTTGAAGTCGAAAGACAGGCTGTCACCAATGAGGTTGAAGCTTGGTATGTCGGGAGGCAACGGTGCTGGAATTGGGTTCATGGGCTATGAATGAGAAATCTCCAGTTAGGGGGGCCAGGTTCTGTGAGAACGGGGGCACTGCTGTGTTAACCACCCACCCTCCAGCAGCCATAGAGGCAACAGGCACAGCTCGGGCCCTGCCTCCCTCCCAGCACCACCATGGCCTCACGTCACAGCTGTCAGCCCTCTCTCTCCTCCTCCAATCTACCTACGTTGGCTGCTGCCAGATGATCGACCCCAAAGATCTCAAATCCAGGTAAATCATTTCTCTCCCCTCAAACCTTTACTCTTCATGCTCGCCAAATTAAACACAGACCCCCACTCACTTCTTCGTTGAGGAAGCCCTCCGGCTCTGGGCTAGGAGCTGGAGATGCAGAGAACAAGGCAGAGTCCCTAGCTCTGAACAGCTGAAAGTATTATTCAGTAAACAGAGGTGCTCACAGATCATCATGGCTACGTAAGGTAGACACTGTAGCCAGAGAGTAAACAGTGGCCGAGGATGCTGGGAAAGGCATGCTAGAAGGGATGCTGCTTCTGCCGGCATCAGAGGATGTGCCAGAGAAAAAGGCTTGCCAGGCAAGAGGCATGGTACTGGGCAGGGCAGGGCAGAGAAGGCTCAGCGAGAAAGCTGAGGGAGGGGGGTGGGAGACCGGGACCAGACCATAAAGAGCTCTCCTGCATGCTGAGGGGTCTGGATTCAGAAGATGGAGCCAAAGCAGGGCTTGAAGCAGAAGATGAAGAGATTAGATTTGAGGACTTTCTCATCCCAGAACAAAGGGTCACCTAAAATATGGTCCCAATCTAGTCTAGCTTCTCCTACCGTTTGCCCTAACAAATTGTGAACAGTACCATTCCTGTTCCTTTGCTTCAGCCATTCCTCTCCCTATAGGCCATCTCTCTTTCAAGGCCCTTCTCAAATACTAGGATTTCTCACCAAAGCCTTTCTAGATCCCTCTTGGCCAGATGGCAACTCTTTTCTTTGCTATGCATTAACATGGTGTTTCTGGTTCTGTTACGGCACTTCCCTAACTCCACCCTGTAAAAACTCCTTTCTGGCTGTGTCTTCTTTTCCTATTGGCAAGTTTCCTAAGGGCAGGATCTGCCTCTCTTTCACCCTTGGATCCTTGGCTGAGTCTGGGACGGTGTCTGGGAAAGGGGAGAGGCCCAGAGCATTCATCTGACATGACGACAAGGCCTGAGGCAGACTGTCTGCGTGGGCGTTAGAAGGTGGCACTGAGAGGGGGCTTCTGGGGTACTGGAACGTTCTGTTTTCTGATTTGGGTGCTGGGTGCATGGGTGTGTTGAGTTTGTGAGAATTCATCAAGCTGTACAGTTATAGTCTGGGCACTTCTCTGTACGTATGTTATACCTCATCAAAATTTCTGAAAAGATGGGCGCTGAGTGCCGTGCTGCGGGTGAGAACAGATACTGGTACGACCTCTGTGGAGAGCATCTCGATGGAAAACCTGACCCCACGGCTCTATTTATGAGAATTTATTCTACCAGTACATTCACCGTATGTGCGAAGATTTGTGCTCAGGGATATTTTCCACAGTTTTGTTCACAACTGCAGATGAAAGCAGACTAAATACCCATCCATAGGGGACTGCTTAAATGAATTACAATCCATCCATACCACGAAATAGGATTAAAAGGCTGATACGGATGATCTCCTCCAGGACTTATTTATTTATTTACTGTCTGAAGAGCATATAAAGTTTGCTCCAGTGTTATGTTTTATTTTACTTATTTCTATTTTTTTTTTTTTTAAGATTTTATTTATTTATTTGAGAGAGAGAGAATGAGAGACAGAGAGCATGAGAGGGGGGAGGGTCAGAGGGAGAAGCAGACTCCCTGCCAAGCAGGGAGCCCGATGCGGGACTCGATCCCGGGACTCCAGGATCATGACCTGAGCCAAAGGCAGTCGCTTAACCAACTGAGCCACCCAGGCGCCCTATTTTACTTATTTCTATATTTTTAAGGATCTTATTTTTGAGTGATCGCTACACCCAACACGTGACTCGAACCCGCAATCGCGAGATCAAGAGTTGCATGCTCTACCGACTGAGCCAGCCAGGAACCCCGCTCCAGTGTATGTTTTAAAACCACACACATCTCCGGTGCCCAACCCAGATGAGCCCCCAGACGACTCCAGTCCCGGCTGCTCTGCGACCACCGCAGAGATCCTCAGGCAGGACCATCGGCCCACTCAGCCCACCGAGCCATGAGAGAGAAGGAATGGCTGTTTTGAGCTACACGGCTGGCTTGGGGTGGCCTGTCACACAGTCACAGAGGACCGGCACAGATGACGATAGCAAACTGCTCACATTTCCCTCCACCTCAAACCCTGGGCTGCTTCTGTCTCTGTGCCCCGTGCACCTCTTAGCTGCCTCTGCTGTACGAGTGGGCGCTGCGTGTGTTTGCACCAGGCGCACATCTGTGGGTTGGCTGAAAATACCCCACAGTCTCTTTCCCACCTAGCTAGTTCCGACTTACCCTTTAAGAGCCAGCTCAGGTGCCATCCTATGCCTCTCTTGCCCCTGCAGGCTGGGCTACATTCTCCTCTAGGCCCCTGTGCACCCTCTCTGAATACAGACTCTGCATCTGCCTGGTATTACATGGACCAGAACGGTTTGCTGAACTGAATGCACAGAGGAAGGGAAGGAAAGAGACTTTTCTATTCACTGTGTGACCCTATGTAATTGAAGTCTGCCTCCTCGTCCCAAAATTGAGTGTGGAAGCTGGTTCTTCCGTGGCAATAGTTCACTCTAAGGGACACGGGGTACCCCTGCCAGAACTATAATGACGGTATATGGTATACACAGGTAGTTGAAGATTACATTCAGCTTGGCATCAAGAGGCTATCCTCTCTTGAGGATAATTTGGGACTATTATTACTTAGAATAAGAAAAACATTTCAGAGCTGGGAAAGGCCCTGCTGTCTATTATCTAGGCAACCAGAGAAGTGACTTGTCCGAGGCCAAATGGCAGACCAGCATTCTATCCAGTCCCCAGCCGCAGGCCCTAAGCAGCACTCACTCTGCCGTGGCACCACCAAGGGAACGGAAGGGCTGGGAGGGAAGGGAAGGCTATGAGGTCTGAAGCAGCTGCAGGCCAGCAGCCCCCAGCCAGGCTCACCGGGTATGTGGGCTTGGTGGTGATTTCCAGGAGCTTTTGCTTGGCTCTTCGCTCTGCCTCACGGGCTTCCTGCAGGTCCTGCTTCAGCTGATCTGCCTCCTTGGCCCTGCAAGGAAAGGAGGAGCCAGTTAGCTCCACGAAGGTGACAGGTGGAGGAAAGACAGCCCTCTTCCCCACTATCCCCCTAGACAGGAGGGACGTGGGTTAACCCTGAGGATGGCACCAGATCAGGCAAACAAGGCCAGTGGCTGGGGGAGGAATTTATGTGAAAATCAGAACTTCCAAAGCAAGGACACATTCCTGAGTGCTGTTCATTGCAATGGTAAATCTAAACCGGAAGAGCAGGGAAGCCAGTGGGCAGGAGTCAAGTTCAAACCTTTGCAGTTGGTAGATGGGGAGGAGAAGTGGGGGAGGGGCTGGCAGCTTCCTCTGCTTCACTTCTGGGTGAGAGTGGGCTGGGCAGAGGTACAGTACGGTGGATCAAAGGTCTTATATTGGATCATGAAGGGCAGGATGTGAGAGAACTGATTCTTCACAGCCCCCAAGTAAAACAACTGCAGGCCTGGGGCCAACCTCAGGCAAGAAGACCAGCACCAACGCTGAGGGCCTCGCACTTCACCCTGCAAGACACAGGACCCAGGGGGCCTGGCCCAACATGCATCAGTCAGCAGGGGAAGTGACCTGCACACAGAAAGAAAGGGGCCCGAGACAGGGCAGGAAACAAAGAACCATATTTCCAGAATGACATGCAAAAAGCGGAGAGGAAACTATAGTGAATGCACCTTGGTAGCAAAAAGCAAATTCAAGTGTTCTAAATCAACAGAGCCAAATGCTGTGGGGAATGTGCCAGTGTTTATCTGAAGGCTGCAGGACCAGAACAATCCCAAGCCTAGAATAGTCTTTCGAAAGTATAGCCTACAGTTCCATCCTTCAACCTGGTCGTGAGCTGGCCACAAAGAGGATCCTGGCCCTCCCCTCCTATCTGCCTCAGGAGCCTTAGCGCCAAAAAGGACTGCAGGGAAACGGTTCCTCCTTACTTCGTTAAAGGTAAATAGCTGCTGTCTCCCCACATGTCCCCTAAATGAAAAGGGAAAAGAACCATATTTTTTAAACGTAAGAAGAGTCTCCTTATAGCTCCTCAGCTAAGAGCAGTCTGCGGCCGGGCTTGATGGCTTTCCTGCAAACACGGCTATCAGAGGGACGGCGGTTTATCACAGGCACAAGCATGACCAGAGGTCCACTCAACAAGAGAATTGTGTTCCTGAGCTTTTCCACTAATTCCAGCCCCCAAACCCCACACTGGCTTAAGTACCAGTCCTCACCACCAACCTGTCAAAGGAAGAGCCTCCCCGCTGCCCCAGAAGATGGAGAAGAAGCTTGCGGACACATGCAGTCAAGCTCTGCCTCGGAGCCAGGTTACGACTGAACGGCCCCTCGCCTGAGCCCCAGTGCCCAGGACTCCCCACCTCTAACCTCCTCTCTGACTCCTCCGCCATCTTCAGCGCCAGCACCTCGGCCTCCAGCACCTTCTGCTCCATCAGGCGCTTCTCTTCCTCTGTCCGAATGGCTGTGGCCTTGATGCGCTGCATTTCCTGTTCAGCCTCTGCGGCCTTCTGTGCCAGGAGTTTTGCCTCCTCCTCCGTGATTTGGGCCTTTTCTGCCAACAGGTCAGCCGTCTCCTCAGACCGCATCTGCAGAAGAGCGCTGTCAGCTGGGATGGGGATCACATGCCCATCTTCCCACCCAGATCTGGCCTCAGACACTCAGGTCAGCGAGAACCAGAATCTCGGACTCCCTGGGGCCCTGAATGTCCCGTCGGATGACACTCGGGCAAGGGATGACAAGCCACACCCTCAACTTTTTGGAAAGGCCCTTTGGGTTCTGCCCAGGGGAAGCAAGAAGAAAGCACTTTTCTGACTATCCACTTGAGCTGAGGCGAATGCTTTATGAGGGAGAAAACCAACTTTACCTTCTTTCCTTTTAAATCAGTGGTTTAAACCAGCGGAGACTTTGCCCCCCTGGGAGACAGGTAACAATGTCTGGAGACATTTTTGATTGTCACAAATGAGGGGGGAGGTGGTGCTACTGGCATCTAGAGGGTAGGGGTCAGGGACACTGCTAAACATCCTCCGATGCACAGCATGGCTCCCACCACAAAGGGTGATCTGGCCCCAGTGCCAGCTGAGAAGTCCTGCTTTAAAGGCGAGCCCCCGTGAAAGTGGGGCTTGGCTGCACATGAACTCCACCACAGCCTGCCTCCACCAACACAGGTGGAAAGAAAAGGCACTGATTTTTTTTTTTTTTAAGCTGAAATGTCAAAGCATATGTTACTAATCTGAGGTTGTCGGGAGGCCTAAGTCCTGAAACCCATGCGAGTGCCCGTGTAGCCTCAGGGGTCCAGCACCGCCCCCCCCCCAGCAATCACCAGAGCTTCATTGGCCATTGTCGCTTCTTCTTTCATCTGCAGCAGCCTCCTCTCCAGCTCATCCCTCGTGCGCTCTGCCTCCTCCCTCATCTGCTTCTCTCGAGCAAGGCGCTGTCGCTCCATCTGGGGGCAACAACAGCGGCCACTGAGTCATGGGGCCCACGACCTACAGTGCCACGGGAGCCCGAGAACGCCCAGTGTCCTGAGTCCCCCAAGGAGACCCTCTTTTCTCCCCTTTACTTTAGGTTGCCAGTGTCATTCTTGTCACCCGCCTCCCTCTGCCCTTCGAAACCAGCTGTGTCCCGTGAAAAAACATCTAGAGGTGAGGTAACAAACAAAACAACAAAAAAGCAAGCCCTGCCAAGTCTACCTGGATCGAAGGAGGCGTTCTTATACACTGTGTGCTGAAATGGCCACCCTGCCAATAACCCTTTGCGTTGCAAGACCTCACGTGCCTCTGCCCTGCGGCTGACCGCACACAATGCAGGTTCCTTCTCCCTGAGACGCAGCCCCAGAAACAGACAGCTCTCTTCTGCTTGGACGAGCCACCTTGCCATTTCTCATCCACACGGACCCCTCCCACATCTCTACTTTCCTCCACAATTGCTCCTGCCTCTGACCCACGGAGATAGATGGAACGGCTCTCTGCGAGGCATCGGGAGTTCACACATTGTGTATCACGGGGAGGGGGGCTGCAGCACCACTGCACGGGGACCCAGCCTCATGCAGAGGCAACTCCCGGCCAGGCCAGTGACAGGAGGGAGCTGAGCAGGGAACGCAGCCCCCTCCTCCTCCCGTCCTTAAGGCACCAGTACAGAGCCGCCGCCGCCGCCTGCCGTGCCTTCTGGATCACTGTATTAATTGGGCCACATGCAGAGCTTAATAAGGGGAACAAGCATAGGACAAGTGCTATTCTCTGTGATCTTCAGGTATTAACTTAGTTCAGAGAGCAGAAGCCAGAAGTGACCACTGCACTATTTTCTTCCTTAAATAGAGCACATTTAATTACTTCTTGCTTCAATATTCTCCCAAACACAAGATTTTTAAGACTGCTGCCTTTTCTAAATACTGAGCCAAAAAAAAAAAAAAAAAAAAAAGGCATTGGGCCTCGAAGGAATAATGCAAAGACAAGCAATAAAATACTGTAAATTCTTCTCCAATTTTCCTCTTACAGGTCAGTGAAAAGCTTGGCCAATTTGTTCTCTAATTTCCACTGCATTACAATTTCCATTAAGAAGATTACTGTATCTCCATTATTCTCCACTTGAAAAAAGCCCAGGCAACCACCTTCTGTTCCCAGCACTACACTTTCCCCGAGACCTCCACCCACTAAATAAGGGGCCTCCTGTTTGCAAGGTGGTTTCAGTTCACAAAGGCTTTCAGGGCCGATGTGTCCTTTGATCTGAGACAGAGAAGACATACCTATTAGCTCCACTGGACAGATGAGAAAACTGAGGTCTGGAAGGTAAGTCATTTACTAATGTCACATACTAAGTTTCACATCTGGCTCTGAGGTCAGTGTCTGTACTACTGGGCCATGAAGCCACCGGCCTGCCAGATGCCAGGGACACGTCTCCGCTGCCCTACGGGCAGTGCAGGTCTGGGGTGCACGCATGCCATTCTCTGCCACAGCCCCGAGGCTGACGCGCTCATTGCCGTTTTCAGATCTCTCACGTCTAAGTTTTGCTCGGCTGAAAAGAGGTCAAAGAAGGCTCTTCTTGAAGTTGCCACTTAGACTTGTGCTGGCTCAGGAGTATTTCTTTGTCCAAGAAAACCCATTCCATCACCGTGGCCCCCAAAGCAGCCCAAAGAGTCTGCTGTCTCAGAGAGCAAAGGGACAGAACGCTGAAAGCATGCTGGATCAAACGGCATTTCATTCCAAATCTCAGGGAGTCCCCACATCAGAGAGCTGCACACAGACTAATGATTACACCTCTGAGCCTGCAAGTCCTGAGGGCAACTGCTGCTACTCCGTCTAGGAGTAGGTCCAAAACCACAGTGGATAGTCTCAGCAGCGAGGCTCAGATTAGTTGTGTGGGTTTTGGTGAGTCGACATGGTTTATGAGTAGAAAACAACGATGCGGACTGTCCAGTCTGCTGATGAGCGCACGCGGCACCTCCCACCGCAGGCACTGTGCCGCCTGGGCTGACCTGTGCCGGGGAAGTGCGGCCAGAGTCTAATTAGCATTCCCACAGCAAGCACGAGACGCTGCCGTGCATTCTATCACCATCTAATTAGGAAAAGGACAAGGCCAGGCAAAGGAGACAGGCAGGCAAAAAGAAAGCGAGCTAGCTAGGTAGACAGACGGATGGATGGATGGACAGACGGACGGACAGATGGATGGACACAGGCTTGCCTATCTCTTCCCAAGCCTGAATTAATCACACTTCACTTACTTAGATGGGGAAATAACTAGAGATGTTTCTTTTACATATGCTATTGGAGTTTATTACTCATTTCCAGAGCAGACACCCCACCGGCTGGGCATCAGCCAGTAAAGATCCAACGGAGATAAAATAAGAGAAGGTGTATCCATAGCCAAACGACACCTGTCAGCCCACGATCGCTGCTTACCTCCAAGGCCAAGACCACGACTCAGCGACAACGGTGGTTCTGACATGGTCTTGCTCACCTGCTTTCTAGCCTTCTCCTCCCTGGCTTGGGCTTTCATCTGCTGAACTTCCAAAGAATCAGCCTTCCTTCTCCTCATAAAAAGGTCATGGTTCCCGATACAGAGCTGGAGAATCTGTGGTCGGAAGCAGTGGAAATGTTAAACCCACAAATTTACTTCACTGCCTACCAGCTCACCAGCACTACGGCATCTTGGTCTCAGGGCTCTTGGGGGCAGCAGGAAACCTGAGAAGTAAAGCACAGTGTGAAACACCAAGGCCCTCCCTACTAACATCCTCCAGTGCTCCCCCAGAAACAGGCAAAACGAGGTGCCTCAAGTGTGCCGGGGGGCAAAAATTACACGTGAGGAGAGAAACAGATGACACTTCGGCATGTCTTCTGGATGCATCTCATTCTCCTAAGTTAAGATGTGGCTCTGCAGATCAGAGAGGCTAGGAAAGCTCGTTCAATAGGTTAGGCTGGGACGACAGGTTATTCACATGGAAAAAAAGAAACTGAATCCCTCCCTTACACCGTACACAAAAATCAGAAGGATTAAAGATTTAAATGCGAAGATTCAACCCTTGAAATTTTTAGAAGAGAATATAGAAGAATATCTTTATGATCATAGGATTAAAAAAAATGCCAAACAAGACACAAACCGTACAAATGATTAAGGAAAAGATGTATATATTTGCCTATATTAAAATCAAACATTCTTTAAGGCATTAAAAAGGGAGGAAAAATAAGCCACAAGCTGGGAGAAGATATAACCAATAAAGAATACAAACCACCCAGAAAATACTAACCAAAGGAAATGAAACAAGTGTTTGACAAAAGAGACAATAAGTTTCGGGAGGGTATGTGTTGTAATGAGCACTGGGTATTATATAAGACTGATGAATCACAGACCTGTACCCCTGAAACAAATAATACATTTTATGTTAATTAATTGAATTTAAGTTAAAAAAAAAAGAGAGACAATAAGCTTGGTCAAAAATATTCAAAAAGATGTTCAACTTCATTAGTAAATATAAAGATGCACATTAATATGACACTGAGATACCATTTCTTTTTTTTTTAATAAAGATTTTATTTATTTATTTGACAGAGAAAGACACAGCGAGAGAGGGAACACAAGCAGGGGGAGTGGGGGAGGGAGAAGCAGGCTTCCTGTGGAGCAGGGAGCCCGATGCAGGGCTCGATCCCAGGACCCTGGGATCATGACCTGAGCTGAAGGCAGATGCTTAACGACTGAGCCACCCAGGCACCCCGACATACCATTTCATATGCACGAGAGTGACAAAAAATTTTAAAGGCTGATAATAAAAGCGTGGAAGATATCAAACAAAAGGAAGCTGCACCCACTGCGTTGGCTCTGTCAATTAACTTACCTTTTTTTTGGAAAACAACATGGTGTAATCTTGAATCTGGACATACACTACAGCCCTGCACCTGTACTCCTAAGCAGATACTCTCTAGAGAACCTATTACATGTGTGCAGCCGGAGGCAGGTACAAGAATGTTCACAACAGCCTTGTTAAAATGGCAGAGAAGTAGAAAGCACTTAATTATTCATTAATAGGAAAATGACAAGTACACATATACACACACACATATATATCCACAAAAGGAATACTATACAGCAATAAAAATAAAGGGATCATATCTTGAAGCATCAACATAGCTACATCTCAGAAAATAATGTTGTCCTGGGGCGCCTGGATGGCTCAGTCGTTAAGCGTCTGCCTTCGGCTCAGGTCATGATCCCAGGGTCCTGGGATTGAGCTTTCGTTGGGCTCCCTGCTCGGCGGGAACCCTGCTTCTACCTCTCCCACTCCCCCTGCTTGTGTTCCCTCTCTCACTGTGTCTCTCTCTGTCAAATAAATAAATAAAATCTTAAAAAAAAAAAAGAAAAAGAGGGCGCCTGGGTGGCTCAGTTGGTTAAGTGACTGCCTTCGGCTCAGGTCATGATCCTGGAGTCCCAGGATCGAGTCCCGCATCGGGCTCCCTGCTCAGCGGGGAGTCTGCTTCTCCCTCTGACCCTCCCCCCCTCGTGCTCTCTCTCTATCTCATTCTCTCTCTCAAATAAATAAATAAAATCTTTAAAAAAAAAAAGAAAGAAAAAGAAAATAATGTCTTAAAAAAAAAAGAACACAGACAGTTGACAGCACTTGGTAAATTCCAAAAGTTCACAAAACTTAATAGTATATTCATTTTGCTATATATGAAGTCAAGTTCTGAGGAAAAGCAAAGGAATTATAGGCACACAGCTCAGAATGGTGATCACCCTTGGGGAGGCGGGTGGGGGAAGCCAGCAGAATGCTAACATGAGGGGTTCTAATAGTATTGGAAGTGTGCTCTTTCTTAAAGCTGGGTAGTGGGTACGTAGATGTTTATTTTTGCCCTTCTTTATACCTAATACACATTATCCTTATCCTTTTGTATGTATAAGGTACCTCCATAAAAATAATTTTTTTTTAATTCCACATCACAAAATTTAGGTTTGACTCGCTAGGTTAAGCTAAAGGGAAGAGTCTTTCAAGGTCTATTGGCAAAGCGTGTAGCAGGTGAGCTATCATTCTACACCTCACAAGAAATTACTCTGCTACTCTCTCAAAAAAGGCGCTCAGTTTCTCAGGAAAACTACAGTTATCAGTTACAAAAATCAGGATCTCAACTTACCAGCTTATTAACACGAAGCTTTGAAGAGTTGAATTTGAAGACGTCGATTTTCTTATCCAATGGTTTAATAGTAAACTGAAAGAAGGAAGCAGAAAACAGTTTCAGTCTGACAGCCTAGAGTGTGAGCACCAGCTGGGAAATTCCACAAAAGCAGCAACCACACTGACAAAGATCCAGCACGAGGCTGTGCCTTGTCCTGGCTTCCTGGTGCCCGGGCACTAAACCACAGTGAATTATAAGTGGCTGAGAGCGCCAAGTCTCGGGCTGTGGAGGTTCAGGATCCAGGAAGGTGTGTTGTCAGCACCATCTTAGGCTTGGAAACCTGAAATGCCAGCCTTCAATGGGCCCCACAGTGAGGCCAACACTGGGAAGCCCGCTGCAAAGACGCAGGCCCAGTTCTGCCTTCAGGAAGCTCACCAACTAGCCGGAACTAGATTAATGACAGTCAGTTACTTGAGAAATTACATCATCTATTAGTGCCTCACTGGGCGGAACAAATCACAAATGTCATGAGGGTTCAGCATCGATCTACCGTAAGTAGGAGGGGAACTTCAGCTGGTCATAGACAAAGAGTACGACGGGGAAGCTAAAAGGTTGGACGGAGGGCCATTCCGGAGGGCAAGCAACAGAAATGAGCGGGTGTGTGTGTGTGTGTGTGTGTGTGTGACGTTATTAACCCTCTGATTCAGGACAGGGCAAGCAACAGAAATGGGTGTGTGTGTGTGTGTGTGTGTGTGTGTGTGTGTGTGTATTTGACGTTATTAACCCTCTGACGACTAAGATGATATCATGGGCTCAGACTGGGAGGAAGGCAGGGGTGGGCTGGGGGTGGA
This sequence comes from Halichoerus grypus, assembly GCF_964656455.1. Lineage (NCBI taxonomy): Eukaryota > Metazoa > Chordata > Mammalia > Carnivora > Phocidae > Halichoerus > Halichoerus grypus. The sequence continues at coordinate 73,287,194 of NC_135724.1, forward strand.
CAGTCAGAGGGGCTGGGGTTTGATGTGGCAGCATATAGATCATCACTCCGGGTTCTGAACATGGGGATTATCAGCTGAAAGCTGTTAATAAAAGGAATAAAGTGTGAAGAAGAACAGACTGTGGTAGAAGAGGGAAACAGTTCCTGAAATCAAAGGGGAGAGAAAGCTGAATAAGGACAGGGTGGTAGCGAAGCAGGAGATCCCAGGGCCAGACCGCTAGGCAGGGAAGCATATAAAGAGCAAATGGAAACTGCTGTTCTCAACCATTCCTGATCAGACCAGACAGATCCTCCATTTCAAAGATGCACTTAAAAAATGGGGTACCCATTCCCGAGAAAGACGTGCTAAGCAGATAAATACATCTGGGAAGATAAATTCTTGGGTATTTCTTTTGCATGTTATCTTGTCCGAGGAGGAGTTAGCACAATGAGGAAAATGATCCTTCGGTTAGCTTTTGGTCAAGCTAACTAAGAAGCACTATTGCTCTTGTGTAGGCTGCTATTTGTGAATTTCATGAACTTATTTTTGGCTCTTAAGTCAAACCCTGGAGCTGTCAGTGGGAAACCACAAGTAGTGGGGAAACCACAAGTAGTGGGGAAACCATAGGCTCTGTGCTGTGCCGGGACGCGCACAAAGAATCAATGGATCACTTAAAATAAACCAACATTTCTGGCTGTCATGCATAACTACTAAGACTACTTCCTATTATGTCAAGTCAGCTTGAGGTCCTCTTACTGCATGAGTTATTGACATGATGGAACATGATGGTGCCCTGCCCCTGGAGAGGGTATATTAAGAGTTTATTGTGTCAGGCCATACTAGGGGAGACTTTAATCCTTGAGTTCTGTGAAAAATGAATGTTTGGGGAGCCTTTAGCACACAAAAATACGCGAATATGCAGTAAACAGACTTTATGAAATTAAAGATGACAAACTACCATGCCACAGCACACCTACTGCTTTAAGTCATGTGGAGCTTTCAACTGAAGTACTTTAAAAAAGAAATACCTAAGTGCTCCTCTTCTGGGCTATAGAAACTTTGAGAGCCAGAATGTTTTGAATTAAGAAGCTCAATCTGTCTCATCAAGCATAGCCAAGGAGATCTCAACCACGTTATTGGAAACCAGGAGCTTGGGGTTCCCTTTCTCAAGCTGCTATTTGGGAAGGGAAAACAGGAAATCTGCTCCAGGTGGGGGCTCTGCAGGCAATCACATGAGCTGTCACTGTTCCTTACTCGACACTCAGCATCCCAACTTTGCGGGCACCAGTACGTCACTGAGCGCCGTCTGGGCCCGCTGCCCTCTGCCCTCTGCCCAGTGCCCTGTGCTCTCAGGACTCACCCTGTGTACCTGCTACCGGAAAAGCTCCCCCCGCCCCACGCCCCAGCTATGACTTCAGGGAACATGGAGCTCCCCTCACCGATCACAGCTAACCTGATTCCTCTGCATCTCCACTTCCTGATGTGGCACAGATACCCCAAACGTGGCCCCTACTCTTGCTGCATGTTCTCGGGAGGAGGGAATCAGAGTTGGGGTGAGAGCACTCGGTAAGTGGAAAAGCGGAAATGCAATGGGTCATCATCACGTGCATCATCAGTCCCTTGCACTGTAGGCTTGTCTTACAGCAGTCGGGGCCTTGCTTGACTATAACTTCCCGGAGGGGTGAGACTGGATTTTCTACATCTTTGTTTCCCCCACGAAACCTAACACAAAGCAGATGCTTGATAATTCCTTTAAAATTAATAAAGAACAGGGGTGCCTGGGTGGCTCAGTCGTTAAGCGTCTGCCTTCGGCTCAGGTCGTGGTCCCAGGGTCCTGGGATCGAGCCCCGCATCGGGCTCCCTGCTCGGCGGGAAGTCTGCTTCTCCCTCTCCCACTCCCCCTGCTTGTGTTCCCTCTCTCACTGTGTCTCTATCAAATAAATAAAATCTTAAAAAAAAAAAAATTAACAAAGAACAAACGAGTGAACGAATGAACATAAGATTAGTGTTTGGGAAAGGTCACCATCCTGTATAGAAATATCTGACTACTTCTTCTTTTTTTTTTTTTAAGATTTTATTTATTTATTTGTCAGAGAGAGAGAGCAAGCACAAGCAGGGGGAGCGGCAGGCAGAGGGAGAAGCAGGCTCCCCCTGGAGCAAGGAGCCCGACGCGGGACTCGATCCCAGGACCCTGGGATCATGACCTGAGCCAAAGGCAGATGCTTAACCGACTGAGCCACCCAGGCATCCCTAGAAATACCTGACTTCTAACTTAGAGTGTTCAGCTAAGTTATTCAAACTTAGTTATTCTCAAATTCTCCCAAGTAGTTAGTTCTGATATCCTTATTTATATCATCACTGTGAGACACACACACACACACACACAGGGAGATAAATAGATAGATATCCCCACCACATGTATCAAGCACTGGATACTGAGAGAGGGCTTAATGTCCACCACACTTAAAAATACAAAGAGAGGGGTGCCTGGGTGGCTCAGTCGTTAGGCATCTGCCTTCGGCTCAGGTCATGATCCCAGGGTCCTGGGATCGAGCCCCACATCGGGCTCCCTGCTCAGCGGGAAGCCTGCTTCTCCCTCTCCCACTCCCCCTGCTTGTGTTCCCTCTCTCGCTGTCTTGCTCTCTCTGTCAAATAAATAAAATCTTTAAAAAAAAAAATACAAAGAGAATTTCTCACTAGAAATAGAAAGGCAAGTAACAGGAAAAGGTTACTTTCTGGTTTGTTTACTATTCTTTGGAGGTTCGTCTGGACAAGCTGAGCTCCCCAGCCTCTTGTTAGTCAGCAGGGGGGGGTTTAGCGATGCCATCTGAAAATAGGCTGCCAATACTGTTCTATAAACAGAAAACAACAACCCCAAACCCAAAGCCTGGGGATTAAAGGATTTTACTGGTAACAAGGAGCAGTCTGGCTGGGGACCACTACAGCAAGGAGGAGAGACAGGGAAAGCCCATAAGCTGCGCTGCTGGTGGGTCTGCATGCGAAGCACGTCCTACCTCCTTGTCGCTGTATGAGATGTTTCGGATTTCATTCCACGGGAAGGAGATCTTGGGGGTCAGCCTGTTCTCAGGGTCATAGATGTGAAGGCCCAGAGCATCCACTCCAAGCAGCAACTCTGTGCCCTTTTTATTCTGTAGATTCAACAAAGATCAGCCACCGTCAGCTCCAGCGGAGGTTTGAGATTTTATTCAACTTCCCAAAGAACCTGGCACACACTATTACATGTGACAAGTTCCAGTAGGTCCCAACAGAAGTCACAGTGGCTATGGAACCCAGGGGGCCTCCAGCTTCCTGAATTGGGGCAGGCAGAGGCAAAATACCATTCTCATGACTCGTGTCCCAGAGGGATCACTGGGGCTTTCTGTTACTGGCTCGATGGCTAAAGTAGCAGCAATCTAAGCACTGTTACCTCCAATTAAATACAGTAGTCGTCCCCCACCCCCCTTATCTGTGGTTTTGCTTTCTATGGTTTCAGTTACCAAGGTCTGGGAGCAGACGATCCTCCTTCTGAACTACTGTCAGGTCCCTAGTGTAGCCTAACCCTACATCACAACACCTAAGTGATTCACCTCACTTCATCTCATCATATAGACATTTTATCATCTCACATCGTTCTAAGAAGGGTGAGTAGTACAATAAGATGTTTTGAGAGAGAAAGAACATGTTCACATGACTCTTATACTGTTACAACTTCTTTTTAATTGTTATTGTTAATCTCTTACAGTGTGCCTAATTTATAAATTAAACGTATCACAGGTACACATATATAAGAAAAAAAACATAGCATATATAGGGTTTGGTACTATTCATGGTTTCAGGCATCCATGGGGGGCCTTGGAAAGGTACTCCTGCAGATAAGAGTTATCATACACGTAGAAAAAAGACCTGTAGAATTAGGGCGCCTGAGTGGCTCAGTCATTAAGCGTCTGCCTTCGGCTCAGGTCATGATCCTAGGGTCCTGGGATCGAGTCCCACATCAGACTCCCTGCTCAGCGGGAAGCCTGCTTCTCCCTCTCCCACTCCCACTGCTTGTGTTCCTGCTCTCGCTCTCTGTCTCTGTCAAATAAATAAATAAAAATCTTAAAAAAAAAAAAAAGAAAGAAAAAAGACCTGTAGAATTAAACATCTCTTACATTAAAAGAAAATGTAGTTGTACTACCAGAAAGTTTTTTTTTTTTTTTTAAGTAGGCTCCACGCCCAGAGTGGAGCCCAACACGGGGCTTGTAACTCATAACCCTGAAATCAAGACCTGAGCTGAGATCAAGAGTCAGATGCTTAACCGACTGAGCCACCAGGTACCCCACCAGAAAGAAAATTCCAAATGCTGCGATCAAATGGTTTTATTTTATGTTAAAATGTATTCTCAGTGTGATAAAGCAAATATAGTAAAATGTTAATTATAGAACTTAGACAGTGGGTATATATGGATATTCACTGTGAAATTCAACTTTCTTATATGTTTGAAATTATTATAATAGGATGTTGGAAAAAATATACCAAAATGAATTGTATATAAATTATAGCTAGGAGTGCCTGGGTGGCTCAGTCAGTTAAGTATCCGACTCTTGGTTTCAGCTCAGGTCATGATCTCAGGGTCCTGGGATCAAGCCACAGTTCGGGCTCTGTGCTCAGTGGGGAGCTGCTTGAGATTCTCTCCCTCTCCCTCTGCCCTCCCCACCCCCCCCCACTCTCTCTCTAATAAATAATCTTTAAAAAAATAAATTATACCTCAATAAAACTGTTTGAAAATTTAATTGATTGCACATATGTTGGTTGGCAGTCAGAGTAGACAGAGGGCAAAGTGCCCTTGGCCCTCAGGTCACTGACCCAGCTAAGGGCCTAGAGCTACATCCTCAGGCTGGAGGCCCATGCACCTGCGCTTGTGTAGTGGTGGAAGGAAACTCCCTGCACAAGGACCTAAAGCACCTGACCCGTTGCTGACAACTAGGAAATCGAACCAGATTCAAGGGCAGCAAAACAGGTCTGCAAACCGAGAAGGTGTTCAGACTGTGATGAGAAGGACCAATCTAACAGCAGGTGTCAGGTGGACAAGTGAGTGCTCCAAGATAAATCTTTTTAGTCCTTTGAACACTTCCCAAGTCAGGCGCTATTACCAAACCCTGAGAGAGATTCCTCTGTCTGCAAAGCTCTTAAAATTACTGCATTAACATAAGTGAGGCTTTGTACTTTTAAGTGCTACAGTACATTTTGGAAAACGAGATATTTCATTATGTTTGTGACTAGTTTAAATTAAAAAAAAAAAAAGAAAGGATTCTACCCTCTGCTTCCTATCATGACTTCTAGAGAATAAACAGAGAGCGGCGGGACTCAAGCAGTCTCTTTTAAATTGTTTTAAGCACATAATTTCCTTAGCTGATGGAACTCGAACACAAAAGACACTAAAATATCCATTATCTGTGTCTACTGTGTAACACAAAACACACACACAATTGTGTATTTTAGTCTGACTGCTGCAGAAATATTTCCTAGTAAGAAACTGTTTTTTAAGGACTGTAAAATACTACTTTTCTAGAATCTAGATGGTGGGCATATGGGCCAAGAGGAGTTATGTTGCCAAAACCACAGAAATGTGTTAAACTAGCCTGACCTTAAACAAACCAGACAATTAGCAAATAGAAATTAATAAAACTTAAGAAAATAACCTTTTGAATTATTATAGAAAATCTTTTTGTTTTTAAAGATTTTATTTATTTGTCAGAGAGAGAGATAGCACAAGCAGGGGGAGCAACAGGAAGAGGGAGAGGGAGAAGCAGGCTCCCAGCTGAGCAGGGAGCTCAATGTAGGGCTTGATCCCAGGACCCTGGGATCATGACCTGGACTGAAGGCAGATGCTTAACCAAATGAGCCACCCAGGTGCCCCTCATACAAAATTTATAGGAACCCAAAAAAGGAAAGCAAACCGTGAAAGGTGGACCACTGAGGCACCTGGGTGGCTCAGTTGGTTAAGCGTCTGACTTTTGTTTTTGGCTCAGGTCATGATCTCAGGGTCCTGGGATCAAGCTCCCCCCTCCCCCCTGTGTCTCTACGCTGGGCGTGGAGTCTGCTTAAGATTCTCTCTCCCCCTCCCACCCCCCCCAAAAAAAGTTGGGCCACTGTGGGTATTGTTTAACATCTACCTATCTGCAGTTTGGAACCAGCAGTGGAATGGCATGAATTCCTTTGGATGGAGCTCCTAGGTGCGGCATCTAGCCGCAGAACCTCAGGAGAAAGATGCTCAAGAGGCCCACCCAGCCAAGACTGAAAACAGAAGCCTCTGGTGCAGAAGCAGTGGGTTCCCAGAGGACAGTGGGACTATTAATGGTCTGAATAGAAAACCAATTAGCCTGCTAGTGAGAACAAGAGACCCAACCAAACAAATCAGGAATCTATAAAAGTAGCTTTATTCTCCTTGTGCCCTGGGGGAAGAGTATTTACATGCACTCCCTGTGGGCCAGATCTCATAGAGCCAGAAATAATCAAACATTACACTCAGAGTATTCGAACAGATTTCTGCTGAGCACAGAACCAGGCCCAAGTCCCCCTGGGGGCTCAACTGACACTTCATTACCAAGGATCTAATTGAAGTCCAAAAATAGAAAATGAGGCTATAAGACCCTCTCCCCTTCCTCTTCTCTTCTCCTCCACTGAACCATTAAAGAGACTGCCAATCTGGAATAAGGAAGTAACCCATTTTAGCAGTCTGCCTCTGATTCAGTCTCTGTTTATACACAGGGAACTCAAAGAGGATTCAACACACCCGGATTGCAAAGTAGTTCACACCGTACATCTCCAGGTCCTGAGCTATCTTCAAATATTCCATTTCAGCTTCATCCCTGTGAGGAGAATGAAAGACACTGTCACCAGAGCTAAGTGAGAAAACAGAGGGCGGGCGCACACCCACCTGCATGTACGAACCCGCCGGAAGTCACCAGCCAGGCAAGATACCAACACGGATCTTCCCAGCCTTGAGTCTATGAAACACTCCGAGGTCAAGCAGAATTTCCCATCCCCACAAAAGCCAGAGAATAGATTCATTACAGTGTATCTTGGCTTCAATTTCACGCTTTGCCCTTGGTAAATAATGACACCCAGCTCAGGGAATTCAAGAAAAGGATGTGATATGTTATCTTCTCCCCTCAAATGGATTTGGATATGCAGATTTAAGTTGTTGCTTTATCTGATTGTGAACTTTCTTCACCTAGGTTTTGGTATTGAAACAATTCTCTCTGCAAGCTACCTGAGAGCTCTACCTTCCTGATTTTATTTCTTTGGGTGTTGTCCGGGGGTTAGGCCAAGAGCTATCTGGGCTGTAAAACCCAAGCCAGGTCACCTACTTCTAAGCTGTGAGTCAAATTTAAAGTAAGCTCTTAAAGCAGCAATGACTTGCAGAAAACTCCCAAATAGATATACTATTGAAATATTTTAACTCGATCTCCCTATGACCTTGCCTCTTCCCTCTCTCCAATCTCAAAATGCTCTCAAATGAATTTTAAAAAATTCAACCTGAGAGAACACACAGTGTTGGCAAGCATGTGGAGTAACTAGAAAACACACACCCTGCTGATGTAAACTAGTACAATTACTCTGAAAAATTGACATTATTTGTAATAGCAAAAACCAAGAGACACCCCGATGCCCTCAATGTCCATCAACAGTGTAATGGATAATTCATGCTTTATTAATATAGTGGAGTTCTGCACAGCAATGAAAATGAAAATTTCACTGCTGTTACATACCACAAACCCCAATCTCACAATATGATGCTGAGTAAAAGAAGTGAGACACAAAAACTAGAGACTGTCGCACTGCATTTATGTAAAGCTTAAAACCGGCACCACTACTCTATGGAATTGGGGATCAGAAGAGTGGTTAGCTTTGGGGAGGAAGGATGGGGAGTTGTGGCAGGCGGGAGTCACATGCTATCTTGTCACCTGGTGTTACACGGTGTTTTCACTTTGTGATAATTCATCGAGCGGTACGTTTATGACTTGTCCACTTTTCAGTATACATATTATTTAAATTTTTAAAAAGCACATGATAGGAAGTTGATGTGAAGAAGAGGACAATATTTTAAAGACTAACGAAAAGATGATTAATTCCTACAGTGATCAGGAAAATGCTAACAAATACTTAAGACACAATATTTCATCTTTTAGATTACAAAAATCAGACTGATAAAAATGAGTGTTGGGGAGAGAAATGGGGGGGAAGACATGTGCATACACTGCTGGTAGGCAGGTAGATAGGTACAACCCTTATGGAGGGCGCTTTAGTGGCACCTGTCAACGCAAAATGCTCACATCCTTTGACTCAGCAACTCTTGCAAAGAATGAATCCTCAGAACTACTCATGTAATTACATAACAATATTAGACTGTATCCTGCAGGAAGCGAAAATCCATAGCTACTCCAAATGTCATCAGTAGAGGAATGGACACAAAAGCTATGGGATATCCATACACTCTAATCCTTAACATGAAACTGAATTACCAATGAATGCAGTGGGGCTGTACATCCGGACAGGCTGGCTCCTGCCTACCTTATACTGCATGCACTGGAAGAAGGATACACGCAAAACTGAAGACCAGCTACTCCCAGCTCTCCCTTTTCCTTCTATCTACCTCAGTACTGCCTTTTGTTCAACAAGCATGTCCTAATTTGTAGTTCTTGAAAAAAAAAAAAAAAAAAAGCCCATACGGAAATGTAAACCGATAATAAAGCAGCCTCACCTGGCTCGGCCCCGGTGCTCTGCGTACCAGGCTGTAATTCTCTCCTCCCACATTTCTGGAGTCATTTGATACAGATTTATTACCTACCAAAAAATAGAGCAAAATAAAAAACCCACACACAAAGAAAGTTTGGATATTGTTTGCCATTTTTATAATTACGCCTCATTTTTACAAAACAGCAAAGCTTAGCTTCCGAGATCAGACTAAAACAACAAAGCTATTTTTAAAAAGTCACATACAGGGAGAGCCAGTCACATTGCAGGGGTTGGCGTGTAAACAAGCACCATTCCATTTGAGTCACAACTTAGAAGGGTGCACCCCTTGCCCAGCTGCGGCCCCTCTTTCCTGGGCTGCATGTCCCAGCGGGAGGAGCTCGGCCAAGCTGCGTGTGCTGCTGCTTCCTCCTGCACAAAAGCCATCAAAGGAGCAGGGGAAGTCAGGCAAAGGTGAGAAGCAGACCTTTATTACACATGACAGATGAGTGGAGCTATAAAATCGGGAGCAGCCAAAGGGAGGGAAGGCCTGCTTCTGTGGCTAATGAACAAGATGAACACCACCAAGGATTAAAAACTACAATGTCCACCCCAATTCATCTCTATCCACCCTGCCCCGCTGCAAACAGCTCAGCTTCCCGGGCTGAACACATGTTGCTCCACACTCTCCTGGGACTCACTGGCGCTCACCCACCTTGAAGGAAACAAACATTCAAGGCCATGCTAGCTCTGGCAACCGCGAACGAATTCCACGTACCTTTGCTTTCTAATATGTTTAACAGAGATTCTACATTCTTTACTCAAGATTGATTACAAATATTTATTCAAATGATTTCACCGTGTACGTCCAATATTCCTTCAAGTCCCTCAGTTAGCTTTTTCGTAGACCACATCTCTGCTGTGTTTTCCCAAACAGGGGATTGATTTCTTACCCTTTTTGGAAGCAATTCCTCTTGGGCCAAAAATCCACGCTTGTGAACAGAGGGGTCGTAGTCACCGTACTGGAAGGAGAAGAAAGGGAGGGCAAGCGATTGAGATTCTAGAGACAACTGCCATTTCTGAACAGAGCTTGACTCTGTCTTCTCCCCTCCCAGCTTGGGGAGCAATTCAGTTCCAATTCAGTTCCGATGACAAGTCAAGATTTCAACCTTGCTAGTTCGTTATCCTTGAATGAAAATACAAAGCTGATTATATCTATGAACAGAGCTGCATAATCCCGTGAGGGATGGATGGGTGATGTGCTAATAAGAATGTGACGTTTGTGGGCACCTAGGTGGCTCAGTCGTTAGGCGTCTGCCTTCGGCTCAGGTCACGGTCCCGGGGTCCTGGCATCGAGCCCCGCGTCGGGCTCCCTGCTCAGCGGGAAGCCTGCTTCTCCCTCTTCCACTCCCCCTGCCTGTGTTCCCTCTCTCGCTGTGTCTCTCTCGGTCAAATAAATGGATAGAATCTTTAAAAAAAAAAAAAGAATGTGACGTTTGTATGGAAACGTAGCTGTGTTTTCTAACCCGCAAAGAAAGCAGTCACTACCAAAACATTAGCTTTTGAAAAGAAATAACAAAACACAACTGTGAAAGTTGTAATTAGCAATGTGTGATAAGAGTCTTACCTACAAATCCTTCTAAGTGGCTGGTAATTGGAGCCAATTGCTAGGTTGGGAGCTGGGAATAATGCAGGCAATAGTTTTAATACCTTTCATTCAGGCTCTGAAAAGTACTTTGGAGAAATCTGATGCCAACGTTGCCATTCCCATTGCACAGACAAAGAAACGAGTAAAAGGTTAACGGATTTTTGCTACAGAGCAAGTGACTAGTGGGGCCAGAAATGGGCCCTGTATTTTAATGTATCCGTTCATGGATAGTAACTTGGAAATTCATTTTCTGATTTAAGAAAAAAATATCCCTTTCTTTCCGAGAAAACTTAAGTCTGACCAGGAAATAATAAAAAATGAAGGCATTTTTATATCTTTTTTTTTTTTCTCAGAGAGAGAATGTGTGCATGAGCGCGAGGTGAGGAGGGGCAGAGGGAGAGGGAGGGAATCTTATGCAGGCTCCACGCCCAGCACTGAGCCCAACACGGGGCTCAATCTAACGACCCTGAGACCATGACCTGAGCCAAAATTCAGAGTCAGATGCTTAACCGACTTAGCTTCCCAGGCACCCCCAAAAATGAAGGCATTTTTTAGAAGAAACTATAAACATATAAAATCAAAGCCTCTCTTGGGATTGAACAATGTTCATCAGCAACTTTAAACTGTGCCTCATTTCCGTACCACCCTACTAAAAAAGTACTATGAATTAATGTTTTTTAAGAATCTCATCATTAGGGGCACCTGGGTGGCTCAGTCGGTTAAGCATCTGCCTTTGGCTCAGGTCATGATCCCGGGGTTCCGGGATGGAGCCCCGTATGGGGTTCCCTGCTCAGCAGGGAGTCTGCTTCTCCCTCTGCCTGCCACTCCCCCTGCTTGTGCTCTCCTGCTCTCTCTGTCTCTGACAAATAAATAAAATCTTTATAATATTTAAAAAAAAATCTCATCATTATTTTTCAAATGGCGGAACTGTACCACATCATTTTTTGTGTTAAAGCAATTAATTCATCAAATTTAAATATTTAAAATATGCCACAGTTTCTATACCCCTGTCTAGGCATGTCTTCATTTAAAAAAGTCTGAAGGAGGGGCGCCTGAGTGGCTCAGTTGGTTAAGCGACTGCCTTCAGCTCAGGTCATGATCCCAGAGTTCTGGGATCGAGCCCCGCATCGGGCTCTCTGCTCAGCCGGAAGCCTGCTTCTTCCTCTCCCACTCTGCCTGCTTGTGTTCCCTCTCACGCTGTCTCTCTCTCTCTCTCTCTCCCTGTCAATTAAATAAATAAATAAATTCTTAAAAAAAAAAAAAATCTGAAGGAACCTGGCCTCTCTTGATCTCCCAAAGGCCTGAGGATGTGAAGAGTCAGTAACTGGACTGAGTTTTTTGGGTTTTTTTAAAGATTTTATTTATTTACTTGAGAGACAGAGCACAAGCAGGGAGAGGGGCAAAAGGAGAGGGAGAAGCAGACTCCCTGCTGAGCAGGGAGCCCTACGACGTGGGGTTCAATCCCAGGACCCTGAGATCATGACCTGAGCCCAAGGCAGACGCTTAACCATCTAAGCCACCCAGGTGCCCCTGGACTGAGTTTTATGGGCACTCTCTCAGGAGGTAGCTGCAGAACACAGGTAGGAGCCTGAGTCTGGAACAGGCTGCTAAAGGTTCAGTCCCAGCTCTTCCACTTATTAGCTGTGACCTTGGAAATTTTTGTGTCTCGGTTTTCTCATCTGTTAAATGGGGGATAATAACAGCATTTGTCTTACAGGACTTTTGGGGGATTAAATGAAATATCCATAAAACCTGTAAAAGTATGCTTGACACATAGCACTCAATACAACCTGATACCAAAAGACAAAAACTCAGATTGTATTACCTCTGAGTCTGTTTCCTAATTTGTCACATGAGAACTTTGGTCTTAGAGGATTTTGAATGGGGGGCCTGCTCTGGTATCCCTCTGAGGCCTTGAGTAAGGATTCCTCTCTCTCAACTTCAGCTTTCTCATCTGGAAAGCCAGGGTCATAAAAGTGCCTGCCTCGTAAGGGGGTGACAAGGATGAAGATGATCTGGAGAAGCATTTTACGTACTGCCTGGCTTACTGTAAATGTCAGTATTAGTGTTATCCTCTGCATTATTTATGACACTGGTTACTGTTTGCATCTGTGATTTCTGAAGGGGTAGGACGCTAAAGCAAGCCCTGTTAGTTGCATTTGCAAACCTCTTAATGGTGCTGACCAAACTCTAAATGCAGAAGTAAGCAGATATGCAAAGTTAAAGTTGTAAATTCAGGTTTCAAAGGCTTAGGAGATTAACGACCCACATTATCATACTGAGCTCCCAGCTACTCCAGTGATCAAATGTTACACATCTGAGCAATGCAGAGGCAGCAAAGACCCTGCTTAAAGAACTTTGCCACTGGACTAACTCCACTTACAACTTTAAAGCCACCTTGTTGTGTGTGTCTGCTCTCAAATGTCTCTTTAAAAAACAAAAGAAGGAGAAAATCCTTTTTTTTTTTTTAAAGATTTTATTTATTTATTTGACAGAGAGAGACACAGCGAGAGAGGGAACACAAGCAGGGGGGAGAGGGAGAGGGAGAAGCAGGCTTCCCGCAGAGCAGGGAGCCTGATGTGGGGCTCGATCCCAGGACCCTGGGATCATGACCTGAGCCGAAGGCAGACGCCCAACGGCTGAACCACCCAGGTGCCCCAAGAAGGAGAAAATCCTTGAGGGGTGGCAGTTGGTTAATATAAAAGAAAGTCATACCACTCCATAGATGGAGATGACTGCTCCTCATCCTCTATGTACAGACGCAGTCTGATAACATAACCAGCACTGAATCTACTTTGAAGCTAACGAAGTTCGGGTTTAGGTCTCTGCACCTGCATGGGCTTGACCCTAATTTTATATTCACAATTTGGTATTCTTGCATTGAAAAGAAGCCCCCTAAGTTATATCAACTTCAGGTCCCACAAAACCTGGATCCACCCCTGATATAAACCAATTGAATTTAAATTCAAGAAGGGAGTTCACCATTTAAAGGATTCTTGAAGTCAATTCTTAGGTTAAACAGAGGCTCTTTCTGGATATGAAATACTATCCTCCGCCAACTACGAGGAAAATTAGACCAAATGCTCTGAACAGGATTTCTCAAAACTTAAAAGATTTGATCAATACATACATAGAATAAATAGATTCCTACTTACACACCAGTCCACTAAATTCCAGGTGGGATTAAAAATTCAAACCTATAAATGAAAATCCACAAAAATACCAGAACAAAATATAGGACATGTGTATAACAACAGTTGGTGAAGCCATTCTAAAATCACTCAAAACATAAAAAGATTGACAAGTCTGGTATGTGTAACAAAAGATAAAAGGTTAACACCCATACTACATGGAGCTCCTATAAATCAATTAGAAAAAGATAAACAATACAGTAGAAAAATGGGCAAGCTGTAAACACTTGATCCACAGAGGAAAGAAATACAAATCACCAGTAAATCTGTGAAAAGATTCTCAGCCGGCACAGTAGTCAGGAAATGAAAACTTAAAAAAACAACAAAAAAAAACCTCTTTTTCTGTCAGATTAGCAAAAATTTTGAAGGACTGATAGCATCCACTGTTGATGAGGATATAGTAAAACAGGTATTCTCACATGTTGTTAAATTAGGACAAAACTTTCAGAGGACAATTTGGCCAAACATAATGTTTTTTATTCCGATAAATTAAAAAATTCACCGTTTTAAGCATACAATTCCGTGGTTTTTAGGATATTCAAAATGTTGTACAACCATCAACACTATCTAATTCCAGAATATTTCCATCACCCCAAAAAGAAATCCCATACCCCTTAACAGTTAAGTCCTGATTTCCTCCTCCTTCCAGCCCCTAGCAACCACTAAATCTACTTTCTGTCTCTATGGATTTGCCTATTCTGGACATTTCATGTAAGTGGAATCACACAATAGGCAGCCTTTTGTGCCTGGCTTCTTTCACTCGGCATTATTTAAATTTTAAAGGTTCTTATCCTTCAGCCCAATTATGCCATTTCTTGGTATTTATCACAACAGAAAGACTGTTCATATGTGCCCAAAGAGGCATATTCAGATGTGCACTGCATTCGTTTAAATAATAGAAAAAAAAAAAACAAACCTACATATCTACCGATAAAGAGACATTTATTTTTTTTTTTTTTAATTTTTTTATTGTTATGTTAATCCCCATACCGATAAAGAGACATTTAAATAATCCACAGTCCCTCCTTTTCAGGAAATACGGTTCGGTAGTTTAAAAATGAAGTGGGACGATCTGTTCTGATAGTTTTAAGTAAAACAGACACGCCGTATGGGAGTTCCTCTGGAGTAACCACCTAGAAGTGGAATTTCGGGGACTCGGGGATGGGGTGTCCCCTCACCTGACGGGCTCTTACCGCATCCATCGCTCTACAAAGGTCATGCCAGTTCATAGTCCTTTTCCACCAGCACATGAACTCAAACAACGCTTCTCTCCTATTTACTACTAATCCTTGTCAACCTTATGGGTTTGAAATGGTACGTCGGTGTTGCTTTAATTTTTCTTTTTCTTGAGCACCAGTGAGATTGAACATCTTTTTGTATTTATTGACCATTCTCACGTTCTCTTCTATAAAGTGCCTGTTATGCATGCCCTTTGTACCCACTTTTTTTTGCTGTCTTTTTCTCATATACTCAAGAGATCTTTATATTCAGGGATATATCCGCAATGCTGCTCATAGAAATCCACCTTAAGTAGAAAAATATTTTGCACATGTACACAAGGACTCACATAAAAGGATTTTCGGTAAAGCACTGTTTCTGATAGGAGGAAAAAGGAGAAACTAAACTTACCTCTCCCTTAAAAGGGGGATGGATCAGTAAATTAGGTTTACTCATCAATGGCCATCACATAGCAATTAGGATCAATGAGCGACATCTACACATACAACATGATACATCTCAAAATCGATGTTGAGTGGGAAAAAATATCAATGTCTAAAAGTATAAGCCAAAAATGGGGGGGTATGCAAAGTACAGCACCATTTATATTCAACTTTTACCCCCTGGATATTTTCAAGTTGGTCTCCTCCCATCCAAATGACCAATGCCCAAGGTGTAACCCTCAGAGCCTCTCACCAAGACTACCACATAGCCCTCAACAGGTCTCCCTGCTTCCAAACCTGCCTCACTCCAATCTGTCCTTCACACAGCCACCAAAGGATCTGTCTAAAATATAAACCCTTCACTGGCTCTGCACCACCCACACAATAAAGTTAAGACCCTTTATGATCTGGCCCCTTATAGACCTCTCCAGCCTCAACACTTGCCACTCTTCACCTATACTTTACATATACCCAACTTCTTAATTGCTTTTTAGCACTCTGTCCCTAACTTGCATCAAAGAGCACCAAGAAACACTAAGCCTCTTCTCCCACCATTCGTTTCTCTCTCTGAAAACTAGGAGTCTATAGGCCAGTGCTGCAAGACTGGTAAATTACATAGCATTCTCTCCCAAAGTCACTTTTAATAAGAACACATTTCAAACACCAAAATCCAACAGGTGGTTTAAAACATTGCAAGATGGTTTGGTATGTCATGTGACTGGACTAAAAAAAAAAAAAACCACCAAACTCAGCTCAGACTTTTGATTCAAACATTCAAACATAACTCAAACTCTAACCAAGAAATATGGTTCTTGTTAACTGAACCATGTGATTAATATTTGTATTTATACTTTGAGGGTAATTGTTTCTTTATGCTTTGGAATTAGCTGTGTCTGTATCATTCGAACAGCTGAAATACTGTAATGAATACATTTGTGCATAATTACATTCCATGTGTTAATGAGCCTGAGTCCCTTTCCATAACCACTCTTCTAAAGTTCCTTTCTGTTTCAGAAGGGTTGTGGAAGAAAACAAACTGAATATGACGGAAGGAAACCAGTATGGTTTGCTGAAAAGTCTGGACTTATGTGACCCTATAAATGAATCTGGAATTTGGTGAAAGGCAGTGCATGCTACCCAGAGATCTCCCTCACACGCTACACAGGGAGGGCAAGAGCAGAGTACTGAGTTAGGCAACCCAGACCCTAGGGTTCTCATCCTGGCTCTACTCTCTCATTCCGTTCTGCTCAAATCCTGTCCATCAAGAAGTGGGCTATAGATTCCATTAAAAAAGAATTAACATAAAGTATTTACGACTTTAGACAAATTACTAATCCTTTCTGAGCCTTAAATTCCTCATCTGCAAAACGGGCATAACAGTCTCAAGCTGTGGCTCATGGAAAAGACTATACTGAGTACCGCACGAAATGTTCATGTGTAACACTTTGTGAAACTGTAAAACATCACCGGTGTGTAAGATCTTATTAATACCGTAATCAGAGATACCCTTTTAATATTAACCAACAGTCCTAGAAACTGGAAGCATGTTATAATAATCCTTAGTTTCTCCAATGCAGACCTGAAGCCATAGATTACCTTTATTTGTAAGATTCTGAAAATTTACACCGGAAAAAACAGTTAGAACATCCTCCTCCATATGAACCACATATGCTGTCTGTGAATCACTTTCATCTCTAAATTTGTAGGATCCAAATTAGTAGGGCTTTCCTACAGTGAAATCTGTTTAAGCAAACATCTGCTGGTTCCCTGAAAAGTTGTTTTTTTTTCCACAGGTGGCCTTTGAATTTGTGGCCCAAAATCCATGCAAAGGAAATGTAGCCTTTGAGACTGAAGCCCTTCAAAGGGAGGTAATGTCCTTGAGAGCTTGGGTCTCCTCTCAGCTGGGGAGAAAGCCTGCTAAAAAGGAACTCGGTTCTGGGCCAGGAAGTGCTCGGATTTGATGAGAGTGACAATGACCGCTTCATCACTGTCAGGGCAATACTGACTGAAAGGACACATTTTTCCTGTTATTAATATTCTTAATCAAGGCATAAAAGGAAGCATATGTTTAGTTGAATCAAGGCCCATTTTCTGTTTTTTTCAATTACTCATTTTTCTGGGCAGTGGAATAGGGGAGGCACAAAACACAATCCCAAAGCCATGAATTCTGCCCTTAGCTTTACCCAAGATTGTCCAAATGACCTTGGGCAAATTGCTAAGAGCAGATACTCACTTTTGTGTCTGTATCTGTGACAGAGTCAACAATCCCTCCTCAGGCCTGATGGATACTCAGCAAATATTAGACGAGTCATCAAATGATAGAATTGATTCTGGTGCTTCTGTTAGTCTAACCAGCATGAACAGACTTTTTCTCCGCCGCCCCCCCCCCCTGCCAAGTGACAGGCCAGTCATTTCCTGGCTTTGATCTGAAATTGTATTAAGCTACCCAAAAAAAGTGGGCTAAGAAGTTCAGAGTATCTTACTAATTTTTATAACACCACAGGGAAATGGCTTTGTGGACACCTCTAACAAAAAGGAAAATAAAAATGGAAAAGATTATGCAAAATCACAAAAGTAAGGAAAGTGCCCCAATTCTGGGGACTTTTCCTTATGCTGCCGTGGGAGGTAGGAAGCAGCAGGACCAAATACAGGGGGGATATCTGAGGGACACGAAGCACCCCTGACTGACCCTGTAGTTGGTCTTTTTTTTTTTATGTTTTATTTACTTTTTTTTTTTTTTAGTTGGTCTTACGAAAACAGAGAGGACAAAACACAAGAGCGGTGGTCTCCTTCACCACCACTCCTAATCCGCAGTGACTTCTCTATGAATGACTCACCGGCAGCTCAACTGGGCTCAGGGTGCCAAAGGGCCTGCCGTACCCAGCCATGAGCACAGCAAGCATGCCCATCAGGGGTGGATGAAGGAAGGCATGCTCTAGGTAGCAATGTGGTTCCCACACACAGGGTGGCTGGTCCTCAGAAGATGAGTTTGGGGCCTTTTTGACCTAAAGGCTATAGTCTGGCTCAAACTGGAGACCATAAGTTCATTTTCCTGGGTTAATAAAAAGTCCAGTGACTGTAATTAACCACATGTGTGTAATGAGATTACAAAGACAGACAATTCACCATAATTCTCACAAGATTATACAGAATCTGGGACAGTGATTATGGTTTCCCCAGCCCACAAGTCCTAAATATCTCCCTCCTGGGGAAAGTCTCTCTGAAGCCTAGAAAACCCAAAGAAACCAAAGACTGGAGTGATTCCCGTGACACACATTAATGCCAAGGAGGAAGGCACTCTCCTTCTTTGAGCTTACCTTGGCCTGGACGGCGTAAGAAGCCAGGAGCACAGAAGCCTCGGGAGGGCAGTAGATCTTTTCATCTAAAATCTGCTTCTTTACCTAAAAGGGGCAACAAGGGAGACATGACACTGTGTGCGCGGAAGTGAGCTGTGCATGCTGGTCACAGCAGATGGCTGCAGGGTGTTCTAATGAGGGCTGCCAAACCAGCCTGTTAATAATTTTCTGACAAAGGGTACAATTTTTTTTATTGTTGCAGACAGGTTGGGAGTACAGGGGCTGAGAAGTTATTGGTAAGATGACTACGCATTAAAAAAAAACCCTTATCTGTTCTGTTCACGATCCTTTTCCTGAAGGGGAAAAACACTTTTCGTGGTTAAAACAGAGACTGCTATCTGGACTGTGACAGAGGGGAGCTGTGAATTCCGGAAGTGTGAGGAGCAGCTCTGCTGGTGATTGGGGCCTCAGCCCCTGCTGAGCACACACAGCACTAGAGGAAATGGAGTCTACTTTAAAGTCTTTACACAAGACAAAAGTCAGCAAGGCCACTGAGTTATGACTGCAGGAAAAAAACCCATCACATTCAAAATGCCTGCTCTAAGGGAAAAGGAAGCAATAAAGTTTGATCGATTAAACTTTTAAGTACATGTGAGGTCCAGGAAATATAATTCTTAAGCCATAATGTCGAATTAACATATCTCATTGCATTTAACTTCTTAGAATGGTGCAGCGTGTGATGTTGCAGACACAGAGGCAAGAGGGCCTCACCAAGCAGGGCACACTGAAATAAACAGAACAGGAAAGCCAACTTTCTTTTCACAGATGTCAACACTGACCAGATTCATAGACGTAGTAAACGTTGCCTTGCTCAGCCACGAAACACTCTAATTTTTCAGTATGAGGGAAAATTAAGCCAAAGTCACATGAGGGATGGGCACTGCTTCTAAGCGCCATCTCGATAACGCTAGCACATTCTGGGGCCTCGGAGATCATTATGCGGTTTTATTCAAAGCAGCGCAACTTTCTAATCCCTTGGTTTCTTTTCAAAGGGGGAAAAAATCCACACTACAGAAAAACTGAGGGGGTTTCCCTTTGAAGGAAAATGTTAGGGATGGGGATGTATACATATATATATATGTAAATATATACATACACTTTTTTGTAAAGTAAATTATTTGGGGGTTTTACTACATTTAACTTAGTATTTACTGAACATACCAATCTGAAGCTCAAACTAATTAGACGAGGACTATGTGACAACATACATACAACTACTTCCGGGAAATCACGTCACTAATGCCCCTGTGCAATCTTCTCTGTTACTGACAGTAAGCACCACTGGGCACACAAGCAGCTCCCGCGCCAGTCACTGCAACTACCCACAAAACTGGGGCAGAACTCTGATCAAGCAATAAGAACACCAGCAAAATTGACCCCGACTCACTGTGCCCCCAGACAGCCAACTAGCGGTCTTTGAACCCACAATTACAGAGCTCCTCATTTCTTCAATTCGGTTGAGCAGTTACTTTTGGAATGCCGACTGGGCACTCAGTGAGCCTTGCCTGTAAGGGGCTTACACTCTAATGAAGGAGCGGGAGATGAATAAGACATTTATAGACAATGGGCAGCATGAAGCACCATGTTTGAAGTTCCACATGTGTAGGATTAGCCACATGGAGTTAAACTCCAACTCACTGGAGTTCTGAAGTCCTGTCTTAATGACAGCAGGTTTCAAACTTTTGGAATAAGTACTCTTTCTAAGACTCTCTCTTTGGACTTCCTTTGTAACTACTAGGTACTTTCCACTCAGCGACAAGAAAACAGGATCCATCTTCAAAGAGGCTTCAAGTCAGGTACCCCTTCTTACACTACCAAAGTTTTGCCATTTCATATGACACCAATTCACATCTCTCAAGTACGGTTCTATTCTGAAGATTTTTCCCCTTCATTACGGGACCAAAGGGACTGACTTCCCAGAGGCAGAACATTTTCACAATGCAAAGGCATCTGTGGTCAACTCCAAGGGGGTCATCCAGGCTGCCTTGGCAACCAGGCCTGGGTGAGTTCTCTCAGAACAAGCGGGGCTAGCACGGACTGGTGTACCTGCAAGAAGAATAAATGTTGCGTGATCTCCTGAACCAGCTCCTCCTCGGCATTCTCAGGGTAAAATTTGGCCAGGAAGTGAAAGGTGACTGGCTCTTCCTTTGAAACATCATGATCCAGCACCTGCACAATTACAGAGCAAAAGAACAAGCTATGTTGGCACCTGTTCCTCCCCTGCCACCATCAAAGAACCTTTTTCAGGGACATATAAATATTTTTCCCTCTCCAAATCCATCACATTTCCCAAAGGTTATGATCTTACAGTTTGAAGCATTCACAAAGCCATCTATAACAAGGGGTAATGTTCACCTCACATGGCGTTTCTGAACCAAATTAATCAATATCCTCAAGGGGTGAGTGGAGCTAAGATTATTAAGGCACAGATGTTCTCAAGGCCACAGAGATAGTTAAAAACTAGAAATTTATAGCTCAAAGGTCTTGGGCACTATCCTTTACAGTAGGCTGAGGTTTTTTTAATTTTCTGAACTTGTGGGAATCCTCCTTTATTCTTTTTTCTTCCTGTCAACCCCCAACGTTTAGGTCCATATTGGGAGGGAGCTTAGAGATGATGAACCTCATCTTTGTGAAATCCTCTAAATATTAATTGAGCAACAAAAGTGAAATGTGTCCATGGTGGCAACCCTTTGTTTCAAGGAACCTCCAGAGATGCCTACAAGATACTTGAGCACAGTCCGTAAACCACACTGTCTTTAATCTTCGAACAATTTCATCCACCCACTGAAAAGCCTGAACCATCTGCTCTCCAGAATGAATTTCATTTCAGGACATAAACATGCCATGTGACAGGCTACAAGGCTCCATTAACATGTGTCATAATTTATTTCCTTTGAGCAGCAAGGTTCCATGGCTCCTGATGCCCCCAATCTAATATCCATTTGGCCAATACTCAGGTATGATTTAAAATTTACTTTGCGGAGAATCACAAAAAGATACAGAAAGTTTTGCTGTCTTAGGCAGATAATTCTTCGTGCTCCTGCCCAAATTCCAGGTGGCAATGTCCAGGAGACCCAAAATAAACCAGATCTAGGACTCTCTCACTGATAACGGCACATGGTGGCACTCTGATGTTCATGACCATTGGGAATTACCATACGAAATTTATAACCAGCGGAGATTCCAACATGAAGATTCAGATTACTGTGTACAGATGGAAACACAATTTGAACACTTGAGCTTAGAGTCAAACTTATAAAAAAAAAAAAAACAGGAGGCGTTCATTGTCTATCACGCCATGCAGCAGATGATAAAATCAATTGCAGAGGGTATTGACTTACTTTGAGATCTAGGGGTCTTTTAGGGGCTACTAACAAAAAAAAATGGCCCTGTTCCCAAACGTCTTCATGGTTAGGTAGGCAGGTAAGTAGGTAAGTGTGCCTTCGTGTGTGTGCACACATAAATCCGTGCAGACAGCAGTTTCCTTAGGTAATATCCATTTCTAAGCCACATTAGAACTGCCGGGAGCCCCAACTTGTCTTCCAAACCTCAGAAGGCCCAGAGAATCATAAAAAAAAAACAGACATTGTTTGTTCACCAAAGGAAGTGGGGCACTCTCTATTCCTTGGATCATGTTAATGACTAAATTGAATTGGGCCACAGTGTTTCTCAAAAAAGACTTAAACATTCCCTAAAGAACATGAGTCCCAGGCAAATCTTTCAAAGACATAAACTATTTAAAAAAAAAAAAAAAGGATAATAATGTAATAGTAATTTTTATTCATAAAGCCTGACTAGTGGTTCAATAAATTGAACAGCATAAAGCCAGAAGCAATCAGCCTGGTGACGATGAGTAAAGAAGCCAGGGAGGGCAACAGCTTCATCCTGGTTGGTTCTGCTGGCCTAGGAGGAGCAGAAAGCCTGTGGCATCTCCGGGACCTGTTCTCTACACGACTTACTTCAGGACTTGCCCCCTTCTCTACTGGGTGTCCCTAGTGCCCCATGATGAGCAAAGTAGCTAGGCACATGCTCAGGGAAAAACCAGAGCACACACCAGCCTCACTGGTCTCATCAAGTTCCAGCCCAACCTTCTTGTCCATTTTGAGCCAGGCCACGGTGTCCTTGATCGTGTACTGCAGTCCAAAGAACCAAGTTTCCCGAAGCCCCAGGGTCCGGCACACCAAGTCAAACAGGTCCTTCCCTTTCCACTTCATCTGCAATATAACAGACCAACAGGGAGGGTATTGTGAGCAAAAGTCATAATCCGCTTGAACAAAAACCTTTTCTTTGCACTTCCTGCTCTCAGGTTCTAAAATGTGGGGATGACACTAAGATGGCTGATGAGCACAGAATTCCTAAATAATTTTAAAGCTTCCTACACAAACCGTGAGTGGGAAAATACCAATTAGAGCTTAATGGCTTAATCACTGCAAAGCATACACAATACCTCCCTTGGACAGTTCCTTACAGATCTTAATATCCCCAAAGCTGCTAATTTAGGAAAGCTGGTAAATAAGCATCCTCATTTAGGAGAGTCTAGCCTCTTGAGTTAACCCAGGGAGATGGCTAGCTTCTAGGACATTAATTTCTTTGAGACTTTGTCGTTGATTTTTTTTTTTTTTTAATCATGACACTGTCCTTTGATAAAAAGCTACTGGGTTTTTGTTTTGTTTTGTTTTGTTTTAAAGACTAGTTTTACTGGAAGTTTTTTTTAAAAAGCAACAGAGGGGAGTAACTTGTAACTGAAGTCATAAATCACGCACAAAAAGAACCATTAGCTACCAGTCAGCCCAACCACACATCTCTCCTATCCTGATGCGTAACTGAGGCCAAAGGAGAGGTGACTCAGCCACAGTCACACGGAGCAATTTCAAACTCTTGGTATCTAAACCCAGGGGATGAACAGACACCAATATACGGCAGCACACTTATCCTACAGTTTCACTTTCTGAAAGGACCTAAAGCAATGGCTGCTAAACCCTTTTCTCAGCTTTTCAATCTGAGAAAATGGAAAAGCAAGTTCAACATCTTAATGAGAGAAGAAAATGCCCAGCCGCTTAGTAAATGTTGCCACCTTGTGGCTTCCAATTTAAATCACTCAGGATGTCCCACACTAGCCCCCTTGCTGGGCTCACCCCCCAGCCTCATCACCCCCCCCAATCTGGTGGACATTCAGATATACACCGGGTACAGCTGTGAGCACATGAGACACATCCCAGAGATGGAGGTCAAAGTAAGAATAATTTGGGGATTCAAATGCAAAGTCGCCAAACACAGGAAGGGCAAGACCACTCGACTGCAGAAGCATCTGTCCTTCTCCTGCCCTCATTAGAAATCTTCTCCCAATGTCCTGGCACACGGAAGATGCATAATGAAAAGGAAAAGGAGAAAATTTAGGGTTCAGAGACATGTTATAAAAGCAAGAAGGAAAAAATAAGTTAGACCTCTGATAACTGATTGGCTTTTGCTAAAACCTGATTGTACAGAGGATTTTTCAACTAGGCCTTCTATTTTTAATATATATGAATGAACAGTGTGTTCTCTACGAGGTACTCAACAGGAAAGCCCAACCCTTCTCTGTGTTTACAGTCAAAGAGCAAAGTAGCAAGCTAGATGGAAGGGCACCAAAACTGCAGCAGACAAGTGGCTGAGATATGAATTGGCTTTTGTCCTTTACTGGGGCCATTTCTTCTGTCTACCCTTCCAGCTCTGCCCCATCACCTCTCCGGGACTTTAGTGAGGCCCCTGGAACACTCCAAAGGTTGAGGTCTTCAGAAAGGATTTTGAGTAGAATAAAATTAAATGACAAGTTTTATTAAAAAAAAAAAAAACAAAAAAAAAACATGATGATCTTCCCCTTCTGTAAGGCTTACTAAATGTTTGTCGGCACACGCATTTCTCCAGTCTGACAATAGCATAAAGGGTTTTTTATTTTATTTTTTTTTAAGATTTTATTTATTTATTTGAGAGAGAGAGACACAGTGAGAGAGGGAACACAAGCAGGGGGAGTGGGAGAGGGAGAAGCAGGCCTCCCGCGGAGCAGGGAGCCCGATGCGGGGCTCGATCCCTGGACCCTGGGATCATGACCTGAGCCGAAGGCAGACGCTTAACAACTGAGCCACCCAGGCGCCCCACAAAGGGTTTTTTAATTCAAGGCAGGTTTTTAATTCCTACAGGCAGACTTCACTGAAGAAATATTACTTTGGAAAACTAGAAGCTTCGGGATGCTGATTATCCTCTTGTCTCTATTTTAAGCCAGTACACAGTATATAAATTATAAATGACTACCTTTCTACGAGATAATGTAACGCTAAAGAACAGATATTAACTTGGAGAAGTGAAATACCCAAGGGCCAGGAAGATCACAGCATCGATTCCCAGGCTGCCATAACTCCCGGCCACAGTGGGGCTGGGCCCGGCCACGGAGGGGCCGTCCACAAGCTGGATGTGCAGTGCATCTGAACCAAAGCTGCGAAGAGGATGATGAGCGAATTTCTTGACTTTGGGGGAGTTTAAATTCTCAAGCATAGTATCATATTAATGCAGTTTTCCTGTATTCCTTTCTACTTCTTTGTTTTTAAAATGCAAAACGATCCTTGCCAAATGGGAATAGACAATGTCTTTGTTCCCAAGAAGCTTGCAATAAAGTGGGGGGGGGGGGAAAGTCTCACACCAATTCAGAATGCCCTATTCAAGATTCTTAACTTTGACTGTAAGGATCATAGAATGTCAGAGTCAGATGTGAGCCAGAGTAACTACCTACTGTAGACCCTTCCCTTTAAGTATAAATAAGGAAACTGAGTCACAGATTCTTTGGCAGCTTTCTGAATCAGACACTGGCCTTTTTCCTGGTGATCTAAGGTAGGAAACCCCTTCAGTTCCTCAATGGCCTCTTCTCCTGCTCTGAGGTCTTCCATTTGTCTTGCTCTATACCAGCACTCCCCAACCAACTTTTCCAGTAAGAAACTGATGTCATAATACTTCTCTTGCCCTGAAACCAAACCCATTCTTGGAAGAGCCAGATATTGCTCCTTTACAGCTCAATGTGAATTAAAGCCTCTGCTCCCTCTCTTTCAATAAGCACTACAGAGCACATCCTATGTGCCCAATGTCAGACACGGAGAATGCAAAATGGTGGACTCGTGGTCCCTGTGGGAGACACAAGCAAGGACCTAAGTCAGAAAAGGCTTTAGGGGCGCCTGGGTGGCTCAGTCGTTAAGCGTCTGCCTTCGGCTCAGGTCATGATCCCAGGGTCCTGGGATCGAGCCCCGCATCGGGCTCCCTGCTCAGTGGGGAGCCTGCTTCTCCCTCTCCCACTCCCCCTGCTTGTGTTCCCTCTGTGTCTCTCTCTGTCAAATAAATAAATAAAATCTTAAAAAAAAAAGAAAAGGCTTTAGAGAACAAGTGAGAGTTAGATGAAGGAGGGAAAGAAAGAATTCTAAAAAAGAAAATCATGGGCGCCTGGGTGGCTCAGTCGTTGAGCGTCTGCCTTCAGCTCAGGTCATGATCCCAGGGTCCTGGGATCGAGTCCCGCATCGGTCTCCCTGCTTGGCGGGAGGCCTGCTTCTCCCTCTCCCACTCCCCCTGCTTGTGTTCCTGCTCTCACTCTCTCTCTCTGTCAAATAAATAAACAAAATCTTTAAAAAAAAAAAAAAAATCATGATATCTACAGTGAAATGCAAGTCATCTGGTAGAGCTGAGACAAACACCCTGAACTCAAGATGGGGTGTGGTGGGAATGTGGCATCATGTGGGGGCCAGGGGGCTCGCCATGGAGTCCTTGAAGACTCTTGGGAAGAGGAGTGATGGGATCAGATCAATATTCTAGAATATGTTTCCATCAACAGGGCAGAGAATGGGTTGGAGAAAAGGAGCCTGGAATCAAGAAAAGCAGAAAGGAGGCCAACTCCCGCCTTGAAGAAGGCAGTGGGAGAGAGAGAAGACAGCCTGAGAATTGGAAAAGAGGCAGTCGCAGAGCTGACTCCTGAGTGCTGGTAGGGACTGAGGGAGCAAGAATGAAGAGTGCCACCTGCATTTCTGGCTTGAGCACCAGGTGGTTCCACTAGAGGAGAGATGGCAGACAGGAGGAATAGATGAGCAACTAAGTGTTAGGATAAGTTAAAGTGCTGGAGGAAACCAAGTAGAGATGTTCTAAATACATTTGATTTAAACTCTTATTAGCTCTATTTATAAAAGAAGATGCTCTATCATTAAGTAATTAAGAAGTTTTTCTTTTTTTTTTTTTTTTTTATTTTTTTTTTAAGATTTTATTTTATTTATTTGAGAGAGAGAGAGAGAGAGTGAGAGAGAGCGCAAGAGGGGGTAGGGTTAGAGGGAGAAGCAGACTCCCCGCCGAGCAGGGAGCCCGATGTGAGACTCGATCCCGGGACTCCAGGATCATGACCTGAGCCGAAGGCAGTCGCTTAACCAACTGAGCCACCCAGGCGCCCCAAGAAGTTTTTCTTTTGGGTTAAATCTAACCTCCAGCATGTTGTGTACCTACATGAGGTTCTATTTTTCAACATGCCCTTCCCCAAGTGTATGAGGCTTGCTTAGTCCTCCTAATTTGGGCCTCTACTTCTTTACAAACAAGAACCACGGGTCACAGCTGCTCCAGGTGGTTCCCATGACACTCTGTGAAGGGAGGCTTCTCTGGTGCCAGCTGACTCACCAGAATGTGACCGTGCCCATCTTTACAGTTTTATCAGTGACCCACTGCATTGTGCTGATGCTGTGACGTGACCTGAACATCTGAATGTCTCCCAAGATTGTAGGCGCCGCAGAGCAAGAGCGATATCGGTCATCTCTGTTGCCCACAGTGCCCAGGTGACTTTGTACATACAAGACACAGCAAACAATGGCCGTCTAACAGAAGACTTGCCTACTTCAAAAACCCAAGTCTCAAAAACTTTAAGCAAAATTAGCCCCCATTATGGGCGCCTGGGTGATGTAGTCGGTTAGGTGTCCAACTCTTGATTTTGGCTCAGGTCTTGATTTCAGGGTCATGAGATTGAGCCCTATATCGGGCCCCATGCTGGGCGTGGACCTGCTTAGGATTCTCTCTCTCCCTCTCCCCTTGCCCCTCCCCCCCATTCCCCTCCTTCCCAGCTCGCACACGGTCTTGCTCTCAAAAAAAATAATCCGGGACAGGGTGCCTGGGTGGCTCAGCCGTTAACCATCTGCCTTCGGCTCAGGTCATGATCCCAGGGTCCTGGGACCGAGCCCCGCATCGGGCTCCCAGCTCAGCGTGAAGCCTGCTTCTCCCTCACACTCTCCCTGCTTGTGTTCCCTATCTCTCTCTGTCAAATAAATAAATAAAAGCTTTAAAATAATAATAATAATAATCTGGGGCGCCTGGGTGGCTCAGTCGGTTAAGTGTCGCCTTCGGCTCAGGTCATGATCCCAGGGTCCTAGGATCAAGCCCCACATCAGGCTCCCTGCTCAGTGGGGGGCCTGCCTCTCCCTCTCCCTCTGCCCTTCCCCCTGCTTGTGCTGTCAAATAAATAAATAAAATCTTTTTTAAAAAAATGATTTTAAAAAAAATCCTTCAACAAATACTTGGTGAACACACATTGTGTCCAAGCACCACCCAAGGTGCAGGAGATAAAGAGAGAAAGAAGACGGTTTCTGCTCTTACAGAACAGGACTAGGGCATTAGTCAATCAGGAACAGATAATCACCTCCCTCACCCTACACACAATAATCAACTCCAGGTGTGGTTCCAGTGCTACAACACTTGTGAGTGCCACACAGGGACCCTCAGAGGCTGTAGGGACCCCTCAGAAGGGACCCTCTATCCTGGAGGGGTGGGAAATGGTATCTAAATCTACTCTTATGGTGGGAAAGAGGAGCCAAGTGAAGACCAGGCTTGGGGAAGGAGCGAGCAGGGTAGTGTGTTCCAGGCACAGGCAATAGTGTATGCAAAGGTCTAGAGGCAAAAAAGCTCAGATGGGGGTGCCTGGCTGGCTCAGTCAGTGGAGCATGCGACTCTTGATCTCAGGGTTGTGAGTTTGAGCCCCACGTTGGGTGCAGAGATCACTTAAATAAAGGAAAAAAACAACTTAGATGGTCCTTGTAGGAAATGAAAGCATTTATAGTTCAGTTTGGTGAATATCGCCGTGCTTCCAAAAGGACCAAAACTACCACCTAAAACCAATTCTTTGTCAACAAACTCCACCTCTCTCATTTTAACCACAGAAAGTAGTTATCTACCAAAAGGTTATTCAGGTGATTGTTTTCTCCTTTTTTCTTCCCAAGGATGGAATATAACCATATCTATTCTAGATACAAGGGAGAGAAGTTAAATAATTACCTAAGGTGGCTACCTCTGTACACTAGGGTTTAATTCTTTCCAGGAACCAGTCTAAGAGGCATAGGTAGGTGACAGTTACCTAAACATCAGTATGAATCTCAGCACTGTCACTGTGTGACCTTGGGCAAGTTATTGAATTTCCTTGTGCTTTGCAAAGGGGATGATAAACAGACCCTGTCTTAGCAGACTGATCTAAGGATTAAGTGCATTAATATATTTTAAAAGCCTAAATACAGGGCGCCTAGGTGGCTCAGTTGGTTAGGCGACTGCCTTCGGCTCAGGTCATGATCCTGGAGTCCCGGGATCAAGTCCCACGTCGGGCTCCCTGCTCAGCAGGGCGTCTGCTTCTCCCTCTGACCCTCTCATGCTCTCTATCATTCTCTCTCTCTCAATAAATAAAAATCTTTAATAAAAATAAAATAAAATAAAATCCTAAATACTTTAGTAAATATAGTGCCCAGCCCACGGTAAATACTCAATAAAGGGTGGTTATTATTCATTCGAACCCCTCCTCCTCTCCTTACATTCTCAAGTGGTGCCGTGTAAAGCCTCCCGGTCCTGTTTCACTCCATGGATGATGGATGACAGATCAGAAAGGACACCATCAATTCTCATCGAGCTAACCATGCTATCACTCATTTGACAAACATTTATTGAGCACCCACTACGTCCTAGTCATTGTGCTCGGCACAAGAGATAAATGATGAGTTCAGGACAAGACACTGTCCCCATTCATGTCTGACAGGGAAGACAGGTAGGTAAATGGATCACGAAAACGCACCCTGGTAAATGCTAACAGAATAGAGTGCTGCAGGAACACAGCTCAGGCCTGGGGGGTGGGGTCAGGGGCTTCATAGAGGAGACACTGTCTGAGCCGGGTTTTGGGAGCCAGGCAGCAGTTGGTACCCTGGTGAAGGGGCTAAAGAAAGGGAGGTCATGCCAGCCGGAGGGAACAGCATGTCTGCCGCTTGGGTCCAAGCTGTTGCAAAGTGAAGGAATGTTCTTTGCACTTTTCTAGTATCTGACAAGCAGCATAATTACCCTATCTGCAATACTGAATGTTCAATGCGGTACTGAAAACGCAGCTTCAGCCCGATGCATGTGACGCTTCGGACTCTCCACAAGTTGATGGGGAACCACGCCGCTCGGTCCCAGCTTCCGAGCGGTCATGCATCCCCTGACAACACCTGCCAGATCTCCAAGGAGCCAGGCCAGGGGGATGAGTCTCATGTTTATTTTTTTATTAAAATATTTCCTTTTCTGATACCTGTTAGCACGTAAGCCTTTCGGGCTTGGCACTTAAACTACTTAAAGGCCTTTTTGTTAGGGTTTGTCATTTTTCCTGAACAGACTGCCAAAAATAGAACCACTCCTGGTTCTGCTTAAGTGTCACTGAGGCCCATGTCTCTCCACCTGGCCCGAGTGTTCAAACTGCTCCGTGCACACCACCACGGCTCCGCGCCTCATCTCAACCTACTGGAGAGGAGGGATGCTCACAGGCAGATGATCATTTTGCAGACAGGAAAAGAGAGGTGCCGGGAGTGAGAAAGGTGATTTGTGGGAAGAAGAAAAGCAGGAGGGGGCGCAAATCTGGACTCCACGGTGTGTAAGCTCCTGCTCTGCAGGCCTCGTCCTCGAGGTGCCCTTCAAGCGGGAGGGGGCTAATGGTGGGGAGCCTGGAAGTACAATGCTTCTCGCTTTGTGGCTCTTACTTTTAACAGGCTGCAGTGCCATTTCATAGATACATACTCGAGCCTCTATCAAAGATAGATGCGTCTGAACTTTATAAACAGGACTAAGTGTTGTCAGCTTGTTATTTTTCGTAGGGGCTGGATTTATGAGCTTTACCCAAAGTGAAGTGCTTGTAATTTATCAACCTAGAATGTTTTAAGTAAATAGCACTAAGGACTCACCGTCCGCGGCAGGAACAGAGCACTTTTCTGTTGTAGGAAGCAACTGGCACCAATAAACTAGAGCGCTGATTGGGGTCTATTAACCGGGGAAACGTTATGAATAACATCCACAACAGTCATCTTACAGTTGGCCACGTTTAGACTCACAGCCCTAAAACTACCATTTGTTTTTTTTTTTTACTTCCGAGCCTTCACACTGCAGTTCTCCCACTGCTTTCCTTGGGCCATGCAGCCATCAACAATCGAATCCCTCTCCCTTACTGATAGAACCAGGGAGGGTCAGTAGGAAACCAGCCAGCCACATGACGGGAAAAGGCCATAGCTAGAACAACTAGACTAAATGACAACGTTCTTGAAAAAAGAGAATCACCTTTGGCCACCATATGTGAAATGCCCACGAATTAGACCACAGAGAAACTTCGACTTTACAGAGGAGACTCAAATCTGGAAAAAGCTACCAGAGAAACAACATTCCATTTCATAGAGGTCTGGGGGACTAGATTTTTCAGCCACACAAGGAATGCTATTCGATTAGCTGTCTACTCCACAGAAGATGAAAGAGAACAGACAAACCCAGCATTCACTTATTAGCATTTAGCTCACAAGCTGCCCTAGCATTTGCCATAAAAATTGTCAAGAGGTTAGCCCCCTTACAGATACAGCAATGAAGGAACAGTGTCTCTCTGGGCTCAGGACATGTGCCACGTGTTTACCACTATGTCAGAAACGGAAAACCAAGGATGACTGTGATTTCCCTTCTCAATATTTATCCCTGACTGACTTCTACAGTCATGGCTGGCCTACAAGAACCGGTTTACAAAAGTCTAGAAAATTTAAGATGTTAACCTAAATACAACTTTTATTTAACCATTTTGGGGAAAAAAACAAAAAACAAAAAACCTAGATGCCAAATACTTCTATTTACAAGATAAACACAATGGAAAAAGTTACAAAAAGGATTTTGCTGTGCAGTAAGTGAATAATGAGCTCCATTAAAATCTATTCTGGTAATCAAAGAGGATAAAAAAGTATAGTAACGCAGGGGTAAAACCGACACGCCCCAACTCAGGGTGTGGTATCCCCACACCACAGAAGTGGGGTCTTATGTCTCATGAGCCAAAATTGCAAAACTATCAAGCCGTGTCCTGTCACAGGTAAAGGACACCCCAAGCCTAGTCAGCCATTATTTCCCAACACAGGGGAAAAGGGGATCCTCCAAAAAAAGAGATTAACTTTTCTACTCTACCAATCACAACCCCTACATCCCTCATCTAAATCTGGGCAAAAACCTTCTCTTTGCAAAAAACCCCACCTCCAACCTCTTGCCTGTCAGTTTCTGCCTTAATCAACCACAGCCAGTAAATTTCCTCTCCCAGTCCTCCAATCATCTGTTGTTTGCCAAATCTATTTAAATTACTGGTTTCAAGGCCCTCCACCAATTACTTCCTCCCTCCAACCAATTACCCTGCTTGTCACAACCCAGCCTGTGCCCTCCCAAGTCAGCAAACCATCGTGCTTCCATTTATCCAGAACCAGATCCTTCTAAAGTCCGTTCCTTTACCTCACCACTGTCCCCTTCCCCCGTCCAAATCCAGGTAAGTGAGTCAATAGGTACTTTACATACACAGGAAATGTGTTTGTCTTTCCCCAAGATTCCTGTCTTTCCTCCAATCTTGCAGATCACAAACTCCTTGAAGGCAAGGATTACTACGCACACACCACACAGACACACACACTTTTAAGTCTCCCAGAATCCGAGCAGGTGCTGCATAACCTGTGGCCACTCTGTAAGTGCTTCTGGTTGGCTGATGATGTTGATGGTGATGATGATGATGATGATGACCAGATGAGGATTCTGAGTAGCTTCTAGTCTTCTAAGTAACGATTGCAATGAAGAAGGAAGAATATATGACACTCCGTATTAAAATTCTAATTGCATAATTGGGTCTTAAGGTATGTATTTTCCCCCTTTGGTGACACACACTGATTTTTTCTCTCTAAAAATTCCTTGGCAAGGAAATCCAAATCTCAGGGAACCAACCAAGAAAAACTTCCACAGAACAAAAGAAACTAGTAAGAAACAAATCACAACACCTCAGGAAGCCACAAAATGGAGGTTTTAAACTCTCAGTCTTTCAAAACTAAATGAATGATAGTTTTCTAGGGGGAAAAAAGAAGTCCTTATTTTTGTAGCTTCTGGCATGTTTTCTGCCACAGTGGAGAGAGCAGTGAATCCAGAGAGGGGATCTGGATCCTAAACTCCCTCCCTCTACCGCACACACAAGCCTATATATAACCCTGAGTGAGCCACACAACTCCACTGGGCCTCGGTTTCTTCTTCTGTCAATCTCTTATGCCCCGTGCAAGGCCCCGATTTTATGATGCTATGAAAAAAGATAAGGCGTTTCAAAATCAGCTGACAGATGACAGAGCAAAAAGAAACCATACAGTTACGGAGCTATAAAAGCAATACAGTCCCCCAAAAGCAAAGAAGACAATCTCTGTCTTTGGAATTTAGCTCACAACATGAGAGCAATCATAGCCTTGTCAAATAGCTATAAAACACCCAAACCTGCTGTGTTGGGAAAGTCACTTAACCTCTCTGGGTCTCAGCTTCCACAATCATCAAGTGGTCTTTGAGGATTAACACCCTCTGAGTCTATGAGCTTGAGATGGTTTTGTATAAGCCATGTAGCACTTTTTCTACTGCTATAATAATTTTCTCTTTTAAGATTTTATTCATATATTTGAGAGAGAGAGAGCAAGTGAGAGAGAAAGCAAAAGCAGGGGGAGGGGGAGAGGGAGAAGCAGATTCCCCGCTGAGCAGGGAGCCTGATGTGGGGCTGGATCCCAGGACATGACCTGAGCCGAAGGCAGACGCTTAACCGACTGAGCCACCCAGGCGCCCCAATAATTTTCTTTTAATCCTTTAACATTCCATTCTATATCTTAAAATCATTTTCAGGCATGTAAATAACACTTAACATCTAATTTATGTGTGCTTTCTACCTGCTTCTTCCTTACTCAGGTCCTGCTACTGCTACTGTGTTCCTTACTCCCAATAATCAGGAGCTGACTGTATTAATAATAAACTCTCTAATGTAACAAAAGTGGTCATTGTAATGTTGCTGAGAAATAATCTTTTTTAGCACCTAGCACACTGTTGATATTCAGCAAATAACAATAATCACAAATGTTGAAATAATAATTCTGCAGAGAGCTACAAATAGGAAACAACTGTAAATTCAGTGCAGGTAGACAGAGAGCTAAATTTTAAATGTCTAAATATGAGGTAACTAGCAGACCGAAATACAACCCATGACTAAGTATTATCCAATTGATTAACTCCTCCTGCCCTGGACATCACAAAAATTACAGTTTGTATTTAAAAGCACATTGTTTCAAAAAAATTCCCAGCAAAACGGAGCTAGAGCATTACTCCATTCATGCAAACCAGCTCATGAAGAACCCCAACTCTAGCCTGGAAGGAAATAAACATTAGGGTTCTGTTTCTAGCCTGACCTTTTAATTCAGTTTCACAGTCATCAGTGATGATGACACTGGTTTAACAACACTGGAAGGATTAAGTATGAGTGAACAGGGCTGGTAAACATGTCTGCAGATGGATGAGAACTACTGTGGGTTGTAGATTTAACATATTTATGAGACTGATTTAATCTCCAGTCAATCTCCAGTCAATACACTAGATAAAGACACTGTTGCTGAATTTAAAACTCCAGATCAGTTCAGATAAGTTTAGTAATGACTCTGGGCTTCAGTTTTAAGTTTTATCTGAAAGTCAAATTATCAAAACAACTAAAACCAGGAGATTAAAACTGGCAAGGTGGACCGGGAAACCATAAGTAACGTAACTCCCTAAAAGAGAACTTTTGTGAATTTTCCAACGCTCAGTCCAAATTTGGCAAAGAAGCAAAAAGTCGAACGGTAGTGAGGGCTGGAAGAGGAAAAGGACCCAGTGCCTTTAGAAATGATGTGCTCTGACCCCACCTAGTGGCGGCTGGAGTGATTTCTAAACACCTTGAGTCCGCACTAGTGACTGAAGATTTCATTCGAGATTTTTTTCACCTGAGGTCAGCACTAGTTTGGTAATAAATTTTTACGTGCTAAAAATGTACTAAAACATGTGGATTTAGAATCTAAATTAGACAAAGCACAGACAGGAGGATGGAACACATCATCCTGTAACAAACCAGAGAAGCCTCATCACCAGCTGGCTAAAAAGATTAGCAGCTCTGAGAAAACTCAATTCTGGGTTTTTAAGACCTCAAATGCCTTTAACTTCTAAAATTAAAAATAAACAAGCACCAAAAATGTTCTTGGACAAGAATGCAAAACTAGCATGAATAATTGGAGAAGTCATCAAAAACAAAGAAAAGAGAAAAATGACACACTGGGGACAAAAGAATAGGGAATGAAAATGGCAGAACTCAGAAGAAAATCCTGCTGTCACAGTGGACATCAAGCTAAACAGACATCAATTACAAAGAAGATCCTTAAACAGAAATATGGTGTAAGATACAGCTCATTATATTTAGACTAACTAGAGAGTCCAAGAGCCTACAATTGCAAAGGCATGGATAAACTGAAGAGAAATCAAAGAAAATGAAGATGATTAAAGAAGAAAATTCATAGTGCCTTCTAGCATGAGACCCTTCTGCTTTACTCCCATACTCCCATCTCATGATAACATGAGAAGATAGTATTTACCAAGTGCTCACTAGGGTTAGGCCCTGGGCTAAATGCCCATTAAAGGTCCACTTCATTCACACCTTAAAACAATTCTATATGAAAAATACTATTATTCTCCTTATTTTATAGATGTGGCAACTGAGGCTTCGAGAAGTAAGTCCAAGATCACTCAGGCCACAGGTGGCAGCGGTAGGACTTTCACCCACACCAACTTACCCCTTCTACTGGAGTACCAGCTCTTGTTCCCTAAGCAATATCCTTCCTGTCCTCGAGCAGATTTTTTTCACACCTAAAAGCTCAAATCCTGAGATGGTTTCTTACCTAAGAAGGAAATATGAAAGGGGGAGTTGTGCAATGAGCTGCTTCTGCCCAGATCACCTAAAATAGGATGTTAATGCAGAGGGCCTTTGAAATCAAGTTCTTTCCTCTCATTTTTCAGACTAAGAACTGAGGCCTGGAGTGGGGGAAAGAAGAGACATGCCCAAGATCACACAGAGGAGCTCTGCCTAGAAGCCAGGGGTTGTTCAAACACCAGCTCAGGGCTCTCAATGGTTTTATACAAGTAACACCCTGACTATACACCTGGACCAGACACAGGAAAGTGCGCTGACCTCCTGAGCCCAATGCTGGCCAGGCTTGACCCAAACTGCTGCTTGGCTGGCCTTGCGGCCTGAGGACTGGCTCTAGACCTTGGTACCTCCTGAATCTTAGGCCTAGTAGTTCCCTGCTCATTCTTTGTCACAGAAGACCCTGATCCCTGGCCTCATCCTCCTAGTGCCCAGGCCTTTGGATTCAGTCTAGTTTTGTCCCAGGCCCCAGCTAATTCAAGTTTCGGCAAGATACCTGGCCGAGAGTGGTTAAGATTTTTTTTATTTATTTATTTGACAAAGAGAGACACAGCGAGAGAGGGAACACGGGGAGTGGGAGAGGGAGAAGCAAGCTTCCCACCAAGCAGGGAGCCCGATGTGGGGCTCAACCCCAGGACCCTGGGATCAT
This sequence comes from Halichoerus grypus, assembly GCF_964656455.1. Lineage (NCBI taxonomy): Eukaryota > Metazoa > Chordata > Mammalia > Carnivora > Phocidae > Halichoerus > Halichoerus grypus. The sequence continues at coordinate 73,323,677 of NC_135724.1, forward strand.
GACCTGAGCCGAAGGCAGACGCTTAACAACTGAGCCACCCAGGCCCCTGAGAGTGGTTGTCTTCTAATCGGGCTCCTTGTTTCCAAACTCTTCCAAACCCCACTCCCACACATTTCAAATCATTCTGCATGGAGACCACTTTAAATCACTCTCCTAATAATGAACCTCAAAGCTCCCCACTGCATTTGATGAATACAAGCTCCTTAATCTGGCCTTCAAAGGCCTCCAGTATCTGTCCTGAACCTATGAATTCAAACACATCTCTCTCTCCCTTCTCAAACCACAGGATTCCCATCCACTGCCTTTGCTCAGGCCACGTCCATTGATCCACTGACAGGAACACTATTCCCCTTCATCTGTGGACACAAACCTGCCTTTAAATCCTGGAGGCAGGTGTTCCCCATTCACCCCACTGCATGGTTTTTCCTCTCTCTCTCTCTCAACAGGAACACACCCTCATTTGATATAGATAGACTGCTAGATAGATACAGATAGACAGACTCCTTTGCATTATCTTTTCATGTATATCCTATTTCTCTAACCAGATTATGAGCATCCTGGAAATCTGGGACCTTCCCTCTTAAACATCTTTCTGTGTGCTCTAATGCCTTAAATATTGGCTGTTCCAAACCTGAACTGCAGGGGGGGACGGGGGATGGAAAAGGAGGTGGATTTCAAAGAAGTTAGATCACTAACTTTTCAAAGTACACGAAAAGGCCGCAGAATAGAGAGGTTAATCAATTGCTATTTATGTGGACACACCAAATATTAAGAGAATATCAGGCTGAATATAGGGAAGAATATTCAGAACACAAAGCTTATTAAATATGCAACTAGAAAATACTTAACCGTTGCAAAATAAGCTTCATTTTAAGCCAAAGGCAAGGAATTCCAAGTAGGATCATGGCAAGTGAAAAGGATTCACTTACGGAAAATGTCCATTTGATTCAAAGGCAAACCAGACACCGAGGCAATGCATCAGAGGTCATCAGTCACATCATCCACCAGCCAAAATTTAAGCCCACTAGCAAGTTCACAAAATGGTTTTGAAATGGTATCTTACACCAAATGCAATAAATAAAATAATGCCATAGACAAATGGCTGAGTTAGGAAGTTCTTTGTAAGATCTCTTATTTCTACTTTCTTTTTGTAGTTTACCAAGTACCAAATTTCTCTCCAGGTTTCTGTTTCTTTCCTTTTTTCTACTTGGAGCTTCCCAAGTGGGTAGCATAGCTTAACAGAAAGAGAGCCAGGCTGGAAGACAGATGACCTGGGTTTGAATCTCAGCCCTATCACTTGGTAGCTATGTGGTAGTCTTGGGCACAAAGAGAGGGGAACACTTGAGCAGAGCCTAGACAGAGAATGAGAACATCTGTGCCAACAGACAAGTGAGAAAGGCATGCTATGCAAAGGCACAACAGTATGAAAAGAACTTGGTAGTTTCCAGGAAGAGCAACCAGGACAATAGACCCAGAGAAAAAAGGGAAAGTGAGGAAGTGCAGGAGAGCCTGGAAAAGGGAGCCAAATGATGAGAGGCCCTGGATTTACTTCCTTTTATGTAACAACCTGTACCTGGAACTTACCCGTGTCAGATGCTAGTCTAAGTACTTTACCAATAATGACTCAGTTTTAATCCCTGTAACAACCCCTTGCAGGAAGAATTATTACACTCCCCATTTTACAGATGAGAAAACAGGCACCTGAAGAGGATTAAGGAACCTGTCTAAGGTCGCTGAGCTGGTTAGGGCAGAGCCAGGGATCAAGCTCCCAAGACCAAGCTCTCCCAAGACGCTCATAACCTCTAGGCTGTGCTGCTTCAGAGCCCAGACAGTAAACTGGAACTTGAGCTAAGACCTCTCCAACTGACTTGAAAGCCTCGTTGTGAGGTTCAAATAAGCAACTGCTAGCCTCATTGGTCATTATTGAGATTCTCCCACTGTCTAACAGTCCCTGTCCTCTTCTTTCTCTTTCAGAATAGACAGTGGCTCTGCTGGGACTTTAAGCAGGCTATGTACCCTGCTGGAGCCTCCAATTCCCACTCTGAAAATGAAGCCAATGACAAGACCTCCGTCCTAAGTACGTCTTGATCGCTTCTAGGTCCACGTGGGTACTCAGTAAATACCTGTTGAGTGAATAAGTTAATGAGTCTCTGTTAAGTACCGAATGAGATAGTACATTTAAAGCATTTAGCATGGTACCTGGCACACAGTAACTGTTCCTCCCTAATCCTTCCTCCTACAAAAGAGCAGACATGGGGGCCAGCAGATGGCAGCACAACCCAGTATATGCCCTGCTTCCTTCTCCCTTCACCAGCACAACTGCATCCAGCATTCACCCGACTGCCCACGTCCTAGATCTGCAGACCTAGGCCATCAACGGGCACTGCTTAAACCCCATGGGAGAACCCAAAGATAAGGCAGAAACAATCTTTCTTCTGAAATAAGAAAAGAAGTTTCTCAGTGCCCTCATATAGAGTCCCATTACCATATACAACTAGCAATGAAAAGACCACCACTGCCCTCTGGAACTGTGCATCCTAGAAGGGAGGCATTTGCCTAAATCTTGAGGTGTCTGGGCTGTAAGATCTTACTGAAAACACCAGGGTCGTTCTTTCTGCTTTCCCCTTTCAAAAGGTTCTACTTTATGTCCACTTGTATGTTGGAATGATCTGTAATATTGGTGTTTAACCCAATCATAATCCCACTTGGGCATGTGAAAACATTTGGGATATTAATCAACAGAAGGAGGCTTTGTTTCCAATATAAGATGGTATTAGAATCTCTCACAACTCAATTTTGAGAAATTTTTCATATTTGGCTCTTCTCACCGATAGATTGAATTATTAGAGTAAAATTCCAGCCCAGATAAGAAATGACATAACCGTTTAGCCTCCTGGCAAATTACGTTCAGCACCCACTTTCTCAAAATGACAAATATCAAATCTTTCAAGTGGAAAAATCCTCTGAAACAGCAAGCCAATTGTGCAATGCAGCAAGTAGTGCAAGAAAGAGATTTATTCCCCATCTCTGCAGCAAAACGGCCTGAACTTATTAGCATAAGGTAACATGATTCATATGTTAACTACCACTCATTCTGAAATTGAGCCCTTGGTCCACCTACCTTTAACCTCAAAAAAGTCAAGAATTCCTCAAGTACCAACTCTCCTTTTTTTCTTCCTCTTTTTTTTTTCAAAATGCATCACCATCTCCTTGCATTAGCACCTTTCTCAGTTAATGTACAACATAAAAATAGCAAGAAAAACTGATAGTTTCTCAGAGCTCTATCATCATAAATCAAACTACTATTACTTTTTTAACAGATTATTTGAACATACTCGTTTACAAACAGGTATTTACACTGAAAAGTCAATGAAATGCAACGACTTGACAAATCACAACAGGGCAGTAACCATGGTGACCTGAGCCTCCTACTTTAGGCCAACTATAGCTCCTTCTAGTTCTTCCTTTCTGCCTGGCACTATGTATTCCATGAATCCTTATAAAACCTTGCAGGGCCAAATAAATAAGTAAATAAAAAAAATAAATAAAACCTTGCAGGGTATTATTAGTTCCGTTTTACTGATGTGGAAACTGAGGTCCGAAGAACTTAGGTATCTTATCCAAGCCAGAAGTAAGTTAGCTGGAATTCAAGCCCAGGTCTATTTTATTTCAAAGCCTATGCACTTTCTACTAATGCTTTGCTACTCAAAGTGTGGTCCCTGAACCAGCAGCACTGACATCATTTGAGATTTGAGAATGTGTTAGAAATGCAGAATTCTCAGTCCTACCATAGAAGACCAGAAGCAGAATTCTCATTTTATCAAGATCCTAGGTCATTTACCGACACATTTAAGTTTGACAGACTCTATGCTATACCATTCTGCCTCTCTGAATATCACTACTCTTATCTTCTTCTATAAATCAGGTTCTCAATACGGTGGCAGGGAGAGGGGGAGAAGGAAGGGTGCTCCCCCCCAGGGACACTTGACAACGTCTAAAGACATTTTTGGTTGTCTCAACTGGGAAGGTGGGGAGGTGCTACTGGCATCTAATGGATACCGAGTCCAGAGATGCCTCTAAACATCCTACAATAGGCCGGCCAGCCGCCACCCTAACAAAGAATTATCCAGCCAAAATGTCAATAGTGCCAAGGTTGAGAAACCCTGCTATAGCTGATTATATTGTACATCCTCTTTAGGTCTGGGGTCTGTTTAAAGAAAAAAGAAGAGATTTTCATGGTAGAATTACGGCTGAAGAAATCTCATACAAAATCCCTTTATGTACCAGTCAGTCTCTCATAATCTCTCACAACATTTACCAAATAGAAAAACTTAGATCAGGGTGGGCACCTGGGCTGGCGCAGTCTTGATCTCAGGGTTATGAGTTCGAGCCCCACATTGGGTGTAGAGATTACCTTAAGAATAAATACATACATACATACATACATACATAAATAACTTTGATAGGGGATCAGCAAACTACGGCCCACAATACAAACCTAATTCACCCCCTATTATTGTGCGATCTGAGAGTAATTTTTCCATTTTTAAATGTAAATTTTAAGTTTTTTATTTTTTAATTTTTTTTTTCAAGATTTTATTTATTTGAGAAAGAGCGAGAGAGAGAGAGAAAGAGAGAGACAGCCCAAGCATGGGGAACAGGCAGAGGGAGAGGGAGAAGCAGACTCCCAGCTGAGCAGGGAGCCCAACTTGGGGCTGGATCCCAGGACCCTGGGATCATGATCTGGGCCAAAGGCAGATGCTTAACCGACTGAGCCATCCAGGCGCCCCTTAAATGTCAATTTTTAAATAACATTTCATCACTTCTAAAAATTGTATGACATTCAAATTCCAATGTTCACAGTTTTATTGGAACAAAGTCATGTCTTTTGTTCCCATTTCATCAAAGGCTGCATCTTCCTTAATATAGCCTGAGGTATAATTCACATACTTTAAAATTCACCTATTTAAAGTGCACAATTCGGGGCACCTGGGTCACTCAGTCAGTTAGGTGTCTGCCTTCAGCTCAGGTCATGATCCCAGGGTCCTGGGATAGAGCCCCACATCAGGCTCCCTGCTCAGTGGGGAGTCTGCTTCTCCCTCTCCCTCTGCCTCTCCCCCTGCTCATGCTCTCTCTGTTTCAAATGAATAAATAAAATCTTTTAAAAAGATTTTATTTTTAGATAATCTCTATATCCAACATGGACCTTGAACTCACAACCCCAAGATCAAGAGTCAAATGCTCCACTGACTGAGCCAGCAGGTGCCACCCCTCCTTTATTTTTTTCAAGATTTTATATTTTGAAGTAATTTTAAATTTACTGAAAAGTTGCAAACACAGGATATATTTCTTTTTATTTCTTCCTTTCCAATATGAACACCTTTTATTTCATTTTCTTGCCTAATTGTCCTGGCTAGAACTTCTAGCACATTGTTAAATAGAAGGGGCAAGATAGGGGCACCTGGATGGCTCAGTAGGTTAAGCATCTGCCTTTGGCTCAGGTCGAGATCCCAGGGTCCTGGGATCGAGTCCCACAGTCCCATGTTGGGCTCCCTGCTCAGCAGGGAGTCTGCTTCTCCCTATGCCCCCTGCCCAGCTCGTGCTCTTTCTCTCGCTCTCTCTCAAATAAAATTTAAAAAAATAAGTATTTTTGCTACCATATTTTTTTAAGTAATCTCTATACCCAGTGTGGGTCTGGAACTCACAACTCTGAGATCAAGAGTCACATGACCTACCAACTGAGCCAGCCAGGCACCCTGTTTTGCTTCCATATTCATAAGAGATCTTAGTCTCTAGTTTTCTTGTGATAGTTTTGTTTGGTTGTGGTATCAGGGTAATGCCAGCCTCATAAAATGAGTTGGGAAGTGTTCCCTCCTCTCCTATTCTTTTGGAAGATTATGTGAAGAATTAGTATTAATTGTTTTTGAAATGTTTAGTAGAATTCAGTAGTAAAGCCATTTGGGCCTCTGGTATGTAGAGCCTAGACATTTCTTTGAGGGTATTTTTATTTTTTTATTTTTTTATTTTATTTTTATTTTAAAGATTTTATTTATTTATTTGAGAGAGAGAGAATGAGAGAGAGCGAGTACATGAGAGGGGGGAGGGTCAGAGAGAGAAGCAGACTCCCTGCTGAGCAGGGAGCCCGATGCGGGACTCGATCCAGGGACTCCAGGATCATGACCTGAGCCGAAGGCAGTCGCTTAACCAACTGAGCCACCCAGGCGCCCTGAGGGTATTTTTATTACTGATTTAATCTCTTTACTGGTTATAGGTCTGTTCAGATTGTCTGTTTCTTCTTGAGTCAATTTTGGTAGTTGGTGTCTTTCCAGGCATTTGTCCATCTCATTTATCTAATTATTTGGTGTACAACTGTCATTTTACTTTTTTTCTATGTGCTTCATGTCTTTTTTGTTTCTCCATTCCTCCTTTACTACTTGTTTTTACATTAGGTGAATATTTTCTAATGAAGCATTTACATTTATTTAATGATTTCTTCATCATATTTTTTAAGTGTTTTGGGGGATTTTTTTAGTGGTTGCTCTAGGGTTTACCAGATAATCGTATCAGAATTAGCTTCAGATTTACACTAGCTTAATTCCAGTGATACATACATCCTATATATCTATATATATATATAGATCCTATATCTATATATACCCACATATCCTTTCCCTTTCCACCTTTTTTGTAGACTATTTTATATATATATATCAAAATTATATATATATTAAAATTACAAACCCAACAATACATTGTTGTTATTACTTTACCACCTGTGGTCATTTCCTCAGCCCATTACAGCTTTGCTTCCATCCACCTCCTTTGTGCTGTTATTGGCAAGTATACTACACATAGATTACGTTTGTATGTTATAGGCCCAACAGTACATTATATACGTTATTTTATACAATTGCTTTTTAAATCAGTTATAAGAAGAGAAAAATACTCATTTCTGTCTTTTATAATTGTATAATTACCTTTCCCAGTGCTCTTTTTTTTTTTTCATGTAGATTTGATTAGTGTCTGAGGCCATTTGCTTTCGGCCTGAAGAACTTTCTTTAGTATTTCTTGTAAGGCAGGTCTTTGAACAACATCTCCAATTTGCATGTACCTGGGAAAGTCTTTATTTCACCTTCATATTTGAAATAGCCACTTTGAAATACCCAGCTGTGCTGGATACAGGATTCTTAATTGACAAGTTTTTTCTTTGAGCACTTAGTATGTTATCCCACAGCCTCTGGCCTTCACAGTTTCTGCAGAGAAGACAGCTGTTAATCTTATTGGAGTTTCCTTGTATAAGTCCTTTTTCTCTTGCAGCTTTCAAGATTTTCTCCTTGTCTTCGAATTTCAGCATCTTTACTGTTTCTATTTGTGGATCTCTGTATTTATCTTCCTTGAAGTTTATTGAGCTTCCTGAATGTCCAGGCTATTGTTTTTCAACAAATCCAGAAAGTTTCAGCTACTATTTTTTTTAAATATTTTTTCTCTCTCCTCTCCTGGTATTCCCATTACACCTGTACACTTAATGATTTCCCACATTTTTCTGAGGCTCTGTACATTTTTCTTTCTATTCTTCAGCTTGCATCATTTCTATTATTCTATCTTCAAGCAGGCTAATTCTTTCTTCTGCCGGTTTGAATCTACTCTGAGCCGCTCTAGTGAATTTATTTCAGTTATGGTACTTTCCAATTCCAGGATTTTCATTCTGTTCTTTTCTATAATTCCTATCTCTTTACTGATCTTCTCTACTTGATGTGAAAATGTCATTATACCTTCATTCTTTAATCATGTTTTCCTTTAGTTCTGTGAACGTATTTGTAATGGCTATTTGAAACCTTTTCTGCTAAATCTGACATCTGCTCGCTCTCACAGGCAATTTCTACTGCTAGCCTTTTTTCCATCGGATGGGTCATTTCCCTGTTTCTTTACATGCCTCATAATTTTTTTTTTTAAGATTTTATTTATTTATTTGACAGAGAGAGAGACAGTGAGAGAGGGAACACAAGAAGGGGGAGTGGGAGAGGGAGAAGCAGGCTTCCTGCTGAGCAGGGAGCCCGATGTGGGGCTCGATCCCAGGACCCTGGGATCATGACCTGAGCCGAAGGCAGATGCTTAACAACTGAACCACCCAGGCGCCCCACATGCCTCATAATTTTTTGCTGGAAACTGGACATTTTAGGTAATACATTATCTAAATAATATAGATACCGGATTGGTTCTCCCCACCCCAGCCCCAGGGCTTGTTATTGGTATTTGCTTGTTTATTTAGTGATGGGCTGGAATGTTTTAGCGAAATCTATTTCTTTCACACAGTGTTAAGGCCTATGATGTTGTTCCTCAGAGAGGCACAAATTTGGTTATGGCCACAGTCATCCTGGAGTGACAGTGGTTTTAGTAGGAGGGCTCTTTCTCTTCCCCTGATCACACCCAGCTGTTAAACTCCATTAACTGTGTTTTACTGTTCTATTATTTTCAACCATGCCCTGGGGCATAACATGCTCTACAAAATAATCCAATCAAAGGTGGCTCTTTTGAGGGAACAGTTTATTCAATCCCATGAGGGCTCTTCCCAGCCGTCTTTACTTTGATTCTCTCCTGCCAACTAGCTGGCCTACAATTTAGGCTGTATCTTCACTAAATTCATAATCTCCTCCCAATTGCCCTTCACCAAATCCTCCAGTTTTTAAAAGTTCCCTTAGGCATAAACTTCACATTTTGTTGCAAATGAATTAACTGCCTTTGGGAAGAGAGCAGGAGCTACAGGTTTTAAAGCCGCCTTCTCCCTCCAGGTAAAATCTCTGAGTCCTTGGTGGAAGGGGGGGGCGGGGGGGGCCGGCAGGGGACACCAGCCTGGGATTTTCTCAGTTTGCCTCCTCTGGCATGGAACCACCATTGCACAAGCTGTGTCTGGGACGAGAGCAACCGGGGCCCCAGTAGTCTCAGTGTGCCATACCCAAGGCACAGCTCCCATTCTGTGAGTAGGAGCTGGATAGAAGAAGAAGACTCAGTATTTCAACTATACACACCTGGGACTGTCTGAGCAACAAGTAGGCTTGAGACAGGATAAGAAACACTGACGTCCTGCTCCTCCTGGGAAGAAAGTAGTCTGACAGGGAGCTAGGGGTAGAGGGAGCCCTGTGTTCTGGCTTGCAGCAGTCTTGAGTGGAATCTCCACCTTGGGGAGTTTGGAAGTGGGGAGGGAGGTAGTAGCCTTAATTCAAATACTATAGACTTGCCTTTCTTAGCAAATTTTCACAGATTTTCTTGAATGGATGTTTATTCATTTGATGAATGTTTGCCCTTGGGACCATTTCCAGAGGGTTTAAATAGTTAAGAGTTTTTTGAAGTAATTTTCACCAGCCTTACAGGCGAGCACAGTCAATGACACTCCTCACGCTGTCATGCTGGCAGTGAATCCTAAGGCTGCTTTTGTGCTATAATAGTTGAGCTGAAGAGCTAAGTGGGTGTAACAGAGATCCTATGGCCTGCAAAGCTGAAAATATTTACTATGTGGCCCTTTACAGAAAAAGTTTGTCAACCCCTGACTTAGGTCACTGCTCCCAATGCTGCTGTTTCACAGACCACACTTTGGACTAGCAAGGACTTAAATTACTTGAGAGGCAGTACTATTTTGGCTAAAAGCTTGACTTAAAACCCCACTTTGCCACTTACTGGATATATGGTTTGGCGTACCTACCTCATTGGGTCGTTGTGAGAATTAAATGCATGAGCGTCTGACACTTAGAATATATTCAACAAATAATAACTGTTATCATCATGATGTAAACTGCATGAAAAGTAAGTGTTAGTCATCAACTCTTTCTTTAAAGGCTTTTCTTCCAGAAAACGAAAGCTTTTGGAAAAGGGAAGGAAGTATAGCCTTTCCAATATACAAGATGCAACTTTTAATACCTGGGGCACATAATACTATCTAATAAAGTAAAAAAAAAAAAAAAAAAAAAAGCCCATAGAGCCTGACACTGAAAACCAGAATTCGCCACCACGGATGCTTCCAGCCTCTTGCAGTAACAATGAATGAAAACCTTCAGGAAGTGCTTCCAAACCCAAAAGCCCTATGAAGAAAGGGCAGCAATTATCTTTAACATGAGGATTTGGGCCTAGATGGCTCCTTCCGGTTCTGGTCGGCTCTGTCTATACTCAGGGACGGTAGAAGCTGAATCCCTCAAGCTTCCACCTTGACTGTCACCGCGGCAGGGGCGCCCCAGTTGGTGCCCGACCCACAGCAGGACCCGGAGAGCGGGGATTCCGCCGGATTCCGCCCGGCTCCCCCTTGCCACAGCCCGTCGGGGCTGCCAGCCGGTTACCTCGCAGTTGAACTCCATCTCGGCGTCCATGGTGACGATCCGCACGGTGAACGTCTTGGGCTGCTTCCTCTTGAGCGAGCTGAAGCTCATACGGGAAGCGATGGCCCCGGCCATGGCGCGGGGCTCAGGCCCGGGACCCTCGCGCCCCGAGGCCTGCGCTCTGGACCTGTTAGCCCCCCTGGAGGAGCCGCACAGGCCTCAGGGCCACCATGGTAGCCAACTGGCCGGCCTGGGAGCTCTCTGGTCGGCGCAGGCCCCCAGCGGCCAGCATGGGCCGTGAGGACCCTGCCCCGGGAGCGTAAAGGGGAGTTGGGGGACGGGCCCTTACGGCCACGGGGACGAAACACTAGACAAGACCGACGGGGTGGGCTCGGCCCGGTGCTCACGGACTCGGGCCGGGGACGCTGGGGACGCCGGGGACGCCCCGGGACGGGGCCCCTCGACGGCAGCGGCCCAGCCCCCGCGCGCCTCTCAGCGGCCGATGGAGGTCTCGGGGCCGCGCTGCGGCCAGGCGCGCACGTGCGCGCGTGGCTGTCACCGTCCTCTCTCCGCGCGCCCGCGGGAATCGTCCCCTCCCCACAGACCCCGGCCTGCTCCCCGCCCCGCCCTCAGGCCCCCAGATCATCACACATAGCGCAACCGAACCGGCGGCTGCCGCCCGGACTCTGCCATTGGCTAAGAACCCCTAGGGAGGCGGGACTTTCCCCTCCCTCCGCCCTACTTCAGAAAGACCCCACCAATTGGAAGTTCCGCTGTGATTGGAGGCGCGGGCCTGGGCTCGGCGTTGAGTGGCCAAAGCGGCAGTCACTCCGAACGCTTTTGTTCGCATGGAGTACGCCTACTCTAGCAAGACTGGTTGAGGAATCGGAACCCGGCGCTCCTTCTTCGGGGAACCACGTAGAGGCTGGTACCCAGTTGCGGGTGGGTCAGTGGGGGACTGAGCTTCGGGCCAAATACGCGCCGAGGTGTGGCGCCCCAGGTGTTCGGACACCCGGCGGATAATCCTCCTTGACACTTAATTGCGTATACTGACCTCTGTGTTTCTCAAACTTTTAAATCACGTGGAGGCTGCTTAGGTTGCCGGCGCTCTCCCCCAGATCCTTCTGCTTCTCTTGGGGAGAAATTGTATTATTACCAAGGAAGGATAATAATTGTACCTACCTCGTGGGGTTGTTGAGGAATTTAAGGAAGTTAATACATATAAAGCTTTAGAACGGTGGCTGGCACATACTAAATTGAATCCTATGAAATTGCTGTTTTTGTAGGTAAAAAATGGTCGAAAAATGAAAGCTTTTCTCATTTTGTACTCTGACTTCCATTTTCAAACCATATATGTTTTTTCTTTATTTTTTAAGTGTCATCAAGCTATAGTGGATGTGTTGTGAGGTGGGGGAGTATATAGCTTTCTGTATTTAAAAAATAAATCCTACTTTTAAATAACTCTTAATGGTTGAGTAGAGACAATTTCCTCTGTTTTGACTGAAGAGTAAGCAGTCCTTAAATGTTAACCATCGTTAGCATCACCTCCCCTACAGATGGGAAAAATGAGAAGCTCAGCAGGAGAGAGCCACCTACTATTATGTAGATAGCGAGAAGCAAAGATGGGACTCAAAACCCAGATTTATCCCACCCAGAGCTTGCTGGCATTACCATTTCACTGCCCTGCTTCCCTAAGTGTGGCTGCCAAGTTGCTCCCTGTGTAGCCCTCCCAAACCACGAACTGTCATTCTGGAGCACTCAGCAGACACTGTTGCTGTAACTATACCATAGTATAAATCTAGATCTCCACAGGCCCCTGTGGTGCCATGAATCACCAGCATATGCTGGCCCATCCAGCAAAGGTGCTGTGGGGGAACTTTATATCCTGTCTACTGACTGCTAGCAAATTCTCCCCACCAAAATGATTGTTCAGGGTAGTGTGGGCTTGGAGTGAGAATGTCTTCATTTTAATTGCTTCAGTTCTTCCCCGTAGGTGGGAGAATCAGGGTGGATTCTCCTAAGGGCCCCCCACAGGGACAACAAATCAGGGCTTTAAACCAGGGCCAGGACTGCTGACAAAAAATAAGTGATTCTGGGATCCTACTGAGGAGTAGAAAAGGCTGTAGATCAGACAGCAGGGGTAAAAATGACATTGATGGCCAGTAATAGCTCCTTTTTATGGAAGGCTTACTAGGTGCTAGGCACTGGGCTAATTGGCCAAAGATGCCAAATTTAAACATTCTTGGGGAGACACACACGTAGATATATGGGTCTGGATCTCAGAAGGGAGGCCTGGACGAGGACTAAAAATAGATGTAATGGAATATTATGCTGGCATTAAAAGCGCCATTCACAAAAAACAAACACAAATGATAATAGTACCTACCAGATAAGGGCTTGAGAAGGAATAATTCAAGCAGAGCTCATTAAGAAAGATCTGGGGGTTCCTGACTGGCTCAGTCAGTAGAGCATGCAACTCTTTTTTTTTTTTTTTTTTTTAAGATTTTATTTATTTATTTGAGAGAGGAGAGAGAGAGCACAAGTGAGGTGAGGGGCAAAGGGAGAAGCAGACTCCCCGCTGAGCAGGGAGCCTGATGCGAGGCAGATCCTGGGACTCCAGGGTCATGACTTGAGCTGATGGCAGGTGCTTAACCAACCAAGCCACCCAGGCGCCGTGAGCATATAACTCTTGATCTTGGGGTTGTGAGTTTGAACCCCACATTGGGAGATAGAGTGTACTTAAAAATATATATGTTTTTTTTTTAAATAATTAAGGGGCCCCTGGATGGCTCAGTGGGTGGAGCATGTGACTTTTGATCTCGGGGTCATGAGTTCAAGCTCCAAGTTGGGGTTAGAAATTACATAAAAAAATAAAATATCAAAAAAAAAGAAAGTTCTGGACACACAGACACCAGTTAGTAAATACTTGTTGAATGAAGAAATAAAGGACACGAGGAAATACTGAATGGTCTCACCTATGGGAACGGTATGAATAGCTACAATATATTATGTGCTTACCATATAAGGTACTCTGCAAAGGGCTTTGCATGCTTTATTTCTTTTGATCTTTATCAAAACCCTACTTGGTAGGTACTATATCCCCAGTTTACACATGAGGAAACTGGCTAAGGCTGAAAGAAGGTAATTTACCCAAGATCATAACCGGAAGAGATGAAATTTGCATCCAGCATGTTTTTTATCTAGATTTCACCTTAGTTACATTTTTGTTCCTCCATTCTTCCTGAAGATCAGTGGCTCTCAAAGTGAGGTCCATTCCCTCCAGGAGACATTTGGCAATATCCAAAGATTTCTTTTGGTTGTCACAAGTAGGGGATGTTCCTGTACTCCATGGTAAAGGCTGAGGATGCTGTTAAACATCTCACAATGCACAAGACAACCTCCCACAACAAAGAATTATGCAGCCCAAAGTATCAATAGTGCCCAGCTAAAGAAATCCTTCTTAGAGCAATTATTCTTTTTTTTTTTAAGGATTTATTTATTTATTTGAAAGAGAGGGAGAGAGTACAAGCGGGCGGGGTAGAGGAAGAGGGAGAGAGAATCTCAAGCAGATTCCATGCTCAGCTAACCCTAAGATCACAACCTGAGCTGAAACCAAGAGTGGGTGCTTAACTGACTATGCCACCAAGGTGCCCCTAGGGCAATGATTCTTTAACTGCTTTTGTGGATTTTTTTTTTTTAAGTCAAAAACACTCTATCAAGAATCTGATGAAACCAGTGGACTTTCTCCACATAGGAATACACACACACATACACATGCACAAAATTTTAGAAGGTTCATGAAAAGACTCCTCCAAAGCATATGGTAAGCCCCAGATTAAATCAGCTCATCACCAAGACTGAATCAACTCATACCAGATACTGCATGTGAATGCTAGATTATAACCTGTCTGCCAAAAATTGGACTTTGTTGTTTCTGGAATTACTTTTACTGTATTTGGCATGAAGCCAGTGTCCTGCACAAGGGTGTTATAAGAAAAAGCCCTGTGGAACTCTGTCTTTAGTAGAGATTTAGCCGACAGAGATACACACAGCATCCTTTCTATGAAGACTCACAAGAGAAGTATCTCTTAACTCTAGCATTTATATTTCTCATGGGAGACTGGTTTGCTTTTTATTTTTTTAATAACGTTCATTGTGTTTTCCTTATCTCATAAGTAATCCTATGCGTTACAAAAAAGAAATAGAAAGTGCAGATAAGCAGTGTGGTAGGCATAATTCTAAAATGTCCCCCATGGGTAGCTCAGTCGTTAAGTGTCTGCCTTCAGCTCAGGTCATGATCTCGGGACCCTGGGGCTGAGCCCGGAGTCAGGCTCCCTGCTCAGTGGGCAGTCTGCTTCTCCCTCTCCCTCTGCCCCTCCCCCTGTTCATGCTCTCTCTAGCTCTCTCACTCAAATAAATAAATAAAATCTTTTAAAAAAATTAAAAATTTTTTTAAAAAGTAAAAAATAAAATGTCCCCCATTGATCTACAGACTTGTACAATCCTCCCCCTTGGCCATGGGCAAGACCAATGGATATGATGGGATATTATTCCTGTGATTATGTTGCTTTATACGGCAAAGGGGATTTTTGCAGATGAAACGCCTTAATCAGTTGTGTTCATCAAAAGAGAGATTATCCCAGGAGGATACTGAACTAATCAGGTGAACTCTTTTTTTTTGTTTTTAATTCCAGTATAGTTAACATATAGTGTTATATTAGTTTCAGGTGTACAATATAGTGCCAGGTGAACTCTTTTTTTTTTATTCAAAAGAGAGAAAACAGAGAGGGGAGGGTGGGTGGGCAGACGGACAGGGACAAGTAGACTGTGCACTGAGCACAGAGCCCGATGAGGGTCTCGATGCGGAGTTCAATTCCATGACCCTGAGATTATGACCTGAGCCGAAATCAAGAGTCGGACACTTAACTGACTGAGCCACTCAGGTGCCCCTCAGGTGGACTCTTAAAAGGAGATTTAGGGGGGCGCCTGGGTGGCTCAGTCGTTAGGCATCTGCCTTCGGCTCAGGTCATGATCACGGGGTCCTGGGATCGAGCCCCACATCGGGCTCCCTGCTCAGCGGGAAGCCTGCTTCTCCCTCTCCCACTCCCCCTGCTTGTGTTCCCTCTCTCACTGTGTCTCTCTCTGTCAAATGAATGGATAAAATCTTTAAAAAAAAAAAAGGAGATTTAGGGTTCAAAGATAAAGGAAGTCTGAGACATGAGTTCCTCTTGACCTGGAAAAAAGCAAACATCCATGCTGTGAGCTGCTTATAGGACCTCATAGCAAGAAACTCTGGGTGGCCTCAGGGAGTGGAGAGTGGT
Source organism: Halichoerus grypus (assembly GCF_964656455.1). Taxonomy (NCBI): domain Eukaryota; kingdom Metazoa; phylum Chordata; class Mammalia; order Carnivora; family Phocidae; genus Halichoerus; species Halichoerus grypus. Next base: position 73,339,302 of record NC_135724.1, read on the forward strand.
CCCATCTGACAGCTAGCAAGAAAACAAGGACTTCAGTCCCACAACCACAAGGAGCTTAGTTCTGCCAACAACCGAGTAAGCTAGGAAGAAGGATCCTGAGCTCCAGGGGAGAACCATGGAATGGCTGACAATTTGATTGCAGCCTTGTGAAACCCTGCACAGAAGATCATGCTAAGCCATGCCTGGATTCCAGACCCATGAACACCGTCAGATAAAAAATGTAATTACCACTAAATGTGTGGTAATTTGTAAATACAGCAGTAGGAAATCGATATGGGCAGAGAGAAACAAACAAAATTTAATGAAATGTTTTATTTCAAAATAAAAAAATAGGGGCACCTGGGTGGCTCAGTCGGTTAAGTGGCTACCTTCGGCTCAGGTCATGATCCCAGGGTCCTGGGATTGAGCCCCACATCGGGCTCCCTGCTCGGCGGAGAGCCTGCTTCTCCCTCTCCCTCTGTCTGCCACTCTGCCTACTTGTGCTCTCTATCTCTGTTAAATAAATTAAAATCTTTAAAAAAATAAAAATAAAAAAATAGGGGCACCGGGGTGGCTCAGTCATTAAGTGTCTGCCTTCGGCTCAGGTCATGATCCCAGGTTCCTGGGATCAAGCCCCACATCGGGCTCCCTGCTCAGCGGGAAGCCTGCTTCTCCCTCTCCCCCTCCCCCTGCTGTGTTCCCTCTCTCACTGTGTCTCTCTCTGTCAAGTGGATAAATAAAATCTTAAAACACACACACACACACACACACACACACACACACACACACGAAGAATGGAGATTTAAATAAAATATTTTTTTAAATAAATAAATAAATAAATAAATAATTTAATTTAATATTTTTTTTAAAAAGAAACTGAGCAAACTAAGAGGTTCTGGCCTGTCTTGGTCACCTGGCCCAGGTGATCTGGGACCTAAGACTTCTGAGGCCATGGGCAGGAACCAGTGTTCCAAGGTGCCATCCTGAGGCACTGAACCTGAAGGCAGGCAGCCTGCAGGGAACAACTCCTATCTGAAATAACAGCAGGAAAGGAATAGAGAACAGCTTAGGAAATCACTAGTACTCATCCTGCTCTCTTTGGGCCTGGAACTGAAGATCTTTGGATTTTCCCAGGACGTCCCTTGTGCTGTTAGAGAGGCAGGCAGACCTGAGTTGGAATTTCTACTTTTCTGTGACCTTGGGCAACTTAGCTTCTCTGAGCTTCAGTTACCTCATCTGTAAAAATGGGCATTAATAATAAATGCTTTGACGTGTTTAAGAGCCCTTTTAAAAATAAGAATTGATATTTATTGAGCACCCTTTATGTCTAAGGTGCTGTGTGGCCTTGAAAAGGTTTTTATCATCTCTGGACCTCCATTTTATCATCACTTAAAATGGAAGAATAGAAAATGGGATTGCAAGTAGCAAAACCTCAGAGCACACATTTATTGCACTTTTACTGAGTGATCATTTCTGTACCCATGCATTCTCATTGAGTTCTCATGGTTAAATAGGTTATTATGCCCATGAGACAGTTAAGACAACTGAAGTACCCAAAGCTAACTTACTGGCCAAAGCCACACAGCCTAACAGAGAGACCAGCCAGGTTTCTAGCTCTGGGCCCATAGTCTTCCAATGATAGCATGCTGCTGGTAGCAAACATGCCTTTGTCTACAGCAGATACTGACAAATGACTGTTTTCTGGCCTAAAATTTATAATCTTGCTTAACTGGCCTTTGATGCTGTTTCTGTGTTCCTCACTGCGGTAGATACTTTTGAATCTCAAGCTAACAGTATGTATTAGCTTCCTAGAGCTGCTGTAACAAAATAACACAAACCAGGTGGCTTGGAACAACAGAAACGTATTGTCTCACAGCTCTGGAGGCTAGAAATCCAAGATCCAGAAGTCAGCAGGGCCCAGCTCCCTCTGAAACCTGGAGGGGAGGCTCCTTCTTTGCCTCTTCCAGCTCCCAGTGTCCCCAGATGTTCACTGGCTGGTGGCGACATCACTCCAGCCTGTACACAGCCTCTCCTTGTGTCTGTACATCATCTTCCCTCTGTGCATGCCTGTCCTGTGTCCAGATTTCCCTTTTCTATGCGACACTGGTCTTGTTGGATTGGGACCCACCCTAATGACCTCATTTTAACCTGATTACCTCTGTAAAGACCTTATTTCCAAATAAGGTCACATTTTGAGGGACTGAGATTGGGACTTCGGTATCTCCTATTTAGGGGACATGAATGGGCAAAACACTCTTGTTTCTTCTTTACTGTCACACTCTCTATGCTTCTGACACTATATCTGGGGCTTTTTCACACCAAACAATTCTCTGGGACACCAGCTGGATGGCCTACAATTCAACTCAATTCTGGCACTAACTAGAGTTAGTGCAGATCCTACAGGTTAAGGACACAGTCCCATGAGACTACTCCTCCTTCAGACACCAATCATAAGTCCTGGTTGTCATCTGTACTTCTAACTTACTGGCTACAAATTGGGGTTCCTGTGACCTCCTCCTTAGACTTGGTAATTTGTTAGAATGGCTTGCAGAATTCAGAGGAACACTTGGGCTGTTTTATTATATAATAAAGGATACAGATGAACAGCAAAATGAAGAGGAATATAGGACAAAGTCAGGAAGGATCCAGGGAGCAAGAATTTCTGCTTCCGTAGAGTTGGGGATACACCACTTTCCAAACATATGGATATGTTCACCAACCTGGAAGCTCTCCGAACCCACTACTTTTGGAATTTTTATGGCAGCTTCATCTTGTAAGTAGGCATGATTGGTCATTAAGTCAACCCCCAGTCCCTCTCCCCTTCCAGGAGGAAGGGGGTTGGGGCTCAAAGTTCCAAGCTTCTAATGATGGCTTCATCTTTCTGATGACCCACCCCATCCAGTATCCCACAAAAGGCATTGCCTCATTAGAACAAAAGATGTTCCTATCACCCTGGAAATTCCAAGGGATTTAAAGAGCTCTGCGTCAGGAACCAGGGTCAAAGGCCAAATATTTGAACAAAAGGTGCTGGTAGCACTCTTATCACTTAGGAAATAACACGGGTTCTAGGAGCTTTGTGCCAGGAACAGATGAAATATATACTTTTCTATAATTTCACAGGACACAATTCAACCCGTAAGAATTCCCTTCCAAGAGCAGGTTCGAGGAGCATCATTTATGCCAGTATAGCCAGGGAGGTCCAGGAAAGTCACATTTTTCAGGAAGGATGCCTTCTATAAACTTCACATGATTCAAAACTTCATATTCCAAGACCAGTTTTCCCCCAGGAATGAATGTAAAGTTGGTGATGGAATGGGCTTGCACAGCTCATAAATCTACAACCGTCTTACTGTATTTTTGCTTTTGATGCTGCTTTGTATCTTTGCAGCATTACCTCTACCTGTGGGGACTCTTCTAAATTAACAGCACCACCTCTCGAGGAGGTGATTCAGTCTTCTTTGTACTGTTTTATCACATCCGGTATCTACTCCAAAGGTATTGATTTGGGGTGTGTTTTTCAGCACTAGTATCTCTACTTGGTAAATGTTTGAATGATGTTGTTATAGCTTTTTAAAGTGGTTTGTAATGACAGTTAATGTCAAAATAACAGCTTAATGGGCACAAAAAGCAGTTGCTAGGGTCCAAAGCACGTCAACAACAGCGTGATTTGCTCCATAAGGATGCAGAAGGTGGTCATTTGCTTTCCCCACTGAAGTGGTGCCACCGTGTGGCAGTGGCATAAACAGGTTTTCATTCATTCTATCCCCGGTGGCTTTGAAGTTGTTCAACACCTAAGGAGTAAAAATGTTTTCTTTTTCTGGCATTTGTGTGAATTCCAGTTTACACATGGAGTGGCATTCTGTTAACATTTTTGTGTACTGTGTCAGAGTCACATAATTCATATCTGCAGATGATGCCTACTACAGAATGGCTGGAACTTGGCAGTGTGGCTCGTGCCCTAGCTGAAACATAAAAGCTTTCTTGTCCCTGTCCCTCTTGTTTGGGGTCTCAAGGAGCTAGGGGATGCATTTCTCAGAGAGGAGTTGGGCCTGAGCATAAAAGCCCATCAATAAGGAACAGGCGACACTGTCACAGCTGGGTAATTTGTCTCTTTGCTCTTCTGCAGCCCATTTGGTGATGATGTATTTGTCCCAGAGAATAGATGATGGCAGGTTTGTTCATATTTTACACTTATGAACCTGCCTGTTCCTCTCCACCTGGCTCTGGCCATTTGTCTTTGTCCCTGGCTCCTCTCATTTCATTTCACAGATTGGGCAGCAGGCCTTGGCCATGAGTTATGAAGGTGGATGCTGTGCAGGCAACTTTGGGAAAGGAGAAGAGATGGGTCAGCTCTCTGCAGAAAGGGGAGGGATGGACAGTCTGGGAGAAAGAGCGGTCACAGACTCAGTGGTGGGCAGGAAGGGAGCTCGAGAGGAAGGGGAGGGAGAGATCTTCGGACAGAAGACAATGATGCTGGGGAGGCCTGCTCACAGAAGATGGTTTGGAATGCTAAGTCCAATCCCAATAATTAAGCTGGGCCTAGTACAAAACCTAATCATGGTAGCCGTCCTCCCAGGTGGCCCCCATGACTCTTGAATCTTGGTATTTACACCCTTGCAAAGCCCCCTCCCACGCTGAGCAGGGCCGACATATGTAACCCATGGGACATGCAGAAATGACAAAGTGTGACTTCCAAGGTCACAAGAGTCCTTGAAGTTTCCACTTTACTCTCCCTTGGATCACTTGGTTGGGGGGAAGCCCGCTGCTATGTGGTAAAGACACCCAAGCAATGCCTGGAGAAGTCCATGGAGAAGGAACTGAGGCCCCTGGCCAACAACCAGCACTCACTTGCCAGGTGTGTGAGCAACCTACTTGGAAGCAGATCCCACAGCCCCACTCAAGCCTTCAGATGACCACAGCCCAAGCTGACATATATATCTATATATTAATAAATATATATTTTGATAAATATATATTTTAATAAATATATAGATATATATGTCTAATATATATATTAGTTTATTTATTTATTTAAATAATCTCTACACCCAATGTGGGGATCAAACTCACAAACCCAAGATGAAGAGTCCATGCTCTTCCAACTGAGCAAGCCAGGTGCCCCACCAAGCTGACATCCTGATTGCAGCATTGTGGGAGACCCTGAGCCAGAACCAGTCCAGTTAACTACTCACTCCTGAATTTCTGACCCATTTGGAACCATGTGAGATAATGATTGTTTGTTGTTTCAAACTGCTAGATTTTGAGGGTAATTTACTCCAGAGTAATTGGAAATGGTCTAATTCCTTATTTGTAGAATTGTTGTCCAACATCTACCTGGTTTGCTGCCCAGAATGCACAGTCCATGGGTCAGGGACACACTCATACCAGATGCTCAGTTAACCAGGATTGCATGTCACTGAATGCCACAAAGAGAGCCCCTGTGCCCTACTCCTTCAAGCAAGGTAAGTGGAGTTAGTTAAGCAAGGAAAAGATTCTGCGATGAAGTGGATATGTGTTGTGAGGAGAGGGACAGGGCCACATTTAGGATGACCAAATCTCCTGGTTTCCCTGGGATAGATGGGTTTCCTGAATGGGAGGTCTTCCAGTGCAAAAACTGGGAAAGTCTAGGGTAAACTGGAATGAGTTGGTCACCCTAGCTAGGGTTGGGTTTGGGGTCTCGAAGCTGCACTTCCAGTAAGCTGCCATACTGTGGTTCATATGACATGGGGAAGAAGATCCATCTCCCATCTCTCCTGGTCAGGGGTGGGAGCATGCTCCTGGAACCACCCAGTGTTATCCTCTTGCCCCACTTAAGTGGGTGGAGATGGGGAAACCCTCTTGGAAATGTCAGCCCGAGGAGGCTGCAGGTCAGCCCTCCCTCCTTTTCCCAGCAGAGGTGGCCAGAAACATCTGGAATTTGGTGAAGACGCTCACCCTAGACTAGGAGGGCTAGCCCCTTCCTAGAATTACCCTCAAAATCTAGCAGTTTGAAACAATAAACAATCATTATCTCACATGGTTCCAAATGGGTCAGAAATTCAGGAGTGAGTAGTTAACTGGACTGGTTCTGGCTCAGGGTCTCCCACAATGCTGCAATCAGGATGTCAGCTTGGTGGGGCACCTGGCTTGCTCAGTTGGAAGAGCATGGACTCTTCATCTTAGGTTTGTGAGTTTGATCCCCACATTGGGTGTAGAGATTATATAATTAATTAATTAATTAATTAATTAATAAGCCAGTCCACGGGTTCTGGCTTCCCATGGTTTCATTACCAAATGCCCTCTACCACATGGTCAATGTATTGTTCTGCAGCCTCTGTTGGCATAATTCAGTCACAGGTCACCAAGCCTGCCTGCTCCATTGTTGGAGAGGTATTCTTTGTACTGAGAAGCTGCCTCAACAGCTTTGATTATGCTAAACATTTCTAACCTGTTTCTTCCTGGCTGCCTTCTCACATACTAGGCACACATTGCTTTCTCTGCCTAAGGTTCCCCTTGCCTTTCTCTTCTTCTTCTTTTTTTTTTTTTTAAAGATTTTATTTATTTATTTGGCAGAGAGAGAGAGAGAGAGAGAGCACTTGCACAAGCCAGGGGAATGGCAGGCAGAGGCAGAGGGAGAAGCGGGGCACAATCCCAGGACCCTGGATCATGACCTAAGCCAAAGGCAGACACTTAACCAACTGAGCCTCCCAGGTGCCCCTTGTGCTCTTCTTTGTTAACACAGAGAGCAGGCCTCAGGCTCACAGCCTTCTGCCTTAGCTGCAAGGCAGTGGCCACAGTGTTGTGTCCACCACATTTATTTTGATGGTTCTGCCTATTTACGACAATTGATCCAGGTTTTCCATTTATCATGAGGATAGAGTTTCCTTTTTAAATAAATCACACATATAATACATGTTCCTTTAGAAAACAGAGGGAAAAAAATCATAGTGCAAGCTTTACTTCCTTACAGAAGTCATTACTGACCCTCAAGTGTATATAGGATCTCCCTTTTTCTCTTCCCCACGCATTGTAAGTCCTCACACCTCCCCATATTTCTTCATAGTCTGCACTGTAATTGGCAAAATACTTTTGTGTACATTTTTCACTTATTCAGTAAATATTTAATGTATCAGGCAGGAGAAGTGAGGGGAGAGCAGCCTAAAGCATCTGTCTGAAAGGGCTCAAAGTCAGTGTTGATTTGATTTTGTTTCCCTTACCAGACCTCAAGTCCCAAAAGGGCTGGGGGCTTGTCCTGTCCACCTTTAATGTCTCAGAGCTTAACACAGGTGATAGCCAGGCTGACTCAGTATTTGCTGAAGGATTAACAAAATTAATGCCTGCCCTCCGCTCCCCGCTGCCAAGCATACCAGGAGGGGGCCACCGGTCAGTGGTCAGTGGGTGGATATTCCTTTGGGGGTGTGCATGCAAGTATCTATGCATGCACCCAGGGACCTGGGCCCCTCGTGGAGTCTGCAAACTCCCTGCTCTTGCTGAGGTGTGTGACGTGGGGGATTGTGGACTGAGAGGGGATTAGTTTGGAAGGCAGGCAAAGGAGTCAGGGCAGGGCCAGGAGAAGGCATGGGGCCCAGGATGCCCAGGTAGAGATGGTAAAACGGTATAAAGATAGAAAAGGAGATGGAGAGGAAATGTACTGGTGGCCCAGAGCCTGGTCCAACTGTATTCAATTGTTAGGGGTTTGTTCCTTTGATAATGTGCTAAATACTGCCTGTGGATCCTTCCTCCCCAGAAAAAAGCACAATTTCAGGGGGCCTACTGACTGACCCTCTGCCAACTAATCTTGAGTGCCCAATTAAGAACCCTAGTATCAATGTTCGACGCTCCCATTTTACCGAGGTGGACACTGGGGCCCAGAGTGGGCAAAGGCCTTGGTCAAGGTGACAGAGCAAGTGAGTACCGGAGCTGCAGGGACTCTGAGGACAGGAAACTGTGTTCAGCTCAGCCTTTGTGGAGTTGGGGGATGCCCGGCGGCAACGCCCACCTGAATGCTTGCGGGAGGAGGCGGGCCAGCCGGGTGGGGCGGGGCGTGGGGCTTACTCAGGCCCCGCCCTGCCGCCGGGTTCGGGGGCGGGACCTTTCTCCAACCTGCGCCGCTCCAACATGGCTCCGCGGCTGTGCAGCATCTCTGCGGCGGCGCGGCGGCTGCTGGGGGGCCCAAGGCCCGGCGCCGCGGACATTGCGGCTGCTGCGCGGTGAGAGCCGGGCCGAGGGTGGGGGGAGCGGCGCGCGCGCGCGGGGGGTGCGGGTGCGGGGGCCAGGGTCTGGGTCTGGGGATGGGCAGACTCCGGCTTGGAATCTATGGGTTAGAGGCGGGGGCAAGATCTAGGCCTGGGGAGGAGCTCTCGGCAAAGAATGGGAGAGATGGTAAGATATGCGTAGGGTCTTTGTCCTAGTGGGTACTTGGCTCTGGGCACAGAATGAAAGATGGGGTGAATGAGAGGGGCATGTCCTGGGCCCTGGAGAGTGGGAACGGGGCAGAGGGCAGGAGTGGCTCCTTCTTTAGGCCTTTGGGACGATTGTGAAATAGCACCCACTGGGGGCTTCTAGGAGGGGCAGCTCCTCCCTTGGGAAGTTCTGGGAGGAAGAGATACGGGGAGCAGTGCGGGACCCCCAAAGGCCATGGCTGCAGAGATCCTTTGTGCCCCAATCCTGAACAGTGCAAGTGGGGCAAAGGAGGCCTGGGAAGGGATGGGAGTTGCCCAAGGTCACTCCCTTTGGTGTCTCCAGGTGGCATTGGGTCTGGACACAGTTCTCCTGACAACCAGTGCTCTTTGCACCACAACTGGTGGCCTCCTGAGAGGCGGAGGCTGGCTTGGCCAGGCACTCAGCCTGGGCTTTTTTGGGGCGCTGCTCTGGACTGAGGCAGGGCTTTGCTTCCCTGACCAGGCCTGGGAGGCCCCTCCCTCCTCCGTCTCCAGGGCCCTCTACTTTCCCCATCTCCCCATCACCCTCTAGACACACTTGCCTGTCTCCCCGACTAGCATGTCGCATCATTTTTCTGTTAATCCAGCCCTTACCACAGGGTTCAGGACAGTATGCTCAAGAACATATTGCTAATGAAGTAAGACACCTGTCTCCCCACCTGTGGAAAGGAAGCAGGGGGCCCTCCTGTCCAGCAGCCCAGGCATGAAGCTGCGGAGTTCTGTTTGACCTTGCCATGGGATCCCAGAGCACTGTGCAGCGAGGCTCTTGGGCTGTTGGGAAAGAGGAGCCAGACATGTGCCCCCACCCCGACTGCCCAATAATTGGGGAGAACCCTCCTATCATGAAAAGACCCTGGAGTTTGTCTGGCACCGGCAAATCTAACTCAGCCTTTCTTAGTGGGGTGGCCTTGGGCAAGTCATTTGGCCTCTTAAAGTATCAGATTCCTCATTTATAAAATAGGAATGATAAAATAGTATGTATCTCCTAGAGTTGTTGAGGGTTAAAAGGCCACATCTGGTATGTGAGGCTTCTAGCCCCTGGTGAACATGCAACAGATGTTGCCCTCGTTCAGACAATTTCTGCATAAACCCCTTATAATATCAGGGCTGAAATGGCCTTGGGGAGATCATCTTCTATGAGCCCCTTGTTTTCCAGATGAGAAAATTGAGGCTGGGGGTGAGACCTCACTTCCCCCACGGTAACAGAATCAGTAGGTGGTAGAGCCATTTGTGTGGCAAATATCCAGAGACCACAAAAGGAGCATGGGACATAGAGGCCACCTGATGCTCCTCACTTAACTCACTTGGATGAGGTGCATGGGACATAGAGGCCACCTGATGCTCGTCACTTAACTCACTTGGATGAGGCGCTGAACCTTTGTGAACCTTGGTTTCCTTTTCTGTAAAGTGGGGATGATAATCTCTGCTGGGCATTTTTGTAGGATTGCTGTGAGGGCACTTGGATTAATACTTATCAAGTCACTCAAGAACTGCTTCATAGTTACTTATGCCCTGGTCTCTCTTTAGGTACCTGGGAACATCCCTGCCTGTTGACCTTTAGCCCATCCCATATCTCTCTCAAGTCACTAGAGGGGCAGGCAGCAGCCTTTCTGACCTCTGAGGTTTGGGGGCTGCTGGGGTAGAGACAGAGTGTGGGCTTTGAAGTCAGATGGATGTGGATTGGAATCCTCTTGGCCATTAATTAACCATCCTTGAATAAGGCATGAAAAACCTCTGAGCCTCATTTTTCTCAAAAACATATTGTGAAGATTAGTTCTTAGCACATAGTAATTGCTCAATAAATAGCAGTTGTTACTGTTGCACCAGTAATCCTGTTAACAGAACTTTAGTTCTTTTATTTTTATTATTATTAAGTAAGCTCTATGCCCAGCATGGGGCTTGAACTCACGACCCTGAGATCAAGAGTCACATGCTCTATCGACTGAGCCAGCCAGGCGCTCCAGAACTCCAGTTATTTTAGTTCTCCTGGTGTGTCTTCTCAATATACACTTCTGGAACAGTAAGCAGAAACATGGTCCCTTTCTGTAGTCAGCCAACTCAAAACAGAAGTGTATTTCAGAATGTGCATAGAGCTGAGCTTCCTAGCATATAAATCTAGAGAACATTCTGGAGCAATTTCATGTTGGGGAGGGGGCATCAGACTGTTGACTCCTATCGAGAGTGCAAATGTGACATCTACTGAAAAGTTCTCATCCGGGACAAATATTTGTTGAGCAACTCCCATGCCAAAAGCACTGTGCTGTGTACCATGGGGGGATGGGAGGACATTGGCTAATGACTTCCCATGTGGCTGGGGAGACAAGACAGATGAAAACTATGAGAAGGCTGATGGGGAAATGTGAGAGGTGTTTTTGTGGAAGGGGCTAAACTGGTCCATCTGGGGCAGCTCCTTCCCATAGATTGGACAAAGCTGCATTGTGTTTTTCTAGGCCCAAGAGGCATTCTTAATATAGTTGAGATACCAGAATCTTTGGCATTCCTGAGATGACATGAAGAAGAAAAAAAGGAAAGAAATTGGGGACTGCTCTAGAGCAGTGATTCTTAAACTTGAGCAGGAATCAGAATCCTGTGGTGGGCTTGTTAAAACCCAGATTGCTAGGCCCACCCCCAGAATTTCTGCTGCCATAGGTCTAGGATGGGGCCTGAGAATTTCTCAGGTGACATTAATGCTGTGGGTTTCAGAACCACTGGGATAGTGAATCCTGGCTCTGGCTTGGCAAAGTACATGAGAGCTAGAATTCCAAGTGGAGACATCCAGCCTTCGTTTTGTACACAATGCGGAGCCGTAGAAGACTTTTGAGCAGAGCAATAGCATCACCAAAATGGTGCTTTACAAAGATGGATGGGCGGATTAGGAAAAGTGGGGAAAGAGTAGGAGCCGGGAGATCAGTTAGGAAGTTTGGTAGGAACAGTGATATTGGCTGCCCTGCCATGTCAGGCCCTTTCTCTAGAAGACCCATCCTAATGCCCCTATTTTACAGATAAGGAATATAAGTCTCAGAGAGATGAAGCTGAGCTGAGATCAGAACCTGGATTCATCCAGAATCTGTGCTCTTAAGCACTAATTCTGCTGCTGATAGTAGGGAGCGTAAGGGCTCCTGAGCCCTGCATCCACACTCTGAGCCACCCTTTCTCTAATTTCTTACCTTCCAGCTTTTATTGTCTTTAAGCAGCTCTGTCTTAGCTTCCCCCGCCCCGCCCCATTTATTTCCCAGATGCAGACTGAGCACGTGCTGGGTGCCCAGCACTGTTCTAGGCCCTGGGATACAAGGGGCAGACAAGATCCCTATCCCTGTGGGGCTACTTCTAGTGGGGAGACAATAAACAAGGCACATAATCAAAGAAAAAAACAAGGTATAATGTGGGAGAAGGAGCTACGGAAAAATAGAGGACAGGGTGAGAGGGGTTGGGGAGTTCAAGGGTAGGAGAATGTTGTGATTTCACTGTGAAAGTGAAATTTGAGTTCGTGAGAATGTGAGCCTATGGACACTGGCTTGGAGTTCAGACCCTGACCTGGGATTTTGGACAGGTCTTATCTTGGGTTTTACCTGGAGAAAAGATCTTTAGAGATAGGTTATACTCCAGCTTGCTCGTTTGACACACGGGGAAACTGAGGCCTGTAAGCATGAAAGATTAGAGAGTGGGGAGCAGAGATGGGAACCCATCAGAGCTCCTGGATTCCCCTGCCATTCCCCCAGAGTGGAGAGCATTCTAGCCCCCCACTCTCTCTCCAAGGGCTGGCCTCCTGGCTCTTTATCTTGGTCAGTACTGATGTTAATAAATTACTCAAAGCCCAGTCCTGGAGCACAAAGGTCTTGGCTGACAGTAAGTAGGAGCCACTGTTTTCCCTGCCACTACCCCTTCCAAGGGAAGCATCCCCTCTACATTCAAACCAAAGGTCAAATCTCTCTGCCAGTGGCTTTGTTGAAACACCTGGTTCTTCCCAGTGTGTGCCTGATGCTCCCCCAAGTCAGTGCTCAAACCCGAGGCGGGGGCTGGCTTTGGAGGAAAGAACTCTGGGTTGGTTCTTTTTTTTTTTTTTTTTAAGATTTTATTTATTTATTCGACAGAGAGAGACACAGTGAGAGAGGGAACACAAGCAGGGGGAGTGGGAGAGGGAGAAGCAGGCTTCCTGCTGAGCAGGGAGCCCAATGCGCAGGGAGCCCGATGCGGGGCTCGATTCCAGGACCCTGGGATCATGACCTGAGCCGAAGGCAGACGCCCAACGACTGAGCCATCTGGGTTGGTTCTTGCCTCAGCTCTGCCCCTGATTTACTATGTGACCTTGGGCAGGTTCCTTAAAACTCCTGACTATTTTCTTATCTCAAAAATGGGGATACTAATAGTTATCAACACTACATAGATGCAGCAGGATCACTCTTCTGAAAAGCTGATCATGGATCCCTGACACAGAGGATGTCCTCAGCTGAAGTATCTGTAGCGAAGCTCCCTTATTCTGGTCACCAAATTTCATAGAACCACACTGATGATCTGATGATAATCGTCTTTTTGGTTTGTTAGTGAAACAAATACATGCATAATGACAGAAAGCCTATGAATTCAGGAACACTTAAAACAATTTTTTTTTAGCTTTACAAAAAAACTATAGTGAATAAATAAAAACTTAACCATCTCCCTCTCCCCTCTCCCAGGTTAGCAGTATTAGGTTTGGGATAAATCTTTACTCATCTTTCTCTGTGTTCATACAAATGTTTTACTACTTTAAGATGCTTTTATTTAATTTCCTCAGTCCCAGTGGGCTGCTCCATATTTTGGAAAAAAAATAATACTTTGATTTGCAAGACAATTATTTTTATTTTAGTCATAGAAAAGGATTGAAAAGGGAGAGGGCTTGCTGGCATTTAAGGACCCCACTGCCAGGCTCCCTGGCTAGAAATCATCCAGCAGGAGACTGGCTTTTCAGGCCTGACTACAAATTGTATCCCTGCTGCTAAGCAAGAAGATTTGTAGCCTCTGGCAGCCTAAAAATAAGCCCCGCCCCTGCTGGGACCTTGTGTGGGAAGTATAGTTAGGTCTGGCAGGACCTGGTGGCAGGTCCCCTGCTCTGAACAGAATTCTTTCTTTCTTTCTTTCTTTCTTTCTTTCTTTCTTTCTTTTCTTTCTTTTCTTTCTTTCTTTCTTTTCTTTCTTTCTTTCTTCTTTCTTTCTCTCTTTCTTCCTTTCTTCCTTCCTTCTTTTCCCTTTCCTTTCCTTTCCTTTCTTTTCTTTTCTTTCTTTCTTCTTTCCACCTTATCCAGGTTCACAGGGTGGATATTTGTCAATTAAGTGTTGCCTGGATGAATGAATCTTGCCTTGTATGCCTTTTCACCCCTTCTATCTGCTTTGATCTGCTAAATCAGCCCTGGAGATTCAGAGACTGGTCAGATCACCTCCTCTGGAGAGTTTGCCCAGATTGCCAAAGGCTTGCTCACCTAGGCTCTCCCAAATACCTCTGGCTACAATTATGTTCCAAAGCCTGCTTCTTCCAGTGGACTATGACTTCCTCAAGGACAAAGTTTATTTTTCTTTGGCTTTTTTTTTTTTTTAAAGATTTTATTTATTTATTTGACAGAGAGACACAGTGAGAGAGGGAACACAAACAGGGGGAGTGGGAGAGGGAGAAGCAGGCTTCCCATGGAGCAGGGAGCCTGATGTGGGGCTCGATCCCAGGACCCTGGGATCATGACCTGAGCCGAAGGCAGACGCGTAACGACTGAGCCACCCAGGCACCCCTATTTTTCTTTGGCTTTACATTTGTGGGGGCTGGGAAGGGGCACAGGCCAAGTGTAGTGTGAGCACTGGAGAGGATGATGAGTATAGGCTTCTGTCAGAGGAGACAGAAATTGCAAATAAAGCATTGAGGAAAAGAGCCTGGCATGTTCGGGGAGGAGCAGATCTGGAGAGTAGGGTACACAGGTTGGGCGGAGGGGACAACAAGGAGGCTGGCAAGATAGGTTGGGCTGTTAGGGGTTTTGGACATCAGGCAAGGTGGGTTTGGGGTTGATCCTCTTGGCAGAGGGCTGCAGATATATGCCCCAAGTGGAGCAGATGTGTGCCGCAAAGAGCCCGTTGGAAGGGGGATAAGTAGAGGCAGGGAGGCTGGAGAGAGGTGGGAGGTGGGGCTGCTTCTCCCAGCCTCCCAAGGCCCTGCAAAGCTTCAAGAAAAAGACTGGGCAGCCATGATCTCGAAAAGGGACCAGGTCTGCTCAGCTGGCTCCAGTGATGTTTTACACTCTGGAGCCGCCACTGGATTCCATGGCCCCTTTCCTAGAGATGTGGGTCATCAGGATATCTGAGGGACGGGGGAGCAGGATATCTGAGCAGATGGAAGAGCCAGGGCTATCCCCACTTCTTTTTGTCCTCCTGAATTCCTCTGCCCGGCAGCTTCTATTCCAAGGACAATGAAGGTAGCTGGTTCCGCTCCCTCTTTGTGCACAAGGTGGATCCCCGGAAGGATGCCCACTCCACCCTGCTATCCAAGAAGGAAACCAGCAACCTCTACAAGATCCAGTGTGAGTGGCTTCTGAGCCAGCCTGCCCTCCCGGAGCCTCTGGGGGCCTGCGAGGCTTCAGCTGGGACATGAGAGGGGCTGGGACATCCTGAGCTGTCCTGGGAGCCCTGGCCCTGTGGGATGACCCCCCATCCCAGCTTCCCACAGATACACACACCCTTTGCTTCACTTCCCACTCTCTTTCCTCTATTGCAGTTCACAATGTGAAGCCTGAGTGTCTGGATGCCTACAACAGCCTGACGTGAGCATCCTCCTCCATCTGCTTGTCCCATCCCCTGCTTGGGCGCGAGACTCCATCCCAGCCTCGTTCTCCTTGCAGAAATCTAGGAGATGTAGATTTCAGAGCCAAAAGTCCTAAGGATGAATTGTCCAGCCTCTGCATCTTAGAGATGGGGAGACTGAAGCCCAGCCCTGAGGGCCTGAGTTGGAACCCTTATCTCAGGGGCCCTGGTGGCTGGTGTGAGCCCTCCCCCATCTCTCTGTCCCCCTCCCCCCACCCCAGGGAGGCTGTGCTACCCAAACTGCACCTGGATGAGGACTACCCCTGCTCGCTCGTGGGCAACTGGAACACATGGTACGGGGAGCAGGACCAGGCAGGTGAGGTGCCCACCTCCCCAGTGCCATTGCCACCCAGCCCAGGTCTCTGGCATCCCTCATGCCTGGCCACCCTCCTCTCCCTCTCTCCAGCGGCACTTAGAGGGATCTTTCTAAATGGAGTCTTCATCAGCTTACTCTGCTGCTCTTTCTTCTCGAGGGCCTGGGATGCCCTGCCTGTAACTTTTCCCTCTTGGTCCTCAGTATGAGATTTATCCCTTTTCTACTGGCCAGCATTCCTGGTCTTGGTAGACTTCCATCCATACAGTATTTTTGCTGTTTCCCTTGGGAAAGAGGCCTTTCTTTTCTTTTTTTTTTTTTTTTAAAGTAAAGGCTTTTTTTTTTTTTTTTAAGATTTTATTTATTTATTTGACAGAGAGAGACACAGCGAGAGAGGGAACACAAGCAGGGGGAGTGGGAGAGGGAGAAGCAGGCTTCCCACGGAGCAGGGAGCCCGATGTGGGGCTCGATCCCAGGACCTTGGGATCATGACCTGAGCTGAAGGCAGACACTTAACGACTGAGCCACCCAGGCGCCCGGGAAAGAGGCCTTTAAACTCTAGGGTCAGACCATTTTGCAGATAGGAAAATCAAGGCACAGATGGAGTCAGAAGGCAGGTAAGGAATAGGCCAAGGATGGGAAAGATCAAAAGTCTGAGCTTCCAAATTGCTGGTCAGCCAACTGCCCTCAGCTCTAGCCTGCCTGACTTACCCTTTGGAAACCTTCCTCCCTCAATCCCAGCCATGCTTCCAGGGTTGGCAAGACTGTTTCCTTTCTTCTCTTCCACCTTTATTATTGGAAGGAGTAGTATTTTACTGGGACTGCCGTAACAAAGTGCCAACTGCTGGGTGGCTAAAACAAGAGAATCGATTCTCTCAAGTTCTGGAGCCCAGGAGCCTGAAATCTAGGTGTTGGCAGGGCCATGCTCTCTCCAAAGACTCTAGGGGAGAATCTTATCTTGCCTTTTCCAGCTTCTGGCAGTTGCTGGAAATCCTTGACTTTCCTGGGCTTGTAGATGCATCCCTCTCATCTCTGCCTCTGTTGTCACAGAGCATTCTCCCTGTGTGCCTCTGTCTTCACATGGTGTCCTCTTGGTGTCTGTGTCCAAATCTCCCTCTTCATATGAGGACACCAGTCATTGAATTTTGGGCCCACCCAGTATGATGGCATCTGAGCTTGATAGCATCTGTGAAGACCCTATTTCCAAATAAGGTCCTATTCTGAGGTTCTGGGTAGGCATGAACTTTGGGGGAAGGGGGACACCATTTGACCCAGCATAGGGGCTATGATAAAAAATTCAAACAGTACAAAGAGTTTTCAGTGAAAAGCAAGCCTCCCTTCTGCCCCAGGCCTCAGTTCTCTGCCCCAGAGGCATCTCCTGTCACAATCTCTTGGGTCTCCATTGAGAGATGGTACATAGCCCAGCATCTCTGGATATGTCCCCATACCCCTAAACAGATGTGCTAGCACACTGTGCATGCTGTTCTGGTCCTTGTTTGTTTTTCTTTTTTTTTTTTTAGTTCACTGTCTTAGAATATTCCATTTTAGCCTATCAGACCTACTCTCCTTTTGTCCAGCCTATCCATTATAAGCCTGGTGTTCATGTGTGCTCATGTGCCTTGGATACAAGGACACGTCTGATCCTCTTGTGCTATTTAAGGAAGGTTGGGTGCAATTATTATTCCCGTTTTCAAGTTGAGGACATTGAGGCCTGGAGGGGGTCAAAGGCCACCTGGCAGACCTGGAGCTCAAACCTAGGCCTCCTGGGCTTGTGTCTGGGGTTATCCCCTGCCCAGCGCTACCCCCCACCAAGGCAAAGGGAACTCAGAGAGTCCTGGTGCTAAGGGGACTCAGCTGGAGACTGCCCCATTTCATATATCCTTAGCCAGCCTTGGGGAAAGCAGGGCAGAGTCCCAGCAGCCCTTTGACCTGTACCTCCCATTTTCTCCCCCACACAACAGTACACCTGTGGCGATTCTCAGGCGGCTACCCAGCCCTCATGGACTGCATGAACAAGCTCAAAAGCAATAAGGTATGTCGGTATCTGCTCCACAAACCTCTCTGAACATTGGCTCTAGCTCAGCCCTATGCGGGGAGCTGCCACCACTCCCCCATGGGGACACAGTGCTAGGGTGGGGGGCTCTTTATGGCCACCATGCCCAGACTGCCGTGCCCACAGGAGTACCTGGAGTTCCGAAAGGAGCGGAGCCAGATGCTGCTGTCCAGGAGAAACCAGATGCTCCTTGAGTTCAGCTTCTGGAACGAGCCACAGCCCAGAGCAGGCCCCAACATCTATGAGCTGAGGACATACAAGCTCAAGGTGCCTCCCCCTCACCGGTTGCCTGCCTGCCCCCCGCTTTCCCTGCTGTGGTGCTGCTTTACAGATACCCTGACATGGGGGGATGGGAGGGGGTCCTGTGCCTCAGCACCTAGATGGGGCTTCTGGCCTCTCCCTGCCTATGGGCTCAGAACGTGTGCACCCGTGCACACCCAGTGTGAGTCAGGGCCCCTGAGTGAGGCCAAGTGGCCCCTGGGGCTGGGGAGGCAGGACGGTTTCCCATCTCCACCTAGCTGTGACATTGGAATCTGAGATGGGGGCTCATTTCCATTCTTTCCTCTGGTTCTCTTTCAGCCAGGAACCATGATTGAGTGGGGGAACAACTGGTGAGTGGTGGTGCCAGGGGTTGGGGGGACCCTGCCTACCTGCCCTGCCTAGTTCCCTGGCATGCCACCTTTCCCAGGGCCATATGGCAGGGAGCCTGGCATCCTCTGCCCCTCATGGATCCAGGAGAAGGATCCAGCTAGGAGGTGAGGATCTCCTAGAGGATTGTGAAGCCTCCCCTCGTAGTAGAATGCCCAGCCCCTGGCTGTATCTCTGTCACCCCCTTCCCTGACCATCTCTGAGAGCTGAGGGTCCTACCTCTGGCTCCTCCCTTGAGGTGTGGCTGAGAAATCAGCCTGGGGACACCGCAGAGGGCCTTTTGCACTGGTCCTGGCCTTGTTCCACACTCTTCTTGCCATCCCTAGGGCTCGGGCCATCAAGTACCGGCAAGAGAACCAGGAGGCGGTGGGCGGCTTCTTCTCGCAGATAGGAGAGCTCTACGTTGTGCATCACCTCTGGGGTAGGCTGGGGACCCTCCAGGGCCCCTCTGCTAGTCCCCTTTCCCCACTGTCACTCTTTATAGGTAGTGCGAATACATTAGTGCCCTTCTGGAGTTTACGTTCTAGCAGGGAGAGATACTACCTCTGACATAAACTAACACAAAAACATTATTTCCAATTATTACAAATAATAAAGAGGCAGGGAAAAATGATAAAGAAACACATGGGAATGGCTTGGATAGACAAAGAAGGCCTCTCTGAGGAGGTAAAATATTAACTAAGCTAAAGGATGAGAAAGAGCCAGCTTGTGAATTGCCAGGGAAGGGCATTCTAAGTAGAGGGTACAACATGTGCAAAGGTTCTGCGGTGGGGAAAAGGCCTTTGAAGAGTGCAGAGGAGGCCAGTGTGGAGAGAGTGAAGAGCGGGAGGAGACAGGGACATACCAGATCAGGCTGGGCCTTGCAGGCTGTGGGATTGGGATTTATCCTAAATGCAATGGGAGACTGATGCAGCATTTTAAGCAGCATGACATGACCTGATTTGTGTTCCAGTAGGATTCCTCTGGTTGCCATGTGCTTTGCCGAGGGTGCTTTGTAGGGGAGCAAGAGAGGAAGTGAGGCATCAGGAGATGGTTAAACTAGTTCCGGCAGATGAGTTCAGGAGGATGGTAGCCTGGCCTAATGTGGTGGCAGTGAGGATGCTGAAAAGGCCACAGATAGATTCATTAGTCTGGAGGTGGCCAGTGGGCCTTGTGGATGAATTGTCTGCGTGGGGTGAGGCAGGGAGAGGAGAACTCCAGATTCTTGCTTGAGCAGCTGTGTGTCTCTTACTGAGACCCTAGGCAGAGCAGGTTGAAGGGGTCAGGAGTGTAATTTTGGCCCTTGGAAATGTTGCATTTGAGATGCTGACACATCCAAGTGGAGACATGAAGTGGGCACCGGATACATGGGTGTGGAGCCCGAGGGAGAGTTCTGGGCTGGAAATAGAAAGTTGGGAGTTGTCAACAAATGTACTAATGGGATGAGATTGTCAAAGCAGACAGTGTTTGCTAACAGTTCGAGACATTGGGAAGAGACAGCAGGACAGGGTTTGGGGCAATGACAGGAGGGCCCTGTGCTAGGTATAGGATCAGATCCTCTGTTCCCACGGAATGAGCCAATGCCTTTCCCACAGCCTATAAGGACCTACAGTCTCGGGAGGAGACTCGAAACGCTGCCTGGAGGAAGAGGGGCTGGGACGAAAATGTCTACTACACAGGTGAGTGCTTCCTCTAGGGGGTCAGCCTAGCCCTTGGAGGTCATCTGCCAAGAGCCCAATGTGAGGATGGAATCCCCTTTGCAAGGAGGTCAAGTCTCACTCGATTACCTCCAGTGATGGGGAACTTACTTTTAAGACAGTGAGTGGGGTTCTGTCCTGGTGGCACACTCCACGTGATCTAAGCAGTGGGTCTAGGTGAGTGCTCCAGGCGATGAAAACACAGATGGTCCCTATGCACTGTGACCTCAGGCATGGTTCTTCACCACGGTGAGGCTGTTTCCTCATCTGTAAGATGGTGACAGTGATAGTGCCTCCCTCAGAGGGCTGGAAGGAAAATTCTAGGAGCTAAGTTAGGAAAAGTGCTTCACCCAGACTGGCACAGAGGAAGCACACAGCAAATTTTTTGAGGAAGTTTTTTGTTCTCTGTGTTTGCCACATTGCTGGGACCCCTGAGAACCACTTGGAGTCGACAGGTGTTGATTGAGCGAGCCCTCACCGTGTGCCAGGGACTGCAGTGGGTGGGTGGCTAGGGGCCACAGAATGAACAGGAGCCTTTCCCTCCCCTTGAGGAGCTTACAGTTAAGTGTCCACACTTACCAGCTGATGTGGGGGAAAATGCGCTTCCTGAAGGAGTTAGCGGGAGCCTCACTCTTGAAAGTGTGATATTGAATGATCGTATCAGGATCTCCTGGAAGCTCGTTAGAAATGCCAAATCTCAACTCCCGCCCCCATCTGCTGAATCAGAATCTGCACTTTAACAAGAACTATAGGTAATTTGTATGCATAGTAATGTTTGAACATCTCTGAGCAAGAGCAAAGTGGCTGACCTCCTGGGTGACCTTGGGCTGACCTCCTATGGGCTGCAGTCTCCCTATCTGTAAAGTGAATCATTTGAACTAAATCAGTGTTTTTCAAATCTTAGCCACTCGAGGACACCCTCATAGCTTTTGTCCTACCGGTATACTAGGGCTATAATTATTTTCTTGATATTTTCCTTTAAATCCCCCTACTTTCTTCTACACCTAGCTTTGTCCTAAGCATTATTATCTGTGAAGTCACTTTTTGCTATGCTACTTGTTCTTTCACATCACAGGAACATAGATATATCATTATGAAAATAAAAAAATGTTGTATCTCGGCACCAAGTCCCCTCTTAAGCCACAATTGGGCGCTTTCCATTCCAGGAGGGCAGTGGGGCTTTCCCTGTCTCAGCATCCCAGGCCTCCTCCTCCTTCAAAGTCCACTTGTGGGGTTGGCTTGCCTCTGCACCCTCTGTGACCTCTGCCTCTCTTTCCACAGTCCCACTGGTGCGACACATGGAGTCTCGGATCATGATCCCATTGAAGATCTCGCCTCTCCAGTGATGCTGCCTCTGCCCCTGCCTCCTTCCCCTTCTCCCTCAGGGCAGCCATGGACAGAGGAGCTCCCAGTCCTGCTGTCTTGGTTTTCTCTTGGATCTGGGAGGACTCTGGGTGTTCGTGCTCAGCTCAGACAAGGGGAAGCTGAAGGATGACAGGGTTCTGAGGACTTGCAGCCCTGCCCAGACCCTTCCCACCTTCCCCGCTCACCCCTTCCCCTGTGCCAGAAGCAGTTTTTAATTTCTCTGAATGAAGAACAGCAGCCTTTTATGTCTTCTCACATTTCCCCCTGAGATTCCTCATCTCAAGGCCACCAGTCCCCAGTTACCACCATGGAAGCCCTCTGTTTAGCTTTAGTTGTACAAAAGGTAGTGTGTCAAGTGGTTAGAGAGGAGGTGGGAAGGGAGGAGGTCAGACCAGGCCTGGCTCTCTGGAATTCCCTGGTCTCCACTGGGCCACGCACTTGCTGGATCGTCTGAGCCAAGTCCCTCCTGAGCCAAGTCCCTCCTGTCAGGGAAAAGCCTAAAACTGCCTCAAGAAGAAAAGGGGAAAACCTTCAAGTTAGCACAGAGTGAGGTCCTACATATTCCACTCAGAAAGTCTGGGAAAAGGGATGGGAGCTGGGAAGGATCTGGGTCACAGAATGGGGCATAAACCTAGAAGGTAGAACAGAATTCAGAACTTGGATTTGAACTGCAGAATTTGGAATATGGAATCAGGAATATAGAACAGAGGTAATAGAAGACCACCTGGGAAGGGGTTCTTAATACAAGACAGTTGGAAAGAGGCTCATCTCTTTCTCCCTACATGATATTGAGACCTTGACTGTTCAGTTTCAGCCCTTCTGTGTTGGGAGAATCTCCTGCCCTTTCTATTTCATTCCTGCAGGTGAAGTAAAGGGCCAGGGCCTGTATTTCCCTCACCCTGCATTCCTTTTCTCTCTTCATATTCTATCAGCCCAACCCCCATTCTACTGGGCCACTGGGTATGTGGATTGGGGTCAGTGACTTTGGGAGCCTCCTGGGTGATCTCTACACCTCATGAACCTCTAGGTGGCTTGATTCTATCTCCCTTTGAGGAAAACTTGTGCTGTCACTAATGGAACCAATTAAATATTTACTATAAATCATGATGTTTTTTCTTCATCTGTGAGGAACTTAAGCAGGTGCTAGAGGCAGGGCCAGTTTCCTAGTTCCACCTTGCTGATTTACTTCCCCTGCCCTGTATTGTGTTCCCTGAGCTATAATCAGGGAGGGCCTTCCCCCATGGCAGAAGGCATTCAGGACATCAGCGTTTCTACCTCCAGATAAGTAGAATTTACACCAAAAGTCCTGAACTCTGTAGAATTCGTACCAGGGGTAGAAAACACCTGAGGCTGTCAAATGCTGCATTAGAGTTGTGACTCTGCCCTAGGCAAATGGGGAAACTATTGATGCATCCGTGGAAAAAACAAGCGTAAGGGAATTAATGCCTTCCCTGACTTGCTGCCCTCACTAGTGTGGGATGTTTGGGTGAATAAGACAATGGTTAAATATAGAAGTTATGAAGGCAAATCCACAGGGGTTCGAATCTTGACACTACCACGCTCTCGTGTTATCTTGGGCATATGACACTCCTTCAACTATTAATAGAGCGCCTACTAGCTGCTGGACGTTGCTTTAGGCGCTGAGGAAAGAGTAAACGAGGCAAAGAATCGGCCCTTGCAGCCTCAGTTTCCTGGTTTTGGAGGGCAGCGTGAGGGTGTTGGCTGCTGGTTCTCGCCCTGACAACCCCAGAGCCGCGGCCGCTGCTCCCACGCCGCCCAATCACCACTTGCCCCACGCGCCCGCTGCCATGCCGGACCTCTGCGCTTCGCTTCCGGCCTCCGCGCCTCGCTTCCGGCCAGCCGCTCTTTCCTTCCGCTTCTCTATGGTATGCGGGAATACGTCTCCCCGCCGCCGGAAGTGGCTAGGTTGCCGCGACCGGTTCGGGGCTCGGAGCGGTGAGGAGGGCGCGGGGACAGCGGGGCAGGTCGGAGGGGCGGGGCTGGGCGCTCGGGGACCGAGGTGCAGACCTCCGGGAGGGCGTCCCCAGGCTGGGGGCCAACCCGAGTTCTCCGTGCTCACTCTCCGGGGTCCCCAGCCGCTCGGCGCCGCGCGCTCAGTCTCTTCAGGTGAAAATGATGTTGGCTGCAGCAGCGTCGGGCCCCACATGGTAGCCTCTAGGTGACGACGATGATGTCGATGTCGAAGGTGGTGGTAATAATAGCTCACATTTATTGTGTGCTTACGTGTGCCAGTGTGCCAGGCTGTCTTTACTGGGTTTCCGAAGTCAGGATTTCCCACATTTCAGCCTTTCGCGTCCCAACTTTGTGGGTTGTGCCCAATTTACTGTTTAAGACTTTGCTAAAGGTTTTTTTTTTTTTTTTTAAGATTTTATTTATTTATTTGACAGAGAGAGACACAGGGAGAAAAGGAACAGAAGCAGGGGAGTGGGGGAGGGAGAAGCAGGCTTCCCGTGGAGCAGGGAGCCTGATGCCGCTCGATCCCAGGACTCTGGGATCATGACCTGAGCCAAAGGCAGATGCTTAACAACTGAGCCACCCAGGCGCCCCTTTGCTAAAGGTTTTTAATCGAGTCACCTTTTACTTCTTAAACATAAATATTCTTTAAGAGGAAATTTTAAGTCTCTCCCCTGAATGGAGACTTGTCCTATGTAGAAGATAGTGATAAGAACTAATATATTTAACATGAAAACATTCTTAATTCTGGCTAGATTTCATTGTCTAAGGCTCTGAGACAGAGTCCTTTTGTTAACAAAGGAACATTGGTGTTCACAGATGTTAAAGACAAACTAGGGAAATGAGATGTTCTCCTTGAAGCAATCAGAAGTTTCTAAAAAGAATTGAAAGGGGATTAACTCTCTCCTTAGGTGTTCAGCATTATTTCAGATCATCCATGTACCATCTAAAGCCCCAGTCCTAGGTCATCTCCATCACCTTCACCAGCGGAGTGCCTCCTGTGTCAATGTCCACAGCAACCCCTGAGGTAGGGACTGTTACTCTCATTTGATCTGTGAGGAAGCAGGCCCAGAGAACAGTGAAGCAACTTGTCCCAGGATTCATAGCAGTAAAATAGTAGAGTGGAGACTGCAACTCAGGGCTTCTCTGACTCACTACCATGAGCTGTTAGTTCCTTCAGTAATTGTTGGTGACAGATTTGTTGTGGTGAGGGGGTAGTGCTGTCCTCCTCAGGGCTGTGGTGACAACCAGGAGAGGTAGCAGAGGGAGGATGCTTTGTGACTCGAGTCCCATGAAATGTAGGTTCTATTCTTTTAAATTTTAGGACCAACCAAAGAGTTGATGGCATTGCCAAGTGAGATGGTAGCAAGACACACTGGTGTCACAATAATGTAGTTGTCAAGAGCACTGATGTGGCATCAGATGGACCCAAGCTTTAGCATATTCTTTGTGACCTTCGGCACCTCATTCACCTTTCTGAACCTCAATGTTCTCATCCATAAAATGGTACTTGTTCGTATCTGGAAGGTTTCTTATAAGGATCTAGTGAGAACATACCCTTAAAGTGCTTAGATCAGGTCCAGCATGCAGTGATCAATCAATAATATTGGGAACGGGTATATATGCTAGGCTGAGTTTAGTCAGGGATGTGGTTGTGGTGCCTTTAAAGGAGGTGGAGCTGGAAAAGATGAGTTTTTTTTGGACAGGCTGAGGGTTGATTCCCCCCTTAGAGAGTGTGCTCACGGTGCGCGGGGTGGGGGGGTGGGGGCGCGGCAGAGCAGAGGGAGAGAGAATCTTGAGCAGGCTCCACACCTAACACAGAGCCCGATGCAGGGCTTGAACTCACAACCCTGAGATCAAGACCTGGCTGAGATCAAGAGTCAGCCGCTTAACCAATGAGCCACCCAGGCGCCTCATTCCCTCTTTTTATTTTTTTATTTTTAAAAAGATTTTATTCATTTGAGAGAGAGGGAGAGAGTACGAGCAGGGGGGAGAGGGAGAAGCAGTCTCCTCGCTGAGCGGGGAGCCCAACAAGGGGCTGGATCCCAGGACCCTGGGATCATGGGATCATGACCGGAGCCGAAGGCAGCGGCTTAACTGACTGGGACACCCAGGCACCCCTCCCCACTTTTACAGAGGATTAAAATGAGGCTTTAGAGGGTTGAGTGACATTTTTTTTGAGTTGACAAGGGTATAAGTGGCCAGAACTACTAGTTAGACTTCAGTATTCTGACTCCAGGAAAATCTCCCAATTCCAACTCTGAAAAATCTTTTTTTTTTTTTTTTTTTTTAAAGATTTTGTCTATTTGACAGAGAGAGACACAGCGAGAGAGGGAACACAAGCAGGGGGAGTGGGAGAGGGAGAAGCAGGCTCCCCACAGAACAGGGAGCCCCATGTGGGTCTCGATCCCAGGACGCTGGGATCATGACCTGAGCCGAAGGCTGACACTTAACCAACTGAACCACCCAGGCCCCCCAACTCTGAAAAATCTTAAAAGTTTCCTCCTCTTAACAGGTCTCTGCTTTTTCCTCCTGACCTCACCAAACAACATGTCATCAGAATCAAGCAAAAAACGGAAGCCCAAAGTGATCCGAAGTGATGGAGCTCCAGCTGAAGGGAAGCGTAACCGTTCTGACACAGAGCAGGTGAGATCAGCCAGGGCTGCCACATTGCTGAGAAATTACAGCTCGTGACCAAGCACCTAGCTGTGAGTTTGCAGCAGCTGAGGGTCACAGGGACAACCTCCCAGGTGTCCTCTGCTTGACCAGGTGCCTGGACTTCCCTTGGTTCTACAAACCTGAGTATTTACATCTGGTTTAGCTGCAGCATCCCAAGAACCAACAAGCCTATGTTAGACATAAATAGTGCCTGAACAGAGACTGCGTTCTAGTATGGTGTAGGTCTCCATTTTTCCTGATGGTCAGAAGAAGCCAGTATCTGCAGCATACCACCGGTGATTGGAGATGTGGCATCCCTGGTCTGCTACTGAGATAGTATCAGAACGACATCCCCACAGAATCTCTTCTGTGGCCTGAGAGCTCATGTGGTCAGCAGGTTCTTCCTTTTACTGTTTCTGTGTTCTTGAATCTGTCAAGCTAATTGATGACTTAATTGTTTTGATTGTTTGGTTACTTTATTTTTTATTTATTTATTTTTAAGATTTTATTTATTTATTTGAGAGAGAGCAAGCACAAATGAGGGGAGGGGCAGAGGGAGAGGGAGAAGCAGGCTCCCTGATGCAGGGCTCTGTCCCAGGACCCGGGGATCATGACCTGAGCTGAAGGCAGATGCTTAACTGACTGAGCTACCCAAGCACCCTACTTTTTTTTTTTTTTAAAGCTAGAATAGAGGGGTGCCTTGGTGGCTTAGTTGTTAAGCGTCTGCCTTCGGCTCAGGTCATGATCCCAGGGTCCTGGGATCGAGCCCTGCATTGGGCTCCCTGCTCTGTGGGAGGCCTCCTTCTCCCTCTCCCACTCCCCCTGCTTATGTTCCTGCTCTCGCCACCTCTCTCTGTCAAATAAATAAATAAAATCTTTAAAAAGAAAAAAAAAAAGCTACAATAGAGAAACATAAGAGCTTGAATTTAAGTAGAAAATGATGTTTTCCTCAGATTTAGGAAATCTAGATTAACAAAAACCTTACCCATTGCAGGCACTGGTTCTTTTTTTATTGGGATATAATTGACATATAACGTTATATTAATTTAAGGTGCACAACATTTGATATCTGTATATATTGTGAAACGATCACCACAAAAATCTAGTTAACATCCATCCCCGTGTGTAGTTAAAATTTTTATTTCCTCTGATAAGAACTTTTTTTTTTTAATTAAGTAGGCTCCACGCCTAGTATGGAACCTGACATGGGGCTTGAACTCACAACCCTGAGATAAAGACCTGAGTTGAAATCAAGAGTTGGACACTTAACTCACTGAGCCACTCAGGCACCCTTGTTATGATAATTTTTAAGACCTACTATCTTAGCGACTTTTAAATATGCAATGCAGTATTATTAACTATAGTGGACTCTCTCTTCAAGAAATGTGTTCCATTCACTCCAAAGGCTAAGTGACCAATTATGATATTTTAGCCTCTGCTAAAGCTTGATTTGACCATCTAAACACTCATCAGTAGGAATTTAGTTAAATGAATCCTGGTTCATCGATGTAGTGGATTATCACGTAGCCATTGTGATGGGTTTTTAAATTTATTGGGATGACACTTTTTTCAAAGAAATGGAACAAATAATCCTAAAATTTGTATGGAACCAGAAAAGACCCCGCATAGCCAGAGGAATGTTGAAAAAGAAAAGCAAAGCTGGCGGCATCACAATTCCGGACTTCCAGCTCTACTACAAAGCTGTCATCATCAAGACAGTATGGTACTGGCACAAAAACAGGCACATAGATCAATGGAACAGAATAGAGAGCCCAGAAATGGACCCTATATGGTCAACTATATGGTCAACTAATCTTTGACAAAGCAGGAAAGAATGTCCAATGGAAAAAAGACAGTCTCTTCAACAAATGGTATTGGGAAAATTGGACAACCACATGCAGAAGAATGAAACTGGACCATTTCCTTACACCACACACAAAAATAGACTCCAAATGGTTGAAAGACCTCAGTGTGAGACAGGAGTCCATCAAAATCCTAAAGGAGAACACAGGCAGCAACCTCTTTGACCTCAGCCGCAGCAACTTCTTCCTAGAAACATCGCCAAAGGCAAGGGAAGCAAGGGCAAAAATGAACTATTGGGACTTCATCAAGATAAAAAGCTTTTGCAAAGCAAAGGAAACAGTCAACAAAACCAAAAGACAACTGACAGAATGGGAGAAGATATTTGCAAATGACATATCAGATAAAGGGCTAGTATCCAAAATCTATAAAGAACTCATCAGACTCAACACCAAAAGAACAAAGAATCCAGTCAAGAAATGGGCAGAAGACATGAACAGACATTTTTCCAAAGAAGACATCCAAATGGCCAACAGACACATGAAAAAGTGTTCAGTATCGCTCGGCATCAGGGAAATCCAAATCAAAACCTCAATGAGATACCACCTCACACCAGTCAGAATGGCTAAAATTAACAAGTCAGGAAATGACAGATGTTGGCGGGGATGCAGAGAAAGGGGAACCCTCCTACACTGTTGGTGGGAATGCAAGCTGGTGCAGCCACTCTGGAAAACAGTGTGGAGGTTCCTCAAAAAGTTGAAAATAGAGCTACCATATGATCCAGCAATTGCACTACTGGGTATTTACCCCAAAGATACAAAAGTAGGGATCCGAAAGGGTACGTGCACCCCGATGTTTATAGCAGCAATGTCCACAATAGCCAAACTGTGGAAAGAGCCAAGATGTCCATCGACAGATGAATGGATAAAGAAGATGTGGTATATATTTACAATGGAATATTATGCAGCCATCAAAAGGAATGAGATCTTGCCATTTGCAACGATGTGGATGGAACTGGAGGGTATTATGCTGAGCGAAATAAGTCAAACAGAGAAAGACATGTATCATATGACCTCACTGATATGAGGAATTCTTAATCTCAGGAAACAAACTGAGGGTTGCTGGAGTGGGGGTTGGGCTGGGAGGGATGGGGTGACTGGGTGATGGACACTGGGGAGGGTATGTGCTCTGGTAAGCGCTGTGAATTGTGCAAGACTGTTGAATCTCAGATCTGTACCTCTGAAACAAATAATGCAATCTATGTTAAGAAAGAAAAAAAGAAGAAGAAGAATGTAGCAGGAGGGGAAGAATGAAGGGGGGGAAATTGGAGGGGGAGATGAACCATGAGAGACAATGGACTCTGAAAAACAAACTGAGGGTTCTAGAGGGGAGGGGGGTGGGAGGATGGGTTAGCCTGGTGATGGGTATTGAGGAGGGCACGTTCTGCATGGAGCACTGGGTGTTATGCACAAACAATGAATCATGGAACACTATATTTAAAACTAATGATGTAATGTATGGGGATTAACATAACAATAAAAAATTAAAAAAAAAATTGAGAGAAAGACGCAGAGATTTCCCAAATACCCCTTGCCCCCATGCATACATAGCCTTCCCCCTTATGAACATCACTCACCAAAATGGGACATTTTTTTTCGCCAAGGATGAACATATACTGACACATCACAATTATCCAAAGTCTGTAGTTTAACTTAACGAGTGAATGAGGGTTCAGTCGTGGTGGTGTACACTTCATGGGTTTGGACAAAAGTATAATAACATGTATCCATCATTATAATACTATACAGAGTATTTTCTCTGCTCTAAAAAATCCTCGTGCTCTGCCTTTTCATTCCTCCTACCACGCCCACCCCAGAACCATGGATCTTTTATTGTCTCCACAGTTTTGTCTTTTCCAGAACATCATACAGTTAAAATCATACAGTATGCAGCCTTCTCAGTTTGGCTTCTTTCACTTGTAATATGTATTTAAGGTTCTTCCATATCTTTTCATGGCTTCATAGCTCATTTCCTTTTAGCACTGAATAATATTCTATTCTCTGAATGTATCACAGTTGATGTATTCACTCACCTATTGAAGAACATGTTTATTGCTTCCAAGTTTGGGAAATTATGAATAAAGCTACTACAAACATAAAAAAAAAAAAATTTATTGGGATGAGAAATTGCAAAAATTAGCATGGACAGTATGATCCCATTTTGTTTAAAAATAAAACTTGTGTTTATCCACAGTATTAAAAATAGTTATTTCAGGATGGGAGGTGAGATTACAGGCAACTTTTCATTTTGTTTTTGATACTTTTATGTTCTGAGTCTCTGACACCAAGCATTCATTACTTTATAATTAGAAAGAAGAAAAGAGGGCGCCTGGGTGGCTCAGTTGGTTAGGCGGCTGCCTTCGGCTCAGGTCATGATCCTGGAGTCCCGGGATCGAGTCCCGCATCGGGCTCCCTGCTCGGCGGGGAGTCTGCTTCTCCCTCTGACCCTCCTCCCTCTCATGCTTTCTGTCTCTCATTCTCTCTCTCTCAAATAAATAAATAAAAAAAATCTTTAAAAATAAAAAAAATAAAAATAAAATAAAAAAAAAGAAAGAAGAAAAGAGGAATGAATTCTTTTCCGTTTTGAAAAGAAGAAAAACATTTGATTTGAGGACCAGATTTTTTAGAGACCTGATTTGGGGTTTCATTGTTACCGATTTCAGCCCAGTGTCCCTGGTCCCAACAGGGAGACTCTTATTCCCCACCCAAAGCCTGTATCCTTGCCTCCACAGGAAGGTAAATACTACAGTGAGGAGGCTGAAGTGGACCTGCGGGACCCTGGCAGAGACTATGAACTGTACAAGTACACATGCCAGGAGTTACAGAGGCTCATGGCTGAGATCCAGGACCTGAAGAGCAGAGGAGGCAAGGATGTGGTAAGGAGTGGGACTGGGATTGGGCAGACACGAACCTGGTGGGTTTGCATGGATGGACTTGTTTTGCACCCATCAGAGCCCTTCCTCATCTTGGTCTTCTGTCCTAGCCATGATCAGGTGGTTGGAGTCTGGGAGCTCCAGAGATGTGCCCATTAACCTATGGGAACATGTCATCACCACCCAACCACCAATTACAGTAACAAAAGTACAGGACAATTTTTCTCATAACTGTAATTTGATAATTCATCTAACTGATATTACATGCTAGGCATTTTGCTAGGTTTTGAGAAATGATGGTACGTGTAAATTCCTTTGTTGTTTTAAGGATGAACATGTACAAGTATGTCATAGAGACCAGAAATGAAATTATTAACTTTAAATGAATGAACCAGACTTTGGGACAAAGGAACTAAACAGTGACTAAAAACAAAACCTATATATTTCCAAGAATCTCACTTATTTGTGCTTATACTGTCCAATATTGTTATGATTATTACATTGTATTTTACTGTAGCCAAGCTTTACAGCTGTAATTCTGCCATTTTCATTTAAGTCATTCTGTAATGTTATTCACAGAGATCTAATTGTATGGCAGGGTGTTGCTATCGTTAGGATCTCTGTATACAGTACGTAGGGACAGATATTAATTGTGCATTGGCTGCACTTGCTCCATCTTCAATCCCTGTTACTTTAATCCAAGTAGAAATTGTTTTTTTGTTTTTTTTTTTGCCTGGGAACTGTAAGCATTTTCCTTATACAGTCATTCTTCCATTTCCCACTGACATGTCTCTTGGTTCTGAGCTCCTTCCAGTATTTGTTTTTGGTTGTGGTTGGGGATGGGTGAGGGGCTGAAGGAAGCTGAGCCAGCACCTGTTGACAAGATCTTCACCGGTTTTCTTTGCCTGCAGGCAGTTGAGATAGAAGATCGGAGGATCCAGAGCTGTGTGCATTTCATGACTCTAAAGAAGCTTAATCGATTAGCCCACATCAGGTTGAAGAAAGGAAGAGATCAGACCCATGAGGTAGAAATTGAGAAGTTTAATCCTCTTCTCCAACTCTTCCGCACATTCCCTTCTTAATCCCCTTTACCTCTTCCCTGCGTTTGCTTCTGCTCTGTCTGACCTGACTTGCCCCACTTACCTCTGACCTTGTCCTCCTTTCAGGCCAAGCAGAAAGTAGACGCCTATCACCTGCAGCTGCAGAACCTGTTGTATGAGGTGATGCACCTGCAGAAAGAGATCACCAAATGTCTGGAGTTTAAGTGAGTTTTGGAGAACAGCCTTTGGCAAAATAGTGTGTTGCTGACTGCTTTTTCCTACATAGTTCAGTGTGAGTTAGGCTCCTAAAAAAAAAAAAATCAGATGGGCTTGGAGACTGCAGGATCTGGGACGAAGGTGAATAGATCACTTTGAGTGGGAGAATTGGAAACAGTGTTTTCAGGCTACACAAAGAACCTCAGAAGCCTGTCTGACTTCTTTAAATTTTGAGCTCTGCACCTGGTCAAAAGCAGTTTTTCTCTAGCAAGGGCCTTTACATTACCAGTTTGATTCCTGGGCACCTTGCATGGGAGCAATTCCCTTCCAGTCAAATCTTTTTAACCTTTTGGCCCAGTTTTTCCTCTCTAAAGTTGCAGCCATTCATTTTTACAACTGGATTTTATTCTTTGGAAGCTGAACTTCTTGCCACTTAGCTGCCTTTGGGTGAACAAACTGTAGTTTTTCAGTGTCCATCTTAAAATGTAATGCCTCTTAGCAAATCCAAGCTGAGAGATGAGAAGGAAGAAAGAAGTAGACAGAGGAAGAGAAGGGAATGTATTCTTGCTTGGTAAGACCTACTTGTGCAGGCTGAGAAGAGGGAGGTGTTTTGTTGTTGTTTGGTTTTTGGTTTTGTTTTTTGTTTTATTTTGTTTTTGAGAGAGATTGAGAGAGAGGGGCGCCTGGGTGGCTTAGTCGGTTAAGCAGCTGCCTTCGGCTCAGGTCATGGTCCCAGAGTCCTGGGATCGAGCCCCGAGTCGGGCTCCCTGCTCAGCGGAGAGCCTGCTTCTCCCTTTCCCTCTGCCTGCTGCTCTGCCTACTCGTGCTCTCTCTGTCTGTCAAATAAATAAATAAAATCTTAAAAAAAGAGAGAACACGCACGAGTCGGGGGGTGGGGGGAGGAGCAGAGGAAGAGGGAGAAACAGACTCTCTGCTGATCAAGGAGCCCGATGCGGAACTTGATTCCAGGACCTTGAGATCATGACCCGAGCTGAAGGAAGATGCTTAGCTGTTTGAGCCACCCAGGCCCCCGAGGCAGGTTTTATTTGTAATAAACTTGGGATGAGAGGGGCATATCAGTCATTGAGTCTGGTGTATTTTTGATAATTATGCTGATTTTTGAGAGGTATCTTTATCTGCTTTACAAATTCATCATGTCATAATAGTTAAATACTAATAGAGGTGAGATCTGTATCAGGTTTGTACCTGAGTTAATAGTATTGTGTCATTGTCAGTTTCCTGGTTTTGACAATGTACTATGTGTAGATACTATCACTGGAGGAACCCAGGGGAAGGATACACAGAGGAAATAAACTCTAAGTACTATTTCTGAAAGTTCCTGTGTATCTTAAACTACTTAAAAATAAAAAGGTATTAAAAACAAAAGAAGTGATGCCCCAAGCTATAACCATTACTCAGATGAAAGCTGACAAATGCAGAATACAATAGAACCCTGGCCTTTGGAGAGGCGGGTGACCACTCTTGGCCCTGGTCAGACAGCCTGGATTCAAATCCCAGCTCTGCCACTCACTAGCTGTGTGACCTTGGGCAAGTTCCTCAACTGTGGAAGTCTCCATCTCATTTGAGATATGGAGATAGAAATCCCCATTTGGTGAGTTATCGTGAGAAATAAGTGAGGTGAGGCTGGCATACAGTAGGCGCTTAATACCTGGTAGCTGCTGTTATTACCATCATTTGTCCACAACTTGTGCACTACTATGTTAACACAGGAAAAAGAATCGGGTTTCTTTTCTTAGGAGTCACTATGTATTCAACAGATGAAGCCTCTAGATCATTATGCTGGCTTTTCCCCATCCCATGCTCATGCAGTTAATATTTTGAAGTTCCGTGCAGACCGTTACTTTTTTTTCCTGTTTCCAATTCTTGGTTTCAACCTGGCAGCCTAGGTCTAGACTGTAGTGTTTTTATTGACTTTTTCAGTTACCTCTTTTGCTAAGCTTGGAGACATCTGTAAATTTGAGACATCTGTAAATTTGAAAAGCATCCCTTCCAGGTCTTCAGCTAATTCATGGATAAAAAGGTTGGATACCATCGATAAGGATCCTATGGTATGTCACCAACTACCTCTCTTCAAAATGAAACATTTACTAATGAGCATTTGCTGAGAAGACTGGATTCCAGGTTCCTGGGTAGTTGTAGAGCAGGGCTAAGTAAGCAACATGGAGGGATCTGTGGGCCCACTTAATCCACGGTTTGGGATCCTGAGAACAGCAACTTGACATCTAGTTTTTCCCTGTAGGTCAAAGCATGAAGAAATTGATCTGGTCAGTTTAGAGGAATTTTATAAGGAGGCTCCTCCAGATATTAGCAAGGCTGAAGTCACCATGGGAGACCCTCACCAGCAAACCCTTGCACGTCTGGACTGGGAGCTGGAACAGCGGAAAAGGTTGTGTATCTTTCCTGACCTTGTTAGCCTATGCAGACACAGACCTTTAACCATGAGGACAGTGCTTTGTCGTGCACGACCCACAATCATACAGCAAAGTTCTGGAACCAGTAGAATGGTTTAAGACCAAATCCCATTTTGTGATTAATTCACACCTGATAATTCAAACTTGACCAACAGCATTATGGGTGGGGCTGGAATTGCTTATGGCTGTTGAAAGAAAATTGGAGTAACTTTTTCTTTAAAATTTTAACACCTGAGATCTAAATACCTTTTGAATTGTAAATTTAATTTTTTTCTTTTGCTTTTTCCTCTGCCTCTAAGACTGTCCCTGTGGTACTTTAAAGGTTTGCAGACATTATTTTAGAAGGTTCTGCACGGCATTCCTGTGTATAGACAAATTACAATTCACATAATCTTTCCTCTATTGGATTGGACTTTTAGTTATCACTTTTTTGCTATCATATTTTATGCTTCAAGGAGCACCTTTACGTATAAAAATTTCCCATACTAATAAAGATCTTTTATTTATTAATTGTAAGTAGAACATCTATACTGTGTAATTTAATCTAGGTCTTTTTAAGGGGGTAGTGTATTTTTCATACTGGATCTTTCATGGCTGCATCCCTTTCGTTATAGTGACTTTCTTCCCCATATTGGTACGTTTTCGTACCAATTCTAGGGCTTTTGGTTGACACATTTGCTCTGTTTTCCACTGGAGAAGCAGGTGTTTTTATTCCTTTTTTTTTTTTTCCTGTTATAGAATGTATTCTATGCCTTCGGTCCATGTTACGAATTTAATAAGCACTAAGTGTGGTGCTTATGGAATTGGTGTCAGGTTGTTAACAGATGGGGCTGGCCCGTCACCCCCCTGTCCAGTACATGGCTTGCCTTGGCACAGGCTAAGCCATGAGTGTTGTATTCCTGTGGTCCAGAATCCATCACCACCTGTCCCACTCAGGCCAGTCTGTGGGCCTCATTTGGGTACTATAGTTGCTAGATCCACATGTTTGTGAAAGTTTTGGTTCTAGACCTTAGAGGTAAGAAAGGGAACAGGAAATGACACAGATATTCCCTAGTGGTTAATGAGCAGAGCCTCTGGAGCCAGACAGGCATGGATTCAAAGCCCAGCTCTGTACTTGCTTTTAGCTGGATGACCTTGGGCAAGTTACCTACCTCCTTAAGCCTTCATTTCTTCTTTTGGGGAAAAGAAGATTCCCTATCTTCCAGGATTTTTATAAGCATTAAATGCAATAATGCTTATAAAGAGTTCTCCAAGTGCTTGACACATAGTAAGTACTAGGTAAACATTAGTTAATCATGACTGCTGTCATTAGGTGGATTGTGACAGTCAGTAGGTGTGTTGGGAGATCTCTGAGGAGCTTCGAGTGACAGTGGTCTGTCCTTTCCCAATAGGCTGGCAGAGAAGTACCGGGAGTGCCTGTCCAACAAGGAGAAGATCCTTAAGGAGATTGAGGTGAAGAAGGAGTACCTAAGCAGCCTCCAGCCTCGCCTCAATAGCATCATGCAGGTGAGACTCTCCCCCATATACTCCCCAACATTGGCCTTTTGCTTTGCCTTCAGCACCCAGTGAGACCTTGCTGACCTGAGGCCTCCAGCAGCCATGTATCCCTTTGGGTTTTGCCAGGTGTGTTACACTAGTGGGTGTCAGAGCCCAGTGCAAGGATTGTCCTGTTAGCAGTTTCTACCCAGCCAGTACGGTAAGGTTGTGTACTGGGTGGAAGAGATGCTGCCCAGTGGGCTCAGGAACATAGACACACATTTACCTGGGATGTTTTCTTTTTCTCCCAGAGCTTCTTCCAGGTAAAATACTTTTGCAAACTCTAGGTTTAATTTACTCCCAGAATGGTTTCCACCAGCCCCACAGCCTCCAGACATCTAAGCCTGCTTCTGTGGATGTCTGTTAGACTCCCTGACTGCACCTTGGGGGCAGATGTTCAGCAGATGTACTCTCTCTGAAGAGAACTTCACTAGTATTTGAAAGCTGTTAGGTACCTTCAGAGGAAAAGTCCCCACTTTACAATGTAATGTAAATGTAATGTCTTTCTGTGTAGGTGACCTGATTTTTATTTGTGAGGCCAGATTTGCTCTAAATCCTTATGGTTTTGTTTTTTTTTTAAGGCTTTGTGTTTTGTTTTTTTTTAAGTAAACACTATGCCCAACATGGGGCATGAACTCAAGACCCCAAGACCAAGAGTCACATGCTCTACCAGCTGAGCCAACCAGGCAGCCCTCTAAATTCTCATAGTTTTATGTAGTAGAGTAAATGGTTAACATGGAGGAACTTTGCAAAAGGACCCTAGAGAAATAAAAAATTCCCTTTTCTAGGATTTGGCAAGATCTACATTTCCTCCCTTCAACTCTAGGCATAGAATTAGAATTGTTAACAAATATTCTCAGTAGCACTTCATAATAGGACAGAAAGAAAACAAGCTAAAAGTT
Organism: Halichoerus grypus; assembly: GCF_964656455.1. Lineage (NCBI taxonomy): Eukaryota > Metazoa > Chordata > Mammalia > Carnivora > Phocidae > Halichoerus > Halichoerus grypus. The sequence goes on from NC_135724.1 coordinate 73,376,059, forward strand.
TGGGTTGTACTTAATTTTTCCCGTTTTTTTTTTTTTTTTTTTAAGATTTTGTTTGTTTATTTATCTGAGAGAGAGAGTGTGGGAAGAGGAGCAGATGGAGGGAGACACCCAGGCTCTACTCCCAGTGCAGAGCCCAATGCAGGGCTCGATCTCACGACCCTGAGATCATGACCTGAGCCCAAATCAAGAGTTGGACGCTTAATGGACTGAGCCACCCAGGCACGCCTTAATTTTTCCTATTAACTGCAGTCTCTCTAAACATGCCTAAGTAGGGTACAGGTTAAATAAATTCTTGTACGGCACAGCCTTATGGCTGTACTGGAAATACAGAACATTACACTGATAAAATAATTGGACAGAATAAAGATTTATCATATAATTAAACAAAACAGTGCCCATTGTAGGACATAAAGTACTATTTCATTGTATACCTTTGTTTATAAAGTATCCATATGAATATATACATGTGTGAGTCCAGTGTATGCTTGGAAGAGTTACTGTTCACACCAAATCTTTAACAATTACTTTGGGGTTTGGGGACTGGGAGGTTTGTTTGTTTTGTTTTTAAAGTAGTCTACGCCCATTGTGGGGCATTGACCCCGAAATCAAGAGTCACATATTCTACCAATTGAGCCCGTCAGGTGCCCCTGGGAGTTTTTGCTTTATAAACTTGAATACAACTTTTTTTTTTTTTTTTTAAGCAGGCGCCACACTCAGCGTGGAGCCCATGCAGGTCTTGAACTCACGACCCTGAGATCAAGACCTGAGCTGAGATCAAGAGTTGAATACTTACTGACTGAGCCACCCAGGCGCCCCGAATACAACTTTTTAAAACAATGCACATATATTACACTTAAAAGAATAATGTTATGTATAGAAAAGCATACATTTCGTAAGTGTATAGCTCAGTGATTATTCACAAGTGAACACATCTCTGTAACTGGCACCCAAATCAAGAAAAATAACAGTATTGATTTTTTAGAAGCAATTTTATTTCCCCTTCCAGTCACTGTATCCTCCCCCCCCCCCCCCCCCGTAACCATTATCTTGACTTCTAACATCATAAGTTAGTTTGGCCCGTTTTTGAATTTACACAAACGGAATCATATACACTTGAGTCTGGCTTCTTTTGCTCAACATTGTGTTTGTGAGATTTGTCTGTATTGTCGTGAACACCAGTTCATTTGTTTTCATTGATACTTAGTATTTGATTGTGGGTTCTTCTAGTTTAGGGCTAATGAATAATGCTGCTATGAGCATTCTTTGTCCTTTGGTGCCTGTGTGTACATATTTCTGTTGAATATATTCCTAGGAATGAAATTGCTGGGTTGTAGAGTATGCTAGGCATATATTTAGTTTTGGCACATACTGAAACAGTTTTCTAAAATGATTGCACTGATTTACAAAATTCCCCTAGCACCATATGAAAGTTCTTTTTTTTTTTTTTTAAGATTTTATTTATTTATTTGAGAGAGAGAATGAGATAGAGAGAGCATGAGAGGGGGGAGGGTCAGAGGGAGAAGCAGGCTTTCTGCTGAGCAGGGAGCCCAATGCGGGACTCGATCCCGGGACTCCAGGATCATGACCTGAGCCGAAGGCAGTCGCCTAACCAACTGAGCCACCCAGGCACCCGCACCATATGAAAGTTCTAATTGCTCCACATCCTCACCAACACTTGATATTGTCAGTCTTCTTAATTTTAGCCATTCTGGAGGGCATTGCTTATGGTTTTAAATTCCTTTTCCCTGAGGACCAGTGATGTTGCACACAGCCCCTTTTATATGCTTATTAGCTTTTGGATTACCTCATTTGTGAAAGGCATGTTTAAGTCTTTTGCTTGTACTTCTTTATATTTTCTGAAGATGAATCTTTTGCAGATATTTTGTGACTTTCTTTTTCACTCTCATAATGGTATCTTTTAATGAGCAGATTTCTTAATTTTTATATGGTCTAATTAGTGTTTTCCTTTATGGTTAGTGCTTTGGTGTCCTATTTAAGAAATTTATCTCTGTTCCCAAGGTCATGGAGATATTCTCTTGTTTTCTTATAGAAGCTCTATTGTTTGTCTTTCACATTTAGATTTCTAGGCTTCCTGGAAGGGAATTTTGTACCTAGTGTGAGGTAAGGGTCAGATTCTTTTTTTTTCACATGTTGGTATTCAGCTGGGCCATTTATTGAAAAGACCATTCTTTCCCCACCCTGCTGTGCCACTTTTGTCTTAAATGTCTGTGTAGGTTTGTGAATGGTCTATTCGTCTATCCAGGCACCAGTACCATACTGGCTTATTTACTGTAGCTTTTTTTTTTTTAAGATTTCATTTATTTATTTGACAGAGCAAGTGTGAGAGAGAGAGCACAGGCGGGGGGAGAGGCAGAGGGAGAGGGTGAAGCAGGCTCCTCGCTGAACAGGGAGCCCAATGTGGGGCTCAATCCCAGGACCCCGGGATCATGATCTGAGCCGAAGGCAGACGCTTATACGACTGAGCCACCCAGGCACCCTGGTCCTTTGCATTTAACATAATAAATTTTAGAATCAGCTAATCGATTTTCACCTGCTGGGATTTAGACTTGGATTGCATTGAATCTGTAGATCGCTTTGGGGTGAATTGATTTCAAGATAATATTGAGTTTTCCAGACCATTAACATGGTATATATCTCCATTCGTTTAGATCTTTTGTTTCTCAGATCTTTGTGTAGAGGCTTACATACCTTTCACTTAATAGCTAGTTGATGTTTTCTTGATGCTATTGGAAATGGCTCTTTTTATAAGTTCATTTTCTTACTGTTTGCTGCTTGTATAAATTGATCTTTTTGTATTGACTTTTTGTCTACCTATTCTGTTACCTTATCGTGTATTTTTAGTAAATAAAAAGCTATTATGGTAACTCAGCAGCCACCTCTTCATATGTGGACTGCCTAAAAAGAGAAAACAAAAACCCTTCTTTTGTTGCATGCAGGCTTCCCTCCCCGTGCAAGAGTACCTGTTCATGCCGTTCGACCAGGCTCACAAGCAATATGAGACAGCTAGACACCTGCCACCTCCCCTCTATGTCCTCTTTGTCCAAGCCACTGCATATGGGCAGGCCTGTGGTGAGTATGGGGGGTGGGTGAGGAAGAGGGGCTGTGGGAGCAGCAGCCTTGGCCGTTTGAGTCATTTGGAAGCCCTGCCCGCTGAGGAAAGCTCCCTGGTCCTGCCAGAAGCCTGCAGGTGACAGATGCTGCCCCCCGCCGCACCACCCAGCATGGCTGCTTTGACCAGCTGGCCTGAGGCTAGACTAACCTGGTGGGCATTTCAGAATGGATGGCTTTGAATCTTTGATGAGCCTGGCTGGTCAGCTGTTGAGTGCAGTGCCCAGGCAGCCTGTCTGGGCTCCCAGACACTCACCTCATCAAGGCACGCTTGGCAGGTGGATCGGCACCTCTTGCTCCGCTTCAGAGAGAGGAGTTGGTCAACACAGGTCCCAGGCAGCTTTCCCAGGCTTTCACCAAGCCCAAACAAGCTGCATGTCATTATAGTGAATTACCAAGTGGGAAGATGTCTCTGCTTTAAGCTTAAGGGCAGCCCTTTACTTCACTAGGATTTTGAAAAGTTTTTGGAGACCCTAACCTTTGCCTTCCTGCAGCTTTTACCCAGCACCTAAACTTTTCTTCTTCACCCCATCGCATCAGACAGATATGTATCGCACCAGTGCATGCCTCTCTTCCCAGCCATGGGCACCGACACATTACTGTCTTTCTTCTTGTGTTTTCCTGGTCCTTCTGGTCCTCTCCCTCCCTTTTGTTCTCCTTCTTGTTTCCATCATCAGCTCATATGAAATCCTCCCAGCCCCCTAGACAGGGTGAGTAATTTTCTTTTCTTTTGTGTTTAACCCCATCCTATTTCCTTTCCCATTTTACTGAAGAATTTCAGGATTAAGTTACCCAAAAGAATAGTTTGGCATTTGCCAGTGGTTGGTGGGGGCATCCAGCTTGTTTGGGGTGAGGTATGTTAGTTCATGCAGGGCTGTCAGAGCAGTGGCCAGCCTCCTGGGAGTATTATCTCAGTGGCCTGCCAGGTCGATGAAGTTTGCTGTTCCTCCTTAGTACAGTTGGGCAAACCATTTTGGGCTCCTGTGACTATCTGTAATCTGTATACCCTTTTGAATGGAGCAAGAGGGTGGTGGCCTGTTTTGACCTCTCAGCACTAGACCTCTGGAGTTCCACAAAGGCAGGCCAGGTGTGACCCAGGGAAGTGTCAGTCCCGGTGCATGGACCGGCCCACTTATATTTGTGCTTGAGACAGTGGGCTCAAGTTGAATAGACCTGGTCTTGAATCCTCGCTTAGCTACTCTGGCTATTGTATCTAACTTCTGTGAGCCTTAATTTTCTCATTTCATGACTATAATAATGGTATGGCTCTCAAAGCGTTGTTGCAAAAGTTAAACATTAATTTGAAAAAAATAATTTTATAATTATAAGCATCAGCTCATTTGGTCCTCACCACCCAACTGGGCAGCTACTATTTGTCAAGACAGGATTTCATTGATGCAGAAAGTGGGGCTCAGAGCAGTGACATAACTTTCCAGGTGTTTAGGAATTGGTGGGGCAGGAACTCAGATCTGGGACTAGGCTACAGAGTCCAACCTATCCACTGTCCTGTCTCCCAGTTAAATGTGGTGGTGCCAGCCAGATGCTTAGTGTAGTACAGAATAGAGAGTAAGCACTCAGATGAGAGAGGTCATTTCCATGATGTGGACAGTTATGGGTTCTGGATGAGAACCTTTAAGACAGTTGGCATAAGAGTATTTTGTGGCTTTAGGCCCTGGGTTGGGATTGTGCGTTGGTATAAGCTTGAAAAGAGAGGCATTCACCATAGTCTCAGCTGGTGCTTGTCCAAAAGTCTGCACTTTGGGTTGTTCTGAGTAAACAATGGAAAAAAGACTTAAGTTTCCTACCGTGTTCCTCTTCATCTGGAAAAAGAGCTTTTGCCCTCTCATCCCCCAGTCAGTAAGAACCTGCGACAAAGGCAGAAGAAATGCAGTCCCAGAGTTAGCCTGTTTGTATAGCTTAGCTTCTTCCCTCAGCAGCTGTCATACAAAGCTTTTTCTTGCTCACAGATAAGACCTTGTCTGTGGCAATTGAAGGCAGTGTGGACGAAGCCAAGGCTCTGTTTAAGCCTCCTGAAGACTCCCAAGGTAATGTAGTCAGGATCCTCCCCCCAGTCTTCCATAGTTGGTTCCAGGGGCACTGGATCGCCACCCAGGGGCAGTGCTGGGCCTTTGGAAATTAGCTGTACTAGTTCTGAGTATCAGGGAGCTTGACTTTAATGTCCTAATGCTCAAGGTAGACAGGAAAAAGCACTGCTTATGGATTTCAGCCCTGCCACTCACTAGCTTACTGATCCTGGGAAAGCTCTTTAACATTTCTGAGCTTCAGTTTACTTGTCAAAATAGGATAGTAATACCTCATGTAGAATTATCATGTGGATTAAGTGAGGTCGTGCATGCAAAGTCCTTAGCATCATTCTGGGCACATAGTGACTGCTCAAATTATATGAACTGCTGCTATTGTTGTTATTTATATTACTGTTACTGCTACCACTACCAGTGGAAGGGCTTGTGGTCCATAGGATGACATTAAAAAGCACTTTCAGAAATGGGGGGGGAATTATGAGGCATTCCTCTTTTTATTTTCTCACATCACCACGTTTTCTATACCAAATAAGCAGGAGCAAATTCGTTTATTATGTATTCTAAAGAAACCTATTTACAAATGACACAGTCTCGGCCCCTTTATGCCCCATGGGTTGAGGCACGTTAGGGAACATTGGGAGCCCCCTCACCTCTAGATGACTGTCCTTGTGGTTGCAGATGACGAGAGCGACTCGGATGCTGAGGAGGAACAGACCACGGTGAGAGCTGTTGCCCCTCATGAATGTGCCACACAGCCGCACTTGGGCCTGCTAGTTGGCAGGTGCTATTCTCCCTAGAAGCAGAAGAAAGAGGTTGGAAAGAAAGGGCTGCTGGGGGCCTGGCAGCTGGGATAGTTGAAGCAGCAGGTCCCAGGCAGCAGTCCCTGGCCTATATGGAGAAGGAAGGGGGAAATTGTATGACCGGTGCTTACCCGCTTTGATTTTCCTTCATCCAGAAACGCCGGCGACCCACACTGGGAGTTCAGTTGGATGACAAACGCAAGGAGATGCTGAAGAGGCACCCGCTATCTGTCATGCTGGACCTGAAGTGCAAAGGTCTGGCTTCCCTTGTTCTGGGGGATCCCGTATCTCCAGGTGCCCAACATCCAGCAAGCCAAAGCCCTGTTTGACCAAAAAAAGATTCTGGTTTCATATTTCTCTGTTTTTCCTCATGGTTTGGCATGGAGTTTGTTTGATTTTTTTTTTTTTCCCCTCTAAGTCCTAACCATAACAACAAAGCAACAAAACTAGACACATAATGGATGCTCGGTAAAATTACACCAATTTCTGAATTTGTTAAGTCAGATACACAGAACAAGTTGCAAGAGTATGCAAGTTTTGGGTAATAAGACCAACGTGCTTAATATAACAAATGTAAGTAGATGTTTGTATTCTGTAGAGAATACATGTTTTGAAACTGGTTTTGTATGGATAAAGAAGCATATGATAAAGCATTCTAGCAGTATAAGAGTTAACAGTTACATGTAATTTTCCCTCTCACCTGAAACTCCCAGACTCTTGTCCTTGGTCTTACCTCCAAGGACAACCATTGTGACAGATTTCTGATGTATTTTCTAGACCTATTCTATGCATTTAGAAGCTTTTATACAAGTGTTTATTTATCCCCTTCTTTTACTTTTTACACAAATGGAAACATACTCCATACACTGGTCCTCTCTTTATTTTTCTTTTTTAAATTTGTTATTTTGAGATAATTTTAGACTCAGAAGAGTTGCAGTAATAGAGTTTTCATGCTCTTCATCCAGCTTCCCCTAATGTCAGCATTTAACCACAGTACAGTGATCCAAACCAATGTTAATTTTATTGGTATAATGTTATTAACTAAACTACAGAATTTATGCACATTTCCCTGGTTTTTCCACTAATGTCCTTTGTTCCAGGTTCCATTGCATTTAGTTGTCCTGCCCCTCAGTCTCTCCAGGCAGTGATAGTTCCTCAGTCTTTGCTTGTCTTTCATGACCTTGACATCTTTGAAGACAAGGTTTATTATGTGGAAAGACTCAATTTGGGTTTGTCTGGTCCTTTCTCCTGACTAGGCTGAGGTTATGGGTTTGGGGGAGGAATACCATAGACATGGTGTTCATCATCACATCACATCAGGGGTAAATGGTGTCACTGTGTCTTATCACCGATGACAGGAACCTGGATCCACTTGGTGATCACTTGATCGCTCCCTTTCCATATCGTAGTTGTTAGAAGCAGCTAAGTCCAGGCCACGCTCAAGAGGAGGGAAATGAAGCTCCCCCCCTTGGAGAGAGGAGTTGCAAGGAATTTGTAGACATTCTTTTTTAACTCAGTATAAAATTGACATTGAGTTCTTACTTTTACAGTAAAAGCTCTTAAAAGCCTTGCTGACTTTCTGTTCCCTAACACTATAAACTTTTCTCTCATGTTCAAATTGTACATGGTCTTCGTTTCCTTCCCCCCTCAGATGACAGCGTGCTTCACCTGACTTTCTACTACCTCATGAACCTCAACATCATGACGGTAAAAGCCAAAGTGACAACCGCCACGGAGCTGATCACCCCCATCAGTGCAGGGTATTGGGCAGGCGCGGTGGAGAGTGGGGCGTGGGGGTGGGTGTGAGAAGAGCCTCAGTATGGGCTGCTCTGGGTTCCTCACGCTCTGAGGAGGTGCATGGCTGTGTTGATTTCTGTTGTCATGTCCACGTGCTAGAAGTCCTGGCACATCACTGGTATTTAGGAAGTACTCACTGATTTTAGTTGGTCCTCTTACTACATAGCAGATGATAAAACGACTTCAATGTATGGCAAATTGAGTGGGCGGGGCAGAGCACCAGCTTTTTATGAACAGTGGAAAGGCATGAATGGAGGAATGGAGTTTGGCAGACATTACTAGGTTGACAAATTTAGGCCACCCTCGTCCTTTACTTTTTCTCTCCCAAGGTGCTGGGATTTTTGCTTCACAGCTCAGCTCAGTCCCAGGTTGTGAGAGGAGGTTTTGAGGAGGGTGAGCAGAAGCTCAGTAATCAAGGCCACAGGTCGGGCATCTCCAGGAAGCCCCTGACACTGGCAGTCTTATTCCACAGCTAGGAGTGGAAAGAAGGGAGGAGGACCCAAGAGAGCCTGGGGGTGAAATAGCCTCACTTACAAAAGCACTAGGCTGGCCTGGCACTCAAGCACAGTGAGTCATCATGTTGGCTGTACAAAGACCACTGAGGAAGGCATAGGTCTGCTGCCTCGTGGGCTGGGGCTCTTCCCATGGCTGCCTGGTGGTGCGGTGTCCCTGGGTTCTCTACCCTGCACTTACAGTCCACACCCCCTTCAGGCTGCAGCCGTGGTCCCTGTACTTGAGAGTATCGTGTGGTTACCCTAGGGCACTCTGGATGAAATTGACCCTATTCTCTCCTGACCCCAGCAGAGGGAGCCCAGGCTTGCTTCTTCAGAGCATCCAGTTACACTGCTCAGCCAGAGCTCTCTGGCAGTTGAGGCCATGGTGGAGCTCCCTGTCACCAGCATTCTGCCAGCTTGCCTCTTGATGCCATACCTACTAAGAACAGGGCTGCCTGCTGGCCTTAGTGCACACTTAACTCCAGCTCCTCATGTGCAACGATGGGGACAGTGCTGCGGACTGGTTACCAGCTGGGCTCAGAACTCCAGCATGTCCCCAGTCTGCCACTTAGAGCTGTGTCTGCACGTTGAGCCAAGTTTCCTGGCCTCTGAGTCTGCCTCCTCACTCTGGTCGTTAATTATAATATCTCCTTCAAGGGTGTTTGTGAAGGACCAGGTCCAGTGCTTAGCATAGGTGAAGCGCTTGATAAATGACAGCTGTGTGGGGCGCCTGGGTGGCTCAGTTGGTTAAGCGACTGCCTTCGGCTCAGGTCATGATCCTGGAGTCCCGGGATCGAGTCCCGCATCGGGCTCCCTGCTCGGCAGGGAGTCTGCTTCTCCCTCTGACCCTCCCCCCTCTCATGTGCTCTCTCTCTCAAATAAATAAATAAAATCTTTAAAAAAAAAAATAAAAAAAAAAAAATAAAAAAATAAATGACAGCTGTGTTTATCATCATGAATTTGCTCTTCACAATAACTTTACAAGGGGAGGAGACTGAGGCCTGTATACCTCTGTACTGTATGACTGTCAATGATAGGTGGGCTGTGGCCCCGGAAGGAGGAGGAGATGCAAAAGGAAATACCGCCCTGAAACCAGGATTATATCTTTATGGGCCTTCAGGTGGTGTCTAGCTCATCCCCCTATTTTCTAGATGGAGAAACTGAGGTCCAAAGGGTATGTGGCCAGTTATGGAAGCCCCAAGCCTTAGAGCTCCAGACTCCCAGCCCAATGGCCTTTGCTCAAGTACAGGCTGCTTTGGCTCCTGGGGATACACCAGCCTGGTCTGTGGTTCTATTTATTTATCTATGAAAACATAAGGATACTTTTTTTCCCCCAATATAATCACAGTCTCACACTAATTTCTTAATACCATCTGGTATCCACAGTTCAAATTACCTTGATTTTCTCATAAGTGTTTTTTGTTTTTTTGTTTTTATATTAGGTTTTGGATCTGGATCTCTATAAGGTCCAAATGTTGCAATTGGGTGAGGCTTCTGTCCAGCTTCTTTTCATCCGAATGTCCTGCCATCTGTTTATTTGTTGAGGGGAATGGGTTGTTTGTAGGTTTCCCTGGTCTGGATTTTGATGATTACATCCCTGCAGCACAATTTAATGAGTTACTTTCTCTCTGTGTATTTCATGTAAATTAGATTTAGAGGCTTGATCAGATTCCATTTTGATTTTTTTGGTTGGGGGGACAGGGGAGCAAGATGACATCATAGATGTCAAGTACTTCCATCAGGAGGCATAGGAGGTTCTCTGTTTTTGTGGCATTAGCAGCATTGACAACCGTTGCCAGGATCTATTTCATTAGGGAATTGATGTTCTTAATACAATTTAACATTTAACCAGCCTTGCTGAATGTTCTTTAAGAAATTATTTTCCAGAATGATCTCCGTTAGGGCATTTTGACTAATCAGTTTTTCATTAAGCCATTAAACTATTTTTAATTATTTTACACTTTTACTTTACCAAATTTTTAATCCTTTATTATTATTTTATAACAAAGATTTGACTAATTGAGTAGCTTTTTGTTTCGGTGTTGTGTTTTTTTGTTTTGTTTTGTTTTGTTTTTTTTCTCAGAGAGAGATAGAGCCCACAAGCAGGGGAAGCAGCAGGCAGATGGAGAAGGGGAAGCAGGCTTCCCACTGAGTAAGGAGCCTAATGTGGGACTTGATCCCAGGACACTGGGATCATGACCTGAGCAGAAAGCAAATGCTTAACTGACTGAGCCACCCAGGCATCCCAGTGTTTTTTTTGTTTATTTTTTTAAGTAGGCTCCACGCCTGGCATGGAGCCCATTGCAGGGCACTAACTTGCTACCCTGAGATCAAGACCTGAGCTGAGATCAAGAGTCGGATGCCCAACTGACTGAGCCACCCAGGAGCCTCTTGGTGTTGTAGTTTTATGACTATATATAACCTCTTCTTTGATGTTCATTATTTTTACCAAATTGAGTTGTCCTGAACCACATATTACGATGTAAATTTTATCAAGAAGATTTGATTCTTCCATCAGGTTCTGTTAATTAGAAACCTTTATTGTGCAGTTTTAGCTGTTCTGCTTTATTTTTGTTGATTCATTCTATTAGTAATAGTCACCAAATATTGGCCAGAAGACTGACAATTTTTTTAAAAGATGTATTTATTTATTTGAGAGGGGTCAGGGGCAGAGGGAGACCGAGAGAGAGAATGTCAGGCAGACTCCCCACTAAGTGTAGAGCCCGATGTGGGGCTCAGTCTCATGACCTGAGACCATGACCTGAGTTGAAACCAAGAGTTAGACACTCAACCAACTGAGCCACCCAGGCGCACGGCAATTTTTTTTTAAAGATTTTATTTATTTGAGAGAGAGAGCATGAGTAGAGGGAGGGACAGAGGGAGAGGGAGAAGCAGATACCCCGCAGAGCAGGGAGCCTGATGCGGGGCTCAATTCCAGGACCCCAAGATCATGACCTGAGCCGGAGCGAGACATTTAACCAACTGAGCCACCAAGGTGCCCGAAAAGACTGACAATTCTTATTTATTTTCTGGCCAGTTCTCCATGAAAGGCAGTGAAGGGGCAGAGACCTTGAGGGGGGCAGAGAGACTATAGGAGAGACAGAGAACAGGGAAGAGTCAGAAGCTGCCACTGCCCCATTGCTAAGTTCTTGAAGGCGTGCCGGGGCTCTGAGCAGCAGGATTAGCCCATTCTGCCTGAGTTGCTCCTGATGCCGTACCTGGAAAGGTGAAGGAGAACCCCCCCCCCCCCCACTGGTTGAGGGAAAGAACGAACCTTGTCCTTTGCAATTAGATTACTCCATTATCTTCCTCCTCTCCCCTTCCATTCTTTCTCCACTTGTCATGTTTAATTACAGGCTGTGCCCTAACCATTCCAGGTGGGTAGCAGTGGTGCTCTCTCTCTGCTTATAGCCCTGGGTCACCTTGTCTCCGGCGCATGTGATAATGTCTTTTTCTGGGAACATAAAAGGGACCTTTCTCTGTGAGTAGCATGAGATTTGGTCAAAATGAATAGACACACCATCAAAGCTGCACACTTGTTCTTTTGGGGTAGAAAGGAATCTCTTCTGCTCTTATGAAAATTGTGATTATTTTATCTCCAGTGTCACAGGGCTTTGCTGCCTTGAGGTAAGGCCCTGGTCACCATATACCTCTTGAAGGGATAGGGTTTTCAAAAAATTTGGTGCTTAGGACTACTACTGTCTTGGATCAGACAGTGCAAATCCCAGCTCCGGCACTTTACTAGTAGTGTGACCTAAGACAAGCCGTATCTTTCAAAGCTTTGAGTTTCTCCTCTGTAAAATGGAAATGGTTATACTCCCTCCCTCATAGGGTTGTAAGGATCCGGTGACCTCAAGTATAAAGGGTCTGGTCCACGGGAAGCATTCTAGAAATGGTAGCATGATCATCAGTGATAGGTGGCATTACCATCCCCAGATGACCAAGTCTGCCTTGAGGCAAGGAGTTGGCCAGCGTTCTCACTGCGGTCTTTTCCCTTTGCCAGTGACTTGCTGTCTCCTGACTCAGTCCTGAGCTGTTTGTATCCAGGGGACCATGGAAAGAAAACTCCAAATCCAGCCAATCAGTATCAGTTTGATAAAGTTGGGTGAGTCAGCAGTGTTTCCTCCTCTCCCAGCCTCTCTGCTTTGGAGTGTCTCCGGCAGCTCACACCCAGCGTCGGAGACCTGTTAGGGCCAGAGACCTCTCAGTGGGGAGGAGAGACTCTGGGGGCAGGAGGGAGTGTGGTATCAAGAGAAGGGAATGCAGGGGCAAATGGAGGTCATGGAGGGTGAGGAAGGGTGGAAGGATCAAACTTGAAGGACGTGATAACACGTGATACAATAACATGGTTTATCATTTTAATTCTCTGAGAATTAAAAACTTTAAAAACATTTTAAAAATTGGTAGGCTGGTGAAGAGATCAAGGGCACTGCCTTTGTATTGAGATTTGCTTATGAGTTGGTGGGGGGGGCGCTGGGAAGAGAAAAGCAAACATGGGAGAGGTGAAGTTCACAGTAGGGAGATGATGAAGTTTAGAGGCTTTGCTGGCAGTCTGGCTTTGAGTGTGGCTGAACCTGCAGGACCAGCCCATTTGGGGCGGTGGGGAGAGGGGGAGGATAGGAAAGGCTGTATCCTGGAACCACCGCAGAAAAGACTTATAAAATCATTTTACGCTGTGTTCTTTTCTGCAGCATCCTGACTTTGAGAGACTACGTACTTGACCTAGGTCACCCCTATTTGTGGGTACAAAAGCTGGGTGGCCTCCACTTCCCCAAAGAGCAGCCCCAGGTGTGTACACTGATCATTCTCCTTGGCTGAGGATCTCTACTTCCTCATTTCCTGTACAGACTCCAGAAAGGCTTCTGATGGCCTTTGGGGGCTTTAAATTATCAGAATGCTTTCCCTCCAGGCTATGATCTGTCCTCCCTCCACTCAGGATACTAAAATGTCTGAGGCCTACAAGTGTTTAGGTACCTTTTGCCTTCGCCCTGAGCCTAATAGCTCTCTTGATCAAAGTCACTTGGGTCCTTGCTCTGGGTGCAGCATGGCTCCAGGCTCTGCCATCCCCCCGTTTTATGTACAAAGATGACAAAAATGATGTGTCAGCAGAACCCCAGGGGATCTGGCATCTTAGCAGAAGCCTTTCTGAGGAGCTGGCCAGCCTCTCAAGAACCCAATGGCTTGTATTGTTCCTGCTGGAACTCAGCATCAGGCCTGTCATGGCAGGCAAACTCTGCCATTTCCATAAGATACACATCCCAGGGTGTGGGTAGTCCCAGCTGCCATAGGCACGCAGGGCATAGGAGAGAGGAAGTGCCTGGAGGAAGGGACGGAGCACTCAGGTGTGCTGCTCACTGTCGTCCACAGCACACGGTGATTGCTGACCACTCGCTGAGCGCCAGCCACATGGAGACCACTATGAAACTGCTGAAGACCAGGGTGCAGTCCCGCCTGGCCCTTCACAAACAGTTTGCGTCCCTGGGTAAGCTGGTGTTAGGACTGTGGCTTAAGGGCCACTTGGACAACAGAGACAAAGATGACTTATCCTTCCCTCAGATTTCTTAAATCCTGATGACACATCAAAGAGGACTTGGTTCCTGGCTCTTGCTGAGCAGAGGTGTTGGCAGGGCCACTGGGGAGAGCTACAAGCCCTTCCAGGCAGAGATCTGAGCTCCCCTCAGGGCCATCAGCGTTGTCCTAGCTCACAAAAGAGGCCCAAAGCCTTCTGGGTGGTCCAAGTTAGTGGACTGGTCAGGAACAGCTTATTCTAGGTTAGCGCATGTCAGCCTTTGGTGTCCATTCTACAGATACTTAGTAGAAGCCCAGTTCATGCTTTGTAGAGCTTACATTTAGCTTATTTGAGTACAGCTGTTCAGGGATCCACCCCCTCATCCCTCCCCTGAGACCTACTGAGCTACCATCCTCCATGGTGAGGCTGAACCCCAGTGTTTTTCATAAGTTCCCAGGTGATTCTGATGAGCCATTGACCACGGAGGTGGCCAGTTGGGTGTTTCTCTTCATTCAGTAAATACCTGTCAAGGGTTTACCATGCATAAGGCAATTGTAGGGTAGTGAGAGTTAGGATTTTTCTGATCTAAAATAGTCACTGTCAGGAAAGGCATTGGGTTTCCGGGACCCATCTAGAGACCGTTCCCCTTTGGGGCAGTTCTTGCATTCCACGTGGACCCAGATGTCTCCAGGGCAGCATTGCTGTCGGGCTTGCTCCCCAACAGCATTGCTCAACCTATTTTGTTGGATGATTGTCATCTTGTACAGGGTTTACTGTGTTGGCATGTTTGCGGATTGAAGCGCCAGCAAGAATTTGCCCTGGAGCAGTTCTCTAGCTCTTCTCCCTTAGAGAAACCGACACAGAACACTTCAGTCATTTCCTCTGTCAAGGTCAGCTGTGCAAACAGCCCTCTCGGCTATTTGATCTAATTAACAGTCATTGCTGCAGAGGCACTGTCACTGGTTCTGGCTGCCAGGGGGCTTTTGTTTTGCTGGCTGTCATTTGCATTAAAGATAACGCACCATGAAAGCTGGTGCTAGGTCTGGCCACAAGCACATAGCACCGGGGGAAGGTCAGATTGGTGTGCCTGCATTCCTAGCATGTGTTGACCAGGGCCCCTATGGAATGCCTCCTGTACCTGAACAGCTGGTAGGGCCATCTGAGCCCTCCAGATACTGGTTACCCAGTGTGGCACCTGATTGCTACCTGTATACCACATATCTTGCTCTCTTTTAGAACATGGCATTGTACCAGTTACCAGTGATTGCCAGTGCCTCTTCCCTGCAAAGGTTGTCTCCCGCCTGGTGAAGTGGGTGACGATTGCCCATGAGGATTACATGGTAAGTGGAGGAGTGACAGGTCACCCTTGCGGTCCCAAAAACCCATATCACCCTTTAGCTCCTGCCCTTCCAGCAGGGGATTTGACCGGAGAATCCAGGAGTTCACTCCTCTGTGGTGACTTCTAGGAGCTGCATTTCACCAAGGACATCGTGGAGGCGGGACTGGCTGAGGACACCAATCTCTACTACATGGCACTCGTG
Source organism: Halichoerus grypus (assembly GCF_964656455.1). NCBI lineage: Eukaryota > Metazoa > Chordata > Mammalia > Carnivora > Phocidae > Halichoerus > Halichoerus grypus. Next base: position 73,391,371 of record NC_135724.1, read on the forward strand.
GAAAGGGGCACAGGTAATTGTTCTTCTGATCATAGTGGTAGGCAAGGGGAGCTAGTAAGAATAAAACATTCCTGGATGCCTGGGTGGCTCAGTCGGTTAAGCGTCTGCCTTTGGCTCAGGTCGTGATCCCAGGCTCCTGGGATTGAGTCCCACGTCGGGCTCCTTGCTCAGCGGGGAGCCTGCTTCTCCCTCTCGCTCTGCCTCTCCCCCCGCCTGTGCTCTCTCGCTCTCCCTCTGACAAATAAAACCTTAAAAAAAAAAAAAAAAAAAGGAATAAAACATTCCCGAGGGTTGTCCAAAGAAAGCAAAAGATCCTAGAATCCTGCTGGGGTGACTTAGCAAATAGTAATGATTGTAAGAACCACCGTTCAGTGAGGACTTGTTCTGTAACACAGCTGCATACATGTTTTATCTCATTTAATCCTCATCACAGTGCGTGCTGGGAGTGGTAATACAGGTATCCCCGTTTTCCTGAAGTTTGCATTCCACCGCTTTGCTTTTCCAAAAAACCTACATTAATATCTGTTTTCATTAACCGAAAGAAAGGAGAATTTTCACTTTTACAAAAAGAGTCATTACTAATGTAGGTCTTTTGTAAAAGTAAAGTGGCATTAATGCTCAGAATGTGGGGGATGCCCCTTGTTTTATGCCCTTTTGGCTTATGAAAGGTTTCATAGCAACGCTCTACTTTTGGATAACGGGAAACCTGTATGCCCAGTTTATAGGTGAGCACATTGAGGCTTAGTCACAAGTGCAGCCTGACCTCTGAGCCTGAGCTCTTAGCTCTTTGCTTTATCATTTTATCATTCTCTAAAAGCAGATACCTGTTCTTTCTCCTCTTCACAGAAGGGCTGACTTGTTGTTCTCAGGTTGTGAAGTGCAGGGTGGCAGGACCTTCCTCCCTGTCTGCTGTTCCTATACTCACTTCGGAGGCATCAAAAACTATGATTTCTCACAGCTGTTCTGGCGTCCGATTTGCCGAGGCTTCCTGTGGAGCCAGCCAGGTGCTGCTTACGGAGCTGTTTTCTGGCTCCTGCCTCGGCAAGCCTGGCACTGCCCACAGGATCCGACCCCTGGGGCTTGGTGCTGTGGCTGCAGAGCTGAGGGATTGTCTGTGATTCTAAGACACTGCGAGAAATACAAGGAAAGGGTGCACTGTCTGATGTTAGAGTTTCTTTGTCCTGTGGTTTCTTCCCTTCTTTTTTTCTTTGTGTGGTTTTAAAATACTCTGAGGAAATTAACTATTTTAGATATAGTTGAGGTCCCCTGAGGTCATTCTCTCCCTCAGGATAGGTGACTGCTACTTGGAATTTGTACATTTGTTTCCCATCCTTTTCCCTTTAAAAAATTTTTTACCTTGTCCCTAAATAACATAGAATACTGTTTTGAAAGGGCACGAAATATGTAGTCCAAGAAATTTATAAAGCCCCAAGTGGGGGAAGTCACTGGAAGACATCGTTCTGCTTCTTGGTTGAGGAGATGAAAGCTTGTAAAGATAGTAAGTGTTCTAGATCCATCAGAGCGAATGTGATAAATAAAATTTTTGTAAGATGCGTTGTAGAATTTGAAAATTTAAGAGTGAAATTTAAATGAATAAGTGAGCAGCAATTCCAGAAAATATGTCATTTTACAACAGATCAGTTTGAAAACTGATGGATTAAAAAAATTGGTGAATAGAGATAAATGCAGGAATATATGCCAACTGTTAACAACACAAATAATACAGCAGCAGAGAAAGGACTCACTTTTTAATTTTTTTTAATTTTATTTTACTTAAATTCCGTTAATTAACTATAGTGTATTAGTTTCAGAGGTAGAGTTCAGTGATTCATCAGTTGCATATAATATCCATTGCTCCTTACCTCATGTGCCCTCCTTAATGTCCATCACCCAGTTACCCCATCCCCCCACCTGCCTTCCCTCCAGCAACCCTCAGTTTGTTTCCTATACTTGAGTCTCTTATTGTTTGTCTCCCTCTCTGATTTCATTTTACTTTATATTTCCCTCCCTTCCCCTATGATCCTCTCTTTTGTTTCTCAAATTCCACATATGAGTGAAATCATATAATTTTTTTTCTCTGATTGACTTATTTCACTTTGCATTATACCCTCCACTTCCATCCACATCATTGCAAATGGTAAGATTTCATCTTTCTGATGGCTGAGTAATATTCCATTGCATATATATATTATATATATATATACACACATATTATATATATATATACACACCACATCTTCTTTATTCATCTGTCGACTGACATCTGGGCTCTTTCCATAGTTTGGCTGTTGTGGACATTGCTGCTATAAACATTGGGATGCAGGTGCCCCTTTGGATCACTATGTATCCTTTGGGTAGGACTCACTTTTTTTTTTTTTTTTAGGACTCACTTTTTAATAAATGTGGTTGCAGCTGTCAGGGAAGAATTGTCTTAATCTATACTCTCTTGTCCTCTGTTGTTTGAATTACTAGTGTGTCACAGTTCTTTTTCTTCCCCATAAATAATGAAAAAGGAATGGCATACTTCACCCCTTGGTAGAAAGGGTAAATATCATCCTGTGGAGAAAGGCAGAGGCTGGCACCAGAGATAAAATGAATATGTTAAAAAAATACAACTATTTTCAGGGGCACCTGGTGGCTTAGTCAGTTAAGCGTCTGCCTTCAGCTCAGGTCATGATCTCGGTCCTGGAATCGAGCCCCGAGTTGGGCTCCCTGCTCAGCGAGGAGTCTGCTTCTCCCTCTCCCTCTTCCCATCCCCACTGCTCGTGCGTGCTCTCTCTCTCTCTCAAATAATAAAGTCTTTAAAAAAAAATACAACTATTTTCTATAAGGAGTATGAATTTATAGCTTTGATATCAGACAGTTCTAGTTAAACTCAGCACTGCTGCTTTGCAACTGATTGATCCTAAGGAAGTTTCTGTCAGAGTCTCAATTTCTTTATATATAAAATTGGGATGGTAATAATTGTACCCATCTCATAGAATCATTTCTAGGATGAAATATAATGTGTAAAGAGGAGTTTAACACAGTGCTTGGAATACAGTAAGTACTCAATATATGTTGGCTATTTAAAAGTTTCACATGACAAAGTACATAAAAAGAAAAGGAACAGAATGGAGAGAATATATTTGATATAATAGCTAATACACAATATTGTTGGAAAGAAAAAACAGATAGCCTTCACGTGGGAAAATCCTTAACTTGCTGGCAAAGAAAGAAATGCCAATTAAAACAAATTTCTGTCAAAGGAGCAAATAGAACTCTTGGGCAGACCCAGTGTGGACCAGGCTCTGGGGAGTCCACACACCTCTGCATCCTTGAAGGGTACCAGAGTCACAGGACCTCACATTCTGCAACCTGACAGTTCTGCTTCAGAGATTGTAGAACAAAAATAAAAGTCATTTAGTACCAGAATGTGCTGCCCAATACTCAAATTAATACAAGACAAAGAGCTAGCCTTGGGTCTAGTGGGGAAGGTCCATGGCTGGCAAACTCGGTCTCAGAACTGATTTTTCCTCCTTACTCCCTTCCCAGCCAAACTCCAGGCTGCTGTGGTGCTGAATCCTGGCTACTCCTCCATCCCACCCATTTTCCAGCTGTGTCTGAACTGGAAAGGGGAGAAAACCAATAGCAACGATGACAACATTCGGGTAAGACCCTGCTGGGGTGAAGGAAAGAGCGGGGAGAGCCTCCTTGGGAGGCGGAGGGAAGTGGCAGAACCTACAGCAGCTGAGAGCTTGGCCACTGGCATAATTCCAGGGACAGAGGGGCCTGCCAGGATTTGTAGAATTTGCTGGAGGCTGTATGGTATAGTTGAAGAAAAAGTCTAGCCCCATATTAACCACTTACTTAGCTTGGGGTCACCCCATTTTACAATGAGGATAATATAAAGCCTTGCCTTGAAAGGTTGTTGTCTTGGGCTTCTGTGGAAATGTGAATAAACTCAGAAGCATGGAAGTCCTGGAATGAGATGGGGTGTGAGATCATTGTAACTATTATCATACCTGTTGATTTGATTCCATCGTGGCCTTCTGGCCATGAATCATGTTTTTAATGCTGATACTTTCTGACTTAGATGTTGAGATTTCTTCTCTACACACCTCCATCTTGGCTGTGAGAATGTTGGGCAAGGAAAGTTACGGGTCACAATCAGGAAGACCCTGTTGTCCTGAGCTTCAGGACAAACCTATCCGGTTTGATCTGGTGTGACCTAGCTCTTACAGAGGCCCGGCTACAGTTCTTGTAGAGCTGTCAGACCCAGCCAGTCTGAAGGTAGTGCTGAGTTTCTGGCTTTCCCACTCCTTAGGCCATGGAGAGTGAGGTCAACGTGTGCTACAAGGAGCTGTGCGGCCCCCGGCCCAGCCATCAGCTCTTGACCAACCAGCTGCAGCGCCTGTGTGTGCTGTTGGATGTTTACCTGGAGACTGACAGCCACGACGACAGTGTGGAGGGGCCCAAGGAGTTTCCCCAGGAGAAGATGTGTCTGCGGCTTTTCAGGTGAGGGGAGGGGTGGGAACGCTGGGGCTCTGGAGGTCTCCAGTCCTGCCTCTTTCAGGGACTTGGGGCAGAGATCAGAGCCTGGCATGGAGGGCATGCTTGTTCTTAGGTGTACTTGTCTCTGTTCACAGTGGAAATAAAAATTCTGTAGCCAGATTTTCTGGGGAGGGCTTGCTCCCTCTTTCCTGACACTTTCCCTGCAGCCTACTTCCTACCGTCCTGGTCCAGTTGTTCTTCTTTTTTTTTTTTTAAATTTTTTTTTTAAGATTTTATTTATTTGTGAGAGAGACAATGAGAGACAGAGAGCATGAGAGGGAGGAGGGTCAGAGGGAGAAGCAGACTCCCCGCTGAGCAGGGAGCCTGATGTGGGACTCGATCCCGGGACTCCAGGATCATGACCTGAGCCGAAGGCAGTCGCTTAACCAACTGAGCCACCCAGGCGCCCCCAGTTGTTCTTCTTGAGCACCTCTGAAGGTCGGCCGCCCACTGAGTGAGCAGCACCAGACCACGAACCAAAAGGATTTAGCTGAACTTCCTGTGTTTTTTTTTTGGAAAACAACAGGGTTTGCTTTTTACTGTCCAAATAAGCTTTTAAAGCTAGGTGGAAAGCCCCACCAGTCCCAGAGTCTGCCATATTCTTCCTAGGATGCTCATGAGTCTATGAGAATGGCAGCTCTAGGCAGTCGGGCATCACGGAAGGAACCAGCGCTGAAGTAAGACAAATACAAGTACAGATTGCTGCTTTGCTGCTCACCAGCTGTGTGACCTTGGCAGAGTCACTTTAGCTCGGGACCTATTTCCTAAAGGCTGACATGGAAGTATACTGTCTGGTTATAATTCATGTAAGCTATGAGAATGGTTCCTGGCACAGACAGGGGCTCACAAAATGCCATTAGGTCATCACAACCTGGTGTTTAGTGTGTCTGTGCTTATGGCACTTCTAGCTACTTTTCCATTCACTTTGGTCAGGTCCTTTCTCTCCCTTTTATCAGCTAACACATGTTCTTGTTCCTTTTCTTTTTTTCTTTTTTTTTTTTTAAGATTTTATTTATTTATTTATTTGACAGAGCACAAGCAAGGGGAGCGACAGGGAGAGGGAGAAGCAGGCTCCCCGCTGAGCAGGGACCCCGACACGGGACTCGATCCCGGGACCCTGGGATCACGACCCGAGCCAAAGGCAGATGCTTACCTGACTGAGCCACCCAGGCGCCCCACATATTCTTATTCTTAAAGAGTCAGTTTCAAAACTCGAGTCCACACTATTAGGCATCCCTTCCCTTTTGAGCAAGCAGCTAGGGAGGAATGGTATCTGGGAGAGGGGAAGGGCTATAATCTGTTCCTAATTTGGACATCCCCTTTTTCCCTGTCAGTCTAAAGGTGCCTTACCTGCCCCTCACCTTCTCGGACAGCCAGTACCAGCCCCTGGAAGCTGTGCCAGCATCCTCCCACCTCCATCTGGCACCTGCACCTGGCCTGGTTCTTCATGTTATCTGAGAATAACCAGTTCCAGCCCCCAGGTGGCTGCTGGGAGGCAGAGCTGGCGGCTAGGTGTTGATAGCTTCTAGGACTTGCTCTCCCTAGTGGGTCTGTGTGAGAACTCAGTTCTTCCCACCCTCCCAGCCTGCTGTAACACATTTCCAGTGTGGAATCTCTCACACGGCCAGTGTTTATTTTCTGTTATCTAATGGTTCCCAAAGGATCTGTTTCCTGAAGTGCTTTGTGTGTCACCCAGGCTGAGCTCCTCTATCAGGGCATTCTGGGATGGTGCTCCTTTGGCTACTCAGATCCAATTAACTCCATGACTGGTGAGATGTGTTTCTAGGCCTGGAGTCCAGCTGACCACTGGTATCAGGCCAAGGGGCTGGGCTGCAGAGTACTGGCCTGGCAGCAGGAGACGGGAGGTCTGGTTCTGCCTGTGGCTGGCTACTTTCAGGCTGTGGGTTCTCCATTAGCCACATGCCTAGACTTGCCCAGGTGATTCTGTGCCCTTCTGATGTTGGGAGGTATATATCATTATGGTTATGAGCAAGGGCTTTGGGGCCAGAAAGACGTGGGTTCAAATTGCAGCTCCTACCTATGTGATGAGGGTCTACACTTAGCCCCCTGAACTTCAGATTCCTCATTGGTGAAAAAACAGCATCCACCTCAGGTACTGTTGGGAGGATGAAATTAAACCAGATGTAGGGGGCGCCTGGGTGGCTCAGTCGTTAAGCATCTGCCTTCGGCTCAGGTCATGATCCCAGGGTCCTGGGATCGAGCCCCGCATTGGGCTCCCTGCTCAGCGGGAAGCCTGCTTCTCCCCCTCCCACTCCCCCTGCTTGTGTTCCCTCTCTCGCTGTGTCTCTTTCTGTCAAATAAATAAATAAAATCTTTAAAAAAAAACCAAACAAAAAAACCAGATGTAGTGTGTAAAGTGCCAAATACAATGCACACAGAGTAAACCCTCACTTAAGTTAGTGGTTGCATTGGTGTTGGAATAAAAACCTTTCTCTCATCTCTATAATCACACACACACACATCCCTCCTTCACACTGAGATCCAGGGTGTCACCTTTCAAGTTACCACTGAATGTCAATCATAGCAGACAAAAGAGGCCCTTTAGATGGACATCATTCACTGTGGGTAGAAGAAGCCCCTGTGTGAAGTTTTGCCTGGGGGCCCAGGATTATAGCTGAAGCACCTTAGCTTCAGAGGGTTGAGGTTTTGGCCATGATTGTCAGCCTGCCTGTGGCCAGTACGCTTTGATGTTAGTCCTGGTTTTGAAGTTGAGCCCTGTACTTTCTGACCATAAAATCTCGGGCAGTTTACCTCCCCGAGCCTGTTTCTTCATCTGTAAAATCTATAAAATGGTAGGAACTAAGAGGTAGTAAGTATAAAGTAAGTATAAAGCACATAGCTCTTGACAGGCATTTAGTGCAGATTCTTTTCACTCCTGTTTACATGGGAATCTCCCTGCAAAGGAGGATTTTAAGATTTTTTTCTTTTCTTTTTATAGAAATAAAATAGGGACACCTGGGTGGCTCAGTCAGTGAAGCGTCTGCCTTTGGCTCAGGTCATGATCCCGGGGTCCTGGAATCGAACCCCTCATTGGGCTCCCTGCTCAGCAGGGTGTCTGTTTCTCCCTCTGCTCCACCCCCCTGCTCCTGTGCGCTTCTTCACTCTCTTTCTTCTCTCTCTCTCTCTCTCCTCTCTTTCCTTCTCAAATAAAAGCTTAAAAAAAAAAGAAAGAAATATGTTTATTGTTATACAAACAACAATGAACAGTTCTGTAAAAACACTAAAAAGTGAGGGTCTCCAGAAGTGCCTTTTGTCAGTGAGGCCCTTTCCAGGTTTGCGTTCATGCATTTGCAAGCATACATTTTCACCAAAACAGTATCACACCTTACATGTGGTTTTACAGTCTGCTTTTCTCACAATGTTCATTTTTCACCCCCCAACAGCTGCAGTTTTCCCTTGTGTGGATGAATTATAATTTATTTTGTCAGCCCACAGGGCACAGTATTAACTGATCTCCCTTCTCCTGTTTCTTTAGGGGTCCCAGCAGGATGAAGCCATTTAAATATAACCATCCTCAAGGATTCTTCAGCCATCGCTGACCTCCCACTCAGCCTGTTGTTTCCCCCTATGCCCGAAGTGCTGTGCCTCTATTTTCTGCTTTGGCCCACATGTGGCTCTTGATATTCTCCAAAGACAGGTTTTTTTATTTTTATTTCTAGCCTATTAAAGTGTCACTTGACCAGGTGGCCTTTGTCTTGTGGCTCCCTGAGGATGAGGGGGGGTGGTTTTGCAGTCTGGAAGGGCAGTTGGGGGCCATGGCACAGTGTGAAAGAGTTTTTGTGGATAGGCTTTCTTTAGGTGGCCAAGAAAAGCAGAATGCAGAAGATTCTGAGTCTGTAGAAAGATGCTGCCCTCTTATCCCCACTCATCTTTCTTATTCCTACTTTGGGAGAGCCTCATTATTTTGGTGTTTATTACCCTAAGTCCCTGCTGTTAGGAGGTGGCAGGAAAACCCAAGTGAGCGTAGCCCAAAAAACAAAAGTTCTATCCCCTCCCCTCATTCCCTCCACTAACTTTGTCAGTGCCCTCATTGGCCAGATTCTCTCTGATTCTTGGATTTTATAAACATCTGACAGTCCAGCACAAAGAGAAGACAGATATAAGGAATAATTGTAAATATTGCAACATTTTGTGAAGTCAGAATGGTGTTGGAGAATCACATGTAGAGCTACCCATCTCGTGAGGCTCTGGCAGAGTGAGACCAGGTGCCGTTGAGGAGAATCTTCATGGTGAGGACATGATAATTGCCTCAAAAAATAGTGGTTTGACTCTCAAAGAATTAAGAGAAGTCCTAGGGAAATCGATAAAACCCTCTCAAATATTTTCAAATGACCTCCTTTATAATTCTGCAAAAGTCAAAGTGAAGGAGTTCTTGGTCAAAGTAAAGTTTTCTTGGACAGTTGTCAGAAAAATTATTCCCCATCTCCAAAAAAAAATCCGTATTCATTATTTGTTTAAGAAATAAGATAAAAAGCTGGAAAAATATTTAAGAATTATTACAGGGGCACCTGGGTGGCTCAGTCAGTTGGGTGTCTGCCTTCGGCTGGGGTCGTGATCCCAGGGTCCTGGGATCAAGCCCCACGTCAGACTCCCTGCTGAGCAGGGAGCCCGCTTCTCCCTCTCCTTCCTGCTTGCACTCTCTATCTCTTTCCCTCTCTCTCAAATAAATAAAATCTTAAAAAAAAAAAAAAATTATTACATACTTGGGGCATCTGGCTGGCTCAATCAGAAGAGCATGTGACTCTTGATCTCAGGGTCATGAATTCAAGCCCCACGTTGGGTGTAGAGATTACTAAAAAAAATAATAATAATAAACTTAAAAAAAAAGAATTATTACATACTTGTAAGTATAATCTACAGTTTTTCAACTACAAGAAGAAAATCTACTCTTGTAGCCCATTTTTAATATATATAAAGTTTATTTTTTGTGACAGTCCCAATCAATTGGCTTTTTTCTCCCACAATGTACTTTGAACTTTGCTCCCCGTTGTGCATATGTTCGTTCTCCATGGACTTTTATTGATGATCCTTGGATAATATGGGCCTCTGGTATAAGAGCTGTTACCTCCTGTTCTCTCGGCTGATCACTGAGCATCCCAGTGATAAGGATTTCCTGAGAAAGGACTAGGAGACCCCTGGGACTGCCAAGACCTTCATTTTACAGATGGAAGCCTGAGCCCTGGAAGAAAGGAAAATGTCACCTCTGATGGTTGTTTTTTTTTTTTTTAAGATTTTATTTATTTGACAGAGAGAGACAACGAGAGAGGGAACACAAGCAGGGGGAGCGGGAGAGGGAGAAGCAGGCTTCCTGCGGAGCAGGGAGCCCGATGCGGGGCTCGGTGCCAGGACCCTGGGATCATGACCTGAGCCGAAGGCAAATGCTTAACGACTGAGCCACCCAGGCGCCCCTCTGGTGGCTGTTTTAATGACTGCCACCACCTCTGCCTCTCCTCCTCAGCCTACATCAGTCCTTTGAATACTCTCCTGCCCAGTGGGCCTCAAACTTCAATATGTGTGAATCCCCCATCCCAGGAGGGGATTAGAAACAGATTCCCATGCCTCACTCTAATACTCAGTCTCCGTTGACCTACGATGGGCCCAGGAAGTATATTTTTAACGAGTTCCCCAGGTGCACGTTGCCCTAGTCTCTTTTTGGAAGTGGCTGTACTTTCTTCCCTTCCCTCATTTTTCTTGGTGACTCCTCATATAAAGCAGGAGGGCCCGATTCTCTGCAAGCAGCTCCCCATCTTCTGTCTTCCGTACCTTGGGCAGCATCGTGAACCTCCTTCCGTGTGCTGCTTTCTTTCCACATAGTGTGATCTCCTTGTCTTTTCCCTGACCTACTTGCCTGGACTCTGTCCCTGCCAGCATCCCCTTGGTCTGGCCACCTTCAGGCCCTGTGTCTCACCGCCTGTGCTGAATAAGATTGAAATAGGGCCTAAAAATAGTTCCTTTAATGGCCCCTGCATTGCAGCCTCCACTGTTCGTGGCTGGAAGGCAGCCAGACTGACTCAGCACAAAAGCTTGTCTCTGATAGCTGGGACAAGGTTGCAAAGATGGCTTGTGAGCGCTGGGGAAAGGCTCTGCTTTCTGGGTAGGGGATGTCAGAGTCTGTCACCCTCCAGAAGAGATTTTCCCTCTTCAAAGGAGATGGCTGAACAAAGGAATCTTTTGGCCATAAGGAGAAGGGTTTTCAAACTAGCCAGAAGCCCAGGACAGTCCAGCCCCTTTGAGCTACTTCAAAGGCATTTGTGCTTCCAGTTGGCAGATTAGGAGAAGGGCCTGGTTTGGGAGGACCTTGAAGCTTCCTCAACCAGAATTGGCCTTGGCCTTCCCTGGGGCACATCCCAGAGAGCAGTCCCTTTCTGTCATCTTCCCACACCTGGGACCCAGCCTAGGTTTCTTATCTTTCTTATCTTTTTATTTATTATTTTTTTAATTGAATTGAAATTTTTTAAAGAAATCTTTATGCCCAACATGGGGCTTGAACTCACCACCCTAAGCTCAAGTCGCATGCTCTACCGACTGAACAGCCAGGTGTCCCTCCTTGCCTTTGTAAAGCTACCATCCATGTTCTTGATTTCTTTGTATATTCTAGTTTCTCCTTTATTTTCTTCCCAGCTTGCTCTCTCCTGTTTTCTCTACAAATAAATCCAAAAGACCTCTTTTTATTTTAAGGGTGTTCCCGCTGATCACTGTGGGAAAATGGCTAAAAGTCCTATCCATGGGAAAGCAGAGCTGCCAGACTGCCAAAGGAACTTTCTCCCTGTCTGTAGCCCCAACTCTGTCCTTTCCATGGTATTCAGCAGTCTCTCCATTGAGAACAGTTGTGTTACGCATCTATTTTGGGTCAGGCCCTGCTAGTCACAATTTTCCATTCACTGTCCTATTTAATTACAACAGGCCACCAAGAATACACGTTCCCTTCATTTTTACAGATGAGGAAACTGAAGCTCAGGGTTAAGTGACGTGTCTGTGCCCACAGGCTTTCTTGAGCTGCACACCCAGCATGAGCTCTCAGCAGGTCTATCTGCCTCTAAGACTTTACTTTTTATAAGAGTAGCTCTGGACCCAGCATAGTTTCAGGCTGGCACTCTCTCTGGGCCATTTGTTCATTTTAGCAACACAAGTACACCAAGAGCACTGTAGTGGTCAAGAGTTACAGCTTAGGGGCGCTTGGGTGGCTCAGTCGGTTGAGTGTCTGCCTTCGGCTTAGGTCATGATCTCAGGGTCCTGGGATCAAATCTGCTTCTCCCTCTCCCTCTGCTGCTCACCCTGCTCGTGCTCTCTCTCAAATAAATAAAATCTTTGAAAAAAAAAAAAAGTTACAGCTTAGTGTCAGGCTAACCTATCAGGTCCTTGTCCCACACTTGAGCAACTGTATATCCTTGAGCAGGTTGCTTGACTCACTCTAAGCTTTGGGAGTCCCCGTCTGCAACTGGGAGTGGTTGTAGAGATTAAGCATCAACTCTCAGCACCGTGCCCAACACCTAGCATTGCTCAGCAAAGGGGAAAGTTCTTATCCTTGCCCTCCAGGTTTCAGCCTGGAGAAAAGGCCTCTTAAATGAGGAAGGCCTTTGCTACCTGATGGGCCATTCCCTGGCCAGAGGGTTCCCAGGCTGTGGAAGCCCAGCTCTCTCTGGTCCAGTCCCTCCTTGCCAGCAGCACTTCCATCAGTCATGGCTAAACTGGCTCTGTCCGAAGATGGAGCCAAGCTCTCATTACCTGTCACTAGGCCAACCACAGCCCATTAGCCAGACACCTGTTCCCTGCTGTCTGTGGGCCTGTGTCCTGGTTCCCACCAGAGGGTCATCTCAACTTCCTGGGCTCTTGCCACACCCTCTTCTAACTTGGCTTTCTCACTACCACTACCACTTCCACAGATGACCTAAACGGAGAAAGGAAACAACACTACCCACTGGGGCTGGTGGAAGACCCTCAGAGTACGTTTGTGCAGTGAGTGAATGGATGGGGGTATCCCAAAATATTTTAAAGATGGACCCAGTCTAACAAGTTGAGATATAAAGTCCTACATGAAGGACATAAAACCAATCACAGGACCACTACAATATTTATCTCCCAGTGTATACAGAATAGCCACTCACGGGCTGGGTGTTTTGTATTTTCCAATTTCATATCTATTTTTGTTTTCTTTGTACACTATAGTGTACAAAATTCTTAATTTGATTTCGAGAATAAGTAATTCATTCACAAGATTAAGAAACCAGAAAGCATAAGGAGTGAAAGTACGATGAAAGGTTTTACCGTCAGTCTTACCCCACCTGCCCAGTTCCCATCTTTCTCACAAATCAACCAACTTGCTTACTTTCTTTTGTATCCTTTCAAATTCTTTAAGCAAACACAAATTATTTTTCCATTTTTGGGCAAAACAACATCATACATTATTTTGCATCTTGATTTTTTTCTTGTCTTAGACATTCTTCCATATCAGTGCAGATATAAAGAGCTTCCTCATTCTTTACAGAGCATACTATTCTACTCAATGGATGTACCATATTTATTAGTTTTTTAATTCTTTTTTTTTAAGATTTTATTTATTTGATAGAGCACAAGCAGGGGGAGTGGAAGGCAGAGGGAGAAGCAGATTCCCCGCTGAGCAGGGAGCCCGAGGTGGGACTCGATCCCAAGACCCTTGGATCATGACCTGAGCCAAAGGCAGACACTTAACTGACTGAGCCACCCAGGCATCCCGATATATAATTTTTTAAACAAAAAAGAATTTATTGACTTCAGTAACTAAGAAGTTCACTGGATGACTTCAGGCACAGCTCAATTTGGCTGTTTAAGTGGTGTCATCAGGACTTAAACACTGGCTGTAATTCCAAGGTGCTTTCTTTGCTGTTGTTTATTCTCAGGGTGGCCTTTGGCAGAGCTTCTTTCTACCAGTAGCTTCTACAACAATATTGGAATTGGCTTTCGTTGGATAGACTTGCAACACATGTAAATTTCTGAACTAATCACAGAGGCCAGGGGACAGTATACGATGCGCCATGCCTGACACATGTACATCTCTGGGTCCTGGGTCCATGGACACCCAAACCACATGGCCTATATTAGGTTTCTGTGGGCGCTGCAACAATTTACTACAAACTTGGTGGCTTAAAACAACACAAATTGGGGTGCCTGAGTGGCTCAGTCATTAAGCGTCTGCCTTCAGCTCAGGTCATGATCCCAAGGTCCTGGGATTGAGTCCCGCATTGGGCTCCTTGCTCAGCGGGAAGCCTGCTTCTCCCTCTCCCACTCCCCCTGCTTGTGTTCCCTCTTTCACTGTCAAATAAATAAATAAAATCTTAAACACACACACAAATTGATTCTCTTAACTATTCTGGAGGCCAGAAGTCTGAAATCAATTTCACTGGGCTAAAGTCAAGATTTTGGTAGGGCTGGTTCCTTCTGGAGGCTCAAGGACAGAATATTTCCTTGCTTCTTCCAGCTTCTAGAGTTGGCTTGTGGTTCATTCCTCCCTCTTGAAAGTGCATCACTCCAGTCTCTGCTTCTATCATCCCATCACTTCCTCCTCCAACTCTGACACCTGCTCCCTCTAGTGAGGAGCCTTGTGATGACAATGGACCCATCTGGATAATCCAGGATAATCTCCCATCTCAAAATCCTTGACTTAATCACATCTACAAAGTCCTTTATGCCATATATGGTAACATTCACAGGTTCCAGGGATTAGGACATGGATATCTTTGGAGGACCATTCTTCACCCTATTACATGGCCTGAGTGGGGAGATGTTTCACTTTTCATCGGAAAAAAAGAGAATGGAGGCTAGAAAGGCAAAAGCCAATGGAGACCCAGTAGGATGGAACATACAACATTTTATTATGCAACCATTTGTGTTTTACTCTTCAATACTTGTTTTCCCACTAGACTGCATGCTCCAGAAAAGGCAGAAACACACTTCTACTTTGCTTGCCTCTACATCCCACAAGGTTGATACACAACAGGAGACCAATAAATATTTCTTGAATGAATTAATACATGAAGTTTAGAGTCTGTTAGGAGAAGATTAAAGTGAAACGTTAAATTTAATAAGTAAACTCAGATTTGGGATAGGCAGAAAACTATTTTTATAATCATTAATGCACTGTGTAAGGCTGACATTTATATATGATTGTTAAAGAATCTTCAGGCTTTAGCAAAAAAACAAGCAGCATGGTGCGCCTGGGTGGCTCAGTTGGTTAAGCGTCTGCCTTCGGCTCAGGTCATGATCCCAGGGTCCTGGGATCAGGCTCCCTGCTCAGTGGGGAGCCTGCTTCTCCCTCTCCCACTCCCCCTGCTTGTTCTGCCTGCTTGTGCTCTCTCAAATAAATAAATAAATAATATTTAAAAAAACAAGCAGCACCATATGATCCAGCAATTGCACTACTGGGTATTTACCCCAAAGATACAAAAGTAGGGACCCGAAAGGCTACGTGCACCCCGATGTTTATAGCAGCAATGTCCACAATAGCCAAACTGTGGAAAGAGCCAAGATGTCCATCAACAGATGAATGGATAAAGAAGATGTGGTATATATATACAATGGAATATTATGCAGCCATCAAAAGGAATGAGATCTTGCCATTTGCAACGACGTGGATGGAACTGGAGGGTATTATGCTGAGCGAAATAAGTCAAACAGAGAAAGACATGTATCATATGACCTCACTGATATGAGGAATTCTTAATCTCAGGAAACAAACTGAGGGTTGCTGGAGTGGGGGGTGGGGTGGGAGGGATGGGGTGACTGGGTGATGGACACTGGGGAGGGTATGTGTTCTGGTAAGCGCTGTGAATTGTGCAAGACTGTTGAATCTCAGATCTGTACCTCTGAAACAAATAATGCAATATATGTTAAGAAAGAAAAAAAGAAGAAGAAGAATGTAGCAGGAGGGGAAGAATGAAGGGGGGGAAATCGGAGGGGGAGAAGAACCATGAGAGACGATGGACTCTGAAAAACAAACTGAGGGTTCTAGAGGGGAGGGGGTTGGGAGGGTGGGTTAGCCTGGTGATGGGTATTGAGGAGGGCACGTTCTGCATGGAGCACTGGGTGTTATGCACAAACAATGAATCATGGAACACTATATCTAAAACTAATGATGTAATGTATGGGGATTAACATAACAATAAAAAAATTAAAAAAAAAAAAAAAAAAAAAAAAAAAAAAAAAAAAAAAAACAAGCAGCAAAAACACCTCCTTCTCCATGTCTTCCTCATGGTTGGTATTACAACCTTCAGGATAGACTATTCCCAGAAAGAAGTGAGGCACAAAAGGTCACATATTGTATGATTCCATTTATATGAATGTCCAGAATACATAAATCCATAGAGACAGAAAGCAGAGTAGTGGTTATCAGGAGCAGGACTGGGAGGAATGGGAAAGACTGCTTAATGGGCAAGGGGTATCCTTCTGGAACTAGGTAGTGGTAATGGTTGCACAACATTATGAATATACTAAATATCACTAGTGGTGAATTTTCTGTGTATTTTGCCACAATTTTTTAAAATCTATTGAGGTGAAATTCACATGGCATAAAATTAACCATTTTAAAGTGAATCATTCAGGGTGCCTGGGTGGCTCAGTTGGTTAAGCGACTGCCTTCGGCTCAGGTCATGATCCTGGAGTCCCGGGATCGAGTCCCACATCGGGCTCCCTGCTCAGCAGGGAGTCTGCTTCTCCCTCTGACCCTCCCCCCTCTCATGCTCCCTCTATCTCATTCTCTCTCTCAAATAAATAAATAAAATCTTTAAAAAAATAAATAAATAAAGTGAATCATTCAGTGATGAATTGCTTTCCTTATGTTGAACCATCATTTCTGGGATAAATCCTACTTGATGATGGTGTATAATCCTGTTAATATGTTGTTGGATTGGATTTGCCTAGTATTTTGTTGAGGATTTTTGCATCTGCATTCATAAGGATTTTATTCTGTGGTTTTGTTGTGGTTCTTTGTCTGACTTTGGTATTAGAGTAACACAGGCCTCTGAGATATGAATTAGGAAGTGTTCCCTCTTTTTTTTTTTTTTTTTTTAATTTGAGGATTGGTGTTAATTCTTCTGTAAATGTTCGGTAGAAGTCACTAGTGAAGCCATCTAGGCCTGAACTTTTCTTTGTGGGTAGTTTTGAAGTTACTAATTTAATCTCTGTTTGTGGTAGATCTATTCAGATTTTCTGTTTTTTTCTTGAGTCATTTCAGTAGTTTGTGTCTTTTTAGGAATTTGTCCATTTTTTTTTAAAGATTTTATTTATTTATTTGACAGAGAGAGACAGAGCGAGAGAGGGAACACAAGCAGGGGGAGTGGGAGAGGGAGAAGCAGGCTTCCCGCTGAGCAGGGAGCCCGATGGAGGGCTCGATACCAGGACACTGGGATCATGACCTGAGCTGAAGGCAGACGCTTAACGATTGAGCCACTGAGGCCCCCCAAAAATTTTTTTAGTTGAAAAAAAACACACTCATTTTCTTTTTTCCTGCAAAATGTTTGCTAATATAAATGTAATTTATTTAGCCATTCTCCTATTATTGTATATTCACGGTACTTTCCATTTTTTCCAAAATATAAACAAAGCTGAAGTGAATGTATTTTGTATTTGAATATTTCTGTATAGACCTGGTTATTAATTTAGGATACATTCCCCGAAGTGGCACACTTTGGTTAGAGTATCTCAGCTTTTAAGCTTCTGATGTATCTCATTAGATTGCCTTCCAGGAAGGTTTTATCCATTTTCTTTTTTTTTAAGATTTTATTTATTTGACAGAGAGAGACACAGCAAGAGAGGGGAACACAAGCAGGGGGAGTGGGAGAGGGAGAAGCAGGCTTCCCGCCGAGCAGGGAGCCCGATGCGGGGCTCAATCCCAGGACCCTGGCATTTTCATTTCAATCATCAGTTCCAGAAAATTCAGGTTTCTCTGCATACCCACTAACATTGGGTATTATTGCTCATTTGGATCTTCTGCTACAGGCACTGTGGACATTTATCATTGTTACTGCCCAGCATCCATTCCTTTTTCTTCTGATAACAGTACCTCTAATTTCCTTTGGGAACCACACCTTCCAAACTCTCAATTTCAGTTTGTGGGGCCTGACATATTTCCCCAGCTCCAGGCATGGGCAAGTGACCATGCCTAGCTCATCAGTGTCTTGTGCATGGCCAGAGAGGAGTACGTGACCTTACCGGCCCGGTGAGAACCAACCCCTGGACTTTTCCTGAAATGCTGAACAAGAATTCTCTTCTCCCACTGAGTTGACTCCACTGGTGGCATGTAAGCCTGAAGCTGGAGACCACAGGGAGAGGTCCTGCCTGAGAATGAAGCCTACACAAAAGAAAATAGCCAAGAGGTGGAGAAAGGAGTGGCAGCATCTTGAGGAACATCATTTGAGAATTCCACTGGATCTAGCTTTATCTGAAGCAAGTCAACCTTCTTTTTTTTTTTTTTAAAGATTTTATTTATTTATTTGACAGAGAGAGACACAGTGAGAGAGGGAACACAAGCAGGGGGAGTGGGAGAGGGAGAAGCGGGCTTCCCGCCAAGCAGGGAGCCCGACGCGGGGCTCGATCCCAGGACCCCTGGGATCATGACCTGAGCTGAAGGCAGACGCTTAACGACTGAGCCACCCGGGTGCCCTGCAAGTCAACCTTCTTGAACTCCTTGGTTGTATGAGCTGATATAGTTATCATTATTATAATATTAATCAGTAGCAATAGTATTTTGCTTAAACTCGTTTGATTCTGTTTTGGCTACCTGCAGCAGAAATAATGCTGATGAATATGGGAACCTCCAGTGCGTCCCCTCAGGAGCTGCTGGTCAGAATTCTCTGGAACATTGCTGTGGAGTTATCAGTGCTGCCCCCTAAAAAAGTTCCCCCTCTTCTCCCTCTAGCACTTAGTAAGACTGCTCTGCCTATCTCCTCTGATGTTAGATATAACTGTGTGAATTGCTTTGGCCAGTGCAATGTTACCAGAAGAGACCTGTATCACTCCCAGATAGGACCTTTAAGAGTCTGTGCATGGTTTGTCACATTCGCTCTCCCCTGCCTCAGTGAACTTGGAAACCTGGATCTAGATGGATCACCTATTAGCTTGGTTCTTGAGTGACCACTATGAACAGAGACCCCTGCCGACCCACACTGGATGTGTAGTGTGAGTGAGAAAGATGCTTTCTTTGGGCTAAGCCACTGAGATGTTGTTTATTATCATAGAACCCAACGTAGTCTTTCTGAAACAATTCCCCTGGGGAAAAAATGAAGGATGTTTTTCATCAACCCAGCTATGTTTGCTGAGCCAACAGCTAGTCAGCAGGAAGGGCACATCCCAAAGCAGTCAGCTTCTTTTCATTTATTGTCTGTATCCCCCAGGCCCTTGACATCTGACAAGCAATTTCTTAGCAAATTGACTCTATTGGTTTTTCCTAAGTTTTGTATCCTCCCAGAGGGAGAATTATTTTGTTTGGCAGATGGTTAAAGTTAGTCCTAGTTGGTATCTGGCCAGCTAATCCTGCCTACAGCACTGGGAGCATGTCCACTTAGGGCAAAGAGGAGGCATGGCCGGGCCAGATCCTTCTGCCCTGCCTGTGCCACTTGGGGTCACCATGAGAATGATATCACCGAGGAAGGCTGGGGCTTTTGGTGTTCCAAATACCTACAGCATCTGGTTTGGGGTGTCCATGTAATATGTCAGGAGGCAGAATGGCAAAGAAAGGAAGAGCCTGGGCTCTGTGGTCAGGTTCAAATTTAAATCCAGCCTCCACATCTTCCTGGCTCTGGGACTTTAGGCAAAGTCACCTCTCTGAGCCTCAGTTTTCTCAGCTGAGAAATGCAGGTTCAGTAGTGCTCATTTCATTGGGCTGTTGTTAGACTGTGGATATAAAATGTGTAGCCTAGCACCCAGTCCTTGGAAGGTGGTGATCATGATGGTACCAAAGCTGATGACCTGGATTCTAATCTTGTCTCCTGTGGACATTGGCTGAGTCAATGATTTGTAAGAGCCCTTGTATTTCTAATGCCTATCATGTCTTGCCTGTGATTTCAAAACTGAGAAAGTATAAATTTTCTAAATAAGGGTCACTGAAGACATTTTTTTAAAAATCAGACTCTATGGACGCCTGGGTGGCTCAGTCGTTGGGCGTCTGCCTTCGGCTCAGGTCATGATCCCAGGGTCCTGGGATCGAGCCTCGAATCAGGTTCCCTGCTCGGCGGGAAGCCTGCTTCTCCCTCTCCCACTCCCTCTGCTTGTGTTCCCTCTCTTGCTGTGTCTCTCTGTCAAATAAAATCTTAAAAAAAAAATCAGACTCTTTAAAAAATTAATATCCAGGTAATTCATATTTTCTCTATAGAACAAATAGGAAAGCAAAACTCTGCTACCAACTTGGCCTTAGGTAGGCTCCTGCCTCTCTGGCCTGTTTCCTCATCTGTATAATAAGGAGATTGGGCTAGAAGCCGTTTTGGGCCCTGTTGGCTTTGACTGGTTGCGGTCTGCTTATAATGACACATAGGGGCCTTTGCCTCTCCCTGACCCTCATCTACTTTATCTTCAACTCCAGGTCTTAGGTTCTGATATCTGGTATTTACTTTATGTTTTTAGTACTGCTCAATTTCTTGATATATCAAATTTTTAAGAGATTTTATTTATTTGAGAGAGAGCGAGAGAGAGGGCATGAGCAGGTGGAGGAGCAGAGGGAGAGGGAGATAATTTCCAGCAGACTCCATGCTGAGTGCCAAGCCCAATGCAGGCTCAATCCCAGGACCCTGAGATCATGCATGACCTGAGCCAAAACCAAGAGCCGGACACTTAAACCAACTGAGCCACCCAGGCACCCCACTGATATATCATTTTTTTTTAAGATTTTATTTTGAAGTAATTTTGTTTATTTTTTTTAAAGATTTTATTTTTATGGGGCGCCTGGGTGGCTCAGATGGTTAAGTTCTGCCTTTGGCTCAGGTCATGATCTCAGGGTCCTGGGATCGAGTCCCACATCGGGCTCCCTGCTCAGTGGGGAGTCTCCTGCTTCCTCTCCCTCTGCCCCTCCCCCTGCTCATGCTCTTTGTATCTCTGTATCTCTGTTTCAAATGAATAAATAAAATCTCTTTTTATGTTATGTTAATAAAATCTTTAACAAAAAGATTTTATTTTTAGATAATCTCTATATCCAACATGGACCTTGAACTCACAACCCCAAGATCGAGTCAAATGCTCCAATGACTGAGCCAGCAGGTGCCACCCCTCCTTTATTTTTTTTAAGATTTTATATTTTGAAGTAATTTTTTTTTTTAAAGATTTTATTTATCTATTTGACAGAGACAGCGAGAGAGGGAACACAAGCGGGGGGGAGTGGGGGAGGGAGAAGCAGGCTTCCCGCTGAGCAGGGAGCCCGGTGCGGGGCTCGATCCCAGGACCCTGGGATCATGACCTGAGCCGAAGGCAGACGCTTAACGACTGAGCCACCCAGGCACCCCGAAGTAATTTTTTTATTATTTTTTTTATTTTTTTAAGATTTTATTTATTTTTTAACAGAGAGCGAGAGAGGGAACACAAGCAGGGAGAGTGGGAGAGGAAAAAGCAGGCTTCCCGCCTAGAAGGAAGCCCGATGTGGGACTTGATCCCAGAACCCTGGGATCAAGACCTGAGCTGAAGGCAGATGCTTAACAACAGCCACCCAGGTGCCCCTCTTTTGAAGTAATTTTAAATTTAATGAAAAGTTGCAAAGACAGCATAGTAAGTTCCTGAATACCCTCACCCCATTCCTTGTAATATTCACATCTGGATGACCATGGTAACATTTGTCAGAACAACAAAAAAAGATTAATATTGATATATAACTCTTAATTGAATGACAGACTGCATTTGGAGTTCATTGCTTTTTCCACTAATGTTCTAGGATTCAGTGTAGGTTACCACATTGCACTGAGTCATCATATCTCCTTAGTCTCCTCTATTCTGGTAGTTTCTCAGTCCTTTATCAATTTTAAGCATTTTCTCCAGACTGGTATGAGAGATTGGTGTTTTTGATCAATTACACACTCCATTTTCCCATCTTTCCCTTAAATTTATCTTACTTTTTGGTATAATCCGTATTCACTGCTTTTATTTTTTATTTTTTTAAGATTTTTATTTATTCATTTGAGAGAGAAAGAGCACAAGCAGGGGGAGAGGCAGAGGGAGAGGGAGAAGCTGACTTGCCGCTGAGCCGGGAGCCCAATATGGGGCTCAATCCTAGGACCCTGAGATCATGACCCAAACTGAAGGCAGATGCTCAACCATCTGAGCCATCCAGGAGCCCCTACTTTTGTTATTTTTTTTAAAGATTTATTTATTTATTTGAGAGAGAATGGGGGAGGGGAGGGGCAGAGAGAGTCCCAAGTAGACCATTTGGTTTCTAACATAGTTACCAGCCCCCCTCAGTCACTACATTATTCACAACTCTTCCAGTTGCATATGACAGAGCCATATCCTAAATGAGCTTTGGCAAAACTTTATCAGCTCAAAGAATGGTCAATAAGCCATGGAAAGGAACATCAGGATCAAAGACCTGAAGTCTACAATGACTTTCTAGGTATCTTGTCTCTGTCCATCTCTCTCTCTTTCTCACAGACTAACTTTTCCACAAGGATGGAAAAATGGTGGGCCATAGCTACTGATTCCCTTATCCACCTACCCCCCACAAGGAGAAAACTGACAGCCAATCTGGTCCCAAGTTTGAAATCCCAGGAAGAGTTCTCATTGGCTCATCTGGAGTCGGTGGCCATTCTTGGACCAATCACCAGTGACCAGTGGTATAGGGCAATTAGAAAACATGGTGGCTCTGAGGGCCCGCCAGGAAAGAATTCCTAGGAAAAGTGCTAAAAGCAAACACAAAGTTGGAAACCACACAAGAATTTTATAGTAAAGACCTCTCATAAATCCCACAAGAACAATACAGCTTTCAAAATCGTCTCTGGAGAAGTATGTTAGAGTCCAATTAAGTGACTACTGACAGATTGTTCCCAATGGTGGTGACTATAGTCTTCACTACAGGTGAATTAGCAACATATGGCCCCTCAATCAGAGGGCTCATCCCTCCTTACAAAAGAGGACATAGTAGAGCTCTATAAATAGATTGTTTACTATCCAAAGGACCTCACCCATTCTCAGGCTTCAATGTGCATCAGAATCAAGTGGGAGTTGGTAAAGCATGTACTTTCCCAGGCCTACCCCTCAGATTTTGATTCAATGGTCTAAGGTGGAATCAAGGAGTCTGGATTTCTGTATGGCTCCCAGATGATGCTAATGTAGGTGATCCATGGACCATGGTGAGAAACCATGCACCAGGCCACCTATGTACAAAATCACAAAGATAAAGCACATAGCACATTGCCTGGCACATGGTTTGTGTCCAGGAAATAGCCCAAGAGAGGCCACGTTAAGTGGTCCCATACCTGCACAAGGCCTCTGATGCTCACTCAGTCCTCTGCTGTCTTGAGTGTGACATTTAGACTTCCCCTCGCCCTGTCCCCCAGTCTGCCTGGGAGAAGAGAATAAATAACAGCAGAAACATTTTCATTTTATAAGCACTTGGTTTTATTGCACAGAAGCAATTGAAAGTGGACTCCAGTGGAAAAGTGCGCCCTGGCATGATTCAGTGGCCAGTGCCCAGCCCCACCTGCTCCAGCTCTTCCAGGATAGAGAGCTCTGGGCAAGGGCTCGGCCACTCCTTTGGAAAACAGAAGGCATTCAGGAATAGGTTAAGACATCTCAAGCATAATGTGTTTCTAACTGCTCATTCATTATTGCGGTCATCTGTCAATTGCACATACAGGTAATAAATGCACTTATTTGGAAAGGAGGGGGTCAGTTTTTATAGTCAAGTGTTTACATGTGGCATTCAGCATATATCACATTCGGCTAGATAAGCTATCATAACATAATTGTCCATTGCCTGGGGAGGGTTTGAGGTGTAGGGCCAGGGACTGGGAATACCCTCTCTTTCTAACATATTGCTAAAGAAATTCCTGTTTGGTGAAGGAGGGCTCCATCATCTAAGCAGAGTTTCTTCTTATATAAAGAAAAGGGAGAAAAAATGAAAATTACCCTTGAGCTCCCTGGCCCTCCTGAGTTTCTTTGGCTGTTCTGGATAGTCCTTTCTCCCTGCCTTACTTCTCTGCCTTGGAAGCCTTGTCTTCTGTGGCCTTCTCTGGAGGTCTGCTGTCTTTCTGGTCTGTGCTAGAGGATTTCTCAGCCTTTTCTGTCTTGGCTTTGCCAGGTGTGGGGGCCTCCTTGCTGGGCTCTTCTTTGGCTTGGGCCTCTGCTTTGGGTTTCTCCTCAGGCTTCTTGGCCTCCTTGACATCTTTTTTCTCAGGTGCTGCCGGTGTCTCTTCCTTCTTTGGTTTTTCTGGCTCCTTCTCTGCTGCTTTGCTGCGTTCTTTGGCCTTGGCATCATCTTGCTCCTTCTTGGCCACCTCAGCCTTCTCTTTGGGTTTGGCCTCTTCCTTCACCTTGGCAGGAGCCTCCTTCTCTGGGGTCACTGCTTTTTTCTTATCTTCAACCTCTTTCTTGGCTTCAACTTTGGATTCTTTCGGTTTCTCCACAGCAGGTTCCTTCTTTTCCTGGACCTCAGGTTTTGGAGCCTCCTTTGGCAACTCATCTTTCTTGCTGTCCTTCTTCTCCTCAGTTTTTGGTGTGGCTGGAGCTTTCTCTTCCTCTACCTTCTTTGGGGGCTCTTTGACTTTCACTTCCTGGGATTTCTCTTCCTCCTTTATGGGAGACTTTGCCTCTTCCTTCTTTGTGACCTCTTTCTCAGGAGCCTTGGTTTCTTCTTTCACAGGAGATTTGACCTTCTCTGGAGACTTGACCTCCTCCTTGACAGGGCTTTTTGCCTTTTCGGGAGATTTGATGTCTGCAGGGGACCTTACTTCCTCCTTTGCTGGAGTCTTGGCTTCTGGAGACTTCACATCAAGAGTCTTAGCCTTCTCAGGAGACTTAGCCTCTTCCTTCACTGGGGATTTGGCCTTCTCAGGGGACTTGGCCTTCTCTGGGGACTTGGCCTCCTCCTTCACTGGGGACTTGGCCTTCTCCGGGGACTTGGCCTCCTCCTTCCCCGGGGACTTAGCCTTCTCTGGGGATTTGGCCTCTTCCTTCACTGGGGATTTGGCCTTCTCAGGGGATTTGGCCTTCTCAGGGGACTTGGCCTTCTCTGGGGATTTGGCCTCTTCCTTCACTGGGGACTTGGCCTTCTCAGGGGACTTGGCCTCTTCCTTCACTGGGGATTTGGCCTTCTCTGGGGACTTGGCCTCCTCCTTCACTGGGGACTTGGCCTTCTCTGGGGACTTGGCCTCCTCCTTCACTGGGGACTTGGCCTTTTCTGGGGACTTGGCCTTCTCTGGGGACTTGGCCTCCTCCTTCACTGGGGACTTGGCCTTCTCTGGGGACTTGGCCTCCTCCTTCACTGGGGACTTGGCCTTCTCTGGGGACTTGGCCTCTTCCTTCACTGGGGACTTGGCCTTCTCAGGGGACTTGGCCTCTTCCTTCACTGGAGACTTGGCCTTCTCGGGGGACTTGACCTCTTCCTTCACTGGAGACTTGGCCTTTTCGGGGGATTTGGCCTCCACTGGGGACTTTGCTTCTTCCTTAGCTGGGGACTTGGCCTTCTCTGGGGACTTCACCTCAGTCGGAGATTTTGCTTCTTCTTTCACGGGGGATTTAGCTTTCTCAGGGGACTTCACCTCAGCTGGAGATTTGGCCTCTTCCTTCACTGGGGACTTGGCCTCAGTTGGTGATTTTGCTTCTTCTTTCATGGGGGACTTAGCCTTTTCTGGGGACTTGGCCTCTTCCTTCACTGGGGACTTGGCCTCAGCTGGGGACTTAGCTTCTTCCTTCACTGGGGACTTGGCTCCAACTGGTGACTTGGCCTCTTCCTTCTCTGGAGATGCAGCCTCTTCTGCTGGGGGAGACTTCATTTCTTCTTCTCCCCCTTCTGCTTCCTCCTCCTTGCCTTTCTCCTCTTTGGCCTCTTTCTCTTCTTCTTCAGTCACTTCTTCAGTCACTTGGATCTCCTCTGTCTGTTCCTCCAAAATCACAGTTTCCTTTTCTGACTTTTCTACCACCTTGATCTTCTCTTCACTTTTGACCTTTATGTGTGTGGATATAGAAGGGATTTTGGGAAGTCCTTCTGGAAGGGAGAAAGGACTGGGGCCAAAGCCAATCCGACATTCTTCGCCCTCCAGGAGTTTTCTGCAGAATGGATAATGGAACACATTACTATTATTAACTCAGAGCAGACTGAGGAGTTGGGGGTCTTCCTGAGTTACTCTGAAGATCCACAGAATCCAATAATATGGACTTTGGTGGAGGAAGGAATGTGAATGGTGGGCACTTTGAGCCTGGAAAAAGTCACTTAACAAATCATCCCAGGGACCACCCAGAATCTGTACCCCAATGGCGTTGCTCTTGTTTTATGTGGCTAAGGCTGCAAGTTATAAAACAACTCCCCCACCCCAAAATGGCCCTCAAGAGAGAACACCTCTATTAACAAAAATTACATTAACTGTCCCTCAACTAAAATGTTCAAGTGGAGGGGGGGAGTCTGAGCAAACAACTCCACATTTATAAATTTGGGATTAAGAGGTCTTAAACTATTCCCATTGGAATTTCAAGGGTCTCTGGTCACTTTATATTCTCATCCTTTGAGTTTTAGGAATAGGGTGGGGGCAGCAGTGTCTATTCTTTCCTACTCAGTAGGTATGTGACCTCAGCCAAGCCACTCAAACTCTTCAAGTCTGTTCCTTCAGTGGGAAAAAGAGGGTCATAAGAGTCCCTACCTCAGAGGGTTGTTTCAGTGAGATAATGAATAAAAAGGACCTGGCAGTGCCCGACTCACAGTAGGTTTAGGGGTTACCCCTAGAGACCAGTGCTTTGCAAATTTAACAGCATGCAAATCCCCCCAGGGATCTGGTTAAAATGCAGATTCTGATTCAGTAGATCTGGGGTGGGGCCTGAGAATCTGCCCTTCCAACATGCTTGTGAAGATGCCAGTTGTGCGGTTCACGGACCACACTCAGAGCAGCAGGATTATAGACTAGACCCAAGAGGTGGGATGTGAAGAGTCACCTGCCAGCAACTGGGACAGATCTTCACTGGGTCAGCCTGCTTCTCAGCAAGAAATTGCTAAGCTGGGAGGTCTCATGGGCTTCTCATGGCTACCATTTACTGCGGGCTTTCTCTATGGCCGCCCAGCAGTTCCTGGATGTGCTCCGGAACTGGATTAGTTCCTCCTTCCCCACAACCCTGTGATAGGAGTACTGTTATCATCTCCACTTTATTTCCCCAGGAAACAAAAGCTCAGGGAGCCAAAAAACCCTAAGAGAGTTGTCAAGGTCCCTGACAACTCAAGTACCTCCTTTCCCTCCCTCCAGCAGGCCTCTAGCTGGCTGGATTTGGAGGGGTGAGGAACGTTAATCCTCCGAGTCACTGGCAGAATGAAAAGAAGGCACTCTCAAGACTTTCGAGAAATTCAGAAAGTAGAATGATGTTGCCAGGGCCAGAGGAAAGGAGGAAAGGAGAGTGGGGAGTAATTCTTTAGTGAGCACAGGGTTTCAGTTTGGAAAGATGAAAAAAGTTCTAGAGATAGATGGTGGTGATGGTTGCACAACAACGTAAATGTACTCACTGCCACTGAACGGTATACTTAAAAATGGTTAAATAGCAAATTTTATATCATACATTTTACCACAATAAAAAAAAATTCTTTTTTGTCTCTGAGACAGGCAGGTCGCCTTGCTGGGAACTTGAAACTCGGTGCTAAGCTTCTCATAAGAATGCAAGGGCTCCCCACCATCCCAAAAGCGCCCCCGGCCCACCTCACCTGTAAGCGGCAATCTCAATATCCAGAGCCATCTTGACATTGAGCAGGTCCTGGTACTCTCGGAGCTGGGCTGCCATCTCCCACTTGGTGTTCCTCAGCTCGGCGTCTAGCTGCTGGATGGCTTCCTGGGGAGGAGAGGTCACACACAGGTCACACACCAGCCAGCGCCTGGCCCTTAGCACTGGAGAAGCTAGGGCACACCATGGAAACCCAAAGTCCCATCTAGCCAGGCTCACTGGGGCCAACACCCACACTGCCAAAGCTGGGGGAGCCTCATTTGTGGCCATGGAAACCACCTGGAGCAAAAATCCTGCTGTGTGTGCATTCAATCTCAGCCTGGGGAATGGTTTAGAATAAAACACACCAGCCACCAACAATGGCTATCACTGGTCAGTGGGATGACGGGTGAAGTTTCACAGATCTCTTAAGCTTAGGAAACGCTCCGCAGGAACAGAGCCCTGTCTGTTTTGGCTCCTGATGCTCCCAAGTGCCTGCCGCACAGTAAGGGCTGAAGAAGCACCTGCAGCTGAGGACTGAAGCCGTACACAGAAGCCCACTAAATAGCAGTGGAAGCTTCTTCCCTGTCCCCAGGCTCACTGAGCCGCTGCTGAAAGCGAACCATTATGGCTGATTTTTATTGCCTCCTTTTTGCTTTCTCCATTTCCTAATTTGTCCACAGTCACCACATATTAACTTGCATAATAAGTTCTTTAAAAGTGTTATCTTCTTTTGCCAGCTGTCTTTAATGGAAGGAACCTGCCAAGGCCTTCCCCAGGCTACCCACGCTCACAGACACTGGTTATGGTTTACCAAATGCCCACTGTGACCCAGACCCTGCTGAGCAGGCTCACACTCATCTCATGAAAAGTCTGTCCATCTCTTTAGCCTTCACAGCTCTGCAACGTGGACATTCTTCCCCCCCCCCCCGCCCCCACCATTGCACTGGAGGAGTTCAGATTCAGAGAGGCTGATAACTTTCCTGGGGCCACTCAGCTAGAAAGACATACTGGTACCCCTTGCATGTCTGACTCCAAGGCCCACAGTCTTCACCACCATAACCTTGCTGAGAGAGGGCCAGTGACTTGTCCAGGATCACCCAACCAGGGAAGGTAGTCTGGCTCTCTGCCCCATCCCTGCCCACCTGGTAGGATGCGATGTCAGCCTGATGACGGTCCTCCAGCTCAGAGCGCTGCCTCTCAAGTGAGTCCTTGGTGCCTTTGAGAGCCTCCAGCTCTGTGGTCCTGGCCTGTAGCTGGCGGCGGTACTCTGTTATCTCCTCCTGTGCTGAGCGCATGGCATCTGTGTTCATCTTAGCTGCCTCTGATAGTCGGTCCAGCCTCACTGGGGGAGAAGGAGACAGGGCACAGAGTTTGACACACCTGGATTTGGATTCTAGTGCCCAGATCCCAAAGGTGACACACATGGGTTGAAGACCTACTGAGTGCCTGGTGCCATCTTGGATTCTTAACATACCCTCTCCTTTGGGCGCCTGGGTGGCTCAGATGGTTAAGCGTCTGCCTTCGGCTCAGGTCATGATCTCAGGGTCCTGGGATCGAGTCCCGCATCGGGCTCCCTGCTCCTTGGGAGCCTGCTTCTCCCTCTGCCTCTCTCTCTCTCTCATGAATAAATAAATAAAATCTTTAAAAAAAAAAAATACCCTCTCCTTTGTGATAGGCAAATTACTACTGTCCAAGGCCAGCTAGTAATACGCAGCAGATTCAAATCTAGTGTCTATCTGGTTCCAAAAATGAGACTGCCTCCCCCAATTCAGGATCTGAAACCCCACAGGACAGAGGAAGCCCCCAGTTCTGGTCCTAATACCTGGTTCAGCTCCCCAGCAAGGGCTGGCAGTGCTGGGGATTCAGACGTAAAACTCGGCCAACAGGGCTTACCTCTGACCTTGTGGCTGATCAAGTTAATGAGCCTGTGACCTCTGGAGGCATGAAGGTGCTGTGAGCCACTGTGTAGCCATAGCCCCTTCCTTGTAGGTTTTGGCTGTGGAGAGCCCAAGGTCACTGCAGAGCCTGGGGCCCACGTGCCAGCGTCTCTGTCCCTTCCCCCACCTGGCTGTGCATTCTCTAGCACAGGAGTCCTTGTGTCAATGGCAGCCACACCCTGGCCCCTGTGAGCAATGGGCTGCTGGTTCCCAGAAGATCTTCTAGGACTATTGGAGGTCTGGAGACTAGTCTACATCTCCTGAAAGTGAAAATCGTGAATCCCAAGATAGTAAAACCCAGGGCCTGAGTCTTGGGAGAGTGAGGAGGGGGGAAGGGAAGCCAGCTGGGTGGGCCAGAAGTCCTGGGATGGTTTGTCTGTGTAAAGGACAAAGCCCAAGATAGCAGAGAGGTTTGCTCTGGGAGGAGTCTTACCGCAGAGATGGGGGAGGAGAAGGGACTGCCACTGCAAAGGAGAGGAAAAGTAATGGGGAAAACCATGCATCTGAGTCCCAGCTTTCCTGGCTTTCCCTGCTAGTGTTGGCTCAAGACTTAGAAACCATCAAGGTGGGTGAGGATTCTTACCCATGTGGACCACAGACCTGTCTGAAAAATCGCTGGAGCTTCTGCACCCTCTCCCAAGGAAAATGCAAGTTTTACACGGTTTCAGGAAGTATCATGTTGCTCCCCCTGAGTAAGAGGCTCAGCTGGTCAACCCCCTCCCCTCTCAAGCCCCAAAGAAATGAAAACCAAAGAAGGCAAGCGTTGCCCAAGGTCACCCTGCAGCTGATGGGTACAGCTTCAGAGCTGCTGCAGCTGCAATCTAGCTGACTCAGAGCAGCACAGAGTTGGAGGAGGGGAGAGCTTGAGAAGCTTCCAGCTTCTCAAGGGGAGAGAGGACATTAAGGGGCCACCTCAGCCTCATGCACCCATTGGTTGGGGTGATGATATCTCCCAGGAAGAAAGGATGTGAGAATGCCCCACTGGGGAGGAGCCTGATAGGGGTCTGGAGAATGAGGTCCCCTGCAGAGTGCAGGCAAGGGGGATGAACAGTGTTGGGCAGGGAAGGCATGTTACTTTGAAGGGCAAAGGGTCCCCAGTGCCTGTAAGTAGAAGCTGGCACTGCTTTGGAACTGTAGAAGGAACCTGATGGAAAGGGACCCTTGGAGTGGGGTTACCTAATCTTGGGCGGGGGCAACAGAGGGGACCCAGAGTCGCAGGACGGATATAAGGACCCTGGAGGAGGGCAGCCAAAGGACAACCCAGAATTTCAAGGAAGGGAGAGGGCGTCTCCAGAGACCCGGGGTAAAACTGTTATTTAACGAAGAGGAATGCACTTTGCAGGGAGAAGCTGAACAGCACACCCTCCAGCCCAGCCACCTGCACACAGAGTGCACCCGGCCCGGCCAGGAGGGGGCGCCCCCTCCCCCACGCGCCTACGAACCTCGGAACCACTCCTCCGACTGCAGTGTGCTCTGCACCGCGTGGCCTTCAAGTTGCGCGCGGATCTCGCGCAGCGCCGACGTCACGTCGCACTTCAGGGCGTCGCGCGCCTCGGCCTGCGCCAGCGCCTGCGCGGCGCCGCTGCCCTGGATCTGGCCGAGCAGCTCACCCACCTCCTCCTGGTGGTGACGCCGCAGGTAGCCGCACTCTTCCTGCAGCGCCTGCGCCTTCTTCTGCAGCTCGACGCGCGCCGCCTCAGCCTCCTGCGCAAAGCGCGCGAGTGCGCGCGCCGCCGCCTCGGCCTCCTCCCGCTGCCGGGCCTCGTCGTCTAGGCGCTGGCGCACGTGTGCGATGTCTTCGAGCAGGTGCTCCTGCTCCAGGCGCAGCTGGCCGCGCGCCGCGCCCAGGCGCAGCACAGCGCCGCGCATCTCGCGCACCTCTCGCTCGTACAGCTCGCCCATGGCGGCGCGGCCAGCGTGCTGCTGCCGCAGGGCCGCCGCCTCGCCTTCCAGGCTGCGGTTGTGAGCCTCGAGCTGCCGCACCTTGTCGATGTAGCCTGCGAAGCGGTCGTTCAGCGCCTGCAGCTGCTCCTTCTCGCTGCGGGCCGCTGCTGCTGCCACCACGCAGCCCTCTGGTCCGTTGCTCAGCGTGTCTAGCGAGTCGGTGCTTGAGGTGGCTGCTGCGCCGCGGAAGCGGCCCGGGGAGGCCGACACGGAGCTCACGGATGTCCGCGCCCAGGAGTGGAAGCCACTGGATGAACCGGCAGCAGAGCGCGCTCCGCCCGCGCCGCCCTTGCGGGCCAGCGCGTAGTGCAGGCTGCCGCCTCCATGTAGCGGCGCGAACGGGGCGCCCAGCAGCGCGTCCGCGCCGCTGAAGCTCATCATGGCCGGAGCAGGTGCGGCCGCCGGCGGAGGGGGATACCCAAGGCCAGGACGGGGCGGGCGGCACTGCGGCAGGACTGGGGATGCCGGCCTTTTTATAGAAGCCCGGTCGGGTCCAGCCCCTTGGCAGTGGGGGGGGAGGGGGCAGGGGAGGAGGGCCCCGCCCTCTCCGCCTCCTCCCCCGCTGCCGGGGCCCGGCCGCTCCGCCGCAGTGAGAGGGGCGGGGCAGGGGGACTCAGGAGTGAAGGGGGATCGACGCGGCGTCAGTGGGGCACCCCGAGGTCGGGTGAGGGGGTAGAGGACTCCTGGAGTGGAACGGCGGGGACCCCTGGGTGCGAATCAGAAGACCCTGCTACTTTGTTCGGAAATAGAGAAGGGGCCCGAAATAGGGAGAGGACAAGGAGTCCTGGTGGGAATAGGGGCAGGGTGCCTTTGGGATGGAGCGATGAATGCCTCTGTAGTCAGTAGGATGAGGAAGCCCTTGAATGAGAGGGGGGCACAAGATTTTCCTGAAAGTTAGAGAGGACCTCAGGATAGGGGGTGCAGCGTGTCTGGAGCCAGCCCGGAATAGGGGAGGAAGCAAAGTAATCCTAAATGGACTCATGGTGGATGCTACAGAAGGTAGAGATAGAAGACTCCTGAATGGAGTTACTCTTTCCCTAATAGTTAGGAAACCGCCAGGAGGAAATGCAGCCGGCTGCGGAATAGGGGAGGGGGACTTGGAGTTGGGAAGGGCGGCAAGGCTACCCTGAATTGGGGGTATGGAAGACACCTCAGAGGATGGAGAGAGGGAAGCCAGGATGGGAGACACAGTGGTCTCTGCAGTATAGGAGGAGGGAGACCCTGCAGCTGGCCCCAGCAAGGAGGGCCCTCGGTGAAGGAGGCAGAGGGTCCCCTGAATAGGCAGGAGGAATGTGGGCTGTGTGAGGGTCAGAGAACCCAGAGTGGGGGTTCTGTGGGGACTGGGCATGAAGTTGGGGGAGCTAGCGCCTGTGTGGGGTGGGGAGAAGTGACAGGTGTCCTAGGAGTCATTCAGGCCAGGGTCTACACTCTGAGATCAGCTCCACAGTCACCTGGCCAAATGACCTTGGACAAGATGTGTCCCCACCCCCCTGGTTTTCCCATCTGTACCAAGAGGGGTCTTGCCCTGAGATAGGCTGCAACTAGAGACCCCCAGCAGCTTCTGCTTTGGGGGAGTCTATGGCTGAACTAGGGAAGGGAAGCCCATATACTGCCCATGGACACGGCAGCCACTTTCCCACAGCTAGGAAGTCCTTCTTTCTCCCTCTTTCCTCCTCATTTCCTCCACTTTGACTTGTCATCCCTCCCCCAACCCCCACAACAGAGAAGTGGGTGCAGTGATAGGCGTCCCTTCTAGCCCCCAGTGAAGTGGTGGGATGCTTTCAGGACACCAAAATCCCTTACCACCACAATCCCTAATGGGGGGTCAGATAGAAAAAGGGGTCCCTGGGATTTGGGGTGCTCTGCAACTGCTGGTGTTATATCACTTTTTCTTGGGCTTTCATTCTCGTGTGAAATGCCTTGGGAGTGGGGGAGGGCTGTGTCTGGTGCTTCAGCACCGAGGACAGGGCCTGCTCCTCCTGGAGAGAAAGGGGTTAATCTCTGCCTTTACCTTGGAGGGGGAGAGGAGGGAGGTATGCACATGTGCTATGCAGAAGGGAACTGAGGAGGGGGCGATGAATGATCCCGCAGAATTACTCTGGGAGCCGGGGACCCAGCCCCTCGACCTTCTGCTGGGGGTCCAGTCCCCTGTTTTCTTTGAAGTTCTCTCACATACACACCTGGGCGGTTCTGCTTCTCCTTTGGGAGTTGAAAGGACCCCCACAATCTTTTTCTGGGAAGGAGCCTTGAGACTCCCCTCCCAGATCTGAGACTCCCCTCAGGCAGTTACTCAACTCCACTACACATCCAGTTTATACTGGTTTTCCTTCTGTGGATCCCCAGGATGGGGACAGAGAGATCCCCCCAGAAAAGACCTCTACCAGTTTGTTTCTCCTTGCCCTCTGCCTCATTCCCAGACCCCTGGTTCTAAACAGACCCTCAGAGATGAGGAAGTGATGGTGCTGTCCCTTTAACCACGATTTACTGGAAGGAGAGTGCGCTGGGAGAAGGAAGAAGGGGGAAGGGAGTTTCTGGTTCTGAATGGAGAAGCAGAACATGATGAAGCATTTTCCCCCCCATTTAAAGATCCAGTCATGAGCCAGTTTGCAGGGGGCAGAGGGGCTGGTTTGCAGTCAGTGCTGGGAGGAAGGAGTTGAGTGTCTGGTCTGAGGCTTCTGAGAATGGCATCTAGGAGGGCTTGAGCGGGGCCTCCATGCTCTCATGTGGCTCCCCATTTACTTGTCATTCTGCTTGGCATTTTGCCAGTAGAGCCTTGTTCCTTTGTGTTTTTCAGTCATCTGCATAATGCAGATACATCCTCTGGGTGTAGGATGGCTGATAAGCAGCTGACTGTAAGGGAGAGTGTGAGAGGAGCTCTGTAAAAGAGGGGTGGGGGCCGGGGGGCCAAGATGAATTCTGTCAAGGTCAGGGGGCCACAACCATGGGATCATAGCTCCCTGTGGATTCCAAGCAGGAAATCCCAAGCATGATTTTTGTGGCTGGAAAAATGACATGAGGGTGGGAGCTTTGAATTCATTTTCCCAGAGGGCCCTTCTGACTCACTTCCAGGAAGCCATTTCTGGCCTCCTTTACCTCCACATTTAGTTAATTATCCCCTCCGAGGTCTCTAGTGCTAATCCACTACACTGCACTTAACCACTGTGTGTTGTCATTGGTTGAATGAATGAATGGATGAATAAATTCCATCAATTCTCCAACCAAACTTGTGGTCTAGAGGAAACTAAAAATGGTTCTGTCCTGAGTCCTTAGGTCTCAAATCACTTTCACCTTTCTCCCCTCAATTCTTACCATTTGGAAGTGAGTAGAATAACATATTCATTCATTTATTCATTCATAGAATAACATATTCATTCATTCGTCTATCCATCCATCCATTACATGTTTACTGAGCACCTGCTATGTGATAGTCACACACAAAACACTGAGGTTACAGAATGCCATAAACTTCTAAAATTGTCTCCCTGGGAGAAGGATTCTTCTTCCCAAATTCTAGTCCAGTATTTCCCAAGGCACCTTCTTGAGGATAATAAGTGTTCCTCCAAAAAAGGAGAGGAAGAGAGGAGTTTCATTGCCAAAGGAGTTAAATAGGGCTCTTGAAGCAACTCTTGGAGCCTGGGCTTGGCAATGAACATTGAAAATCCCCCAAAGGTGAGTGGAGTGTGCTGTGTTGTCCAAACTTATTTGATCATAGGCCCTTCTTGCCCCCAAGTGTCTCCCATGGTGGCCCACACTGAAGGACCCAGTCAGAATTGGGCTCCAGCCTGTGTTCTCTCTGGGCTGCTATCTGGACTCCTGTGGATCATGTTTGTTTTTCTCATAAGAGGCAAAATCATGAAAAATGAAAGAAAGACATTCATTAAAAAGGATATAATGAAACATGAAAATTGAATAACAGTTTTTTTAAGTAAGCTCTACATGCAATATGGGGCTTGAACTCATAACCCCTAGATCTAAAGTTGCATGGTCTCTTGACTGAGCCAGCCAGGCAACCCTGAATAACAAAATTTTAAAGACTATTGCAAAATACAAAATATTTGAATACATTTTAACTGTGTGTAGATTCATGGCAATGCTGTTCAAATAACTGACTTTATTTTGTGGATTGTACTTGCACTTGTCTCAAAATCATTTATTCATAGTATTACACATTTTTTTTTTTGGCTTGCTGATTCATCTCATTTAGCATCACATTTTTTCTTTTTTATGCTAAAAATTCTTCCTTCATTAAGACAGGTATCCATTTCCAAATACTAGGATACATATTTGTAACTGAGTTTTGTATTGCATTGTGAAAGCCTGCTCTACACCGTTACTTGTTCTTGGCATAATGTCACATGTCGTTGATAGACATTCCAAAGTTCTTTGGGAAATGTGGGTTCAAAATTCTGCACCACTGTACAGACCCTCATAATGGCTACTGTTTATATTATATATGAATGGGAGCACTGTGTCAATGGAGAAATGAAACCAAACTGTCAGGCAGTTGATGAGACCTACAAACTATCAAACCAAACTATCAACCAGTTATTTTTTAATCTTTTAAGGGAAAATTGCCTCACAGCCAAATAGTTATGTGGTGAAAACGCTTGCAGCAAAGAAGCTTATGGCAAAACTATCTAGGATCCCTGTGGACCCCAAGGTTAGTGCTCTTCAGGAACAGGGCTGCAGTGTGAAGGATAAAGCAGTATACAGCTCTCCTTGAATATCAACCGAACATTGCTGTCACTCACTTCATTCACTCAGCATCTATGGGATTAGACCCTGTGTTGAGCACTGGGGACTCTAAAGAATGAGACTTCAATGAGGGGAAATCCTCCCCCGCCCCCCTCCCCCATATGTGTACTGCAGAGAGAACTCAGCCACCACTTTCTCCTTGGTACCTCCTCAAACCTTGTTCACTAGACAAGGATGATTGTTGCTATTTTATACATGAATAAACTGAGGAAGTAAAGTGAGGAAGGGGGTTGCCTGAGTTGACCCACTGATAAAGCAGAAATGAGCCCAGTGTCTCAAATCCAGGACTAAACTGATGTTGGACACACAGGGTGGAAACTCACTTCTCTGGCACAGTGGACACAGGTGGCCTGAGGGTAAAGGAGTGAGATGCACCCAGAGAGGGAACAGGCGAGGGTTGGAGTCTGGCCTCCAACGGGTCATCCTTTTTTTTTTTTTTTTAATCTTATTTATTTGAGAGAGAGCGCTTGCGCATGAGTGAGGAGAAGGGGCAGTGGGAGAGGGTGAAGCAGACTCCCCACTGAGCAGGGAGCCCCAACATGGGGCTCAATCCCAGGACCCTGAGATCATGACCTGGGCTGAAGGCAGACACCTAACCAACTGAGGCACCAAGGTGCCCGGATGGGTCATCCAACTGAGAGTCCCTGTGACCTGTGACCCAATGTCAGCATATCCTTTATGTAAGGGCTCACTCCTAGCCTTGGCATCCTGCACCACTGTGTCTCCTCTCTGGGGAACAGCATGTGACCACTGTTTAGGGGTGCATTTGATAGCTCTTCATTCTCTTCCTGCTTTATTTTTCTCCATAAAATGTGACCTTTTCTCTCATTAAATACTGTATGAAAATTGTGACTGATTTAGCATTTTGTTAAGAGTGAAATGACAAGTCACATAGAACATTCTGTGTCTTCAGCCTATATATATATATACATTTATATTTATAAATGTTCTTTATATTTTTACATATATATATACACACACACATATATATTTATACATTTATATATATATATAGTGGCAAGGGATATAAAGTCCAGCACCAGCTATTATTTAACTAGGACTACATTTTATAAATGACCCTTGCTTGAAAATAACAATTTATAACATTGAAACTTTCAAAAAAAAGAAGTGACACTTTTTTTCTTTTTTTAGAAGTGACCTTTTCTAACATGGATAGTTCTTATCTCTCTTATGTTGTCTTCTCTTCTCCCGTGGGTTGTAAGCTTCATAAGGGCCCAGACATTTGTCTGTTTTATTCACTGCTGCTTTCCTCGGTACTTGGAACAATGGCAGGCATATGGTAGGTGCCTAACAAGGAGTTGTCCAGTGGCTGAGCAGTCTTGCCTGACAGGCAGACCAGTGAGCGCCTTGACGTTTCAGCACCGGGCATCTGGACAGCTCCCGGCTAGCTGGGCCCTTGGAGGGAGGCCACCGCAGGACGACTGGAAAAGGCTTAAAAGTGAGCCACGCTAACACCAGCCCTCGCGAAAGCTTGGAGCGTCCCGACCCCCGCTGTGTGGTCACTTTTGCTGGGTCTACAGCCCTGTCCACTCCGTTGTCTGCAGACTCCCCTAGTATTCCTTTTCCTTTTTGACTTCAGCAATTATTTGTACATATTTATGAAGATTGCCTCTCAGCCTTTTGGCTAAGATCAAGTGTATCTATCTATGAAGAACTGAGCATTTCTCTTTCTCCTTGTCTCTCTTTCCCTAAATTGTACCCCACATTCTCAGTCTCCCTTTCCCTGTCCTTTCTCCACTTCTTTCCCCTTCCTCTCTCTTTTCCTTCTCCCTGTATCACATCCCTCCTCCTTTCCCCACAATTTCTCTGTCCTCCTTATCTCTCCCCTCCTCCTCCCTCTCCTTAGAGATGTC
The DNA here is from genome assembly GCF_964656455.1 of Halichoerus grypus. Lineage (NCBI taxonomy): Eukaryota > Metazoa > Chordata > Mammalia > Carnivora > Phocidae > Halichoerus > Halichoerus grypus. Next base: position 73,429,274 of record NC_135724.1, read on the forward strand.
CTATTTTTTGCAGGGCTTGATTTATAGTAAAGGGAGGCAGCCTCCCTTCCTCTATTCCCTTTATGAAGGAAACAGCAAAAACTTAACTACGTGCAGTTTTGCATAAGCCTCCTCCTCCTAGTGTCCACCCACAGGTTAACCCCCAGGGGACTGGCCCACAGCTGATGAAATCCTGCCGCAGGCCTGCCTGCCTGCCCACTTGTCTGTGCCCTGGGGTGGCACCAGGTGGGAAGCTGAATTCTGCAGCAAAGGTCATGGGCTGGTGGGTGGATTTACTGATCCACCCTATCAGCCCCGCTCCAGTTCCCTTTGTGGGTAATCATGAATGAATGATTTGGGGCTGTGATTCCTGAGAGTAGGAGTGAGGTGATTCATTGGTCTTTCCTAAGGGACCAGTTCTAGCAATTAGGTGAGGTTTGCTGTGTTACACATGCTCTAGGGCTGTCATATTCTTGTTACCTAGAGCAAGAGGCTAAGCAACCATAGGAATGAGGGCTCTCAGCCAAGGAGGGGAGGAGGTGCCTTTGATTTTACCCCGACCCTTCTTATCCCTGTAACCCTATGATGTAGATAGATACTGTTACTATCTCCACTTCATGGTCTGGGAATTGGAGGCTCAGAGGTTGAGTGACTTGCCCCAGGATACACAGCTAGAAAGTGGTGGAGCTGGGATTGGAACTCAGGTCTAATGGATTCCATTGCAGCAGGTATACTGAACTATAGGATTGTTCTACCACCTTTCACATTCATGGGAAGGCTCAACTAGGTTCCATAGGACCACTGCTTTAGAAATGGACCCAACACTTTCCCAGTTACATCACAGCCAGTTGGGGCTTTGCTCTGGGGGTTCCTTCTGTCACCATGGTGGAAGCAAGGGGTGTTGAGAACTGGCATTGTGTCTGGGGGAGGAGGCTTTCCAGGCAGTATAGTCAGGAAGTGAAAATGACAGCCAACTCAGCTTTCTCGATGACCTGACCTGAGGAGACACTGATAAGTAGAAAGTAGCCATGGAGCCATGATTGATCTTGAGTAATCCAGAAACCAATTTTGGCAACCTCCGTGTGGTGAGCACCTGCCTGCCGTGCTGACCACCTACATATGTGGTGTCTGCAACAACTCTGCTAGATCTGCAGGGTATCTTCTAGCACAGAGTAGGACATCTAGGTCAGAGAAAGAAAGTGACCTGCCAAGGTCACAGAGCAAGGTAGTGGAGGGGCTGTGGCTCACACCTAGGCCTCCTGCACTTCCAGTTTCCACAATGGTTCTCAGGGGGAAAAAAAGGTTTCAGTGATGTTTTATTTCTTTATTCCAGAGGAGAAAGCAGTACGTAGAATAATTTTAGAAAGTTATATGTCAGTGAGTTTAAATTGGGGGTGTTGGGGCTTGAGGGGAGAACTATCAGTTGGATAAAAGGTCATTCCTGGGGCACCTGGGTGGCTCAGTCGGTTAAATGTCTGCCTTCAACTCAGGTCATGATCCCAGGGTCCTGGGATTGAGCCCCGAATCGGGCTCCCTGGTTGGTGGGGATCCTGCTTCTCCCTCTCCCTCTACCTGCCACTCCCCCTGCTTGTGCTCTCCGCCGCCCCCCATCAAATAAATAAATAAAATCTTTTTTTTTTTAAAAAAAGGTCATTCCTGATGGTCAGTGTTGGCAGGTAAATGAGGCATTTCTGGGCTTTAAAAGAGGCTCCTGCAAGTGTGCATGGCCCTGGGCTTGGTGGACATGAAGCTTGCCTTACTTGGGGGCAGCCGCACCCTGGCCTGTCGCTCTGCAGTCAGGCTGCGTGAAGACACAAGGGACCACCCAATAGCAGCAAATGCCAGCAGGGAGGAGACATGCCAGGAAAGTTTCTGAAACGTCTTCCTCAGTCCTGAGCCAGACGCCTACCATAGACAGAACTGCCAGGCACCTGTAATAGACAGGAGCCCAGACTGGACCTGGACTGGGGACTCAGTCACACATACCAGGGTGCCTGACTGCTTTCTGGCTTCTGGGGAAGTTAGTGGTGCAAGATGGAGGAGACGGAGCTGACCTTGAGGTCTTTGCTGTCTTAGGGGGAGTTAGTGGAGCTAATGTGCTTTTTATTAAAATTTTAGAAATAATTCTGCCTCAGTGCTGGTCACCAATGCATATTCCCAGGTCCACCCAGATCCTCAAGCCAGAATCTCTGGTGGAGGGGCCTGGGGAGGTGCATTCTGAGCCAGTGTCCCTAGAGCAGCACTACCTTCAAATCTGTTCTCAGCCAATCCTCCAAGTTCATTGATTGAGCTCCTGCTCTTGCCTTTTACACACATTCTCTCATTTAGGTGTCACATCCATTCTAAGAAGCTCTGGTAAGAAAATCAAGGCCCAGAGACGTTAAAGCACTCACCAGGCACAAAATTTCGCAGCCTGGCTCTAGAAAGCCACCCTGTCCCACCTTCCTGTCTTTGTTCATGACTGGATCTCTCCCAGGAATGCCTTCGTCCTTCTCCATGTGCCTTGTGCCCTGCACATTACTTAAGTGTATGTCCTGGGTCCTAGATGATGGCACGTGCTGGGGTCCATGGTGCCTGTGCCTTCTGACCTGTGGGTGAAGGGAATGGTCTTTGCACCTGAGGCTCAGGATGTGTGCAATGGGCGAACCAACTGTGGGGACATAAACACGCGAGGCACAGATAGAAGGACACAAGAATGTGCCCTGCTGGTGGCTTTGGAGGGGGCAGGACTGGATAGAATGGAAAGAGAGAACTCTTATGCCCTCCCCTGCCCACATCTCTCTCTCCCCAAATCTCTTCCACCTTCCAGGGCTGCCTCCATGAAATTCTTGATTCTGCCATACTCTCTTTCACCCTGAGCTTCTTGTCTGAAACCCTTTCCCTCACTCCAATATTCACTCTCCCCCCCTCCTTCACATAACTCCTTCCTATCCTTCAGCTACTTCATGTTACTCACTCCTTCAGGTACTTTCCCTAACCCCCAAAGTTAGCTGATTCCTTTAGGCTCCCACAGCCCCTCTGTCTTTCTGACATTCTAGCCCTAACTCTATTCTAAAGTGCTATTTATTTGTTCCTAATGGATCTGTGAGCTCCAACAAGGGCAAGAGCCATCTCTTATTCAATGTTGCTTCCCTAAGATCTGGTACCAGAGTGTTAGCTCAGTGAAATTTGTTGTATGAATAAATGCCAATTGGTGGTGACTTCCTATGATTTCTACTCCACCTTATGCATCTAATTATAATCCATCTTAGGGCGCCTGGGCGGCTCCGTCGGTTGAGCATCTGCCTTTGGCTCAGGTCATGATCTCAGGGTCCTGGGATCGCGTCGGGCTCCCTGCTCATCAGGGAGTCTGCTTCTCCCTCTCCCTCTGTGTGCTCATGCTCTCTCTCTCAAACAAATAAATCTTTGAAAAAAAAAAATCCATCTTGGATTGCGTTTCACAAGCCAGAATCCAAGGAAGCCAGGCTAAAGGGCCTCAGAGAAAGGAGGAGGAAACTGAGGCCCAAGTGGTCAGTGGCAGGTCCGACTCCCAGCCAGTCGTTTCACTGCAGCTGCCAGCTGCCTTGTTTCTGGTTCTGCGGTTGGAGGTCCTTGAGGGCAGGAACCAAGTCTTGGACATTATTTCCTGGCTTGGCAGGGCACTTTGTCTCTTATCACAAACATTGCCATTTACCGGGTGCTTACAAGGTGTCAAGCCCTTATATGTATTTTTCCCACAGTTTGCAACTCTCACAATATACACAGGGAAGGAAGGTACAATTATCCCCATTTAGAGATGAACAAACTGAGGCAAGGTGAGTAACTGCATATTTATCCATGTGTCTTCTAGTTCCTTTCATAAATTTATCCAGGTTCCACTGAAGGCTCACCAAACTTGTCATCAAACCCATTTTCCGGAGCAAGACACCAAGGCCCCAGGACTACAGAGCCATTTCCTGTGCCTCCAGAATGCTTGGCCCGCAATCCGACTTGAACAAATCGCGCTGGCAACAGCGTCCCCTGCAGGCGGCGATGGCCACGCCTGCGTCACGTTCAGCCCCGCCCCTCGGCGCCGGAAACGTCCGAACAGCCTCCGAAGGTTATCGAGCGCTCCTCCAAAGGTCCGGGCTCCGAGAAACCGGGCGCACAGCGTTCAGCCCGGACCCGACTTCCCGGCAGCCTTAGTCGCCGCGGCATCGGGTCAGAGGCATCCCCGGGGACCGCGGGAAGGTGGAGGCGGCCTTCGCTGCCGTCGTCTCCTTCGTCGTGAGTAAAGCTCAGACTAGACGCCGCGGGGCATCCGGGAGGGCCCGACGCCCACCCGGGAGCGGAGGAGGCGGGGCTCTGGGAGGGGCTCCTGCGGCAGAGGCTCTTCCCTGGGGGACAGTGCCGCAAGCGAGGACTCCGTGCATCAAGCCCTGGGCATGTGTCTGTGCGTCTTTGAGCAGCAACCTCCCCCTCCTTAGACCTCAGTTTCTGCACCTGTAAAATGGGGGCTCGCGACACTTCCGTAACTGCAAAAACCGGGATTTCGTCCAGCATTTTCAGAATTCCCCTCCCGCAGGCAAGCATGAGAAATCAGAGCTGGGTCAGGCTCTCCCGTGTGGACGTGCAGAGCTCTGGGCTCTCCTTCCCTTGCTGCGTTAGTAGTCCTGAGACTGGAGAGTCCTAGCGGTTGGGGACTAGCCCCTTCCTGGTGGACCAGGCGCCCCGCAGCCTAGGATGTGACAAAGATGAGACATGGCCATGCCAATAACAAGTAACAGTGCTAGCTCAGATTTATTGAGCACTTACTGTGTGCCTGGCTTTACATGAAGCCCAACACATGTGTTATTTCCAGCTCACCACAGCCCCGTCTGGTAGGTACTGTTTTTGCCGTCCCCAGTTGACTGAGGAGGTGTTTGAGGCCCAGAATCACAGAATAGTAACCAGTCTAAGGTTTCCCAGCTAAGAAGTGGATGAAGCAGCAGTCCACAGCCTTACCCACTACACTGGAGAAATGTTTGACCTAGAAGACAGAATGGCAGACAGGGAAAATGACAACGGCCTACCAGTATTAATAATATATACCCTGAATTGAGCACTAAATATGTGTTGGGTGCTGGTCTAAGGGCCAACATCCTTTATACTGCTGACAGTGACCCTACACTATAGGTTTTGTTATTTCTACTTCACAGATGAGGCTCAGAGAGGTCACCTCATATGTCTCAGGTTGCACTGCTACTAAAAAACTGGGTTCATCAGTGGTGCATTCTGCCTGCCTGTATATCGCTCTTAGGAAGACCCCACTCTTTTTTTTTTTTTTAAGATTGAATTATTTATTTGACAGAGAGAGACACAGCGAGACAGGGAACACAAGCAGGGGGAGCGGGAGAGGGAGAAGCAGGCTTCCCGCTGAGCAGGGAGCCCATTACGGGGCTCGGATCCCAGGATCCTGGGATCATGACCTGCGCCGAAGGCAGATGCTTAACGACTGACCCCACTCTTTAAAAAAAAAAAAAAAAGGAAGACCTGACTCTTCTCTGTGTCTCAGTTTTCCCCTTCTGTAAAATGGGAGGCTTGGGCCAGAGGACCCTGAACATTGTTTCCTGGGCTCACATTCTTTGATTTTTAGGTAGCATTGACCTGATGTCTGGAGTCCTGGGTTTGTTCCCAATTATCTGTGACTTGGGAATGCCTTGGCCAAGTCCCCTGTATCTCTGAGCCTCAATTTACCCCCTTCATAAAATGTAGAGACTAGACCATCCTAATTGCAATGGCACCCTCTGGCTTTAATTTTTTTTTTTTTTTAAAGATTTTATCTATTTATTTGACAGAGAGAGACACAGAGAGAGAGGGAACACAGCAGGGGGAGTGGGAGAGGGAGAAGCAGGCTTCCCGCGGAGCAGGGAGCCCGATGCGGGGCTGGATCCCAGGACCCTGGGATCATGACCTGAGCCGAAGGCAGACGCTTAACGCCTGAGCCACCCAGGCGCCCCTGGCTTTAATATTTTCTGACTGCAGAGGAAGAGACAAGTTGAGGTTCAGCAAACCTTACATCCCCTGAGAATTTCTAGTGAATGTGAATCTGCCCTCTCACCCAGAACATCCCTGGTGGTAGGCTTCCAAGAACAGATACTCTACATGGGTGAAGGGGAGCAGCACTCTCCAGAAGATCAGCAGTAACTGCTGGGGGAGGCTTACTCCTCCAGTGGTTCAGAGCTCACCGCTCAGGTCAGACCAACCCAAGGCTGAATGCTGGCCCTCCCACTTCCCAGCGGGGCACCTCGAGCAGTCGACCTCTCCCATCTGTGCCTCAGTTTCTACATCTGTAAAATGGGGTGCTAATAATACCAGCTTCGTTTGAGATCTGGTGGAAAACATATGCAAAAAACCTAACACCATTTCTGGCCTAGAAACCCCTCAATAGACACAACTGTTACTGATTATGTCTGCAGCACCATTCTGGGGACTAGGAGAGTTCCTGAGCTTTGGACGCTGCCACCCTCTACCCCCTGGCACCAAGGTGTTGCTGGGAATGAGGGAGGAGAAGCAGGGTCCTGCTGAGTCAGCAGGGGACCCAGATAAGAGAAACAGGCAGCCCCCACCCCTGAGGTGGCTGGCGTAGGCTGTCATGCCTGTTGGTGGCTGAAGTAGCATTAACGGGCATTCCTGCACGTCCCTGGCTGGCGGCAGCCCCTGGGGTGGCACAGAGGCCATCTGAGGACAGAAGAGGCAGAGGAATTGTGTCAGGACCACTGTATCGTGTGCCAGGGGCTGCAGCAACGTGCAGGCTCGTGGTTCCAGATGAGACAGCTGAAGCGCGTGCCGTGCCTCAGGCTTTTATGAAGCGCATTCACACCTGTAGTGTCCCCAGGACAGGGCAGGGTGACATAGGACAGGATTTCCCACCTGCAGCACAGAGACGCTCTTCCTGGGTGCCTGTGGGTGAGCTGCCGGGGGCCAGGAGCCACCAGGGCTGTGTGAGTGATTCTCCAAGAGGTGCGAGAGCCCCAAAATGTCAGAAGTTCTAGGGTTAGGGGTCAGAAGAACCCTGATGCTAGTAGATGGCTTCCCGTGACTGGGCCGGTAGCTGAACCGCCCACCCCCACCCCTCAGACTCCCTCCCTTCCTTCCCTTCTTTCATTGTTCAGTCAACACACATTTCTTGAGGCTTGTTGCAGGCCCAGGCCTGCACTCAGGAATCCCAGCTCCTCTTACCGTGAACAAATAAGGAGCCAGTTTTATAAGGGCTGCTAGAAGGGCAAGTCCAGCGGCTGTGGGAGTCACAAATTGGGGCTCCTGACCCAGCGTGTGTTTGGGGGGCAAGTTGGGGAGACAGGAGGGGAGTCCTGGTTCAGTGTCTGTAGCCTTGGGCAGATCACTAGCCTTTCTAAGCCTCGGTTTCCCCTCTTTCCCATAGGCCTGATGGCGCCACTTTCAGGACGTGAAAGGGGGGTGATTTTCCAGGCCTTGGCCACCTCTTGAGACACTGTGAGATCAGACTCAGTTTTGCTGGGTACAGACGCGAGGTTGGATGCTTCTCCACTTAGAGAAGGGCGGGGAGATGGGATGTTCCCTCTGTCTGCCCCCTGGTGGGGCTGGCTTCATGTGTCCACTGATCTTGAGTACTGAGTGCAGCTTGCACTTAAGGCACTGGGAAGAGGCTAGAGCAGGGCCTGCAAGAGACAGAGCCCTGCTGGCCTGGACCTCAGAGCCTGGGAGGAGGGGCACACAAGCGTCTCCAGGCTGGGATGGAGCAGGGCGTCATGTTGTCATTCTGGGCCTCTGTTATCTGTGAAATGGGGAAAAAATAGTGTCCCCCGGGGTGGGGCTGGACTGAGGCTCACAGTGACTGGCCCAGCATCTACACGTAATACATGGGAACCATTACTATTATTGTTGCTTTCGTTAATATCAGGATCATCAAGTGCCTTTTGTCACCTCATCTCAGCTATCTTGTCACACAGTGAATGGTGTCAGGGCTCCATCTCCCCTGTCCTCTTCCCAGACCATCAACTCCCCCCTGCCTGCCCCCCAGGGCAGGGCCTGGCTGCCCCTTCCCGGCGCTGCCCTTTATAGACCCAGGCCTGGGGCCTGAAGAAGCTTCTCCTCTGGCGGCCCCAAACCCCCCTTCTTGCCCCCTTTCTCTAGGACCCTTTCTCTGGGCCTGTGGGTCTGGCCGAGCAGAGAACTGAAGCCCTGCTCCTGACCTCTCCTCCCGCCTAGCTGCTGGGTAAGGTCACCGGGCCACCCCCCAGGAGGCCCTTCTGGGCATTCTGCTCTCACTGCGGCTGGAGCTGGATCTAGAGCAGGCTGAGTCCGACTCAGCATCTCCTCCCACATCCCTCCCTCTGCGGAGCTGTGAGCTGGGCTGCGGACTCAGCCAGGGCCGCAGCAGCGTCTGCAGCATCCCTGTTGCTGTGGTGGGCAGAGGGCACAGATAGAGGGGCGTGCTTTCCCCTGATGGGTGCTAGTCCCCGCTCTGGACCCGCAGGACCGCCTTTCAGCTCCCTCCGAGCTCTTTCCACCAAAACTGCCTGCCAACCACTCCTTCTCCCTTTTTTCCTGGTTCCCATTTGCAGACAGCGTGCCCCACCTGCTGGGCTTCCCTGGGCACCTGGGATACTGGGGCACGTTGCGTATTGAGAGGAAGGACAAGGTCCCACCACAGCCCTACCGTGAATGGGCTGAGCAGCTCAGAGTGGCTTACGGCATCTCTCTTGCTCTCAGTTCCCCCTTTTGTACAGTGTGAATGACCTTGACGGTGTCAACACTGCCATCCATCCTTCTGATTTCTCTTAATCTCCCCCCGACCGTGAATCTTTCACCTTGGAATTGGGTCTCCTGTGTGTCTGAACAGGGGCCTCAGCAACCAGGCCAGGCAAACAAGAGAGAGCTAAGATAGGCTGGGTGATGGGGGTAGTGGAGAAGCCCAGCTCTGGAGCCTGCGACTCCCCTTTCCCCCCAGGCCAGTCCTCACCTCCCTGAACCTCGGTCTCTTCATCCGTAAGATCGGGAGAGTCAGACCTGAGTGTTTGGAGGTGGACCCCTGTGTCAGACAGAGCACTAGCAGGTGGCCATCAACAGGGAGGGGTCTCCTTCCCCTTTGAGGTCTAGCCTAGCCCCCCAAGCCTGGGGCTCTCAAGTTGAGGTCCCTGCAGACAGAGTCAGAGATGGGGGATGAACTAGCACAAGGCATTTTGTGGCCGAGATGGTTCCCTGGGGGGGGGGGGGGGGGGGAGCATTTCTCCTTCCAGGCCGTCTGTGTGATCCCAGCTCAGTGGTGAGCAGAAGGTGGGGAGGCCAGAGCAGGCTCCAGCCCTTGGGATCGGCATGGTGGGGGCATGGGGCTGTCGGAGAGCTTGGCGCCCTGTTTGCTCACTTTTTCATCCACTCAGCACACACTGAGTCAGCATCATCTCCCTGAAGGCCACGGCATGCCTGGGCCTGTGGAGGACAGAACAGAACCGGGCTGTGTGCCAGGCCCTGTTCTAAGCACCTTATGTGAATTAACTCCCTTTTATCCTCACAACGACAGCGTGGGATAAGCACTGTGTGCCTCATTCGGCACAGAGAAGCTAAGTAATTGCCCAAGTTACACAGCAGATAAGTGGTCGACCTGGTGTCTGAAACCAGGCAGTCCTCTCTGGTCAGTGACAAGAGCCTCCCCTCCCCTTCCCACTGCCCTCACTGGGGCTGGCTTCACGTCCTGCTCGTTCTGGAACAACCCACTGGGTCTCCCACCTCTAGCCCTTGTTCTTACTGCTACCCCTGCCTGCAGGGCGTTTTCTGACCCTCTTTCTCCTCTGACTGACCAACCTCTGGTCATTTCTCAGTGCTCAGCTGTGGGTAACACCTCTTCCAGGAAGGCTTCCTTGGTGCCCTTTCCACCCCAGGCTGGGTTAGGTTCCTCAGCTGGCCTCTCTTAGCTCCCTCTCCCCCCATCCACCACTTCTCTCTCTTGTTGCAAGCATCTATTAATGTAGCTGCCTCCCACCGGACTGTGAGCCCCTTGCCCTCACCTTGGCATCACCCCTCCCATGCCTGCCACCATATGTGGTACAGAGATCACTGGGAAATGTTGAATGACTAAATCTTGATTGTTAATAATCTTGTGAATAGCGGGCAAGTTCTAGTATCTCTGTTTCACAGAGGAAGAAGCCGAGGCACAGAGAGATGACATGATCTGCTCAAGTCGCAGACCTAATATGGCATTTGCTGGAATGGCCTCAGTCTTCAGGAAGCAATCTTGGGAGGTGTCAGGGACTGTGACAGTAGCCCTTGCTTAGGATCTGACAGACAGATGGTCAATAATAACAACGGTATTAATAATAATAGAAATCCCATTTTAAGAGCTTTTACTGTGTCTCAGGCCCCATGCTAAGCACTTTGTGTGAATACTTTCATTTATACCTTACTCTTTCCCTATGAACTAAGCGCTATGATTAACTCTATTTTATAGCTGGGGAAATAGAAGCTCAGAGAGGTTAAGTGACTTGCTCAAGGTCACACAGCAATGATTCACCAAACCAGAGCTTAAACTTTCTAAATGATTCATTAATGGTTTAAAAATCCAGAGGCCCAAAGGGTAGACAGTGAAAAGTCTCCCTTCCCCTCTTCTCTCCCCAGGTACCCAGCCCCTCCCTGGAGGCAACTAGGGTGATTCTCAAGTGTCCTTCAGAGCAGGTTTGTGTGTTACCAGACAAACCTGGGCTTGTGTTATTCAGAGCCAGGCTTAAACCCACACCTGTGAGATGCCCTGTTACCGCTGAGGCCCAGGGCTTGACACAGAGTGCCCACCATGCCCTGGCAGAGATTTGGGGTCACCAAAAGCCTCTGTCCTCTGCCCCAGGCCCCTCTCCCCACCGCCATTGTGCCTCTTCAGCAGTTGGCTGAGGGCCTGCCTGGCTCTTCTCAGGCTGCAGCAGAGCCTGGGCGTTGGTCCAGGGCCCTGCCCAGCGATGGGGGAAGGACTGCGGCAGGCCCTGGGGGACCCCTTCAGCCCAGTCTGACACTCATTTTATGATCCCTCGAGGAGGCAGCCCCACATGGAGGAACAGCCCAGGCAAAGGCAGGGAGGCCAGAGTGAGCACAGGGGGTACGTGGGTGCCATGGTCTTTGTGCACAAGGAGACTTGGGTCTGAGTCCCAGCTCCACCCCTTTCTGCTGTGGAACCCGATGGGCCTCCTTAAGGAGCCTCTGTTTTCTCCGGATACTTGAGGATTAAGAGATAAAGCACCTGAAGTTGCCCCGGGAATGTAGTAGGCCCCCGCTAGGTTGGTCATTGGCTTGTTTTAATTATGAAGGCCTCTGCTCTGAGCTTTTCCAAACTTCCATCTGACCCCTGGAAGTCAGGGATGCAAGACCCTCAGCCCTTCCTTCCTTCCCACATGCAGAAGGAACTGATGTGAATAAACATTAGGTTGTATTATTGTTGTTGGCATTATTATTACTCTTACTTGGTGCCCAGTTCTGTGATGTCCTTGGGTATGTAGACCCCAAAGACCCCCACCCCTTCCCCACTCTCCGGGTGACACTGAGGGGGAGCCCCCTGGCAGGAGTTCACTCTGTTGGGGGTCAGAGCATCAGGGGACGCGTGCGCTGGTTTGAAGACTGGGAGGAAGGCGGCTAACAGGAAGCTGGCTGGGGTTCCAGACTGAGCACAGGGCTGGGAATCGGGTGTCTTGGTCAGTAGCCATGCCTGCCTGAGCTCCAGTTTCCGCTGTGGAATGGGGGTCATCTGTCCTCTCCCATTAATATCATGGGATTTGGGATGCTCAGGCAGGGGAATACATGAGAGAATATTTGCCACCTGCAAAGTGAAGGTCACAAGCAGGCAGCCCACAGGCTGATGTGGCCTGTGGACCAGCTTCGCTTGGCCCCTCCCCCCACCCAAGGGTATTAAAAAAATTTCATTTGGAGGGGCGCCTGGGTGGCTCAGTCGTTAAGCGTCTGCCTTCAGCTCAGGTCATGATCTGGGGATCCTGGGGTTGAGCCCCTCATCAGGCTCCCTGCTCAGTGGGGAGTCTGCTTCTCCCTCTCCCTCTGCCGCTCCCCCTGCTTGTGCTCTCTCTCTCTTCCTCTCTCTCTCTCTCTCAAATAAATGAAAAAAATCTTAAAAGAAAAAAAGAATAAAGAGGATTTGAATTAATTGCCATATCAGTCAGAAAAACAGAGCCCACTTTAGAGGAGTCAATAAGGACAATTTTGAAAGACCAAACAGGAGGCAGTAGAGGGGTGGTTACCCAAATTTGTGGCCTGGACCCATGGAGGATGGGCTGGCTGGAGGGCACTGAAGCTTTGGAGGAGACCCTGGCATGCACGGAAAGATGGGAAATAGCCTGACCTCTTCCTGCCTGCCAGTCTTTCTTCAGTCTGAGTCCCAGCTTGGGTCTGAGTCCCAGACTCATTGGCTGAACCTAACTAGAATCAGTTGGCAGAGGAGCTTGGGAAATGTAGTTCACAGGGTTGAGCCCCTGGGATGCCAAGCAAAGCAGAGGAAGGGCAGGGAATGGGTCTAAGATCACATAGCAAATGACTGGTACACTTGTCAACATTTAACAGCTGGGTGATTTAACATAAAAATCTGGATTCATAGCTTTTCCTGAAACACACTTGGGCCCCCTGTCCTGGCAATGACCTTGAAGACTGGGAAAGGAAAGGAAGACAGGGCATGGGGGTCGGTGAGGCCCACCTCTGTCTAGTCGTGCTGGGGCACTGGCCTTGGGCAGCCCTGCTGAGGAGTCCTGAGAAGCCTACAGGGTCTCCAGTACAGGAATAGAGAAGAAGCCATGAGGACCCTGAGCCAGGTAACAGAGCAGGCAGGGTTGGGGGCTGCTGGCGGGGCTGGATTGGCCTCTAGAAAGAGCACATTGGGTTTCCAGGACCATGGGGAACCTTCCTGTACTAGCTCTTGGAGACTCTCTGGTCCTGTGGAGGTTTTGTTTGTTTGCTTTTTGTTTTATTTTTCTTTCTGAGGCTGTCAGGCCCTGTGTTCAGACCAGATCTTCCAGGAAAGCCCAACATGTAAACTCATGGCAGAACTATTCTAGAGGCGGTGGTTGGTTGGCCTGGAGTTTTCCCCTGAAAATCCCTGAGGGGATACTCAGGAAGGGTCTCAGACCTGTCCAAGGTCGCACATGGCATTTGAGGAGAACTGTACTTAAGCCACAGGCCTCTTGGCTCCCAGGAAGCTGAGAACACTTGTTCTGGAGTCAGTTGGACTGGGGGGCAAATCCTGGCCGTAGCTCAGTGACCTCAGACAAAAGGGATCCAGTACCTCCCTCACAGGATGTTGGGAGGGGCACAGGGGCTTATGCTTGTCAGGGGCCCACACAGTGCCTGGGAGCGGGGTCGTCGTGGTTACCAAGGAGCCAGTCCCAGGCCTGTAATGACGGACCCCCGGGCTGCCCTGTAACCCCCAAGATGGGGAGAACTCCCCAGCTTCCCTCTTCCTCTCTTCCTGCTCCCTCCCAGGCCACACAGCCAGCAGGAATTTGTCCTCTGCAGGGATGTGCAGGGAGAAAGTCTCCTTTTTTGATGAAACAGCGATGAGGTGATGTCTGGGTTTTTTATATCCCCATTGCTGAACTGGAGCCAGACACAAAAGTCCAGGACAGATTCCATTAGCCACATTTGTCCTAGAGGCTCCTGGCCCTGTGGGGACTTTCCAGGGGTCCAGGGTGAGACCCAACAGCTGGGAAGACATTGGCCAGGGCCAATGGAAGGAGGTATAAGATGTGGCACCTCCATTGGGGACCCAGGCAGGGTCTTAAGAGTCTTAAGAGTCTGCCTCACTCAAGAGTCTTTCCTTTAAAAAAAAAGAGGAGAGAGAGAGAGAAAAAGACATGGTTACATTTTTCTTCTTGCCAATGTAAGAAGTCCTCTGAGGTGTAGGAGTTACTACTAACCCCATTTTTGAGAATAAAGCGAGGCCTAAATAAGTGAATTAATTACCTTGCTCAGAGGAACCCAGTGGTTAAGTGTCAAGTCATGGTCTTAATCCTGTTGATCTCTTATCACTCAGACTTCCAAAACCTGAGTTCTTTTTTTTTTTTTTAAGATTTTATTTATTTATTTGACAGAGAGAGAGAGACAGTGAGAGAGGGAACACAAGCAGGGGGAGTGGGAGAGGGAGAAGCAGATTCTGCACTGAACAGGGAGCCCGACGCAGGGCTTGATCCCAGGACCCTGGAACCATGACCCAAGCCAAAGGCAGACGCTTAACGACTGAGCCACCCAGGCGTCCCAAAAAACCTGAGTTCTCATTATCATTCTTGCTCAACAAAAGGATCAAGGGTCTGGAGAATTTGAGATTGTTGGCGATAATATTATAGGATTATATTTTAGATGGGGAAAAAAAGCCCTCAAAGTAGCATGCATTTGTTAAAAAAATATTCAGTTATAAAAATGTCTGAAGTAGACAGTGAAAGCTCCCATAATCCTACTCTCCAGAAATAAGCTCTGGAACCATTTATGATATATATTCTTCCAGATCCTTTTATGCATTTACAAGTAAATGTTAATTTTTATGGTTTTTTTAAAAAGATTTTTTTTTTAAAGATTTTATTTATTTATTCGACAGAGAGAGAGATAGCGAGATCAAGAACACAAGCAGGGGGAGAGGGAGAGGGAGAAGCAGGCTTCCTGCCGAGCTGGGAGCCCGATGTGGGACTCGATCCCAGGACCCTGGGATCATGACCTGAGCTGAAGGCAGACGCTTAACAGCTGAGCCACGCAGGCACCCAAAAAAGATTTTATTTTTAAGTAATGTCTATACCCAACGTGGGACTCAAACTCACAACCCCGAGATCAGGAGTCACACGCTCACCAACTGAGCCAGCTGGGCGCCCCTGATATTTAGGTTTAAAGAAGGTTATACATTCTGTTTTGCAGCTTGCTTTTTGCAAGTAACAGTAGCTCCTGAAATGCAGACATTCCCAATCAGGCAGGTGTGGGGCGGATCTGGTGGGGGAAGCGATTGGTAGCTAAAGTTTTGTGCAAAATTGTGTGTTGCGGGGGTGAGTGCTGTTGAGGGACAGTGGTTATGAGCGTCATCAGGATTTTTAAAAAGACTCAGACCCAAGCCCCTTGTTTTTCCAGTGGACAGAGCGAGGCTGACAGGGGAAGGGCAGGGAGTGGGGAGCCCAGCCCCTCGGGATGGCCTTGAAGGGGAGCAGCGAGGATGCTGCAGTTGCTTGGTCCTGGGCATCCTGCCCTGGCCCCGAGAGGAACAGCGTTCTGCATGCGGAGCCAGAAGGAGGGTGAGGGAGTCAGCCTTGCTGAGCTACCAGGCAGGGCTTCTGCATTCCCTGCGGGGAGAAGATTTACGGCCACCAGGAGCTTGAGGTTACAGAGAAAGAGCTTGGTGCAGCACTTGGGGAGAATGCTGCCCACCGTGCCTGCTGTGGGCTGGCTTCCGGTCAGGCCTGGCTCCTCCAGGCTCAGGAAAGCCCTCCAGGGCGCAGGCCTAGAGTGTGGGGATGGGGTGGGGTTGGAGGGCGCTGTTGGGATCAGACCCTCCTCCTCCCCACCCCTCCCCAGCTGGTGTTGGGCCCCCAACCTGGAGAGAGGACACTGAGCACAGGGCCTAGCCAGATTCTTGTTACCGTGCTAGTGACAAGAAGTTACTAGAGAAGGGGCAAAGGACAGGCAGGATGACATGAGGAATCGGGTAGGAGGTCCAGGTGGTTGGAGCTCAGAGCGGAAGGGTGAGGGAGGAGAAGGCAGAGGCTAGGAGCTTCATGCCGTGTGGAGAGCTGGACCAGGGAAGTTTCTGAGAAGGGTTCAGGCAGGGGCTGACCATGTCTCAGATGCAATATTTGAAGGCTCCGTCTGACTCGAGGCTGGATCGGGGGAAGCTGGGGATGGGATGGTGGGGAGGAGGCCACTGCCAGAGGCCACGTGCCACACCGGGTGGAGTGTAAACAGGGCTGGACCACCGAGCCGGCCAGGGGGCTCACACCTGTGGCTTCCTGCCCCACGTCCTGCCCCAGCTGGGCCGACAGAAGTTCAGCACCAAGGTTTCATGCCAGCACCCTCACGACCAGCTGAGCATCACGCCTGCACCTCCAGACCCACCTCTAGCTCCCAGGTGGCTCAGGACGGCGGGCATTCATAGGGTGGGTCATCATAACAGGCTGTGCTCACTTCTCTCCACGGTGTCTCCACATTGGCTCCTGGAGGCCGGGACTGTTACTCTCCCTGGTTTACAGAAGAAGAAACAGGCTTGGGATGGGTTGAGAACTTTGCCCAAGGTCCCAGAGCTGCAGAGTGGTGGCAGACAGAACCAGGACCCAGATCCAGGGTTCCCAGTGCCATTGAGAGCCCCGGAGTCCCCCGCATCCAGAGACCAAACCTGGCCCTGCATCGTTTATTCTTTCACTTGATTGATTGATTGATTGATTCATTCGTTCATTCATTCACTCACATTCTCATGAGCCCCACTGTGTGCCCGGCTCTGTCAGGCACTGAGGGGCAGCAAGCGCCCCACTCCCAGGTGCTACCCTGTTTGCAAAGAACAGCAACTTTTGTAGAAACCAGGTAGTAGGGACCCAGGAGACCAGGAACACTGCCAGTTCTATCTCTTGATGGCATCTACCAGACACAGATACCAGCAATGTCATCTTCGAGAACCGTGTCTGCTTGGTACCCAGGCAGATGAGCTAGGTGGGGGCAAGGGAATCAGCCAGCTCGGGGGTTATGAGGTAAGGGATCAGGCAGGAAGCCAGCTTGGGGGGCAGTGAAGCGACATCTTCCAAAGGGCAGCCCATGGGAGGTTATGAGGTATTCCATTATCTAGCAGGTGAGCCTTGCAGAGGAGGCTCAGAGAGTTCGGTGAGGAGCAGATGGGAAGCTCCTGGGGGCAGAGGCTGGCTGTGGGCCTGCCGGGATGGGGTGGCAGAAGGCTGCTGGCCAGGTGGGCAGAAATGCTTGTGCAGCCCCCACCGGGGGCAGCCCCGTCTGGCTCGAGAGCGGAGCCAGGCAGCTTTCTGGGCGACTGGCAAGCCTGCTGTGCGGCTGGGACGACCTGAGCCTGTCATGAAATCCGAGTCCTCAACCCAGACAGCATTTCATCTCCTGCTTCAGCAGGGATTTACCCAGAGGGTGGAGAGCTGGTGCTGTGGGACCAAGTGGACTGTGGTTCACATCCCAGCCACAGATAATAAGGCATTTATTTTTTTTTAATAAGTTATTTTTTTTTAAGATTTTATTTATTTATTTGACAGAGAGAGGCACAGCGAGAGAGGGAACACAAGCAGGGGGAGTGGGAGAGGGAGAAGCAGGCTTCCCGCGGAGCAGGGAGCCCAATGCGGGGCTCGATCCCAGGACCCTGGGATCATGACCTGAGCCGAAGGCAGACGCTTAATGACTGAGCCACCCAGGTGCCCCAATAAGGCATTTAATATGGAACAATGATGGATGTGCTGTGCTCCCTGCATGCCGGGCATTTGGCATTACTGCTTTTGGTCTTCATGGCAGCCCTGTGGAGCGGGCATCAGAGGAAACAGGCACAGAGAGGGTGAGTGACTTGTCCAGGGTCACACAGCCAGAAACAGTGGAACCTGAGCTGGGCTCTTACCAGCTGTATTATCTCTCTCCTAGCCCAACTCTTTTGCAGCTGTATGAGCCTCTGTGTTTTCACCTATGAAATGGGGGTGACAGTCGCACCTACACCATGTAGATAAAGGGAGACAGTCAAATTAAATGAGTTTTGTGTGGAGTCTAGCACATAATGAGTTCTTGGCAAATGGTACGGTTATCATCTTTGCCACCATCATCACCATTATTACTGGTGGGCTGAAAGCCACCTGAATGATCATCTGATCCAGCCTCCTCATTGTATAGATGGGGAAACTGAGGTCTGAATAGGGGGCGGTGGATCACACAGTTGGTGAGCAGGGAAGGAGTATCAGAAATCCTCATGAGTTGGGCGCCTGGGTGGCTCAGTTAAGTGTCTGCCTTCAGTTCAGGTCAGGCTCCCGGGGTCCTGGGATCTGGAATCGAGCCCCTTGTTGGGCTCCCTGCTCAGCGGGGAGTCTGCTTCTCTCTCACCCTCTGCCCCCTCCCCGCCCCACTCTGCTCTCTCTCAAATAAGTAAAATCTTTAAAAAAAAAAAATCCTCATGAGTCTGAGGCCTGCCACCTTCCAGCCTCCCCACCCTGCATGATGATAGCCTCAGGCCTTTCCATGAGTTTAGCCCCAATGGGGATCCCAAGGGGCACTAACCCAGCTTTGTACCCCCAGCTACCCAAGGTGGATCAGATGAGCTACAGCACCAAGAATTCCTATACATGTCGCTGACTGCCTTGCACAGGGAATGTGCCCTGCTCAACCTTGGAGAACCCCACTCCTCTACCCTGGATTCTTCCTCTACGTCACAGCCTAGGGATATCACTGCCTCCCGGGACATGGCTTGAGAGCCCCCTGGTGGCCATCTAGGGCTGAAGCTGCAGAGTCTAAGTATCATGGAAGTCCAGCTCAGCCCCAGCTGGGAGCCCGGCTCCCATGTGCCTCTTTACCCAACTGAGTTCTAAAGCAGTGTCCCAACCTGGATACTGAGGTCCAAACTCTGCTCCTGGGGAGCACAGGACTCCATCCTGGTGGAGGGTGTTAATACCCACCCACGGACTCCCATCACCCGTTGTGATGCCTGAGAAGCCATGTGCACCAGACCACAATCCTCAATAAAAACCCCAGGCCCCCGGCAAAGATGAGACTCACTCTTCTTTCCTTCCTGAGTCTCGCGGACGCTTTGTTATCTACCCTCTCGCTCTGTCTTTAATAAACTCTGCTCTCACTTCTTGGCTCGCATTTGATTTCTGTCCTGCACGAAGCCAGGGACCCTCTTGGCTGGTCCTGCGGGGACGCCCCCCTCTCCTGGCCCCCAGGTCCTTGGACCTAGCCAGTCGGCATCAGCCTCATGCCAGCAAAGTGAGCCAGCCCACACCTCAGCAGCTGTAATGCTGGCCTCGTTAGTGAGACTGTGCACAAAGTCACCTCCTGCCTCCCTCCCCAAAGGATCTGAGGTAACTCTTAGTAATTTCTAGGATAAAAATAATAAAAACAGCAAGCAAACAGAAATTGAAGTAGAGGACTAGTAATCACATAGGAAGAAGAATCTAGAAAGAAGGTTGGGACAGGGATGCCGTGGGGCTGCCTTTGTATCAATTACATAGGAAGGGAAGCATGGCAGTTAGTGTCACTTGGGGGCCCTCTAGTGGGCATAGGCGGAAATGATACTTAATTTGTGCAACGTTCATTGATTACGCACCACTGTGGGGGGAGGGTGGGGAAGGACCTGTCGGGAGATTGTGTGTGTCAGAAGGAGGAAAGGACTTTTTGAAGGGCACACAGCGCCAGCAGCAGGTCCTCGGTCATTTCGCGACACCACAAGAACTCCCAACCTTCTTCTGATTGGATGAAACCCCGTGAGGCAGGTATGGGTGGGGGAAGGGGAAAGCATGGGCCCTACCGTCACCAGCCTCCACTCCCAGCTCAGTCCATTGGTGCCTTGTGAAAGTAGGAAAGTTCCTCGTCTTCTCTAGACCTCAGAGTGCTCACCTATAAAGTGAGGATAATTGTAGCCCCCACCTCTTGAGAATGGTGAAGGTGACATGAAGGGATGGACGTCAAGGGCACATGATGGTGCTTGGCCCATAATTGAGTACAGGGTTCACAAGGAGGAGAAACTGAGGCTAAAAGAGGTAGACAGGCCCGCCCCACATCAGCCAGCTCAATAGGGCAGGTTGGAAAGTGAATAGGACTTGAAGAAAAGTTTTTAAAACACCCTTGTCCAACCAGGAGGTGATGTTGTTAGCAATGGTGTATTTGTTGGGAGAAGTCAGTTCTCTATCCAGGCGGGCTTGACCATCATAGGCTCTGTGCCACCCTCCTGAAGCAAGGGGCTCCTCCTGGGCCTGGGGTCTCAGAGGACCGGGTGAGATGCGCAAGACCCAGGTGTGACTGTTCTAGCCACAGCTGTCAGGATTTGATGAGTGGGACTCAGGCAGAGTGACCAGCTGGCTTCGGTGGTGGGGGTGGAGAGGGAAGCCCCTGAGAGGCTCCCCCTCCCCTGCTCTGGCTCCCACCTCTGCAAACCATAAGTATCCAGTCTTTGACATTAAGCTGTGCCTTAATATAGTAGTACTATATTTTTAGCTCTCCTGCCAGGCAGAGCTGTGAGTGAGGAGACCCAGGCCCACAGGGAAGTGTGCCTACTGGCCTGTTTTCTCAGTTTTACCTGGGGACAGTCATGGAAACTCAAACTGTTGGGAAGAGTCCAGTGACTTAATACGTGGAAGAGCCTACCACAATGCCTGGTTCATGGCAATTATTGATAGTAGCCATATCATCCTTCACAGCTTGGGCTGAATGTCACCACCTCCAGGAAGCCTTCCCTGCCTTTCCCAGGGCGAGTTTGCTGCTCAAGTCTCCTGTGCCTCCCTGGTCCTTCTGGGCTGTGTTATAATTGCCCCTTTGTTTGTCTCTCTCCCACACTCACCAGTAGCCCAAGGAGAGCTTGTGCTAGCCCTTGTTCATGTATCCCCCTTATGGCTGGCTCAGGTAGGAGTGATGAATAGATTTTAGGTGAATGAGTGGGACTTATAAGGGGCTCTAGGACCAGGCCCTTAACTCTGACACTCATACACTGTTTGACTTAAGCTCTTAAGAGTTACATTCCCTCCCACCCCCAGATAAAATGGGGCTGATATGAGAGGCAAATGAGACCCTCTGCCTACCACCTGCCACACCCTAGGTGCTCCATAAACATTCATTGTTTTCTGCACTTCCAGATTATATGCCCTCCACTTGTCTAGGCCTCCCCCTGGTCTCCCCAACTCCAGGGAGCTTCAGCCCCTGCTCTGGACTCCCGTAGCCTCTCGGGCATCCCCCATCACAGCACCAATCACACTGGGTCTGCTGCTCTGTCACCGTCCCCAGATGGACTGTAGGTTCAGCAAAGGCAGGGCCTTGCCTCACCCATGTGACTGTCCAACACCCAGCCCGGGGCCTGGTTCGGAGGAGGGACTTGTGAAATGCTTTCTGAAGGACCCAGATGCCTGGCTCTCTTGCCTTCCTGCCTTTGCACTGTTGTCCCTGGATTGCTTTGTCTTTCCATCTCAGCCTGTGAGGCTCTGTTCTCATTGGGCAAGGCCTAGCACCAATGCCCCCTTCCCTCGGATGTCCTTCCTGAACAAACTAACACTGTGACTTCTGTCTTCTTGGAAATCTTTTTCTTTTTAATACTTATTTATTTTTAGGGAGAGAGAGCATGAGTGAGCAGGGGAGGGGCAGAGGGAGAGGGAAAGAGAATCCCAAGCAGGCTCCACATAGCGCGGAACCCAACTCGGGGCAAAATCTCATAACGCTGAGATCACGACCTGGGCTGAAATCAAGAGACAGACACTTAACAGAATGAGCCACCCAGGCGCCCGTCTTCTGGGAAACCTTAAAGCTCTGACTGCTTTTACCACTAACTTACTTTCACATAGGCTGTCCAGCTTGGTACCTTTTAGGGTTTGGGGTTTTGGGGTTTTTTTTGTATTTTATTTATTTATTAGAGAGAGAGAGCGAGAAAGAGAGAGAGCACAAGCAGGGGGAGTGGCAGGCAGAAGGACAGTAAGAAGCAGGTTCCCCGCTGAGCCCCAATATGGGGCTCAACCCCAGGACCCCGGGATCATGATCGGAGCCAAAGGCAGACGCTTAACTGACTGAACCACCCAGGCAACCCTGGTACCTTTAGGTTTGTTGGTTTGTTTTGTTCGATATTCTTTTCTTTCCATGTTACATCCCCAGTGAAATTTTGTTCCCCAGTGAGGCTGATAGCATTTGCCAACATTCATCAGTAAAGAAAGGTAGTTCCTCCAGACAGCTGAGCATAGCATGTGGAACATGGGACGTACATATAAAATTTTTCTATTTGTTCCCTGCCTACTTCAGAAAAGGATTTAGAGGGCGCCTGGGTGGCACAGTTGGTTAAGCGTCTGACTCTCATCTCACATCTAGCCTGTGAGATATGTCTGTTCTTAAAGGAAGGGTAACTAGAGATGCTATATTGTAGGAGATGAATTTCTCAGTAATCATAATATGCAAGCTAGAACATTACATCTCCCTTCGATTTCTTAGTAAATCTCAGTTATGACAATTTTCTTCTTAAAATTAGGAAGGTAGGGACTGAAAGAGAACTCAGCCTTGCCAGTGACTCAAAAAAAAAAAAAAAAAAAAAAAAGTAACAGCCACCTTTGGCATAGTGAGCCTTTCAACTCAGCAGAGTTCTGGAATTTGTTTCCTTATGCCAGAGAAAAAAATCACATTCAAAAAGTATGGGGAAGGGGCGCCTGGGTGGTTCAGTTGGTTCAGTGTCAAACTCTTGATTTTGGCTCAGGTCAAAATTTTGGAGTCATGAGATTGAGCCCCACATCACGCTTTGCACTGGGCAGGAAGCCTGCTTGGGATTCTTTCTCTCTCCCTCTCCCTCTGCCCGCCCCCCCAAACAAAACAAAATATTAAGTATGGGGAAGGCAATAAAAACACAGAAAACCCAAATTCTTTTTTAGAATTTTTCTTAAGATTTTATTTTTAAGTAATCTCTAAACCCAATGTGGGGCTCAAACTCACAACCCTGAGATCAGGAGTCACATCCTCCACTGAGCCAGCCAGGTGCCCCACAGAAAACACAAATTCTTTTTTTTTAATTTAAATTCAACTAATTAACATATAGCGTATTATTAGTTTCAGAGGTAGAGTTTAGTGACTCATCAGTTGCATATAACACCCAGTGTTCATTCCATCACGTGCCCTCCTTAATGCCCATCCCCCGGTTACCCCATCCCACCACCCACCTCCCATCCAGCAACCCTCAGTTTGTTTCCTATGATTAAGTTTCTTATGGGGCGCCTGGGTGGCTCAGTTGTTAAGCGTCTGCATTTGGCTCATGTCATGATCCCAGGGTCCTGGGATCGAGCCCCACATTGGGCTCCCTGCTCCGCAGGAAGCCTGATTCTCCCTCACCCACTCCCCCTGCTTGTGTTCCCACTCTTGCTGTGTCTCTCTCTGTCAAATAAATAAATAAAATCTTAAAAAAAAAAAAGTCTCTTATGGTTTGTCTCCCTCTCTGATTTCGTCTTATTTTTCCTCCCTTCCCCTATGATCCTCTGTTCTGTTTCTTAAATTCCACATGAGTGAAATCATATGATAATTGTCTTTCTCTGATTGACTTAATTCACTTGGCATAATACCCTCTAGTTCATCCACATTGTTGCAAATGGTAAGATTTCTTTTTTTTTTTTTTTGATGGCTGAGTAATATTCCATTGTGTATATATATCACATCTTCTTTATCCATTCATCTGTCAATGGACATCTGGGCTCTTTCCATATTTTGGCTATTGTGGATATTGCTTCTATAAACATTTGGGTGTAGGTGTCCCTTCAGATCACTATATTTGTATCCTTTGGGTAAATATCTAGTAGTGCAATTCCTGGGTCATAAGGTAGCTCTATTTTTAACTTTTTGAGGAACTTCCATACTGTTTTCCAGAGTGGCTGCACCAGCTTGCATTCCCACCAACAGTGTAGGAGGGGTCCCCTTTCTCCACATCCTCACCAACATCTGTCGTTTCCTGACTTGTTAATTTTAGCCATTCTGACTGGTGTGAGGTGGTATCTCATTGAGGTTTTGATTTGTATTTCCCTGATGCCGAGTAATGTGGAGCATTTTTTCATGTGTCTGTTGGCATTTGTATGTTTTCTTTTGAGAAATGTCTGTTCATGTCTTCTGCCCATTTCTTGACTGGATTATTTGTTTTTTGGGTGTTGAGTTTGATAAGTTCTTTATAGATCTTGGATACTAGCCCTTTATCTGATAAGAAATCTGCAAATATCTTCTCCCATTCAGTAGGTTGTCTTTTGGTTTTGTCAGCTGTTTCCTTTGCTGTGCAAAAGCTTTTTATCTTGATGAAGTCCCAGTAGTTTATTTTTGTTTTTGTTTTCCTTGCCTTTGAAGACTAACAAGAAGTTGCTATGGTCCAGGTCAAAGAGGTTGCTACCTGTGTTCTCCTCTAGGATTTTGATGGATTCCTCTCTCACATTTAGGTCTTTCATCCATTTTGAGTTTATTTTTGAGAAAACACAGATTCTTAATTATGATCCATTCCTATCATTTAGTAAGTGATCTAATTACCAACCTTTACATTTTCTAGTACATTAAAAAAATACACATATACTTATTTTGTCACTGACCAAAATAAGAGGGGAAAGGGGCATGGAGCTCAAACTTTATTTGCAATGGAAGTATGAGGTAAATATAAGGTTATTAAGTACAACCACAGGTCCACTAATAGTTCATGAGGTAAGAAAAATATTAGTTTCAAAAAAAATTAGACAAGTATCTATACCTATAGCTTTGTTCTTCTAGCCAAGGGACAAGTTAAAAGCAGGTCACCAGTGCATGAGCAGCCTACTTACTACATATAACCCGAACTTTTTTTTTTTTAAGATTTTATTTATTTATTTGACAGGGAGAGAGACAGTGAGAGAGGGAACACAGGCAGGGGAGTGGGAGATCGGGAGTGGGAGAAGCAGGCTCCCTGCTGAGCAGGGAGCCCTACGCAGGCGATCCCAGGACCCTGAGATCATGACCTGAGCCAAAGGCAGATGCTTAACCGACTGAGCCACCCAGGTGCCCCCCGAACATTTTTTTGTTTTGTTTTATTTATTTAAGTAATCTCTATACCCCATGTGGGGCTTGAACTCATGATCTGGAGATTAAGAATCACATGCTCTTCTGACTGAGCCAGCCAGGAACCCCTAACCCAAACGTTTTTTATTCTTTGAGAATAAAACTCTCCACTGCCAAGATGAAAAAAATGAACCAAAATACACGTTTAAAAAACAAAACACATTCCATAAATGCAAATAAGTATTTTGATGATGGCAAATATGCACTGCCTTCTCCAGTGTTTCCTAGAATCTTCTGTGATCTATTTGGCCTTCAAAAAAAATAATAGCTCCTATTCTACTTCTCAGCTGAGCCTAAGAGAGCTGCTATTAGTTCCCCATAAGTAACAAAACCATCTAGAACTACCATAAGCATAAAGTACTACCAAAGATTATCTTTCTTACCCAATAGGTTATGTATGACAAAACCAGCATGTCCAGCCACCTTTTAAAATGATTAAACAGGGGCGCCTGGGTGGCTCAGTTGGTTAAGCGACTGCCTTCGGCTCAGGTCATGATCCTGGAGTCCCGGGATCGAGTCCCGCATCGGGCTCCCTGCTCAGCAGGGAGTCTGCTTCTCCCTCTCACCCTCCTCCCTCTCATGCTCTCTGTCTCTCATTCTCTCTCTCAAATAAATAAATAAATAAAATCTTTAAAAAAAAATAAAATAAAATGATTAAACAGCAGAAGATACCTAGGCACAGGACAGACTATGAATTTCTAACAAGATACGTTATAAGAGTTTGGTGTCTTGCTAGGTGTTGGTACAGAGTGGGGAAGAAGCGTTAAAGAACTGTTTAATTGCTATTGGCCCCATGCAGATTTCAGCCCAAAGGGATCCTATGCTACATTAGGATTTAATCGTTCTTTAGCAGAAAGAGAAACCAAATGATGAAAATGTTCAAAACATTAGTGGATTATTTTAGGAAATGGCATTCTAAAATGGGCACGTGCACTGGTAAATTCCAGGTATGCTTCAAGTTCTTGGATAAAAAAGACATTCTGCACTTTGCAATAATCATTCCAAATAAAAATGTTGGTGATTTGAAACAGACTAAGAAACTAACCGCCTTCATACTTTCAGTATCATAATTCCTTAGAAGAGCATCAGGTAAATATATATTTTTTTCCTTTGGTAAATTAGGTACATCTAAGAGAATATTAGAAACTATCATATTCAATTGTAACTTACTATCTACTAGAAGTGATCATTCCTTTTTAAAAAAATAAATTTATTTATTTTAAAGATTTATTTATTTATTTATTTGAGAGAGAGAGAATGAGAGAGAGAGAGAGCATGAGAGGGGGAAAGGTCAGAGGGAGGGAGCCAGATGCGGGACCTGAGCCGGGACCTGAGCCAAAGGCAGTCGCTTAACCAACTGAGCCACCCAGGCGCCCCTTAAAAAATATATTTATTTATTTAAGTCATCTCTACACCCAACATGGGGCTCGAGCTCACAACCCCCAGATCAAGAGGGGCCTTCTCCACTGACTGAGCCAGCTAGGTGCCCCTGGAAGTGATAATTCTTTTTTTTTTTTTTAAGCTTTTATTTATTTATTTATTTATTTATTTATTTTTAAGATTTTTATTTATTTATTTGAGAGAGAGAATGAGAGAGAGAGAGCATGAGAGGGGGGAGGGTCCGAGGGAGAAGCAGACTCCCTGCCAAGCAGGGAGCCCGATGTGGGACTCGATCCCGGGACTCCAGGATCATGACCTGAGCCGAAGGCAGTCGCTTAACCAACTGAGCCACCCAGGCGTCCCTAAGCTTTTATTTATTTATTTGAGAGAGAGAGAGCACACACAAGTTGGGGGGTGCAGAAGGAGAGGGAGAAGCAGACTTCCCACTGAGAAGGGACCCCAATGCAGGACTGGAGCCCGATGCAAGACTCAATCCCAGGACCCTGGGATTATGACCTGGGCCGAAGGCAGATGCTTAACGACTGAGCCACCCAGGCGCCCAAGGAAGTGATAATTTTTTTTTTTTTTAAGATTTTATTTATTTGACAGAGAGAGACAGAGCGAGAGAGGGAACACAAGCAGGGGGAGTAGGAGAGGGAGAAGCAGGCTTCCCATGGAGCAGGGAGCCCGATGCGGGGCTTGATCCCAGGACTCTGGAATCATGACCTGAGCCGAAGGCAGATGCTTAACGACTGAGCCACCCAGGCGCCCTGGAAGTGATAATTCTTAAGTAATGATTCAATTTACAAACCAGGCCAATCAAATCATACAGAAGCAAACTATACACATATGCCATATACTTCTCTCTGGTCTTGACAAAAGCTTCAGGTAACTTAACAGCTTGGGCTAGCAAAGCAGAGACTCAAAATCCTTTATCTTATCGAATTAAAAAATTGTATCTTTGGGGCGCCTGGCTGGCTCAGTTGGTGGAGCATGTGACTCTTTTTTTTTTTTTTTTTTTTTAAGTGGGAGTGGGAGAGGGAGAAGCAGGCTTCCTGCTGAGCAGGGAGCCCTATGCGGGGCTCAATCCCAGGACCCTGGGATCATGACCTGAGCCGAAGGCAGATTCTTAACGACTGAGCCACCCAGGCGCCCCTGAGTATGTGACTCTTGGTTGTAAGTTTGAGTCCTACCTTGGGTGTAGAGATTACTTAAAAATAAAATCTTAAAAAAAGTGAAAAGAAAAAATGTATCTTTTACTATCACCTTATTAATCAGGCTATATGCCACAAAGATAAGCAAAACAAAGGTCGAACAAACCTTAAGAAATCATGTCAGTCGAGGGACACCTGGGTGGCTCAGTCGGTTAAGCATCTGCTTTTGGCTCAGGTCATGATCCCAGTGTCCTGGGAAGGAGTCCGTCATTGGGCTCCTTGCTCAGAGGGGAGCCTGCTTCTCCCTCTGCTTGCTACTCCCCCTGCTTGTGCTCTCCCCCTCTCTCTTTAGCAAATAAATAAATAAAATCTTAAAAAAAAAAAAAGAAAAGAAATCATGTCAGTAGAGGTACAAAGGAACCCATGATTGGCTTTTTAATATCTAATATTTAAGCAGTGTGAAAAACGTAAGTAAAGGCAAAGCAAACAAACATTGCCATTATTCATGTTTTCATATTTTTCTTTTTTTTAAAGATTTTATTTATTTATTCATTTGAGAGGGAGAGCGAGGGAGCACGAGCGGGGGTGGGGGGTGGGGGGGCAAAGGGAGAGCGAGAATCAGGCTCCCCGCAGAGCAGGAAGCCCGACTCGGGGCTGATCCCAGGACCCCGAGATCATGACCTGAGCCGAAGGCAGACGCTTAACCGACTGAGCCACCCAGGCACCCCATCATCAGGTTTTCATATTTTCACTAGCAAAAAATTTTCATTAGGTTAATGTTTGACTTCATCCTTCCCCCTGGAGTTGAATTAACACATATTTCAAATGCTAACTTTTTACTTATATAATCTAGAGGATGAAACTAATTCCTTTTCTTATTCATATTTTGTTTATAACCTGATGATAGTGATGTATCTAAAAGCAATGTTGTCAGGGTGCCTGGGTGCCTCAGTTGTTGAGCATCTGCCTTCGGCTCAGGTCATGATCCCAGGGTCCTGGGATCGAACCCCGCATCAGGCTCCCTGCTCAGCGGGAAGCCTGCTTCTCCCTCTCCCATTCCCCCTGCTTGTGTTCCCTCTCTCGCTGTCTCTCTCTCTGTCAAATAAATAAATAAAATATTTAAAATAAATAAATAAAATAAAAGCAATATTTTCTAATACTTAGGTGAATAATGTAAGAAAGAGTGTGAAGCCAAAGTCTCTTGTTTACTGCTGCAATGTATGTAAAAGGAGTGCCTTACACATATGAAGTGCTCACTAAATTTATAATTATAAAAAAACCCTATACAAGTACTCAAAAACAACACAAATATATCTTTAGCTAACCGGAGTGGTTTAAAACATTAGAAATAACACTTTCCAGTTATATATATTTATAGTTCATAATTGAAATACTTCCTCCCCACACCCAAAAACAAGATGTTCTTTACTTTTCCCGTAAAGAATTGAGGAAGCAGTAAAGTTACCTTTTACATATAAGAAACGGGTAAATGTTACTAGACTTCTAAATCATTTTAAGTGACTAGCGTTTCAGTCCGACATTAATGGTCTCATAATATAGTAATAGAACTTTTTTTTTTTAAGATTTTATTTTTAAGTTATCTCTACACCCAACTGTGGGGCTTGAATTCACAACCCCAAGACCAAGAATCACTGAACCATCCAGGCGCTCCTAGTAATAAGCAACTTTTAAAAAATAGGTGTTCTTTTCTCAACCTGAGATTTAGTTTATAAACCTTTAATTATTATCTTTGCTGAAAACACCTTTGACAGAGGTGGCATTCATATCTGATTACAAATGTGCCCAAATCTAATGAAATCACTATCATGGCAAAAAGAAAATGCTCTAAGAGTCAGAATATGAGCTTGTCATAGTTAAACTCATTCCCAGTAAAACATTTTTAAAGTGCAGTGACGAAATACTGTTTTAAGGGGGATGATCAGAAATTATCTGTAAGGAGAAAGTTAATAGTACCAGAGTCGGGAGTGAGGTGATTATAGGAATCAACGTCCTGGCAGACCCAGCAAAGGAAAATGGGATATTATGAAGTTCCTCTTGGATAAAAGTTCCTCGGAGGCACATGGGTTTAACTCTTCCAGTCGGAATTTCCAAAGGGCTGCCCTGAAGGGCAGCAAGCGCTAGACTGGATTTACAGTTCTGGTTTTGACTCTTAACATTCATAAGGAAATTAATCTTGAGCAAAACCTTGCCTTTCTCAGAGTCTCAGTTTTCCCGTCTGTAACACAGAAGGAAGAGATGGCCCTTAAAGTCATCACCTTAAGTTACTTAAATTACTTAGCTAATTTTTTAGCACTCTGCGGGTGGCAGCGGCGAGGGAACGCCCCAGCTGGGGAGGGGTTAATTCGTCTGCCCCGCCCCCTTTCCTGGCCCCGCCCCTCGGGCACCACCCCCGCCAGGGTTGCACCCTTGACCCCGCCCCCAGGCCGTGCGTCCACCGGAAGTGCCCGCGCGCGGGCAGCTCACTTCCGCTCGGCAGGTGACAGCCGCGGGGCTCTGAGCGGCCGGCGGCACGGACGCACCGGGGGAGCGGGAGGACGAGGCCGCGGACATTTTGCTGGCGAGCCGAGCCGCGCCGTGGTGCCGGGAGCCGTTCGGACCTGTGGGTGAGGAAGCGGGGAGTCCGGCGAGGCAGGAGAAGGAGTGGGGCGGGGAGGCGGTGGTCTGAGGTGAGGGGTTTGTGGGGTCAGAGGTCACGGAGAGGACGGGGCGCTAGAGGGGCGAGAGTGGCTTCCCAAGCCACGACGAGACAGAAGGACTGCGGGTTCATTCATTCGTGACCACTTGGCCGGCGGCCTGAATCCCAGCCGCCCCAGCCGGCAGCCCCTCCTGGGGTGTGCTCCCGAGAGACTCCTACCTAGACTTAGGCCCCGAGGAGTCCGCCCCTCCCGGGGGAGAAACTCCTCTCCCGGTCCTGGTTTCCTCCTTCCATCCTGAGGCCTCCCTGTCATTCAGGGCCTTATCTCCTTGCCAAGGTTCAAAAAGAAAAAAAAAAATTAAGAACCGGCTCTGCGCGCCTGCCCCGCCGTAGGCTTGGGCTTGGTCTTGGTCTCTCCGTCGGCTTTTCATGGACAGGTTATCTGGGGACACCTGTGATGATGCTAAAAATACTGACGAAATGCTAGCTACGAGTTATTGAGCTCCTACTGTGTGCTAGACACTGCGCTAAGCACTGTAGGTACAATGCCACATGTAAACTTCACAACAACCCTTGTGTGGTAGCTGTTGTTGATATCCTCATTTTATCCACAAGGAAACCAAGGTCAGTCCTTACCATAGGTATAGGCAGAGCCAGGGTTCTTACCCAGGCTTTCAGGGACCTGCAAAGTGCAGAGACAGAAGAGGCTGGAGCAAGGTTGGGGTGTAGGGGCTGTTTGATATCTTTAGCTGCCGTTGTATTTATTCGAAGCTATGTAAAGATGTAGCCTTATTACGTTGCGTCTGATCTTCATAAGGGGCATTTGATTCACATGTTTAGGATGAAACAATCCTGCAGGCTATTGCTATAAGTAATTACATTTCAGGGCAAAAGTGGAAGTTTGTCCTGACTATTGAGAACTGTGACACACAAAACAGGCCATTCATGAAGCTAATTTAAGAATATTCAGATCGTCTCTTAAGAGTGGTTGAGCTGCATTCCTTTTGGAATAAAGAGAGGAAGTACATGACCCCTAGGGGATCTTTTGGCCCTAGGTTCTTGAAGAACGTTCTCAAGAGGAGGGTCTCTGTCTCTCTCAGAAAAGTGCAGGCCCCTTGGCTTCTTGGCTGGGAAGCACACATCTCGCTTGGGAGATGGTGAGGTCATTTGATGGATGGAGGACCAGACTCTGGGAGTCTGAGCCTTATTCCTTTGCAGATATTCACTTGCTCCAATTCTGCCTCAGTTTCCCTGATAGCAGCAGGAGAAAGACCTGCTGCCTTCCTATCCAGTCCTGGGTGTTACAAGCCTTAATGAACCCATGAAGGTTTTCACATGCTTCTGAAGAAAGCTGTGATATAAATATTACTGTAGTACCTTTTTTTTAAAAAACATTTTATGTATTTTTTTTAAGATTTTATTTATTTGACAGACAGAAACACAGTGCGAGAGGGAACCCAAGTAGGGGGAGTGGGAGAGGGAGAAGCAGGCTTCCCGCTGAGCAGGAAGCCTGACCTGGGACTCGATCCCAGGACCCTGAGATCATGACCTGAGCTGAAGGCAGACGCTTAACGACTGAGCCACCCAGGTGCCCTGTAGTACCTTTTTTTAAACTCTATGATCTGTTTTTATAGTTCCATTGAATTCACAGAAACTTAATATTTTCACCTTATCCCCATCCTTCCAAGGGAGGATTTGAGATGAAGTGACTTGTCACAGATGGTGGGAACATGAGCAAAGATCAGAGCATCTGGCTCCCTGTCCTGAGTTGAGCCCACCAGCCTCCTCCATCCTCTTAAAAACTGTCATAAAGAGTAGCCTCAGTAGTTCTCAAAGAATCCGATCCCTCAGAGGTTGTGGAGAGATTATCTGTTGAGTATGGGTTGAGCAGAGGCTTCATCCTGAGCGGCCTGAAGGGCTCAGAGGTGTGGTGGAAAAAGCACTGCCGGACTCCCCATGAGTCAACCCTGGGTTCCGAACCCAGCTCAGCAGCTTCCTGTTAGTGTGAGCTGGACAACTTACTTAGGCTTGGCCTCCTTTACTTCAGCTCTAAAATAATACCACCACCTTCTCCTTATCCCCCCCCAGCACTGGTGTGTGTGGGGATTAGATAAGGAAATTTGTGCAGAGACTGTTATTGCGTTTGGTTGCCTTGACCCTAGGCAGTTGAGGCCTACTGGGAGCCTCTGTCTAAGGAAGGCTGTCAACCCTGGTTTGTGGGGTATTACTTCCTTCTGCAAACAGAGACCTTTACGTACACAGGACTGTTCCCACCCTTCTCGTTTCACTTCCTAAAAGTGTTTCAGAACAAGTTTAGTCTGTTGGTCCTACTGGCTTTGGACTTGGACTTTCATGTTTTGCTGGTCATCCTCTGAAGCTGTTGCATGTCTTGACTGCTCACTTCCCAGAAAACCCCCCCATGCCTGGCACCAAAGCCTGACATGCTGACAGTGAGCAAACATGGCTTGGGTATGGGTTTTGCATTTTGGTGTAATTATGAAAGATTGAGAGGGCATCTGTTACATGTAGATGTTTCTTTTTCTGAACAGGTTTTTTTTTTGCCTGAGATAGGTCACTGATACATGATTATAGCCCAGAAATGGTTTTAGTGTTTTGTTTTGTTTTTCTCTTCACACAGAGAGGAACAAATAACACCAGAGAGAAGATATCACTTGAGCACTTGGGGAATCCTTTAAAAAATAATCCTGCTTGAATATCCATCAGTGACTCCTTATTGCCCTCAGACTAAAATTCACATTCCTTATCATGGCCTTCAAGGCCTTTTGGGCTGACTCCTGCCTGGCTCTCCTGCCTTATCTCTTCTACTCCCCACTTCCATCTCTTCCCAAGCTCCAGTCAAACTCAAACTCAGCCACTTCTGCAACCCCCAACTCTTTTTACATTCTTTGTCTTTGTTTTGTGCTATTCTCTGCTTGAACACCATTTCCTGTCACACATGCCTCTTTGCTGGACCACTACTTGGAGCTTCCCATCTGATCATCTCTCTCACCTTGCAGGCCTGAACCTCCTCAGTGGGTTTGTCATTGTCTGTTCACCTGGCTGGCTTCTAAGTAAACAGCTCTTAATCCTTGGGGAGGACTTGTCTTAACTGTCTGTGTCTGTAGCACTTAGTGAAATGTCTGGCACATAGGTGCTCAGTAAATGTTCAGCGAATGAATGAATGTTGCATTGACTTGTTAAAATTCTTTGATTACTAGGGAAGAGGGAATTCAAAGCACTTTCCTGTCCATCCTCATATCACTCCAGGGGGATAGGGAGAAGTCTGACCGGTGATAGGATTAACTACTCTCTGGTGTTGTTGCTACCACCCCGCCAGCCACGAGAGTGACATTGTCTGGGGAAAGAGCCTTCCAGGCCCAAGATAGTGAAGAGTAGGAGTGTCCCTGGCTTGTTTGAGGAACAGCAGGGAAGCTGAGTGAGCAATGAGCAGAGCAGTGGTTTATGAGGTCAGAGGAGAATGGAGGGGGCTTCCAGGTCAAGATGAGAACCCTGGCTTTTACTCTGAGTGAGGTGGGAGCTGCTAGAGGGTTTTGAGCAGGAGTTCTGAGATCTGACTTACATTTCAACAGGCACCACCAGAGTGCTTCAGGGCCTCCAGAGACTTGGGGTTGGGGAACAGCGAGGAGGTGCTGGTGGTAACCACTCTCCCTATGTAGTAGTCATAGTGGCCAGCCTATAGCAATAGGCCACTTGGGGCACTGCTGAAGGCTTTGTATGTATTGACCTGTTTTATTTTATTTTTTTAAAGATTTTATTTATTTATTTAAGAGAGAGAGGGAGAGAGCATAAGTGGGGGGAAGCAGACTCCCTGTGGAGCAGGGAACCCGACTTGGGGCTCAATCCCGGGATTCTGGGATCATGACCTGAGCGGAAGGCAGATGCTTAACTGACTGAGCCACCCAGCTGCCCCTGTATTGACCTGTTTTAGCCTCACAGATCCCTCAGGTATGTGACATTACAATTCTCATTTTACAGCGGTGGTATGCTTATGCATGTTAAGTTGTGTAGACCCCTGGAGAGCCCCTGTCACACCTGCTGTGGCCACCTTCCCTTTCCCAACCCCTAGTTCTTGGATTGTCTCCTGTTATTTAATGTTGCTGAGGAGGGGCTTGGCTGTGGTTTTAGACTTTCAAGCCTCATGCTTTTTGGGTCTTTAGCCTTGGGCTTGACCTCTTACCTCCATTAAGAGGGTCTCCCCAAAGTTGGGAGACCTCTTCTCGTTAAGGTAAGAGGCTGGTTGAGTCCAGAATGCCCAGAGTCCATCAGCAGCCAGAATGCCCGCCTTAGTGACTGCTCTCTCAGGTTTACCGTCTCCTCTGTGGACTTGAGCTGGAAGATGGTAGGTTTGAAAGTCAGGTCTCAAAGCTTTAAAACCAGTCCTCCATTGTTAATTTTCAGCACTGAAAACATTCGTTAAAGCAGAGCTCTGTGAAGGAATAGACTTGGGTGACACGTAGTTTTTGCCACACCTAATTGTTTTTAGGGTCTTAACCATATTGAGAGTGGAATGACAAAATTTCATTAGCCGGTGAGTCTGCTTCTGTGGTCTTCATTCTTTGAATGAAGCTGAGTGGCTGGATGTTGAGACAGTGTCCTGTCACCTTCTCAAGGTGGCCATCTGGTTAAATTTTAACCTCCTTTCCTCCCCTCCTCCACACTCCCTATCCTCCTTCCCTGTTTTCTCTTTCTCCATAGCATTTATCACTATCTCAGATAGTATATATTGTACTTATTTATCTTGCCTGTGGTCCCTGTCTGCCATTGGGATGTATGCGCCATGAAGGGAAGGATTTTTGTCTGATTTATTCACTGCTGTATCCTTAGCATGTAAACCTGTTTATGGCACATGGGAGGTGCTCAGCAAACATATAAATAGGAATGGGGGTGGGGGCGAAGGCAGGAAAATATGTACTTAGTACAGGAACAGTATCTTTGTGGGTTTTTTGGTTTTGTTTTTTTTAAGATTTGATTTATTTGAGAGAAAGAATGAGAGAGAGCACGAGTGGGGTGAGGGGCAGAGGGAGAAGCAGACTCCCCAATGATCAGAGAGCCCGATGCAGGGCTTGATCCCGGGACTCCAGGATCATGACCTGAGCCGAAGGCAGACGCCCAACCGACTGAGCCACCCAGACACCCCAGAGACGGTATCTTTGAAGTGATGTCATCTAAGCCGAGATTTGAAGGATAAGTTGGAGCAGCCACTCTAGAAGCTGGAGAGAGAGGATCATCTAGGCAGAAGGCTCCTTAAGTGCAAAAGCAATGACGAGCTTGACACAGAAAGCCTGTGGGCCTAGAGGGTTATAGGCGGAGGGAAGGGCCTGTCTGTATTCACATCGCAGCTGTGTCAGACCCCCTGCCCCCAGCATTTGCATCCCCACCTCTAGCAGCTTTAGTCTCTGAGCTGATGCCTGTGGGAGCAGGGGATGGTGATCTGGCCTCACTGAAGGAGGTGGCCTTGACCTTTCTTCCATCAGAGTTGTTGCCGCCTGATCTTCTGCCCTTTGCCCTTTCTTCTCTCTTTTCTTTATTTACTTGTCTTCCATTTATTTATTGGCTCTAAAATGGGCTAGGGGGTCTGACATTTTCAACTTCAATTTTATCAAAATAGCTTGACAACCAGAGCAGATGCATGTCTGATGCTGGCAAACCCTGTGAATGGAACATGGGGAAGCTGGTCTCTAGCTGAGGTTGGTTTACAAAACTTGAAATTTCCCCAAGAAGAGAGTTGAGCACTAATCATTCAGACATTTATTGAGCACCTACTATTTGTCAGGTAACAGTCTAGGAGCTAGGGATACAATAGTGAATAAAATGGACAAAATCTTTGTCCTCATGGAGCACATTATGGAGGGAGAAAAAACAGACAATATAAATATATTTTATAGTATGTAGGTGATAAGTATCTTGAAGAAATACAAAAGAAGAAAAAAGATAGGGAGTTGGGGGGCGCCTGGGTAGCTCAGTCGGTTAAGCGTCTGCCTTCAGCTCAGGTCATGATCCCAGGGTCCTGGGATCAAGCCCCACGTCAGGCTCTCTGCTCAGCGGGGAGCCTGGTTCTCCTTCTCCCTCTGCCTGCCTCTCTGTCTACTTGTGCTCTCTCTGTCAAATAAATAAATAAAATCTTAAAAAAAAAAAAAAAAAGGATAGGGAGTTGGGATTGGTTGGGGATGTGCAGAATTTTAAATGAAGTGGTCAGAGGAGGTGACATTTGAGTGAAATTTGGAAGAGGTGAGGGACTGAGCCATGGCGCTATCTGGAGAAAGAGCCTCCCTGGCAACATGAACGGCATTTGCAAAGGCCCTGAGGTGGAAATGTGCCTGTTGTGTTCAAGGATCAGCAAAGAGGCCCCATATGGCTGGAACTGAGGGAATGATAGAGAAAACAGTGGGAGAAGAGTTCGAAGAAGTAATGGGTGGTGTGTATGTGTGTGAAAGAGAGACAGAAGGGGTGTGTGTCTCATATGAGCCTATAGTCCATGAGGCCATGTAGAGATTTTGGCTTTTACTCCAAGGTGAGATACGGAACCATTGGGAGAATTGGACAGAGGAGTACCACTGTCTGACTTCAACTATAATAGGATTGTTCTGCCTGTTGCTGAAATGTGTTGTCGAGAGCAGTGTGGAAGCAGCTTTGGTAGCAATCCCAATAAGAAGTGATGGTGGGGGGCGCCTGGGTGGCTCAGTCATTAAGCATCTGCCTTCGGCTCAGGTCATGATCCCAGGGTTCTGGGATCGAGCCCCACATCAGGCTCCCTGCTCAGCGGGAAGCCTGCTTCTCCCTCACCCACTCCCCCTGCTTGTGTTCTCTCTCACGCTGTCTCTCTCTCTGCCAAATAAATAAATAAAATCTTTAAAAAAAAAAAAGTGATGGTGGCTTGGAGCCTGGTGGAAGTGATGGAGCTGGTGAATAACCATTTTATGGATTCTGGATTCATTTTGAAGGTAGACCCCATAGGATTTGCTGATAGGTTAGATGTGGAATATGAGAGAGTGTGTGTGTTGTCAAGGGTAACTGAGGTTTTTGGCCTGAGACCCTGTTAAAGATGTTGATAATGAACTAGATCATGAAAACTGCAGATGAGCCAGTTGGGGGATGGGGGGAAGCAGGAGGTCAGTTTTTATCATGTTAAATTTGAGCTGCCTGTTAGCTGTATAGACATTCAAGTTCAGATATTGATTAGGCAGTTAGGATATATGAGCTGGGAGTTCACTGGAGAGGTTGGGCCTGGGGGTCTAAACTTGTGAGTTGTCAGCATGTAGATGATACTTAAAGCCTTGACACTGGATGAGCTCATCAAAGAGGCGAGATAGTATGGGGGGTGGGGGTGGGGAAAAGGTACCAGGCCTGACCCTGGGGCCCTCCAGTGATGGAGAAGGAGAGAAGGAAGAACCAACAAAGGAGACTGAGATGGAGCAGGCAGTGGGGTAGAGGGGAAAGCAGAGTGCATAGCATCCGGGAATCCAGGGGAAGAAAGTGTTTCAAGGAAGAGGGAGTGATAAGCAGTGTCAAATGCTCGTCAGCGTGAGACTTGTCATTTGACAGGATCACTCATCTTCTGCCAGCAGGATCTAACACGCTCTCGCATCCAAGACCATCGCTGAATCTCATCCTTCCTTGCCTAACCTCATCTCCTTTCCCTTCCAAGTCCTTGCCTTCAGCCAGGCAGGGATTCTCACAAACTCCTGAACACACATGGTTGTTTTGGCTTTGGATAAGTCACTCCTCTCTCAGCATCTTTAATTCCTCATTTATAAGTGGATTACCTTGAGAATTAAATGAGAGAGGGGCTGTAAACCATTTAGCACAGAGCCTGTGCCCCAGTCACTGTTGCTGGTGGTTTAGTCTCTATTTGCTCCCTGTTATGCTGGCATCTTGTGGGTCTTCTCCAGGTTACCCTCAGTCCTCCCTTTCCAAATGTGACTCATCTTTTCCTGTCCGGAAAGCACTTCTTTATCTAAGAGGGCTTCCCTAGATGTTCCCCCAGTCTCAGAACCCTCCTCTGAACAGTGGTGGTACTTATATGGAAGGCATGATTGCTCTGCTATTCACCTGCAGTTCTTTACTTGGCCTCTGCATCTGTAAAAGCCCAGTGGGAAAACTGTCCTTTGTCTGCTGTGGGCATGCTCCTGTGTGGGGCACCGTCCCGGTCTCAGAGTTGACTGTGCCCCACGCTGTTACACATGCTGAATGGATGACTCCAACACTTGACAGATCTTCAGAAAGTGTTTCATTGTATAGATGGGAAAACTGAAATTCTCAGGGTGCCTCGTTCTAGTCTTTGGCCTCTTTCTCTTGATTAATTTAAGTATTATTCAGAAGAAGCCCCTGTTACTTTCTTTTTTCAAGTCCAAAGGAACCTTTCTTTCTCTTGACAGCAGATCTTTCCAAGCTTTCTTTCTGTAGATAGTTGAGAGCTGGTGTTCTAGAATCACAGGATTCTAGAATTAGTTTCTAAAGACTCAGTGCTAATGTAAGAACATTTGCATGTGGCATGTGCGTGCCTTTACTTCCTTTTCATTTTGGGGCTTTAACTGCTAGTGGGTCTCAGGAGATTGATTTTGGCTAACTACTTTTCATCCAAATCCCAGAAGACCCATAACTCGGCAGGCTCATCCAAACAGGCTTTCACTAGGCACATTACCAAACTTGACATTCCTGTTGTCCAAACTGGATGGGCTGGTCCTAAAATACCTGTAATTCAATGGTCAAGGGATTCTGCAGGGATATGTGGCAACATATTTCATGTATCCTTTAGCTTGGAGTGTGTCTGATTCTGCCAGGGCTTCATTCAGAGAGGAGAAGTTGCCTTGCTGGACAGAGTGGGACCTGTGGGGCCTTATTGTGAGGCAAGGGTAGAGAGTGTCAGTGCTACCATTTTCTAGCTGTGTGACTCCAGAGAAATGCCCTGGTCTCTCTGGGCTTCACTTTCCTCATCTGTAAACTTGTGATATTATCAATACCTTTCCCACAGATTATTGTGAGAATTAAATGTGAAGCTCTTTACATGGTGTCTGGCCCCTAGAGCGTATCTGTTTGCCATTACTACTACCCCTGCCACCTTTGTTCTGAATTTCATGCCAAGCCCAAAAAAGAACACAGCTTATTTTCTCATAGTTATTAAACCGACTTGAAAGAACTTGTCTGTCTGAGTTTGGTGACCATGTTGTCTCAGAGAGAAAGTCTGAAATCTGGTTTTCTCTACTGCTGAGCCACCTTTTAATCTTCAAGTTGGCCTCACCTGTTTCCCTGTCTATAAAGTGACCTTTAGGACTTACCTGTGAGGACCATTTCCTTTTTAAAAGGAGACTGTCAGGTGAGCAGTGGTGAGTAATTGCTGGGTGGTGAATAGAATCATTGTCTCTATTATAAACTCTAGGCTTCATGGGGCAGGAACATAATCCAGAACATGGCACAGAGTAGGGGAGTATTTGTGAATGAATCAACCTATGCCTTTGAGACAGAACTGAAACAGCCAAACGTGGGGTGATTAAAGTTCGGCTTTTCTGTTCTAAATGAAGAAGAAACAGCAGCACCACCCTAACCCCTTTTATTCACTCTTCCTAGCTTATTCTTTTTTTTTTTTTTAAAGATTTTATTTATTCATTTGAGACACAGAGATACAGAGAGAGAGCATGAGCAGGGGGAGAGGCAGAGGGAGAGGGAGAAGCAGGCTCCCCGCTGAGCCAGGAGCCCGATGTAGGGCTCGATCCCAGGACCCTGGGATCATGACCTGAGCCGAAGGCAGATGCTCAACCATCTGAGCCACCCAGGCGCCCCGTTCCTAGCTTATTCTTTTTTTTTTTTTTAAAGGTTTTATTTATTTATTTGACAGAGAGAGACACAGCGAGAGAGGGAACACCAGCAGGGGGAGTGGGAGAGGGAGAAGCAGGCTTCCCGCCGAGCAGGAAGCCCGATGCGGGGCTCGATCCCAGGACCCTGGGATCATGACCTGAGCCGAAGGCAGACGCTTAACGACTGAGCCACCCAGGCGCCCCCCCCAGCTTATTCTTAACTGTCCTTGAGCTAACGTGCCTGGAGCAGGTTTCTGAACAGCTCTTCATCAGGCAAGGGTTTAACAGTGACAGTTTTATTATTTTTTTTTTATTTTAAGAATTTATTTATCTGAGAGAGTGCGAGGGTACGAGCAGGGGGATAGGCAGAAGGAGAGAAGCAGACTCCCCACTAAGCAGAGAGCCCCACGCAGGGTTCGATCCCAGGACCCTGAGATCATGACCTGAGCCAAAGGCAGACGCTTAACCGACTGAGCCACCCAGGTGCCCAACAGTGACAGTTTTAAACGGCACTAAAGATGGAAGCCACCAACATAGACTTTTAGGGCTCATTTTTCCCTGCCCAGATATCCTTGAATTCAGAGATGAGTCTTGACAGCTGGATCAGACCTTACCAAATATCTCCTTCCCCTTTCCCTTTCCTAAAGCTGCTTCTCTGGCTGATCTCACCATACTGATTGTCTCCCTTGTTAATTCACCGAGTGCCAGTGGTATGCAGTGCACTGTGCTAGCGCCACCAACATTATGCCTCTCATCTGAGTGCAGAGCATGGGTTGCTCTGGCATGAATCACTGCCCTGAGACTAGGAAAGTCCTTTCCTTGGCCACTGGCAGGCCATTTGGGGAATTGTTTGGCTTGTTACTGTTTTCCTTCCTACTGAAGACCTAATAAGGTTTGGTAGCCCTGGCTGCATTCTGAATTTGTTTTCTCTTGTCCCTTGGAAATGTCTTTTGTCATGCTCAGAGAATGATCATGCTCCATTTCCTCTTGTTTGATACACTGGAAGAACACTCATTGGTGAGGAAATGGATTTCTCATCTTTAAGCAGAGAATCCTAGAATGTGAGATGTGGGAGTTTATCTGTCATTTAATAGACTGGAACTGTTGTCCTGTGGAACTGTGGGTTGTCTGAAGGGCCCCTGGTGAAGAGGGGGAGTTGGGCATAGTGGAATGAGCTAGGCTCTACATCCCCCACTCTTATGTCAAACAGAGCAATTCTGTTTTTGTTTTAAACAGTTTAAAAGCGAGAAGGGGCTTGGAAAGCCATTGATCTGGTTGAATTCTCTTGTTTGACAGTTAGAAAAAGTAAGGCCCAGAGATGGAGGGATTTGCCCTGGGTCATATAGCTGTTGGTAGCAAAGCTAGATTTCCTGGCAGCTATCTTGGTATTGGACCAGCCTTGCCATGTTTGTTGAAAGTTAACCACAAAGGTTTATGTCCCTGGTCTGCCCCATCGTCACTCACTGGTCTCATCAGGGAGTCCTCTTACCTTGATCTGTTATAGGCCCCTGGTTTTGTAGCTTCTCTGGGAACCTGTCTTTTCATTCATTTTGTCAGCAAACATTTGGTGAGCTCCTGGAATGTGCCAGGCATAGTGCCAGTCACTGGGTTGACAGCATTAAATAGGACAGATCCCAAATTAGAGTCGTGAGGAGGGATGTGGAGAAGTCCACGATATGACTGAGTCAAATGTCAGAGAGGCCTCTGCCCCTCTGGGTCTGGAGAAGGCTCCTATAAGGCAGCAGTGTTTGAGCTGAGACTGAGGATAAGCATGGGGCTGGGAACAGTGTTTTGGATAGACGCCCCATTGTTTTCTAAACTGTATTATATTTGAAAGAGGTGCTACATGCACAGGATATAAAATTCCTAAGACATAAGCTGGTGAGTGATGAGAGGTGAGTCTCTCACCCCATCCTTTAGCAATCTGGCTTCTTTTCTGGAGGAAAAGATTATCTTTTCTTGTTTTTAAAATTTTTTTAAAGATTTTATTTATTTATTTGAAAGAGAGAGCACGTGCAGCTGTGGGGGGGGGGGATGGGCAGGAGCAGAGGGAAAGGGACAAGCACATTCTGCACTGACTGCAGAATCTGATGGGCTTGATCTCATGACCCTGAGATCACAACCTGAGCCGAAAGCAAGAGTTGGATGCTCAACCAACTGAGCCACCCAGGCATCCCTAATTCTTTTTTCTTTTTTTTTTTAATAAGTAATCTCTATACTCAATGTGGGGCTCGAACTCATGACCCAGAGATCAAGAGTCACATGCTGTACTGACTAAACCAGCCAGGTGCCCCTGTCATGCCATAATTTTTAAATAAGCCCTCTATGGAAGGACATTTAAGGTGTTTACAATAGTTTGTTATTACAAAGGATGCTACATAAATAACTGTATGTACATAGCTTTTGTACATATAGAATAAATTCCTAGGGGCTTCTGGGTGGCTCAGTCAGTTCAGCTTAGGTCATGATCTTGTGGTCATGGGCGTCGGGCTCCACAGTCAGCACGGAGTCGGCTTCAGATTCTCTCTCTGTCCCTCCCTCCACTCATGGGTTTTCTCTCTCTCTCTCTCAGATAAATAAATAAAATCTTAAAAAAAAAAGAAGAAGAAGAAATTCCTAGAAGCAAACTTGCTGGGTCAAAGGGTCAGCACCTTTGCAATTTTGATAGCTGTTGCCAAATTGGTGTAGAGGTTGTAGCAATTTAGACTCTTACTAGCATCATATAAGGGTATCTATTTTCCCACATCAGCACCAACATGGAATGTCATCAGACTTTTGGGTCTTTACCAGTCCAGTAGCTGATGGATGGTATTTCATAGTAGTATCAATTTCTCTTATAAGTAAGCTTAAACCATTGTTCTTAATTTTCTGTGAATGCACTACATCCTTTGCCGTTCTCCTATTTTTAGGTACTTTTTATGTATGAAGGAAAATAGGCTTTTGTCTGAGATGTGATGGAAATTTGTATGTGTGTCTATCATATGTCTTTCTTATTATGTTTTTGGCCATGCAGGAAAACTTAATTTTTATATAATCAAACTCACAGATTGTTAAAGACTTGATTTAATGTCATACTCAGAAACGCTTTGTTTCCTCTAGAGTATACAGTTTTCCATTTTTCTTCTTCAGCATTGGGTTTTATTTTATTTTTTTAAAAAATTCAATATTTGGGACACCTGGGTGGCTCAGTTGGTTAAGCGTCTGTCTTCAGCTCAGGTCATGATCCCAGGGTCCCGTGGAGCAGGGAGCCTGCTTCTCCCTCTCCCT
This sequence comes from Halichoerus grypus, assembly GCF_964656455.1. Taxonomy (NCBI): domain Eukaryota; kingdom Metazoa; phylum Chordata; class Mammalia; order Carnivora; family Phocidae; genus Halichoerus; species Halichoerus grypus. The sequence continues at coordinate 73,472,224 of NC_135724.1, forward strand.
CTGCCTGCCGCTCCCCCTACTTGTGTGCTCTCTCTCTGTCTCTGTCAAATAAAAAAAAATAAAATCTTTGTGATTTACAACAAGTGATATGTCAGCTCTTAAGTGTACCAGTCTGGCCAGTATCTGCATCATGATGCAAATCATTTCCATCACCTCTAGAGTTCTTTTGTGCCCCATTCAAGACAGTCCTTCTCAGCTAGAAGCATCCACTGATCTGACTTCTACCACCATAAGTTAGTTTTGCCTCTTCTTCTTATCCTAGAATTTCATGTAAATGGAACCCCATTGTATTTATTTTTTAAGATTTTATTTCACAGAGAGAGCACAAGCAGGGGGAGCGGCAGGCAGAGGGAGAGAGAGAAGCAGGCTCCCCACTGAGCAGGGAGCCCAATGTGGGGCTAGATCCCAGGACCCCGGGACCACGACCCGAGCTGAAGGCAGATGCCTAAACCACTAAGCCACACAGGCGCCCCGGAACCCCATGGTATTTATACTTGTCAGTGTGCTTTCATTCCCACATTGTCCCCTATCAGAAGAAATGAGTGAACTAGGTAGAAGAGCAAGTGCTGCTGTCCCCATTTTCAAGAGAGGAATTGGATCATAGAGATGAAGTAAACTAACATCAGTTCAGTATTCTCTCCTTTAAAATTATTATTGTTGGGGCACCTGGCTGGCTCAGTTGGTAGAGTACGCGACTCTTCATCTCAGCATTGTGAGTTAAGCTCCATGTTGGCCATGAAGTCTACCTAAAAAATAAAAATGATAAAAATAAAATAATTATTGTTATCATTAGCAATTTTGAGATCTTGGAGAAAAGTTGAAATATATTCAATATTTATTTTCTTAATGTATTTTTTTATAGATTTAAATTTCTTTTATTAGTTTAAAACACCAAGATTGTTTATCTCTTGTTCATAGAACTACATTTAGATATGTGAAGACCTCACAAATTTAAAAAGTGTTGAGAACTTTCCTTACACCTAACTAACTCCAGTGGCTAAAATTCAGAGTTTTTTCCCCCTTCCATTTTCTTCCTAGGACCTCATTTTTCCACTCTTAGATTACATTACATCTTTGTCCTAGCCAGTGTGTCACTGATTCTCATCAGAGAGTTCTTTATAATTCTAGAACACCTAAAACTACTCTGTTTCAGGCTTTATTACTCAGTTTCTTTTTTTTTTTTTTTTTAAAGATTTTATTTATTTATTAGAGAGAGCATGAGAGGGGAGAGGGTCAGAGGGAGAAGCAGGCTCCCCACTGAGCCGGGAGCCCAATGTGGGGCTCAATCCTGGGACTCCAGGATCATGACCTGAGCCGAAGGCAGTCGCTTAACCAACTGAGCCACCCAGGCGCCCTATTATTCAGTTTTTTTGCTTTAAGTCTGGTGGCAGGGGAAAGCAGGAGCGTCAGTAGGATTTTTTTTTTTTTTTAAGTAAGATTAATAGGGACTGGTCCTGGGATTATAGGATCAAAGTGGGAAGGTAGATTTAAGGTAAGGACAGCATCAGTGGCTCTTCAAAGACAAAACCAGTCCTTCCAGGTGTGCCCCTCTTTAATTTTGACTTTCCCTCCTCTCCAGGCATTCCTTAGCCAGTGAATGCTGAAAGTGAAGGGTATCCCAGCCCAGAATGCTTTCTCCTTAGCAAAAGTGACTCATCACACTGGCCAGAGCAGTTTCCAAACCAAAAATTCCCCCTGATTATTGCTTTTTAATGTGTATCCTGTCACTTCCAAAGATAGAATCCAAACCCTAAGCTTTTTCTTGCCTGAATTGGCTGTCTGCTTTCAGTTGTGGCTCATGTACACAGTCAGATCCATCAAACAAGGTCTTAGCCCCTTTGGCCTCCATTAGGAGGCATGCAGTGTATGGCAATGGCTGAGTAGTGCCAGGGAAAGCACCCGTCTTCCCTGTGGCATCCACAAGTCTGATCCTTTAGACTGAACTGTAGGGTTTTTTCCATTCCTGTAGAGAGAATGAAACATCTCTTGCACTGACATCTAAGAGGTAACTGCAGAGAAAGGACACAGGAGATAGCCACCCGTAGCAGATCAACCAGGGGCAGTTGATCTTCCACAGTGAAATGAGGTTTTTAAAAATCTGTGCTCTGGGTGCCTTTGCAAAAGCGTTTTCACTTCTCACTACTTCCCCTTCCTCCTCCACTTTAATTTCCTGTACGTGAAACAACTTCAGAGGGATACGATTTCTGCATCATCAGTCCCATTGGGCCCTCTGCAGAGAGATATGCGAAATAGATATTGCAGAGAAAAGAAGCAGCCAGCACTCACACTGGGTAGCAGTTTAAGTTGTGCGTAGTTGCTTAGCACCTGTAAAAGGAAGAGTGTCATCAAAGCTTAACGCTATAGGGGTATCAGCAACTGTGGTGGTCTAATTAGCTGACCCTGCAGCTCTGTTGCTTTTTTTAATCCCCCCAAAAGAAGCTTCCCACCCTTTCTTCCACCTGGGCAGTTGCATACAACACAAATCTGTCCCCAGGAGGTTGTGTTCTGGGAACCTAGGGCCCCAGATGTTGTGTTGTGCCTGCAGATGAGGAGAAAGCCCCCTACAGCCTCCTCTATTGGAGAAGGAAGAATCTCTGGGCAGCACTGAAGTTAGACATCTAGAGTAGTTTTGGGGTTTTGTTCACTTTGATTTCCTTCTAGATTTAACAATGGAGGGGTTTATATGTTACTGTGATTCTTTTGGTCTAAAATTTTTAGCCCCTTTTGCTTTCATTGATCCCTCTTCTTAGACTAAACTTAACTTTGAGAAATGGGGTACTTCTATTTTGGATAGCTCTGCCGGTTGTGCTTTCATGCCTGTGACTTCTAAAGTCATACAGCCCTTTGTTGTGTGGCAGACATCCTATTATCTTTTTGAGCTGCTCATTCAAAGCACTCCAGAAAGAACCTCTAGGTTGGTGACATTTCTCTGAGAAAATGGCTTTATGTGTGCTCCAAAGAAAATGATTTTCACTGTAAGTAAACTCCTTTAGGAGACAAATGCTAAAGAGTTACATAACAGAGCTGTCAGCAAGCCAAGGCTCCCTGGGATGCTCATTGGCCCCTTTTCATTTCTTTTAAAAACTATCAACTCAACACTGGCCATGTGCAGAACCCTGGGCCAGTTCTGAAGGGGGAGGATGGACAGAGCCATGGACCAGGCTGACGTGGGTTCTCCCTTTGTGGATCTGTCCACAGCCCTGACTCCTGCTGCCAGGACCTGCAAGTTAGAATCCCTACTGTGGGTCTGCCATCATCAGACACAGCAGTCTCTTCTGCTTTTTCCTGCACCTCCCACAGAAAAGTGCCATCATCCCTTTTCAACCTTGCAAAGCAAAGGAAACTAGAATTGTGTTTTTTCCTTTGTACTGTTTTGTCAGCGAAGCCTTTATTCCAAAGGGATCCACAAAGGATTTAAGGCAGTCCCCGAGACAGTACATACTTGTTTCCCATTGATCACTGAGACAAAATCTATTGGGTGTCTCAGTTGGGGAACAGCCTCGTTGCCATCCTGCTGTGAATACCAGCTTAGTCTGGAGAATTCAGTTGGGCTGGAGAGGAGCCATGTCAGCTTTGTTTCCAGAGACTTTTGAAATGATCCTTGACCTCTCACCTCCATCCCACCAGTAACCTCCATCTTGCTCCCACATAGTAATGCATTGAAAGACGATGTTAATAGGTTCTGTGGGTTTTTTTAATTAATTAGTTTCAAGGTTTTATTTAAATTCTAGTTAGTTAACATACAGTGTAATATTGGTTTCAGGAGTAGAATTTAATGATTCATCACTTACATATAACACCCAGTGCTCATCACAACAAGTGCCCTCGATGGGTTCTTTGTTTCAGTCTCTTCCACAGAGGCAACAGAAGGGACAAAGTGAGTGAGTTTTTTCCATTCAAATGTCTATTTTTTTTTGGATTGTGTGGTTTTCTGTACCATGTGAGACTACAGGTAGGATTGGACAGTTGTCATTGAAAGTCTTAGGGTTTTTGAACTGAGTCCTTAGCCACTGTCAGGGCTCCGTCCTCCCTTTCAGATGGGAGAAGCAGAATTCCTTCATTGATAGAATACAGCTGCTGAGGTCAAGCAGACCTCAGATGGTCTCCCAGTCTAACCATTTATATGTCATGTGACCTTGGGCAAGTTACTTAACAACCCTGAGCCTCAGTTTCCTCATCTGTAAAATAGGGTTAAAACCAGCTACCTTATTGGTAGGATTAAATGGGATAATGTATTAAGAACCCCTGGCTGTAATAGGGACTCAGTAAACAACCCCGGGAGCCTCTGCCACGTATCCAGGGTACTTGGAGCCTGTGTAGCTTCTTTAATCTTTCATCTGTTAAGAGGAACTATTGAAGGTACATAGTAGATACTTCGTAAATATTGAATGAATGAGGGGGCCTTGGTACTTTCTTTGTTTTATTGCCTTAGAACAGCACTTCACACTGTGACTTTTGCATTGGTAGATGTCCTGAGAGATGCTTTAAGGAAACTGGCCAGTTAGATTTGGGGAATGCTGTAGAGTCTACAGTATACAGATTCTAGCCTTCTCTAGAGTTGAATAGCACATATCACCGTTAGAGAAGTTCGGAAAAGTTGGGGAGAGAAGAAACCTCCCTAGCTTTTCAAATTTGGCATTTTCCAAGCTCATTTGACTATATGGGGTAACAGGAATACCTCCTTAAGGCTGTGATGAGGTTTTAATGAGTTAACTTGCAGGAAGCACTTAAAACAGTGCTGGGTGGAGTGAGCACACGAAGGGGTAGCTATAACTAAGTGCTTTTTAATCTGTGGACTTCTCAGAGTATTTAGTCATTCCCTTCTTTTTTTTAAGATTTTATTTATTTGACAGAGCACAAGCAGAGGGAGAGAGAGGGAGAAGCAGGCTCCCTGCTGAGCAAGGAGCCCGATGTGGGACTTGATCCCAGGACCCTGGGGTCATGACCTGGGCCAAAGGCAGCTGCTTAACCAACTGAGCCACCCAGGCATCCCTTTCTTTTTTTTTTTTTTTTTTTAATTTTATACACTTGACAGAGAAAGCACAAGCACGGGGAGTGGCAGAGGGAGAGGGAGAAGCAGGCTCCCTGCTGAGCAGAGAGCCCAATGCAGGACTCCATCCCAGGACCCTGGGATCATGACCTGAGCCGAAGGCAGACACTCAACCGACTGAGCCACCCCATTAGCCATTCCCTCATTGATGGGCATTTAGGTTATTTCCAGTGATGTATTGTTATGGACAGTGCTGTAGGAAAACCCTTACATCTGTGCAAGTATTTCTGTGGGAGAGTCCTAGAAGTCCTAGAAGTAGAACTGCTGGGTCAAAGGATATACACATTCAAAAATTTGGTAGATCCCTCAGAGTTACCTTCCAAAATCTGATCAGCTATTATCTAATAGCTCATTTACCTCGTAGAGAGATAAGAAGCTATCTTCCCATACCACATGTGTGCTCTATCCTGCCCTCCTCCTGTGCTCCGTAACTGAAAATGGAGCGGACACAACAGAAAGTCACCCCTCTCTTCTGTCTTGCAGAGTCTGGCACAGATAAGGGACCAAAATGACTGACTCAAAGTATTTCACCACGACCAAGAAAGGTACTGTTTGTTTCATCGTGGGGTCTTGTCTTACCCTTTCCCTGCTCCACCCTTTTGCCTTCTCCCTGGCAGGGTGGGGTTTGGGGGCAGGGGTGGAGACCTGGGAGCGAGTGGTGGGAATTACCCAGAGCATCTTTAACCTTGTGGATCCAGAACATTGAAGTGTTGATGGTATAAGAAATTGACCACTTCTTTTAGAACTCAGGAAGGGAAGAGCATTAGCTCCAAATGGAGGGGGAAAAAAGCCCCCTTTTATTCCGAATGGCCTAACATTATTAAATATGTTTTTTCCTGGAGGAAAGAAAGCACATAATCCTATCAGTAACCCCACAGTGAAACGTGTGTGTGTGTATCTGGTCTTTTATCCACAGGCACATGTTTTACGTGGTCAGAGTCAGAATTTATATCCTGTTTTTCATTTCACGTTATCTTAAACATTTCCCCACAGTTCTAACTACTCAATGTTGGTCTGCTGAGTTGCTGCACTGAAATTTGCTAAGCTAGTCTTATGTTGTAGGGTATTGTGGTTGTTTCTGCTTTCTGGGAAACAGAGGTGGTTGTAGTGGCTGATGAATGTGCTTTAACCCTGTAAACATCTTTCTGACCGGCCCTTCCTTCTTCCCTCCTTCCTTCCAAGTGAGATTGACACATGCCTGCTGACCAGATGAAAAGAGTCTGTTGTTGAGGCAGCTGAGCCAGAACCTGCAGTCTGCCCCTTACTGAGCCCTTCTTTATTGTTCTAGCCAGTTTTTCCTGAGCCCCCTCCCTGTGCCGTGGAGGCAGATTGGAGTCTCTGACCTGGCTTTGCTTGCAGTTAAGCAGAGAAGACAGTCTATTAAATAGTAATCACACTAAAGGTGGTAGGTGCTGTGGTAAGGGAAGTGCAGGGGGCTGTGGGAGAACCTTGGGTAGAGCTAGCTAGTTAAAACAGGGAAGGGGTTGGGGGGAGCAGAGCAGAGCACTTGCTCTGCTCAGGGGAAGGAAAGCACCTGGGCACAAGTTACTGAAGAGTGTGATGGAAGGAGAGTTGGAGAGGTGTGCAGGGCTAGAGGGGGTGAACCTAGTGCTAAGTGTATTGGGGTATCAGTGGTGGGGTTTTTGTGGGTTATCTTTTGAGGAGAATGTCTATAGAGGGAGGCCTGGGTCCAAACCAGACATCAGTGATGGTCTTAAGCAAGAGAAGGTCCAAGGCAGTTTCTAGTAAAGAATTGAAGGGGTGAAGATTTGGGGAGGCAGGGGGACCAGTACCACAGCTGCCATGAGAGATGATAGTACCTGAGCTGGGGGAGGGGGTGGGCTGGGGTGTAGCATTGTGGGTAGAGAGAATCAGATGCTTTGTATGTGATTGAGGAGGTAGGCTTGGTGACTGATTGGATTTGGGGCCCATTAGAGGAAAGAGACGTTTTGGCAACAGGCAGATCCAAAGTTCACCTCATCAGCTTTCTTAGAACTGAAGTGACTCAGGCCTAGATCCATCAATTGACGGCCAGTTGTATTGAATCTGACCAAACGCTTTGAGCAAAGCTGGGACAGCCCTGCAGCAGGACCCAGGGTCAAAGTCATCATGGTCTGTTAGATCCTGCAGCAGGGAGACAGGGCCCCCTCAGTCTCTTGCAGGGGAAGGGCATGTGTCCCTCCAGTCCTGCAGAAGTCAAGCGTCTGAACTGCAAGGTCTGCAGATTCCTCCTGGCTCTGTTGAGCAATATCCTCAGTGTGGCCTTGCCCTGGGCTCTACTGTGTGATTGTTCTTAATTAACTTTGTTTGCTGTCTGTCATCTAAGTTCTTTCCCAAGCACCACATTGTTCAGTCATGATAAAAACCTGCAAGTTTTCTTTTTCTCACTGTAAATCCATCTAGAACTTCTTCAGAACTTCCCCCCACATGACAGTCTTTGGCTTTATTCCCACCCCCAAGTAACTTGAGAGGGAAGCTCAGGACTCTTTCAAGAGGAATCCAAGCCAAGGGTCACATGGCAAATAACAATAGCAGTCACTTTAATGCAGGCCACTGAGTGCCAGGCACTGAGATGAGCATTGTACATCTGAGTGTTAAATGAGAGAATCCACTGCCCCAGTCAAAGTAGAGAGATTAGACAAGGAAACAGGTTCAGAGAAGCAAAGTGATATCCTTGGTTGGCCCGAGCACGTGGACTTTGGAGCTGGCAGATGCGGTTTTGAATCTTGGCCCTAACTGCTACTAGTGGTGTGTTCTTGGGCAAGTCACAGCCTCCATTTGCTCATCCGTACAGTGGGGGGAAACGCAGCGTTGTCATGAGGATGAAATGAGAAATGGGGAAAAGTGTGGTGCCTGCCTGGGAGAAAGGCTCAGGAAATCCTGGTGGCTGCTGTTTTGAGGGCAGGAGGCCTGGCTGATTCCAAAGTCTGCCTTTGTAACCTGTCATTGGGGTTATCTGGGCCCTGAACAACCCTATTTCCTCATTTGTTTTTCCAGATCATCAAGTTCTTAAGAAAAGCATATTATGCGCTCGAGCCCTCATGGGGCAGCTGAATTCCCATTTTCAGAGCTGAGCGACCAATTGTGGCTCAGGAAGTGAAACCCTGAGTGAGCTGTTTTAACTGGAGGTTCTAGGAAAACAGGAAAAGCCAAGTGTGGGAATCGAGCAAATCCTGCCCTCTCCCTTCAGAACTTCAGTCCCAGATTCCATCACACGCCGCCTTGAGGGCTTTGGGTGAGGGTGGTAGCTGAGGAGAATTTTGCTTTCCTCTGAATGTTTTTAACTGTCTGGCTGAGCAGGACCTGTCCTCACACTTCTTGTCTCCCTCAGAACCTTTGTAGCTTCTACAGTTCCCTCTGCTCAGTCCAGCACGGCCTCCAAGCTGCCCTCCTCAGAGTTGTCCCTCTCTGCCACCTCTGTCACTGAGGCCAAGGTCCTAAAGCTGCCCTCCGCTGGCAGCACAGAGCCTCTTACCTGCCTCTCGCCTCCCATTCTTTTGGAATTTGGGGACTGGGAGTGGCCCCCTGGCAGGGTGGGGGTGGATCACTCATGCCTGCCTCCTTTTTTAGGGGAGATCTTCGAGCTGAAGGCAGAGCTCAGCAGTGACAAGAAGGAGAAGAAGAAGGAGGCGGTAAAGAAAGTGATTGCGTCAATGACCGTGGGCAAAGATGTCAGGTGTGCAGGCGTAGGCCGGGTGGCAGCTAGAGCGGGGCTCCATAGCTCGGGTCTAGTTCAGATGGCTCCTTGACGGTATCTCTGGGGACCCGTGGCTTCCTTCATGAACCCCCTTTCCAAACAGAAGGTTTCGGGTACAGAGGGGTCCTGGGTCCGATGCTACCGGGGTTGGGCGGCAGCGCGGTGAGGGAGGTGGGCAAGGTCAAAAAGGTAACAAGCCATGAAGTGGATGTGGCAGGGACCCTGCAGAAATTCCAGAGGATTGCTGCCAGCTGGGGAAAATGAACCCAGCGTGGGCAGGCCTGGCTTTTTAAAAGAATAAGAAATCTAGATTTTTCATTTTAAATTTCCTTATTTGTTTAGATTGCCAGATGATACTAAACAAACAAACACTGCAGTGACACTAACACGTGCCCGCAGATGGGGTTCATCAGATTTGTCGCCGCTTTGCAGCCTCTGGTTTGCATCTGATTTCCAGAGCAGACCATACGTAGCATTGCTGCCTCACCTTTGCTCGTGCTTTTCCCCTGTGTAGAATGTCTCTTTTCCATTTACCAGCTTGTTTCCCATCAACAACCCATTCAAGGTCTCCCTGTTGCCCTCCCTTGTCACCCCAGCCCACTGGCCTGAATGTGCAGCATTTGCTCTGTGTTCCTGTCACCCGGCACTAATTCTAGACTGTCTTTTTCTTATGTGTACTTGTGTTTACCTGCCCACTATGTCATAAAGTCCCTGAGGACAGGGACCGGATTCTGCAACAACCTAACAGTCGCACAATTTGAGAGTGTGCAGAAAACCTTCAGATACTTAAAATTCCCATATTGTAGGTAATGGTGTGTTTCCTGCCAAGGAAATCAGATAAAGAAGGGGTATAGTGACTGCCTAGCAGTCCCGTGGTTAATAGCAGAACTAGGACTCAAGCCCAGCCCTTCTGAAATCCAAATCCAGGGCGTTTCCACCCATACCCTCTCCTCTGTGCCCTTATGCTGCCCAGCTCCGTGCCTCACAGGCCTGGGTGCTGATGTGGAGCAGTTCCTCATCCGGACCGCATGTCAGGATCACACTTTTCCAGACTTCTCCACGGATTGCCCTATCCTCTTGCCACCTCAGCAAGGGACCTCCTGACAGTGCCACAGTAGAAACAGTTCTGCAGAGAGACCTGCTATAGACAAGAGTGGCAAAAGGATTGGGCGTCTGCTGGAGAACTGGGCCTCCTTCCAAGTCACATCCTTCCAGGACAAAGCCACTCTCCCCTTCAACCAGAACACTGCTGTCACCTCCTCACAGAGGAAGCATCTTTGTTCTTCTGTCTCAAGTGAACTTGTTGTGCTGATGTGACGGGCCCATCAGTGGTTCCTCCTCTCCACCCCCCTCTTTCTTCCTGGTTCTTCATCTTCCAAGGTGATGCATCAATGTCAGCATCAACTGGGTTCCTTCCTAAGGGAGCCTGGGGAGCTCACTTTGACCTCTTAAGTCTACCATGTCCTCGGCCACTAAGTCACAAGACTTGAGAGGGGAGGCGATGATTTCAGAGAGAGAAAATTGACCTCTAAGCATATTTCACATCTCAAGGGGTTTGGGACTCTGGGACTCTGGGGTTCCGTGTTGGGAAGGGTTCCACCCAGAATAACAGCAGTCATGAGCACAGGTTTTAGAGCCAGACCTGGCTCCTCAGGCAGGTTATTTGACATTTATGAGCCTCAGTATTGTCTTCTGTAAAATGGGGATAACACACTGGCTTCTTGGGGCTGTTAATTGAGATCACGTATATAAAGCCCTTAGTGCCAAGCCCAGCATATAGCGCATGCTCTGTACATGCTGGGCTAGTTTTCACCTCGTGGTGAAAGCAGTATGGCCCATCCCTGCTTCCCTACAGCCTTCTGGAACCAGCAGCCCAAATCTAAGGGGGCGACGTTAAGTATCAGGGAAGGAAAATAGTTGTTTTCATTTATTCTGCACCTCTTAGATGTCAAGGACCAGATACCTGAAATATGTTGTCTTCTTTAATTATCACAAGGGCCCTGTGTAATGGGGTTTTGTTGCACCTTTCCTGCAGGTGAGCAAACTGAGACATGGGGTGGGGGATGAAGGAATTTTCCCAATTTCATACAGTTAGCAGGAGGCAGAGCTGGGTTTGAGCCAGGCCTAATGGGCTATGGAGCTAGTATATGAATGAACTTTGTGAAAAGAACAGAGGACTTTGCTTTTCAAGTCACCTTTTGGGTTCCAGTGCTACCCATAAGTGTTCATGGTAACAGAGCATAGCTGATGTCCTCCCTTTTACTAGGAAGTCCTGTTATTTTTTTCTTTCTCTCCCATCCACTGTCTTTGCGCCCCCACCCCAAACCCCCCATTAGCTCTCTGAAAAATCTTCCTTTCTTCAGCCTTACCTAGACTCATGCCATTTTGACTTTCCAGTGCCCTCTTCCCTGACGTGGTGAACTGTATGCAGACAGACAACCTGGAGCTGAAGAAGCTGGTGTACTTGTATTTGATGAACTACGCCAAGAGTCAGCCCGACATGGCCATCATGGCTGTCAACACCTTTGTGAAGGTGAATAGGAGCTTGGTGGGAAGAAGGGCATAGGTGTTCACTGCTCCATCTTCCCTCCATCTCGGGGTGGGACACTATGGCCCTGAGTAAAAACACTCAGTCTCCTTTCCAGCCTGAGGGCCTCCTAGTCCTCCAGCAGAGGGCTCCCACTTTCTCAGAAACTAAGTTGCTACAGACCCTGCTAACTCATTCTGTGTGAGGTAGCCTAAGGCCTGTATTGATCCCCATGTCCCCCTGGGATGCACCATTGTCCTACATCCTTTGCCAGGGCAGGATTCAGCAAGCATCTGAGAGCTTCTCTGTTCCCCTTCTAGACTTTGCCCCTTTTTGTGTTTTCCATCTAGATTAAGGAGCAAACAGAGACTTGAAGTGTCAGTTCTGTGTACCTTTAGAACCTTCCTAGCTCCCCTTGCCCCGCAATGCTCAGATGCAGGCACATGAGGGATTCTGTGGGTTATGGTGCTGGATGGATGTGGGTTTGAATCATGGCTCTGCTCTGTGACTGGGTGAGCTCCCAGTCTTCCTGCGAGCCTCGGCTGCTTCACCTGTAAAACGGGAACAGTATTTATTGTATGCTTGCTGTGAGAATCAGAGTCAACCATACACAAAGCCTCAGCACAGCATCTGGCAAATGCTAAATGCCCATACATGGCACTACTTTTAGTGCTGTTGGCCACAGTTGGTGGGAGATCCCACAGCAGTGTCTGATGTTGCCGAGCCTGCCCCTACCCCCGGCCAATGGCTGGTTCCCCTCAGGATTGTGAGGATCCTAATCCCCTGATCCGGGCCCTGGCTGTGCGGACCATGGGCTGCATCCGCGTTGACAAGATCACAGAGTACCTGTGTGAGCCACTCCGGAAGTGCCTGAAGGACGAGGACCCATACGTGCGCAAAACAGCAGCTGTGTGTGTAGCCAAGCTCCACGACATCAATGCCCAGCTGGTAGAGGACCAGGGTTTCCTGGACACCCTGAAAGACCTCATCTCTGACTCGAACCCCATGGTAAGCTGTTGCCACTCACCATGCCACTTCCACTACCTCCTGGGTTGCTTGGGAACACCTTGGCTTCATCCTCCACCAGGCACTCCCCGGTTCCTGGAAGTCAGAGCCTTGCTGGGTAGGCTAATTGTTCTCGTGCCTGCAGTGGTTCAGGCACCATCTTTGGAGGAAGTTAGACCTGGATTCCCTTCTCTGCGCCCTTTCTAACATGAGCTGTATGACCTTGGGCAGGCTGCCTAACCTTCCAGAGTCCTCTTTTCTTCATCAGTAAGATGGATCTAACTCCGTGGCTGGCAGGAGTGCTGTGAGGCTTAAGCTGTGAAGGTAACAGTGGGCATGCAACCAAAACTAGTGTGCTCCTTCCCCTTCCAGTCACTGTCATTGTCACTGTCTTCTCACTGAGATCATCAGTGAGCTCTGAATGTGGGTACTTTTCCCTTTCCTCACATCTCTGGGGTTGCAGGGTTGCAGAGGGTCACCCTTGAAGTAGCATAGCCTGGAGGGCAGGGCACCAGGATGTGGCTGGGAGGACGGGGGTGTGGCAGCAGTTTGGAGGGCAGTTCACCAGGCCCTATTTAAAGTGAAATTCACACTGGGTGCCTGGGTGGCTCAGATGGTTAAGCGTCTGCCTTTGGCTCAGGTCATGATCCCGGGGTCCTGGGATCGAGTCCTGCATCAGGCTCCCTGCTCAGCGGGGAGCCTGCTTCTCCCTCTGCCTCTGCATCTCTCTCTCATGAATAAATAAATAAAATCTTAATAAATAAATAAAGTGAAATGCACAGACCCCTCAGCCCAGCCTTTCCCCTCTGTCCTATGGAAACACTGATCACACATGGACCCTGAGTGGCCAGTACAGGATTGGCCATTGGAGCACTGTCTGTTATAGGGAAAAGGTGAAAACCCTGCAGAACACACATAAAAATAGCTGCTCTGGTAGAAATGGTTTGAGAGCCCAGTGCTTCACGTGGCAACCCCTCTGGATTCCAGCCCCCATCTGTTACTAGCAGCCCTGAGGAGCTCTGCAAGAATCTTCTAGCTCCAAGAAGCACACTTGACACTCCCCTAAGTGAGCTGTTGTAGCTGGTAGGCATGGGCTGTTTGTTAGGTAGCTAGGAATGTTTTCTGTTGCCAGGCATTTAGAGCTGGATCTTTCTTTTATTTTCCCTCTTTTTTTTCACTGGTGGGGGCACTTAATGTTCATTCTGGCTCACAGGGGAATCAGTAGAGTGAGTGCTCGGAGTGGGTCTCCATGCTGCAGACCCTGTCCATCGGGTCCTGTTCCTTTCAGGATATTCAACCTCTGACCTGCCAGCATGATTAGCCCCAATGTCCCTTGGTCCGAGCAACGCCCCCAGCCTCTGCCCCTTCCACCCTCTCAACCAGGTGGTGGCAAACGCAGTGGCTGCCCTCTCAGAGATCGCTGAGTCTCACCCCAGCAGCAACCTGCTTGATCTGAACCCGCAGTCCATTAATAAGCTGCTGACAGCCCTGAACGAGTGCACCGAGTGGGGCCAGATCTTCATCCTGGACTGCCTGGCCAACTATACGCCCAAGGATGACCGGGAGGCCCAGAGGTGAGCAGGCTGCTCTTTGCTTGCCAGCCCAGTGGGACCTGGTCCTTTCAGGGCTCCAACCATGAGCTGGGCCTCAGACCTCTGCTGGGCCCTTTGCCAGGGCCTTGCCCCACAGACCATCCTCAGACACATCTCAAGGGAGCCCAGAGCCAGGCAGTCAGCTCCCTGCTCAGCATGGTACAGACAGAACAGAAGCCAGCGCACGTAAAGCACGTAAAGCCCCAAGCATCTGGTTGTTGCCAGAGACCCCGGTCACCTTGGGCTGAGTAAAGGAGGTGGATAGCACCAGAGTCACCATTCATTGGATCTTTCTGGGTGGCTGGGGCTCTGCCGAGTGCTTCCTATGCATTAGATGCTCCTTGAAGCACCTCTGTGAAAGCTGCTCCGTCATTGTCCACATTTTACAGGTAAGGAAACACTGGCTAAGAAGGTGGATGAAGTCATGCAGGTCAACCGGCTGGGTCTCCCCTGACCTTTGGTCGTAACCAACATGATATCTTGCCCCTTTTGAATGCCCTTGCCACGGGGTGGGGGAAGGGAGGGGCTTGACACTTCCCTGGTATTTATTAACTACCGTGCATGATGCTTGGGGCTTTACGTGCATTGACTCACGTAAGCCCTCAGCAACCCTGGAAAGATGGCCCCATCATCTCCATTTTCTAGACGAGGAAACTGACACTCAGAGTGGTTTTAACCTGTTGGGGTCAGTTAACAAGCACCAGAAGCAGGATCTAGATCCTCCTACAGGAAACATGCTCTCTCAATAACTAAAACCAGGGTGTTGCCCTTGTCTGTCTCTCCTGTTTGCCCCCCTTGGAATGGACCCCAGCATCTGTGAGCGGGTCACCCCCAGGCTCTCCCACGCCAACTCTGCTGTGGTGCTGTCTGCTGTGAAGGTGTTGATGAAGTTCATGGAGATGTTGTCCAAGGACCTGGACTACTATGGCACGCTGCTGAAGAAGCTGGCCCCGCCCCTGGTCACGCTGCTGTCAGCCGAGCCTGAGCTGCAGTACGTGGCCCTGCGCAACATCAACCTCATCGTACAGAAAAGGTACCCAGACTGCCGCATGTGTGCAGGGTGTGTGCCTGGGGGCGGCAGGGAGGAGGGATGTCTCCTCCTGGGAACAGGACACTAAAGGGAAACTGACCTGTTGCTGTGTAGGAAGTCTCAGTAGCTGAACCCAGGAGTCTTAGCCACAGGCAGCTTTGTCCCCCAGAGAACATTTGGAAATGTCTGGACACATTTTTGGTTGTCAGACTTCAGGGGGTGCCACTGGCACCTAATAGGCAGAGGCCAAGGATGCTGCTCAGCATCCTACAGTGTGCAGGACAGCCCCACCCCCAGAGAACCATCCCACTCAAACTGTCAGTAGTGCTGAGGGTGAGAAACCCTGGCTTAGCCTAATGAGGTAGCAGATCAGGTCAAGACCAGCGTGATGCTTCTTAACCACAAACAGTGGATGGCCCCACAGTCCACAGAACCCTCCTGAAACAGTGTGTAAGATTCTGTGTGTGTATTTTTGCTGGGGACAGAGTCTATAGCATTAGCCAAATTCTCTGAGTTTGGAGGACCCCAGAGTGGTGAGGTACTGTGGACTTTGCATTGGCCTTGGGCCTGAGGAGGGGTATGCGAGAGTCACTCAGATCAGATGCCCATATCCGGCGGTGCCTGGGTGGCTCAGTCAGTTAAGCATCTGACTCTTGATCTCAGCTCAGGTCTTGATCTCAGGGTCGTGAGTTCAAGCCCTGCATTGGGCTCTACACTGGGCATAGAGCCTACTTCAAAAAAAAAAAAGGAAGAAGCCCATTTCTGTTGGCCCCATGGGAACAGCCACAGCTGGAAGCCACTGCTCCTAAGAGAAGGTACCTGATACCCAGGATGGGTAGAGCTGAAAAACAGCAGTGCCGGTCTGAGGGGCCCAGAATAGGAGGGGTTCTCTGGAACAATCCAGAAAACAGAATGGGGCTGGTCTCCGGAGTTCTCCTCCCAGCCTATTTGGTCAAATGGCTCACTCAGCAACTAACTCATGAGCGTCCATGTGTTACAGCAGCCCCTTTGCTGGGCACAGAGTAAGGGCCTCTTGTAGACATTCTTTCTTGGAAGACAGCACTTCTTCCTGTCCTTGTAGCATCATTCTGGTTCTTAGGACATTCTTGGGGACCCAGAGATATCAGTGGAATCGTAGCAGTTGTGAAGGTTCGGGAGGCAAATTTGGGAAAGCTTTTTGAGTGCCTAAACAAAGCCATGAGACTAGGGATTCATTGCGGTGTGGGATTTAGCAAGGTGTAGTGACCTGTAGATCCTTATCAGCATGAAGGGCTCCCTGTGCTATATTTAACATGGCAAATCTCTTAAGAAGTTGACCATGTTGCCCAGGCACCATCTGGTCCAGTCCCCATGTGGTCAGGCAGCTTTTGCCAGGTCCTGATTGCAGAAACCATGTCCCCTGCCCCAGCTTGGGACCCTATCTCCCCCACCAGGCACGACAAAGGCTCCTTGCTTTGCCAGGACCTCCCTGCAGCTTGCACAGCAGCACTGAGTACTGCCTGGGTAGGGTCCCTCCTTTCTCTCTGCTGTGTCTTCTCCCCTACTCACCGTCTGTCCTCATTTTTTTCCCTTCCTTTCTTCAGTTCTGGAAAGGGCAGAGAAATAGGAGTTGAGGGTGGTGACTCTCGATTACACCCTTATTAGCACTAGATGTGTGACCTGGTGCGAGTCCCTCCACCTTCAGGTTTCCTCATCTAAGAGAAACGAGGTGGGTGGTACCACTTGAGGGAGGAGCAGCAACACTGGTGACTGACAGCTCCCCCGTAGCAGGTGCCTTCTCTGAGGCAGGCATCGATCATGCTAGATGCTTCCCGTCTAACTCTCACAACAGCGCTGTGATGTAGGCGTCTGTCAGGGTCCCCGGGACGACCCCCACGTTCAGAGATTCACTAGAAGGACTCATGGGAGTCAGCATATAGTTGTTTTCACGGCTTAGATTTAGTATGGACATAGCAAGGATACACAGGCGGAGTCTGGAGGAATCCATGTACAGGCTTCCTTATGTTCCTTCCTTCCCATGAAGGGGGTCACACAGAGCACATTCGTGCCCCAGCAGCAAGATGCAACAGCATGTGTGTAATTTTTCTGCCCAGGGATGCCTATTGGAGACTCAGCACCCTGGGTTTTTATTGGGGGCTGATCACATAGTCACCTACCAAAATCTCAGACTCCCAGAAGGAAAGCAGATACTCAGCATAAATCATATGGTTTATACAAACAGTCTAGGCACAGTTAGCCACCTTTATTATTTAGGGAACAGTGGAACACTCCCAAAAACAGAGTTCCCAGACACCAGGCCTTTCTAAGACTGGAGACTGAGGCCTGCAGTGGTAACACTTCCTACATGGTGTCATTCTGATTTCATGAGTGAGGAAGCAGAGGCTTGAGGTCACAAGCTGGGATTGGCATGGAGGTCTGATTCCCATGCCCGTCGCCTGCTGCCTGCTACCTCTCGAATATGAACTCTCTCTTGCTCATATTCCCTCTTCCCGTCCTGGGATATGGTTGGACATACAATGGCCAGTCAGAACCTGGGCACAGGCCAGTCAGTGGACCCTCTCCCAGGAACGTGCAGCTGTGGCAGAGACTGCCTTCACGGATGTCAGGATCTACCTTAGACCCCAGAAACGCCCCAGTAAACATGGAAGGAGTTTTCTCACAGAGCTTTGCCTTGCTTGTTGCTCTTTGGACAATCCTGTCTTGCCACCAGGCCTGAGATCCTGAAGCACGAAATGAAGGTCTTCTTTGTGAAATACAATGACCCCATCTATGTGAAGCTGGAGAAGCTGGATATCATGATCCGCCTGGCCTCCCAGGCCAACATCGCCCAGGTCAGCAGAGGGCTGTGGCCAGGGGCACGAGCTTTGGTGTTGGACAGCAACGCCACCACCAAACCGTGGTGTCTGAGCGGGCTGCCTGGTCTCACTGGTAACCGTTCATCTCACAAAGAGTGCTTTAGCACAGGGCTCTGTAAGCAAGCACTGAACAAATCTTAACTGATATTTTTGTTATTAAAGCATTTGTTCTCCCTACTATTACTTATTATCCATCCATTGAAAAGTGGTAGTTAGGTGGCTGTGTTAGCTAGCTCAGCCTAAACAGGGGTTGTCCGGTCCCGGCAACTAGTTCTTCCCTGCTTTCCTCTTGGGGCACCTGATAGCTGTGTCCTTCCCTTGGCCCTTCTTCGAGCAGGAGGCAGAATCCCATCCTTCTAGGGGTCTGTGCATACCCATTGTCCAGGCATGTTGGTTACTCTGGCAGATTCAGCTCCCCCCCGCCACGCTCCCTGCCCCGCCAACCCCATCTTCTCTGTTTGGGCCACAGGTCCTGGCAGAGTTGAAAGAGTATGCAACAGAGGTGGATGTGGACTTTGTACGGAAGGCTGTGCGAGCCATTGGGCGCTGTGCCATCAAGGTGGAGGTGAGGCTCTGGGACTGTCCTCTGTAGGGTGAGAGGAAGGGAAAGGAAGCTGAAACCAGGAAACCAGTCTGATTCTAGCAGAACCTGCCAGCTACTCCTGGTCCAGGAAGGCCTGAGGGTCACCACTGGAGGCCCCAAGGCACCCATTGTGCAGATCTGCTTTGGCTCCTCCTCTCTCTGATCACCTTTAGGCCTTCAAGTTGTTGCACATGAAACAAACCCATCTGTAACCATGGGTTCTCCTGCAGCATTAGCTAAGATGGTGGGGCAGCCCCAGCTGGTGATGGCCCTGGTAGACTTAGCTTTCACTTCATGGGGTTTTGGAGCAGGGTTCTTTGCCTGCTGAACATTTTAGCAATAATCATGATTCGATTATCCATATGCCCTTTTCTCCAAGCTCCCAAGGGCTGTCCAGCCCCTGTGTCTTGGCATTTCATCCCTCCTGTTCTCTGCCTATGGTGATGTTCCTTGACCACTGAGCTGACTTTAAGTTAGTCCACTGGGGACTGAGAGATCCTCGGACAGCTGGTCACCCCAGCCCAGCCCCTTGAGGCATTTTCCCCTTGGTGCTTATGATGGCATCCTGAGAATCTCTCCCACAAGGGCATTAGTGCAGCATATTGGAATAAGGGGTGGGGGGTGGGGTTCAAGTAGAGACTTTCTGTTTTTGGTCATAGGGGCCCATTTTGGAAACAAGTAGAAGTGAGGCAGTGTCAGGCTGAAGCATAGTCACTGCCCTCGAGGCTTGGCCTGGAAGCACTTCAGATACCCGCCCCACTCTCAGGAGCCCTACTGGTCTTCTCAGTCTAATTCTGTCTCTCTAGGTCCCTCCCGTCCTCAGGCTGTCATTTTGTATTCATTTTCCCACTTGTTTTCTGGGGAGAGTGTTCTCTTGTTTTCCCTCTGTGGCAAGGAAGGGGGCAAGACATGACTGAGCCCTTGGCCAAGACATGATCACCAGAGGTTCTGTTGGAAGTGGGTGCAAGGGCCTTGCCCACATTCCTCTTCCCACAGCAATCTGCAGAGCGCTGTGTGAGCACGCTGCTCGATCTCATCCAGACCAAGGTCAACTATGTGGTCCAGGAAGCCATTGTGGTCATCAAGGACATCTTCCGCAAGTACCCCAACAAGTATGTGCCCACCCCTCCTGGTGTGAGGGTGATGTGGCTCCGCTGGAGACAGGCATGTGGCCGGGGGGGAGGAAATGCAACAAGGAGCCTTTCCCTTCTTCCTGACTTCTCTGCCACAGGTGGCATTCTCAAAAGAAACCTATTGTTTTTTCTTACTTCTCCTGAGTCACCCCTCCTCCACTCCCCAAACTAAATAAGCACTTAAATGTAACAGATAAACTCAAATCCCATTACTCACCACCTCCTCAGGATCTTGTGGGGCAGCTTCCTGTCTCTCTCGGCCCCTGCTGGGCCTCCTCTGGGTTGCCTGGGCTCCTTCATTGCTCACATGCTGGCCATGTGCTCATCTCTTAGGTATGAGAGCGTGATCGCCACACTGTGTGAGAACCTGGACTCCCTGGATGAGCCTGAGGCCCGGGCTGCCATGATTTGGATTGTAGGCGAGTACGCCGAGCGAATTGACAATGCTGATGAGCTGCTGGAGAGCTTCCTGGAGGGCTTCCATGATGAGAGCACCCAGGTGAGCCATCAGGTAGGGCGACTTGGGCCAGGGTGTGGGTCATGACAGGCAGCTTGGTACCGCTGCAGTCCATCCCACCCGGAAACCCTCCCCTCAGCGAGAAGGCTGAGAGGGCCCAGCCCTTCGTGATACAGCACCGACGGTGTGGACAGATAAGTGAGGTGGGGCTCACAGGGGTGGCCCCTTTTCCTCTCACCCTGCGTTAGCTACAGGGGACTGTGGGGACAGTCTGTGATGCTGGACACTGAAGGCAAGCAGAAATTTTGGGCTTAATTTCATATTTATCTTTGGATAAGTAATAATTGACTTGCTTCAAAATTGAAAAAATATGAACAGACATATGGTGAAAAGTCTTCCTACCACTCTCCTGGCGACCCAGTTCTGCTCATGGAGATCATCAGTGTCATTTATTGGTTTCTTCTTGTCTTTCCAGAGACAGTGTAAGGAATACACACCCCTACGTGCAAGTAAACATACATGTATGTAGTTGGTTCTCATTATTTGTGATAATTATGTTCTATAAAGTCACTGCAAACACTGAATTAGCGAGTACTGGACCATTGTTCCTTTGAGCCTCTGATCACAACATTTTTGTCAATCAATACATAATCTTGTTTTTTGTGTGTTTCTGTTTAGGGACACCTCATTTAATATATATCGTTGATTCATTCACATTGAACTCATGGCCACCAGCGCTATAATTCAGGCCTGCACAAAGCTTCTCTAACACACATATTTTCTCCATAAGGCACATCGGCCTCCTCGTGCTTCAGAACACTAGACAGCACTTCAGTATGACCCTTGGGGTGGGGGCCATTTTAAACAGTGAATCACCAACAAAAAGCAAAATGTGAAAGATGTGGAAGTAAATAGATTGTGAAAAGGACATTCGTTTACGGTATGAGAGTGGAAGCAACAAGGTAGAGCATCACCTCCTTGACCTCAGCTGGGAGTGTGTACCTCAGGCAACTTGAACTTTTCCCTGCTCTGCACTTCATTGTGAAAGATCATGAAAGCTCCCCAAACATTGATTTTGGGGTTACAAGTACATTTTAGGAAATAGGCAAATTCAAAATACAGGCTCTGCAGATAATGAGGATCCACTGTGTATATGTTGTCTCTATTTATTTTTTTTTTTTAAGTAGTCTCCACAGGCAGCATGGAGCCCAACGTGGGGCTTGAACTCATGACCCTGAGATCGAGACCTGAGCTGAGATCAAGTGGGATGCTTAACTGACTGAGCGACCCAGGCACCCCACCTCTCATCTGTGGGGCGCCTGGCTGGCTCTGTCGGTAGAGCATGTGGCTGTACGTGTGACTTTTGATCTCGGGGCTGTGAGTTTGAGCCCAACGTTAAGTGTAGAGATTACTTAAAAATAAACACTACTGGTAGCACACTGTACACATTCAAATTGTACAGCACCTTGCCTTTTTCCCTTAAAAATGTATCTGAAGGTGCTATTACTAACTGATGGGACTCTTTACAGCTGCATAGTTCCATGTTTATTTAACCAGCCTCTCCTGATGGATATGTAGGTGTCAGTCTTTTGCTCTTTTAATCAATACTACTATGAATAATCTATGTAGGGCACATCTGCGAGTATAGCTGGGGGATAAATTGTGAGATAAATTCTTTCTGGCGAAAGGGCCTGTGCATTGGAGACGTGGGAAGCTGTTCCATATTCCCTTTGGTGTAGAGACTGTTCTGGTTTAGAGTCCAATCTCAGAGGTGGCATAGCCCTCCCCTTGCCAACCTAGTACATTCGCAAACTGTTTTTGCCAATCTGATGAACAACAAGGTGTACCTTGGTTGGTTTTGTTTGCATTTCTGTTGAGTAGGGTTGAGCGTCTTTTCATTTGTGTTCCCTTTTCTGTGAACCAGGCACTGTCTGCTCCTGCAAGAGGGCTTTTAAAATGTGTTTGTAAGCGCAGAAATCTTTGCTGCCCAACTGGGGAGTGTAACCTGTTGGGTCAGAGCATGAGCCTTGGAATAGGAGACCCCAGACTCCAAACCCCTCTTCCGTCCCTTCCTGGCTCGGTGGCTATACACTAAGACTCTGCTTCACCCTGTTGCTCTGAGAGTTAAATGGAATGCTTTGTGCAATGTCCTTAACGTGCGCCCAGCCCATGATAAGCATTCATGAATGGTAGTATTGGTGTTGATCGGAATTGGTTTAAAAGTAAATTGGTCCAGGGGCGCCTGAGTGGCTCAGTCGTTAAGCGTCTGCCTTCGGCTCAAGTCATGATCCCAGGGTCCTGGGATCGAGCCCCACATCGGGCTCCCTGCCCAGCGGGAAGCCTGCTTCTCCCTCTTCCACTCCCCATGCTTGTGTTCCCTCTCTCGCTGTGTCTCTCTCTGTCAAATAAATAAATAAAATCTTTAAAAAATAAAATAAAATAAAATAAAAAAATAAAAAAAAGTAAATTGGTCCAGACAGCAAAGGGGACCTACTGGTTCCTGTAGCGGGTAAGTTCTGGGAGTGTGTTCTCTTCCAGCATGCTTGGGTGAAGATGCCCAGATGGTGGCATCAGGGCTGTGTCTGTCTCCCTGGGGTGGCTTCTCCTTTAGGAAGACTCCCAGGAGTAGGCCTACGTGGGGTCAGTGGTTCCAGGCTATGTCCTTACAGCATAGTGACTCCCCTAACTCCCTTCCCTCTGGTAGTTCCAGCAGCGGTCCAGGCCTCTTTGCATTATCTTGAGCCAATTGCCATGATTCCAATTGGCCAGGTCTGTCAGACTCCTATCCCAGTCTCTGTGGGGCAGAGAGGAGGGTGATTCTCTGAAGGAAAGCCAGCATTTCTGTTACCAGAAGACAGACTAGATGCTGGGTGGGCAAAAACAACAGATGTCCATTACAAAATAATAGTACTAACTCCTACCATCACCCACTCCCACTGCCACTGCCAAGTCCGCTGTCAGCCTGCCCTGAGCTGCTTTTACTTTCACCATACTAGCCTCCTCACTTGCTTGTGTCTGAGAGAAGCAGAGCCTGGCTTGGGATCCCTTCTGCCCCTGCAATCAGGTCCTGCGTGGGATTACTGCAGAGGATGTCCTCTGGGAGGTGTTTCTGCCCATATACTTTTGTACCCACTTCCCCCTTGGGCAAAGCCTGCTGGAGAGCCCAGGCTTAGAGAAGTGGGACAAGGGAAAGCTTGAGCAGGAGCCTGGTTTGAGGAAACAATCTAATCTATGCTCCTCCCCATTGGGTGGCCTGGAGCAAGTTAAACTTGCCAAGCCAGTTTCTTTGTCTCCAGCGCGGGGTTGCTGCAAAGCTGATTGGATGATGTGTATAAACTGGCCACTCCAGTGCTCTGCACAAGGTTGCTGGAAGGGGGTGATGGTGCTTTTAATTCACTGGCCAGCTCCCTGTGCCTCCTGGGTTCACAACACCATTCAAAGTTTATTGTTTATTTGAGAGAGACAGCGTGAGAGAGCACAAGCGGGGGTAGCAGCAGAGGGAGAGGGAGAAGCAGGCTCCCCGATGGGATCACGACCCGAGCTAATGGCAGATGCTTAACCAGCTGAGCCACCCAGGCGCCCCATCATTCAAAGTTTTTATAAGAATACTTGTTTAGTGCTTTGCAGTTTGGGAACTTTATTTATTTATTATATTTATTTATATTTTATTTATATATATATTTATTGGGCGTGGAGCCAAACACGGGGCTTGAACTTATGACCCTGAGATCAAGACCTGAGCCGAGATCAAGAGTTGTACATTCAACCAACTGAGCCACACAGGCGCCCCAGGGAACGAACTTCAGATGGTCTCTTTGAGTCCCCTTGTCCTGGGCTCCTAGGCCTCTCCAGCCATGGGCAGGGAGCTCAGAAACTCTTGCCTAGGGTGGTGTGTCAGTCCAGCATTCGTCTCGCCCGTCTGGATGGCGGACAGTGGCATCGTTGCAGGAGGGTTGCCTTGAACATGCAGGCTGACACGCGGGGTATCGGTGTGTTGGTGAGGGGCGGGAGGACTCGGGCTGATGGCCCGAGTTCCTAGGCGGTGTAGCAAACCCGACAGTAATGAATGATGCCAGGCAGCCAGCTGACCTGGGTTGAGGAGGACTCAGTAAAGAATCCCTGGGTGCTGGCTGTGGTCATATTGATGGCCATGGTGACAGGTGGTGTGTATTGAGCAGAATACACGATAGGTTGTTTACGGTTCTTGTCTCATGGACTCTTCCATTAAACCTGTGAGGTATTTATACTGACATTATAGATGCGGAAGCGGACTCAGAGAAGTTGTATGACTTGTCCAGAGTCACGTTCAAATGAGGTGTGATGTAACTCTGGCTTCAAAGTCAGCAGTCATAAGTTGTGATTTTGTGAGCTCACAAGAACCTCCTGAAGCAGGCCACCCTTCTCCCCACCAAATGAGGATAAATGGCTTCCCCTGGACTCCCTGGCCAGGGGCTGTAGCCAGGTTCTAGAAGCCAGTCCCTGGGCTGCCTCCTACCCTGACAGTAGCCAGCCCACTGCTCCTCTGTTGTTGGCCCACGTGTAACTAAATGACAAGGACTCTGGATTGCTTGATTCCAGAAACAGACCACATCTCCTCCATCTTGCCTCCTGCTATTAGCCCACTCTGTGTACCTTCATCCTGCCGACCACGCCCAGTTCCTTCCCTCCTGCCACAGGCCTGTCCCTGGCACAGCCCTGGCTCAGGAGCCTCAGGCTGCCCTCTTGTCCCAGGACTGGCAAAAGTGAGATGTGGCTAAGGAAGGACTGTGTGCAGAGAATTGTTCTTTCAGAGATGTTTTTTGAGTTAGCAAGTACCTGCACTGGACACTCGATAGAGCAATAACCAGGGATACAGCTGTGACAGGCATGATCTCTGCCCTCAGAGGGCTGTCTTCACAGGACAGGCTGGTGGCTGGAAAGCATTTCTAATACTGTGGGGCAGTGCTGATGAGGGAGTACAGGAGGCTGCAGAAGTGTGCGGGTGCTGGGGACAGCATGAGCTCCGAGGGGTGAGAAGATGTTGGCCAGGCTGAGGGCAGCAGGACACATGATCAGGTGAAGGCAGCAGCAGCAGGGTGAGAGACGAGGGCTGGGCAGGAGTGGTTCCCACCTTCTGGTAGAAGCCCTGCTCCTCAGTGACTGGCTGACTCTGTGGGCCCTCCTGGCCCAGTCCGTCGCTGGCACCATCTCCGCTTGTTGACAGATGGTCCTTTTAAGAAGCACACCGGCTACACATGTTGCTTTCTTAAGCTGCGAACTCCTTAAGGCACTGTGAGGCTAGGCGCCCGGACAGGTTCCTGGGACCCTAGGGTAGGGTTGCCAAATGGTCGTGGCCAGCTCCTTCCTGAGTGGTAATGCCAAGGTCCAGCCTACTCAGCACTACCGACAGCCCCCTGGCCTTAGTCTGTGCTGTGGCCAACTCCAAACCTAGGAAAGCTGCTCTCAGCTTCCAGGGCCTTTAAAAAATGCCCTTCTCCGTCTTTTAAGGCCTCATTTGGTTTCCTCCCATCCCCACATGAAGCCCTTGCTACTTCTTCCTTGTCACCTCTCTGTCTTCCCACAGGTCCAGCTACAGCTACTGACAGCCATCGTGAAACTGTTTCTGAAGAAGCCTACAGAGACCCAGGAGCTGGTGCAGCAGGTCCTCAGCTTGGCCACTCAGGTCAGTGCCCCAGCCTCTCTGCTGCGCCCCATGTAGGTCTCACTCCACAGAGCGCACTTTGGTCCAAGGAGCCAGCCAGAACTTTGTGCCAAGGTCCTGCCCCTAAGACTGGCCTCACTGAGGGATTGGCCCAAGAGTGATCCAGGATTTCTGCTCAGGGAATTCAGTCACAGATAAATCAAGATGGAGTGGGTCAGGTGGTGAAGTTGAGACAGACTGCAAACAAAAGAGGGGAGGGAGGTCCAGGAGAACCAGAGGATTTATAGGACAGGGAGGGCAGATTTTGGAGGGGAGTGAGGAGTGGGGACAGGAGTGGGAATGTACTGTTTAACTCTGGGCTAGGGGAGGAAATTGAGGGGCCAGGCCATGTTTAGGGACAGGTTCATGGGACTCTCAGAATCAGTGTCGTCGGCCAGCGCTGTGACCATGCCTGGGTCGTGGGGTTTGGGGAGGAGCTCCTTTCTTCTCAGCTAGTTGCTCTGCTCTGAGTTTAATATGCTTCTCATCACCTCCCACTGCTTAAGGACTCTGATAACCCGGACTTGCGGGACCGTGGCTACATCTACTGGCGTCTGCTCTCCACGGACCCAGTGGCTGCCAAGGAGGTGGTGTTGGCTGAGAAGCCACTCATCTCTGAAGAGACGGACCTCATTGAGCCCACACTGCTGGACGAGCTCATCTGCTACATTGGCACCCTGGCGTCTGTCTACCATAAGCCTCCCAGTGCCTTTGTGGAGGGGGGCCGGGGCGTTGTGCACAAGAGCCTGCCACCTCGCACTGCCTCGTGAGTGAAGTGGGCCGGTGTCCAGGCTGGGCCTCCCACCTAGTTTTCCAGTTCATTAGCCCAGGCACTCAGGCCTGATGTGGTAACCCCTGGCCATGCCTGAGTCTGAGGGAAATTACCATTCTAGTGACTTTTTTTTTTTAATTAATCAATTTATTTATTTTAGAGAGAGGGAGTGAGCGGGGGGAGGGGCAGAGGGAGAGGGAGAGAGAATCTCAAGCAGACTTCACAGTGAGTGTGGAGCCTAATGTGGGGCTCGATCCCACTACCTGAGATATGACCTGAGCTGAAATCAAGAGTCGGACGCTTAACCTAATGAGCCACCCAGGCGCCCCCGTTCTAGTGACTTTTTAATGAATGTTTACTGCCTACCGGGGTGGCCTCATTTGATCCTTACAATAGCTCTAGGAGGTATCCCCGTTTAACATACAAGGACAAGAGGATAGAGAGCTTGAGGGCCTGGAGCAGCATCCCACAGCCAGCACAGCTAGGCTCAGACCCGATTCTAATTCCAGAGCCCTGTTCTTCTCAGCCTCCTCTGCCACCCCCTGGTGGTTGGTTTGGCCTAGGTGCCCAGTCCTCCAGGGCAGGCATCCAGTCTTTAGAGTGCTCTGAGTGGTGGAAATACAGAGGGCCCCTCCCTTGACTCACTCCCATGATGCTGGATCTCCTGGAGAGGCAAAAAGATGGATCAGGCGTGGGAAGGGGGAAGGGGAGGGGGCCTGTAGATAGCCCTTCTGGAACAGTGTGGAGACCCAGGTGCCTATCCTGGAGACTGAGGACTCTGACCTCCCTGAAACAGCCCAGCGCCCACCCCACTGACCGTCTCCCTCCTGTGTCGTCACAGGAGCGAGAGCACAGAGAGCCCTGAGACGGCCCCTGCCGGAGCGCCCTCTGGTGAGCAGCCAGATGTCATCCCCACCCAGGGCGACCTGCTGGGTGACCTCCTCAACCTGGACCTCGGCCCCCCGGTGAGCGGCCCACCCCTGGCCACCTCCTCAGTGCAGATGGGAGCTGTGGACCTTCTTGGTGGAGGCCTCGACAGCCTGGTATGTCCTGGGGCCCCCTCTGGATGACATTGATAATGACCTTCAGAGGAGCAATCACTGAGCACCCTGTCTGTGCCATTCACCAACCAAGGGCCTCAGGGTACACCTGTCTGCGAAGGTGACTGTGTCACTCCCTATCTAAAGGGGAGAAAACTGAGGCTTTAAGAGTTCAGGTGACCTTCCCTCTAAGAGCGCACAGTATGTGGCAGACACGGGACTTAGTCCCTTGCCGGGCCACTGAGCCCCAAGAGATCTGGAGCCTGTAGGGCTAGAGGAGCCAGACCGGTGTCCACTTACTCTCACACCCTGCACCAGCTTGGGGCAACAGCCCAGGAGGCCTGAGAGGCCCATGAGGGGTCAGGGACAGTCCCTTCTCCCCTGTAGAAAGGGGGTGGTTAAGACTAGACTGGGTATCTCCCTGGGACTTCAGGCAGCTGGTAGAGCCAGCAGGAGGGGGTAGCAGAGCCCCTGTCACTTGGCCATGTCTGGCTCAGGTCCCCAAGGCATCACATAGGAAAGGGTAGGAAGGGCCATGGCACAAGACGTGGGTGGTGGAGTGAAGCCCCAGAAGTAGTGCCCTTCATGGAGATGGTCCGGGCCCCCCCTTAAGCCTGGCACTGTCTTGCCCCAGACTCCTCTCAGTGGAGCAGCAGTGACTAATTTTTTCTTTCCTTCTCTCTCTTGTCTCTGTCTTATTTCCTGGCTTTTCTCTCTGCATGTGGCTGCCTGTTCTCTTCACCCTGCCTGCTTCTGCTTGGAGATGGGGGATGAGCCTGAAGGGGTATGGTTCAACCCTTGTGCCACCAAGCCTTTGTCTCTGCTCTTGCTGAGTCCTGGCCCAGCATCCCAAGGGGTGGATGATGTCAGAGCAATCCCTCCCTGCTGAGCCATGGCCTTCTATCTAGTGTCCCATCCTCAGTACCCTAAGACAAAGTTGCCTTGTCATCCCGAGGATCACCCATGCTCTCAGTTTCCATGGGCCCTCTGTGACATCCTAGAGGGTGTGCTCCTGTCCGCTTAGCACAGCCTCTCAGCAGCGGTCTCAGGTACTCCTTTTATCAGTGGGCTGTGGGTTAGTTTACCCGTGTCGCAGCCCTTTCCCAGAGGTCACCCCTAAGGCTGGAGGCTTGCAGGTCATGGGAGGGCACAGTCTTTCTTTTCCACCCCCGTCATCCTGTCTTAGCTCTGCAACTTCAAGCTGGTGTGACAACAGCCCCGCAGCCCCTCCTCCTGCCCCGTCCCATTTTCTAAAGTGCTGGGTTCCTCCACTCATGCCGGGCCCCTGATGTCCCCACCTCTAATGCCTGCCTCTGACCCCTTTCCCTTCCTTTTCAGATTGGGGGCCCCAACTTTGTGGCACCCCCAGCAGCAGCAGTCCCAGCCAACCTAGGAGCATCCATGGGCAGTGGCCTGAGTGACCTCTTTGACCTGACCAGTGGCGTGGGCACGCTGTCAGGGTCATATGTGGCCCCCAAAGCAGTAAGTACCACACCTCCTTCCGTGGCAGGAGCAGAGGGAAGTTAGACACTCATTGATGTCTGGGTTTCTTAAATGGCCTGTTCCATGGAATCGGCTCAGGCCAACAGGGATAGGCTCCAGGAGCAACAGTTTGCCAGCACGATGCTGAGGGCAGCCAGGGGCTGTTGGGAGCACAGGGAAGAGACGCTAGGTTGGTCCTGGGGGCCTGGGAAGACCTCCCAGAGCAGGGTTGCTGGAGCTCAGGCCTGTGGATCAAGTCAGAATTAGGTGAAAGGGGGGAGAAGTCTCCAGGTGGCTATCACAGCCTGTGGCCAGGCCTGGAGGGGAGGGAGAGCCCGCACCTCCCAGAGAACTGGCAGAGGTCCCATCTCGTCGGAGCAGCAGTTCTCAGGGCTGTCCCACCTGGTGCCCCTTATTGATGATAGACGTTGTCTAATGCGTCCTTTGTTTCCTGTGCTCAAAGGAGATGTGTGGACTGTGCAGCCTACCTATATGTATCACTTCAAAATTAGTAAGACGCCAGCACTTCATAAAGGAGACACAAAGGGAAGAAAATAAAATGATACATTTTAGTATTGTAAAGGCTTGGGTACACCCGCCCCGGAAGATCTGATGAAGTTGTCGGGTGTTGGCAGGAGTGTAGAGTCACCGCGATGGCCACACCTAGCGTTTGTAGCTCAGGTGCTGTGAACCATGTGGCTAGTGGTGCCTTTAGTTCCTGAAATGGTGACTGACTCCCAGTCAAGGGCCCATAAAACAAAGAACAGGCTTTCTTTGATTTTCACCATAGTTGGGTTCCCAGCAATTTCAGGATATGTTGAAACCCTGCAAGACATACTCCAGGGATGCAAGAGAGTTGCTCACTGAGGGGACTGTTGTCCTTCCGGCAGCACGTCCAGCATCCCTGATCCCACCATTATGCCACCTGCATTTGCCCCATTGATGCCCACCGTGCTGCCTAGGCCTGGTACTCCCCAAGACTCCCGCCTAGACTAGAGATTAGGGAGGGAAGAAACTGGCAGGGTCCGCATTGCCAGGCCGTGAGGGTCTCTCTCAGTCCTGGTGCGGCGGAGCTGTTAGAAGGTTTTAAGGAGAGATGAAACAGATTTGCACTGGAGATAGATGGCGTTGGCTACACCGTGGCGGGCAGGTTGGAAGGGCTAGGACAGAAGTAAGGTGCCCAGTGAGGAGACCGGCAGGAACTCCTGTGTACTGATGGCGCCTGGACAAGGGCACCTTTGAGGGCGGAGGCAAAAGGCTGCACTGGAGAGCTCCTCGGGAGGTGGAACTGGCAGGATGTGGGGGCTGGTGGGGAAGGAGGGATGCTGGCCCCAGCAGTGGGATGGCCAGGGGTGAGGGAGAGGGAGGAGAGCTGGGTTTGCAAGGCAGGAACATGTGGGCCTGGCACTGAGGAGAGCGCAGTGTGGGCCACAGCCTCAGCCTCAAGGAAGCTGCCAGAGGGCATGGACCTGGCCTGACCCCCTCAACGCTTGGGGCAGACACTGTGTCTGCCACTTCCTTCCCAGCCAGAGCCCCTCTCTCTCTGCCAAGGTCCCCTCCCCAGACCAGGACGCGGCTGGGCTTTAGGGGCGAGGTGAGCTCTCGGTTGGGCCTGGGGAGCTATGAGCCGGCACCTGCCTTGGCCTCACCAGGTGTGACAGCCGCGCCTGCAGCGGTGGTGGCCAGAGCCCTGGGCCGATGTGCCAGGGACTGCAGGTGCGGGGCTCGGTAGCCGCCCCGCTGAATCCCGCCAGAAGCCTCATGGCGCTGTTCTCCCTGCTCTGCGGTTGACAGATCTTGAATGCTTTTGCCTAAGGTCACATAGCGCCTAAGTGACGGAGTCGAAACTGAATGCAGGGTGGTGGCGCCAAAGCCCCCATTCCTGATCCCGATATGATCGTGCTGCACAGTGTTAGAGAACGTCCTGTGTGCCTTAGTGTCCTGGGTTGTCAGAATCACTAATTACTACCCAGACTGGCTGCCTCAGTGCGTGAGGCCAGCACATACGTGTTAAAAGCCCAATGTAACAGGCATAAGGCAGGACTGAGTGACAGAAGAGCAGCAAAGACTCCTGCAATCCTGTGGGCACCAGGCCTTGCCAGGACTGCAGAGGTGCCAGGAATATGAAGTCCAGAGCTGGCCCTCTGTGTGTGTGTTCATTTTAATGGATGCTACCGCTGCTTTGTCTTTCTTTTTTTTTTTTTTTTAAGATTTTATTTATTTATTTGACAGAGACACAGTGAGAGAGGGAACACAAACAGGGGGAGTGGGAGAGAAGAAGCAGGCTCCCCCGAGCAGGGAGCCTGATGCGGGGCTCAATCCCAGGACCCTGGGATCATGACCCGAGCCGAAGGCAGACGTTTACCGACTGAGCCACCCATGCGCCCCATCGCTGCTTTTTCTTAGTGGAGGCCCAGATAGGTGAACCAACAGTGAGTGCTAGAAATGAGAGGTTAGGGGATCACCTGGTCAGAGGAATTTAGGGCAGGCTGCCTGGAAGAGGAGTTCTTACAACACAGGACTTTCCCCATTATCTTAGACACAGGAATCTCTGGGGTGTGGGTGTGTCATCTACGTTTTCCTAGCCATGTGACTGCCTGGAATGGTTTGTCCCATGTGTATTCTCCCCGCCACACCTGTGGGGGTAACTGTGTTCTCCAACCTTCCTGGTCAAGGGAATGAGGCTTTTTCTGCGCAAGAGCTTGGGAGTTCCTCATGTCTTTGGACCAGTGGGTGGTGACGTTTCCTTGGCTCCTTCAGTAAATGTTGAGGGTTAGTTCCATGGTAGGACCTGTGCTAGACTCCGTGAAGCCATGGTGACCAAGAGAAAAGAGGTCCCCACGGGCAGCAGCCAGTCTCAGTGACAGAGTTCTGCGAGAGCTGTGAAAGGTGGCCCGTGGAGGGGGGGCTTGGAGCTCTCTGCTTGCCTGTCTCAGCTGAGGCTGAAGCCCTGTGATTCTGCCCTCACACCTTTGTCCCAGGGAAACAAAGGATGATCAGGTTAGCGAGTACGGTGGGGGTGAGGGTGGGCCTGCAGAAGCACTTTCCAGACAGAGGGGACAGGGGGCAGGGGGCAGAGGAGCAGGTTCAGTCGAAGCCCGGCAGAGGCAGGTGCCAGGACATGGAGGCCGTGGGCGGTGGAAGTGTCACAGCATTGGAGGGGTTTAAGTGATCTCTCTGCCCCATGTGGGGCTCAGACTCATGACCCCGAGCTCAAGAGTCCGCCAGGCGTCCCCAGATTTGCACTTTAGATGACTTGAGCTGCTGTGGAGAGCAGGGGGAGGGATTGGGGTGCCCCGGGGGCTGCTGTCTTACCTGGTGGACTCTGACTCTGACGCACATGCTGCCTGCTGAGAGAAGCAGAGGCCCTGGCGGCAGATGGAGGAGGTGGTGGGGACGGGCCCGGGCTGCGTGACTGTGGGGTGGGGCTTGGGGGTCGGCTGAGGGTGGGGACCCAGACAGCTCTGAGGTTCCTGGTGTTGGCACCTTGAGAGACGGTGAGACGTTCGCCGACACATGGGCAGCTCTCGAGGAGGCCTGGGCCTTTTGACCTCTGGCGGGAGGGGAGGTGGGGGGCTGCTGTGAGGGATCTGAGAGAATAAGGGCCTCAGAGGCATTTGCATGGCCCTGGATGACGCCTGCGGATGTCCTTCATGGCTGGGGCTTTAATTCAAGCTGTTTTGCTCTGCAAACACTGCCCGAATGCCCGTGCCACAGCAAGCTCTAAGCCAAGGACGTAAAAAAGAAAAGCAGAGCCCTTCCCTCAAAGAGCTGACTGGGTGCAGGGGAGACAGACACGCAGGCTCGCATTTATCTGCTAAAATGTCATGGTAGCGTGTACGTAGGGAAGGAACCTAGGTGTGGGCTTCCCAGAGGAGGCGGCTCTTGAGCTGAGACTCCTGTGACAGCCAAGCAGCAGAGGGCCTGCCAGGCAAGAGGTTCTCTTAGGTACTGTCCTTGGTGAGCCCAGTTTCTACAACGAAAAGGCTAGCCCTGCCTTCTGTGAGGAGAGGACAGATTGTGACAGCCAGGGAGGCCTCGGGCTCTGGCTGAGGCCCTGGATGCCCTTGGGCTCCTCTTGACTCTACTTGGCTCTTCAGGAGGCTGGCTGGGCCCACTTACCTCATCACCTTTGTCACTACTACTTACTGAGTGTTCCTTCTTGGATCTCTGAAGACTCACGTCAGCCCTTGGGCACAGCAAGCACCTCTCTATACCACGCTGCTCAGATACACAGCCACACTGTGGTGGTGGCCCTGCGTAGGCCATGCAGGATTGTTCCTCTCATCCCAAGATCCACATGGCCATCTCCTAGTGGTAAAGGCAGGTGTGGTCAATCTGGGAGGCCCCTAAAGGGAGAGAAGACGGTAAAGGAGAAGAGTTGGCTGGGGGGTGGATCACCTCAGGTGGGCTGTTAACTTTTAGGGAAGTGGCAAACACAAGCCTCCTCTCCACTGTCTTCCCAGGTGTGGCTTCCAGCCATGAAGGCCAAGGGGTTGGAGATTTCAGGTACCTTCACCCGCCAGGTGGGCTCCATCTCCATGGACCTGCAGCTGACCAACAAGGCCCTACAGGTCATGACTGACTTTGCCATCCAGTTTAACCGCAACAGGTGAGAGCTCCCAAGGCCAGTGTGACGAGAGCCCTTGCTGGTGACCGCAGGCAGGGGCCGAGAGCTCTGGGGGGTCTGGTGCCTCACAACTGCATCTCAGGCCAAAACTCTCTAGAGCAATGATTTTTTTCCCTTCCCCATGACCTCTTTATGTGGACTCCAAAGTACCAGGCAGAGGGGTAGGTTGTCTCCCCTTATTTTCGCCTTCCTCCACTGCTCAAAGAGTGTTTGCTGACAAAAATCCCCAGCTCCAGACTAGGAGCCCACCTTCGGCAAACACCCCACATGACAGGATGGAGCCTCCTCTCCAGGCCTAAGTTGCTGCCACCTCAGGGCCTAGCTCTAAGAGCGCTGACGGGGAGCGGGCCTGCCTCCCAGCCAGCCCCTGTGACACAGGTTTAAACCGTCAGACGGGGCCTCTGGGAGTGGTGCTGCTCCGGGCTCCTCACCCCACTAGGTCCCCTGCTCTGGAAGTCCTGGGGAAGGTTTCCTCTCTGGTACCGTTGGGGTCTTCATGGACCAGGCCAGCTAGGCCAGGGCTCTCTGGGGGACCCAAGCAGCCTCTCCTGATGATTCTTCTTCCTGAGCGGCTCTAGTGATGAGCAAACTGAGCCTCTAAGAAGTTGACTGAAGGGGCTGCTTCCTCAGGGAGAGCCCGCAGGCCGGTGGGTCCTGACCCTCTGTCAGCTCTGCTACTTACCATCAGATGGCCCTAGAGTTCATAGAAGCACTCCAGGTTCCAAGGGGAAGTCTCGACGATTACTCACAACAGACTTAGAGCGTGCTGACAACGCCCTGGGTGTCAGGCCCTGTGCCGAGGACTTTAGAAGTATTATCTTACTTTGAGCTACTTGACAGCCCAGTGAGGTCAATGCCATTTTTCCCTTTTCAGTAGATAATGACACCTGGGCTCAGAGAGGACCAATGCCTTGCCCAGGATCACACAGCAGGCTCTGGGGTTCTTCCAGGAAAGCCTGAAGAGCGGGCCACCACAGAGGCCTGGGGTTCCCCACATCGTCTCCCACCATGTCCCAGGCAGGTCTGAGTCCCATCGTGGGCAGAGTGCAGGCCAGGTCAGGCAGCTCAAGCTCTGGATCTCAGCAGTGCTACTCATCCCATAGGGTCTGAGCACAGGCCTGCCCCTCCAAGTTTCCATGTCTTGGAAGATGAGAGAATGTATACCTCTCTCTGTTTTTATGAGGGTAGGAGTTGGTATAATATCAAATGCCCAACCTGGGCACAGTGAGCTGTCGCTTTATGGTCCTGTGTGTCATGCTTCTGGGGATCCTCCCCTCCTGATTTACCTACGTGTTACTTTACTAAGAAGTAGGGCTTTCCTGAATCTCTGGCCAGTTCTAGCCCAGACAGTAAAACCTGGTGTCTCGCTTGGGTTGGTCACATCCTTCTTGGAAGATGGGGATTGGTAGCAGAAACTTGGGCATTCAGAGTCTTCAGTTAGAAGCAGCTAATAGTTCAGGCCCCTGATATTAGCTGGAGCTTCTCAAGTGCAGGACAGAGCAAGGCCATGCTCACCTGGGCCTGCTCGGTGCGTAGCCCAGAAGAGAAAGTGGAGCCGAGATAGCCTTAGGCCTACAGCTGGCCCAGGGCTCATTCCTCCTGTCCACACAGCCACTGAGAGTGGGGGTCAGGAACTTGTCCATCTATCCTGGGCCTAGAGCTCAGGTGACGCCAGCTTACTGGAGAGGCTTCTTGCCAACTGCTGCCCTAGCTCTGGAGCCTGAGGAGCCCACCCATCCCACGTCAGCACCTGCTCCCCCTGCCATTCCCGCGGGGGCTTCTCTCTCCCCAGCTTCGGCCTGGCCCCTGCTGCCCCCCTCCAGGTGCACGCACCACTCAGCCCCAACCAGACTGTGGAGATATCCCTGCCTCTCAACACGGTGGGCTCGGTCATGAAGATGGAGCCTCTGAACAACCTCCAGGTGTGTTCCAGGCAGGGCTAAGCACCCCACTCCTTAGCTGCCCACCTACCACAGGGGAGGAGCCTGCTGGAGGGGTCCGGGGCCTGGCCTTTGTTGGCAAAGGGGTGTGTCTTTGGAGCTGTGCTCTTCGCCAGAGATCTGGCAGGGGAGACCTGATCCGAGGGGACGGAGGGGCGTGGTTACCAGGGAAGGTGTGTGAGGGAACCTGCTCAGGTGGAGGCACAGGGAGCAGGCCCTTCCTGGGGCTTCACAGGTGGTATCAAGCATCAGGGACCGATTGGGTGGCCTTGTTCCTAGGTGGCCGTGAAGAACAACATTGACGTCTTCTACTTCAGCACTTTGTACCCACTGCACATCCTCTTTGTGGAGGACGGGAAGATGGGTGAGTCCTGAGGGTGCCCCGAGAGTCCCTGGAATGTAACGATTGGCTTGGTCCCACAGTGGAGTCTGTGAGTCGCTGGCCCCTCTGCGCAGCCTGAGGCAAGGGTCAGGGTCACACCTCCATCAAGGACCGCTGGGTGTTGTGTGGCCAGCTCTGTCCCGCAGTGGGGGCCATGCCATGCGGGAGCTGTGTCACTCCTGAATTCTGCTCTGCCCGCCCCTCCACCTTGCCCATAGTCCTTAGACAGTCCTCCCACGGCCTCCCGAGCTGGGGAGCCCAGACCATGTCACACTCGATGTCCATCTCCTGTGTGCTGCTTGGAACCCCTAAGAAGACTCATCCCCATGCCAGGAGGGCTGCCAGCTCAGAGCTGAGCAAAGGACTTTGCCCACGTCACCTCTCGGTCACCACAGAAGCCCTGTGACACAGGCTGTGATTAACGAGCAGGCTGCTTGGGCCAGAGCAGGTGGGAGTGCATATGTGGGTACTGGGAAGGAAGATTTAAGGCCTGAGGCGGGGAGGAGGAAGCCCAGGATCTTTTGGGAGCAGCCCTGGTGGCCGCTCTCACAGAGCTGAACGTTTGTTCAGGGAAGCAGGAGGGGGCCATGGCAGAGCTAGTGCCTGTCTTCGGCTTCAAGTTGGCACCCCCAAAAGACCCATTTCTTGCTGGATGTTATTGAGTGGGGCCCCAGGTTTATCAGGGTCCTGTCTTCTACACTGGCCCCCCGCAGACCGGCAGATGTTCCTGGCCACGTGGAAGGACATTCCCAATGAAAATGAAGCCCAGTTCCAGATCAGAGACTGCCCCCTCAATGCGGGTAGGACTCTCCAGCCCTCCCCCGCCTTCCCACCCCGCCCACACTGCCCCTCACCTGTACCCCCGGCCCTCTCCCACCGCTGACTGGGGGCCCTTCTCACTCTCAGAGGCTGTGAGCAGCAGGCTACAGAGCAGCAACATCTTCACGGTCGCCAAGAGGAACGTGGAGGGCCAGGACATGCTCTACCAGTCCCTGAAGCTGACCAACGGCATCTGGGTGCTGGCGGAGCTGCGTATCCAGCCGGGCAACCCCAGCTTCACGGTGAGGGTCCCCGCTCCTGCCCTGCCAGCCCTGGCGTGTCCGCCTCCATGTTCCGGGCAGCCTCTCCTTCCCTGTCTCCTTCCCGGACCAGGGGTCAGTCTGATGGGGTGCGCTCTAGCCCAGTTGAACCTGACATGAATGAGCATCAGAATTCTGACCCTCGCTTCCAACTCAGTCCCATCAGGTTACCCAGATAAGACACCAAACTGTGTCACCAAACAGTGAGCTGGACTAGAAAATTCTATACAGTTGGGCCCCGTGAGGTGGCCCAGATGGCCCAGGGCCCACCTGACTGGGAAATGGCACTGCTGGGCCCAGGCCCTGGCCCTCCTCCTGCTCTTCCCTTGCCCGAGGGCCTGCCTGGGAGGGCGCTGCCGGCGAGCACCGTGTCCTTCCCGGCCTTTGTGTCAGACCGCAGTCAGGACATGGCTTCCACGGAGTGCGTGGTTGTCCTGGCGGCCGTGCTGCTGTTCAGGCCCCAGAGAGCGCCGGGCTTTGCTTCTCCCCCTGCACCCCGGTCTCTGGCAGGCGTGGCCCTCCAGACGCTGCTCCCCGGGCCCTGCTGGCGGCGCTGGCTCTGAGGTGGGGAGGGGGCTGCGGCAGCGGCTTCGGCGGTGGTAACTTCCATCTCCCTGTGTTTGGTTGCTGCATGCCCACCTTCCCTGCTGGTGCCCGTGGTGCAGGACCTGGAGGTTAGCAGATTGCTCTTCTCTTCCTCTTTCCCCTCCACCCTCCCCAGCCACATTTGCACAGCCCATCTCCTGGCCTGGCTCCAGTGCACCCTGCCTCTCCTAGCCCCGCCTCCCCCTGCCGCTCCCCAAAGCCGGGCAGCCATGCGTGCAGGCCGCAGGCACGGAGCACCCCAGAGCTTCCCAACCAGGTGAACCCGATTGAGGAGCTGGTACTCCCACTTCACAGCACGCACAGCACACACAGAGCCCTTCAGAGGAGATCGGGGCCCCGCAGGGCCACCACTGCCGGCTTCCGGAGCGCCATGCACTCCTCCCCTTCCTCATTGCCCCCTGGGGCAGCAGTGATTTTGGCAGAAGTGCTGGTGGCACTTGCTTCTCCTCTGCCCGCTCTTCGGCTCCCACTGCGGCAACACCACGTGTGCCGGAACCCAGGAAGACTCCCCGATGCCCCGCCCCCATCTCTCCAAGCAGAGGCCTGCGCCCTCTCAGCCCCCATACCTCCTCGGAGACCCCAGGCCTTCCCAGGGGGGAAGGGGCCCCAGCAGCTCTGTGGGCCGGGGACTGGGCCCTCCCCGCCGGCCACCAGCTCATGATTCACACTGCGAGGCCCGCGGGGGCTGGGCTGACGGCAGGTGTGTGGGCTGCGAGTATATTTGGTCCGCACCCAGCTGGCCGTGGCAGCCACCCCCTCCGCTTTACTACACAGCTGTCCCAGCCGCGCCACCAGCAGGCCACATGTGTGCACCACACTCTTCCATCTGGCTCTCGCTCTCTCCTCCCTCCCTGGGTTCCTTCCCAGCCCCAGAGAGGAGCCCGGGGAATTTTGAGCCCTCTCCATCCCCTGACCTCTCTCCCCCTGCAGCTGTCCCTGAAATGTCGAGCGCCAGAGGTGTCCCAACACGTGTACCAGGCCTACGAGACCATCCTCAAGAACTGAGGCCCCATCCAGTGCCCACCCCAGCCTTCTGCCAGCCCCAGCAAGGAGTCCCTGGGAGTGGCAGCACCTCCTTTCTGGAGAGGCTGAGCAAGGCTCCTGGCCACCATGGAGTTCTGGTCCTGACTGCCGGGCCCGCGTGGGTCCTCAGGGCAGGGCAGCATTCCTCCTGAAGTGAAATCTCAGTGTACCCCTGTACTCGGGGACTCCCCTCTTCCGTTGCTGCTGACAGGGTCAGGTGAGGAGGGGACCAAAGGAAATAGAGCCAGAGAGGCCACAGAAGCTGATCAGGCAGACCCAGGGTTCTTCTCTTCCTTTTCCCGACCAATGCCTGAAGGGCGACTGTGTGGCTCCCTCCTCGGGCTCCTGGCTTCTCATGAAGCCCCCTGCCCCTCAGTCTCTCTTGGGTCAGCGTTAGAGGGCCTCCCCATGCCCGCTCTTGGGCCAGGCCGTCCTGGTGTGTGGAGTCCCTTGGTGTGCCAGGAGAGCCCCTCTGTCGGGTCTGGGGCTCCTGGGGCCTACACCCCTACCCTCCCTCTCTGCATCCACCCAGGCTGGGCCCCTGTGGTTGTGCCAGTCGGGCCTCAGCCTCCTGAGCACTGACCCATACAGGCAAGATGGGCAGAAACGTCCAAAGCCCCGGCCCAGGCTTCTGCTCCCCGGCAGTTGCACTCACCCACTCGCCCCACTCCTTCTCTTGCCCCTGAAGACGGTGACTGCCTACAATATAGTCCTTGGCGTCCCCTGGGTTCCTGGAGCAGAGGCAGGACTGAGGGATGGGGCACGTGGGTGAGCGGGGTGCTTCCCATCTGGGGTTTCTTTGGGGTTTCTCCTTAGTGTCTGCTGCCCTCCCCCTGGCCTCCCAGATTTCAGTTGTGTCGGACAGAGCATTAGGTTTTCCTGTACTGCTGTTTAATAATAAAGAAAGATTCTGCTTTTGGCAATCACGGACACTTTTTTCCCCCTCCACTAAATGTCAGAACTGAAAATTGCCTCCGAGTGGTGGAGGATTGTTTTCTGATCCCTGCAGTAACTGTAATATTCATAGTATACATACATACACATACATATACATATATATGTATACTACAGTATACATAATATACACACACATATATATAATGTATGTTTACTCTTATTTTCAAAAAGAGAAAGTGAATAAAAATGATGACATCAAGCGTGTCCCTGGCCAGTGTGTCAGGTCCTGAGGCTCTTGTGGGTGGGGTCCTGGGTCCAGGATCAAGGGCTCGAGCTGTGTGCTTAGCCCCTCCCCTGGCACTCTGAGGACAGCACCTTTCCCTCTACCCTGTCCTTAAAAACAGACCTCTGAGGCCTGCTGGTCTCCCAGGCACCGCTCCTGCCCTTGATCGGAACTCCACCCAGCTGTCTCGCCTTTTGATGTTGGCCGAGAGGGCTGACTTCTGTTTTGGTTTTCCTCCGCTCCCTGCCATCACGAAGGCTCCTCGGAGCCGAGGGGAGGTACTCTGGTGGGGGGGTCGTTGCAGGAGAGAGGGAACGGTCGGGTAGGCGGGGCACCAGGCCTGTCTGGGCAGGCTCCTCTCCACCCTGAATCTGCAGCCGGCTGAGTGGGGCTACTAAGCTGGCGCCCACCCAGCTGCCACCAAGGACATCCCCTGTGGCCCAGTGCTGGCGTTGGCCTGGATCCCAGGGGAGGGCAGCCAGACCCTGGGCAGGGCCCTGATGGCAAAGCTGCCTGTGGTTCTCAGTGCCTGGTGGCCCGGGGACCTTCAGCCTGCCTCTAAGGGAGGAGCAGCCTGGGTGCCCTCACCCCATTTCAGCCCAGCCCTTCCCTGCACTGCCCACTCTGACCCACTGCTGCCTTCTAGCGCTGGGGGGCTGGAAGAAGAGCGCATCAGCAGGAGTACCTGGCCCTCCACTGCCCCACCTCTGACCCCCGGAGCTGAAAAGTCTAGAGCCAGCCAAATCCCTTGATGGCACAATCCAGGTTACCTGGAAGTCCAGGGCTCAGAAGACCCTTCACTGATGCAGCTGGAGTACCGCCGGCTGTGGACCAGAGGAGAGGGGTTTGGAGCCCTGGAGGAGACTTCCGCCCTGGCCTGCATTGTCACCTGCTGCTCCT
This sequence comes from Halichoerus grypus, assembly GCF_964656455.1. Classification (NCBI taxonomy): domain Eukaryota; kingdom Metazoa; phylum Chordata; class Mammalia; order Carnivora; family Phocidae; genus Halichoerus; species Halichoerus grypus. The sequence continues at coordinate 73,512,867 of NC_135724.1, forward strand.
GACTGCTTGGGGGCCTGGCTCCCACCCAAGAGCCCTGTGCGTGCACTGCCAGGATCACGGCTCCCCACCCCTCTGCCACCGAGGGCGGAGTTGTGCAGGAAAAGCTGTCCGCAGTGGAGTGGTGTTGGGTGAACAGGTCCAGGACCACGTAGCTGGGGGTGAGGAGAAAGTCTGGCCTGCTCGAATGGAGCACCTGGGGTTTGCCCTCGTGTAAAGCTGTGCTCAGGCCTCAGGCCATTGTGGGCAGGACCTGACCATGATTGTGCCTTTCTGCCACTCACAGGGCACCTGGCATGATGGGACCCAGCAGAGTCTTAACACTTGCAGAGAGAGGGGCGCCTGGGTGGCTCAGTCGATTAAAGCATCTGCCTTCGGCTCCGGTTATGATCTCCAGGTCCTGGGATCAAGTCCCAGGTCAGGCTTCCTCCTCAGCAGGGAGTCTGCTTCTCCCTCTCCTTCTGCCCCTCCCCTCTGCTCATGCTCTGTCTCTCTCTCTCTCTCTCAGATAAAGTCTTTTTTTTTTTTTTAATTTTTAAAATTTGTTTGTCAGAGAGCAGAAGCAGGGGGAACGGCAGAGGGAGAAGCAGGCTCCCTGCTGAGCAGGGAGCCCAATGCCGGGCTCAATCCCAGGACTCTGAAATCATAACCTGAGCCGAAGGCAGACACTTAACAAACTGAGCCACCCAAGCGCCCCTCAAATAAATAAAATCTAAAAAAAAAAAAAAAAGGAGAAACCGAGGCAGAGAGCATGCTCACTCCCAGTTCCCCAAGCCTGGGCCTTCCCACATCACTGCATCAGAAAAACAAGCACCCAGGGGCACCATTAAGGCCCAGGCCTTTAGGAGACGTGCTTTAGGGGATAGCCAGTCAGTCCCAACTCTGTGCCCTTCGGCTTCCCTGTTTCCCCCCACCTTACTGAGGACCCATCATGTGCCTCTTCTCTCTCCTCAGGTCACACTGCCTGCTCCTGACGTGCTCGGGCCTGCCCCCTCAGGGCCTGACACCTCTCGGGAGCCTTAGCATCCTGCCGAGGTTCTGAGCCTTCCCAGCCAGGCAGGGAATTCAGCCAGGAGCCTGAGGGGTTCGCTGTGTGCCAGACACTGGGCTAAGGCCTGCAGGGTGACCTCATTTTCTTTTCTTTATCTTCAGCTAGTGGTTTGCTTTTTAAAATTTTTTTTCCTATGGAGAGGGCTAGATTCTGGACCATTGGTAAAGGATAAGCCACACAAAAGATCCCTCCCACCCTTCCTCAGTTCTTAGTTTTTCTCCCTAGAGGCAAACTTTGTTGCTAGATTCGGGGGTTTTTTTTCAGGAATATTCTGTATTAGATTAGAAGCAAATCCACAGAGATATTTACCAAACAAATGGCAGCACATTCCAGATACTACCAGCACTCTGCTTTTCTTAACCTATCAGTATAAACAGACCCACCTCAGAATTTCTTGTGTGAACAGGCTGCCATTAGCTGGTGCCTATGGATGGACATTCGGGCTGTTTCCATCTTCCGTGAGTCCAAGCAACAGTGCAGTAAATATCTGCCTACATACGCCCTTGCTCATGGGCAACAGATGTAGCTGTAGGATCTAGCTCCAGAATTGCTAGACCGGAGAGTATAGCATTTTCTGTTTTAAATTGTACTTCTTGTTTTGAGAAGGCAATGTATTCACATGGCTCAAAATCCAAAAGGCAAAAAAAGAAGTGAAAAATCCTACTCCTCATTCCTCTCTGCAAAGGAACCAATGTTACCTTCCAAAGAGACTCAAAGATGTCTAATACGGCTTTTTCCCCTTTTATACACAATGGGTAGCATGGAATACACCCCGATCTGCACCATATTCTATCTTGGAGACTTCTAGATTATCAGCCCATTACAGAGAGCGTCCTCATGCCTTTTTATAATGGCTGTGTGGTTTTCCATCGAATGGAGGTACCATCCCAAACCAGAAGCCCCACAATGCCCATTGAGTTGGTCTTGGGTGTTGCTAGTACGAGTGATACTGCAAAGAATATTCACTTTCATACATGGATAAATTCCTCAGGCACAAGTTGCTGGGTCAAAGGTAGGTGCGCTCATAATTTTGATAGCTCTTGCTAAAAATTCTCCAATTTACATTCCAGCCAGCCAGGAGTGAGATGCCTCCGTTCCCCCATACCGTCACAGACAACCCAGTGTACAGATGTGTGCCAAACTGATGGTGAAGAGTGGTACTTGACTGTGTTTTTTTTTTTTAAGATTTTATTTATTTGACAGAGAGAGATATAGTGAGAGAGGGAACACAAGCAGGGAGTAGTGGGAGAGGGAGAAGCAGGCTTCCCGCTGAGCAGAGAGCCCGATGTGGGGCTCGATCCCAGGACCCTGGGACCATGACTTGAGCCGAAGTCAGACGCTTAATGACAGCCACCCAGGCGCCCCGCTTACTGTGTTTTCAATGTGCCTCCTTTTGTGTGTTTGCAAGCCATTTGCATGTCCTATTCTCTCTTTTTTTTTTAAGATTTTATTTATTTATTTGACAGAGAGAGACACAGAGAGAGGGAACACAAGCAGGGGGAGTGGGAGAGGGAGAAGCAGGCTTCCCGCTGAGCGGGGAGCCCGATGCGGGGCTTGATCCCAGGACCCTGGAATCATGACCCAAGCCGAAGGCAGATGCCTAACGACTGAGCCACCCAGGCGCCCCCCTATTCTCTTTTTTTAAAAGATTTTATTTATTGATTTATTTGAGAGTGAGCGTGAATGCGCACGCGTGGGGGTTGGGGGCAGAGGGAGAGGGAGAGAGAATCTCAAGCAGACTCTGCACTGAGTGCAGAGCCCGATGTAGGGCTCGATCTCACAACCCTGAGATCATGACCTGAGCTAAGATCAAGAGTCAGATGCTTAACTGACTGAGCCACCCAGGTGCCCCTGCATGTCCTATTCTGTGAGCTGCTTCATATTCATATTTCATATTTTTTGCCCATTTGTATAATTATTGGTCCTCTTCTTATCTGTCATTATTTCTCCCCATTTTGTTACAGTCTTTTACTTTACCATGCCAAAATTGTTTTTGTATGCTATCTTCCTTTAATCTCTTTTATACTTGCCTGATCTGGTGCTTGTCTGATCTTCGTTTGTGCATTTCAATCCTGTTCCATCTGGGCTTTATGTTAGGGACAAGGTAGGGATCCAACTTTCTCTTTTCCCAGATGGTTACCCAGTTGTCTCCACACCATTCACTGAGTAATTCATCTTTTCCCCACAGAGCTGAAATGTCATTTGTAACATGTACTACATTTCCATATGTATATGAGTGCTTTTGTGGACCCTGTTCTGCCACAGAAAATTTTGTCTATTCATTGGCCACTGCATTTTTTAAAAAAAGTATTGTACCTTTATATTTCTATATTTTTAGTGCCCTCTTATTCACCCTCTTTGTCCCAATTGAACTTTAAAACTAGTTTGTCCTTGGGTGCGTGGATGGCTCAGTTGGTTCAGTGACTGCCTTCGGCTCAGGTCATGATCCTGGAGTCGCAGGATGGAGTCCCGCATCAGGCTCCCTGCTCAGTGGGGAGCCTGCTTCTCCTACCTGCTGCTCCTACTGCTCATACTCTCTCTCTCTCTCTGTCAAAATCTTTTTTTAAAAAAAGAATAATATATTTTTATAAAATAAGTTATGTAATATATAATTTGTAAACTAAACTCCAGACTTTATTCAGATTTGACTAGTTTACCCACTCATGTCCTCATTCTGTTCCCAGATCCCACATTCCATGTGGTTGTCATGTCTCCTCAGGCTCCTCTAATCTGTGACAGTTTCTCAGACTTTGTTTTTTCATGACCTTGACAATTTCAAGGAGTACTGGTGGGGTATGTTGTAGACTAGCCCTCAATTTCGGTCTGTCTGATGTTTTTCTCGTGGTTAGACAGGGCTGTGGGTTTAAGACCAGAGAGTTGCCCTTCTTTGTTACATCAGATCAGGGGCACACAACATCGGTCTATCACTGTCACATTAGCCTGATCACTTGGCCAAGGTCGTGTTTCCACCTTTCTCCACTGTGGAGTTACTCTCTTCCCCTTCCCCTAGTCTGTTCTTTAGAAGCAAGTCACTAAGTGCAGCCTACACTTGGGAAAGATTGTGGGGGCAGGGAGTAGCTACAGAATGACTTGAAATCCTTCTGTAGGAAAGAATTGGTTTCTTCTCCCATATTTATTTATTAATTCAGTCATTTATATCAGTCTGGACTAATGGATATTTATTTTCCAATTTGGATTTAATCCAAAAGTGCATTATTTATTTTGTTGCATACATTGTTCCGATTTGGCCATTGGGAGCTCTTTCGGGTAGCCTCTGCGTCCCTTTGATGTGGCCCATCCTTTCATTACTTTGCGGCTTCCTTGCTTTCTGGCATTACAAGATGCTCCAGGCTCATCTTGTATTTGTCCTGCCCCGACCCTAGCATCAGCCATTTCTCCGAGGAGCATGGTGCCTTTCATTGGCGAATGGCCTTAGAAACCAAGATCTAAGTGCTGGGTGTGTTTGTTGCTCCTGGGCTAGCACTTCTAGGACCTCTCAGCAGACAGAGCTAGGAAATATCTGTGTGCACACTTACCCGTGTAGACACACATGTCCCTCCATTGTTTTGTAACTAGTAGCTATTTGCATATAAAAATGAAATTGTTTTATATGTACAAATCTTTTACCCCTCCCACCTTACTAAATTATCTTGTTTTTTTCTCCATTTTATCTCATCTCCTCCCACAACTGTGTGAAGTCAAGACCATTGTTATCCCATTACGGAGAGGGAAACAGGCTTAGAGAGTTTAAGTAATTTGCGCAGATTACACACTCCTGGGAGGAGACCTCAAACGCAGCCCCACTCTGTGCTGCCTCCTCGTGTCCTGAGGGCCTTCAAGAGGCTGACCACTACACTCAGTGGGTGGCATTATAAGGATGACCAAGGACCCACTATATGCCAAGCATCTGAGAGAGGGGTACCCCCCCATCCAGGGCTCAGGGGGTGAGTCACTGTTGGGACAAGTGGACTTGTGGACAAGTGTTAAAAGTCAGGACAGACCATGATGCAAGGTCGGGGTGGGGCCCGGAGCAAATGCTCCTGGGAGCTGGATGCAGTCCAGGGTGCTCAGCCCCAGGAAAGGGCTGGAATCGGGCCAGCTGGGGAGAAGCTGTGTGAGCACAGGTGGCAGGGAAGGGCGGTGCTCAGCACGCTGGCATCAGGAGGCTGTGGGCTCACGATTCTCCACCCGGTGCCTGCCCTGCCCCTGCCCAGGGCCTCCCAACAGCCTCCCAGCCCACCCCACTTTCTGTGGCTTAACCCTTCAGGGCTCAGCTTAGGTGTGGCATTAGGCCTTTCCTGAGCCCCCAACCTCAGTAGGCTGGTGCCTCCCCTGGGTCGCCTCAGCCCCCAGAGACCCCAGGCCTTTCCATCTGTCTGTGCCTGGCTGCATGCCTGGCTCCTTCACAAGCCACAGAGGGCAGGCAGGAACCAGCCTGGCCACCATGGGCCCAGCACCAGGTCCTGTGCTCCACAGGAACAGATGTATGGATGCTTGATGAGTGCTCTCTGGAGCACCGAATGGGAAGCATGTGAGGAGCCTGGGAGCCGTGGTGCAACGGACAGCACTCCGGCTGCCTCTCCTTGGGGAAGGAGTGAGGGGACCGCCGAGGGAAACTTAGAAATTCACATCCCAGCCCAAGTTCTCTGGCTTGCTAGTCTTTGGGAAGCCTGGCACCTGGGCGGCCCACTCCCATCACTGCTCGGCTCAGTCGCCACGAATGAAAGGGGCTTCCTCAAAGTCCCTTCCCACGGGGTCACAGGCTTCAGCTGATCTTTTCCTGAAGGCCCTCTGGTCCCTGGGCTGCTCAGATAGTCAGACCTGATGGCTCAATGTTTGGGTTCCAGTGCCCGTGCCACCACTCTCCTGAGAAATCTCAGGAAAACCTTTGCACCCTTGGGCCTCAGTGAGCATGCAGCTATGGGTCGGGGCGTGGGACCTCACAGGCCCTTGCTAAACGGGGACTGCTGCTAGGGGTGCTGGCACACGAGTTTCCTAGGGAATGGGTCACCCCTGTGCGGTCTGCAGGGCTTTTTAGGAGCTTTAGGACATTCCCCGTCCAGAGTGTCCTCCATCATTCCCAAACCATGCAAACCATGCACTGAGAAAGCACCCTGGGACCCAGAGATGCCCCCCACCCACCCACACACAGCCCTGTTTGCTGGTTCCGAAGAAGCCTTGCCCAGTAAGGCAGTCTGTCAGAAAGTGAAGCAAGGAAGGTTTTCCGGAGGAAGGACATGCAGAACTAGCTCCCAAGGGTGGTCTTGTTCCCAAGGAGCGAGAAGAGAGGGTGCTCTAGTCAGAGATGCAGGTCCCACCCAGGGCCTTAAGGAAGACCGTCCTGATGTCAGCCCCGCACCCTCCTGAATGCCAAAACGGAAGGCGAGCTTAGTTTATTTATGCTCAGCCTTGTTCGCCAAAGGAATTGAGGCAGCTCACAAAACCCGTAAGTCTGAAATGTTATAGAGTGGGGAAGTTGGGTGAAGGGAAAGAATCATGGCAGGAAAGGAAGATGAAGCCAGTAGTCCCCCACTCACTGGGCTTGAAGACCTGGAACACCTGCCAGAGGTAGCCACAAGTCTGGCTCTGAGCTCCCTAGTGGCTGAGGAGAAGAGTGAAAGCAGACCCAGTATGGGAAGATGAAAACACAACCAGTACACAACCTTCTGTTGCCATCACCTGCTTCCCTGGAGGATGCACCCTCTCCTCACTTCAGGGTTAAGCTCCCATCTCTCCTCCACTTCCCACTCTACGCTCCTACAATTCCTGGATCCCATGTGTTCTAGAACCTACTCTCCTAAGGTAGGATTTTTCCCTCTTTCCCTCCCTGCCTCTCCGGTGAGCTTTAAGACTGGGAATGCTTGTTGAAGAGACACCCAAGTGAAAACCTTGGTCAGTGCAGAAACAGAGGTGTCTGTACCTGTGCATCTGGTCAGAGAAACGGGAGAGCCCCCCTCTGCAGGGAGGAGGCAAGCAGAATCAGAGGTTGGGGGCTGGACAAACCCAGACTTTCCAAGCTGTAATGGTGAAGGAGCTTCTCACTAGCTCCAGGGAGGGGGGAATTTGGGCTTCGAGGGAAGCTACAGGCTACAGGTGGAGAAAACTTGGCCTTAGCAGTGACAGAGGTGATGCTGACCAATTTCTGGATCTTTCAGCCTTGTTGGGACAGGGCTTCGGGGCTGAGCTTCTGTGACCCAGTGTGTACCAGACTCAGCACACTCTGTCCAGCCCCACCTGTATGACGGCCACCTGATATATTGTTTCATGCTGGACATTCACCTCTGTGTGCAGGACAAAAGTGGGAGGGCTCCTCAGAGGAGACCACAGGCTGTGCGTCAGGGGCCACCCACTGCCCCCCAACTTTGGAGAGCCCCCTCCCGGGCCTGTTTTCCTCTCTCAAACGGAGATAACCAGGATAAGGCTGTAGATTGAGTGATCACTAGGCAACAGCTTAGTAAAGGGCCCAGCACGTAGTAGGATCTCAAGCAAGGTGCCTGCGTCTGATGGCTGCGGAGCAGAGAGCCGGCGCAGCGCGGAGACTCGCCCAAGGTCACACAGCTGGGGCTGTAGATCCGACCCGGGCGGCCTGGCTCCAGCGGGCTGGGATTGTCTGGAGCCAGCTTGCGGGAGCGGTGTTTGGAGGAGCGGACGCGGACGTGGGCGGGAAGGGACTTCTATTTTGGAGCGGGTGAGAGGAGCGCGGGACACGGAGGGGGCTGGATCCCTCCCCCGGCTCCCTGCGCCCCAGTCACCTTCCCGCGACCCTTGCCGGGAGGAGCGTCCCGGGCGGGTAGGGGGGAGGTGGGGAGGGGCGGGCCGGCGGTTACCTCATCGCCGCCTCCGGGAAGCTCCGCTCGCTCGCGCCGCTGGCTGGGGCGGCGACTCAGGGCGCCGGAGCGACAGAAGGACGGGGGGACGGAAGCACCGAGGGGCAGCGCCGGCCCCGCGCCCCGATCCGCTGCGGGACCCGCGCGGCCAGGAGGTCGGACCTCGGTGCTCGCGCTGCCGGCGGCGCCTCCAGCCGCGCTGCGGGGCGGAGGCGGTGTCTGCACGGCGCGCGGGGTCTGTTCTCTCCCGAGCTTCGGCACCTGCCGGAGCTGCTCGCGCGTCCTCCGTCGGCCTGCTCGGCTGTCTGTCTGCCCTCCGACCACCGCCCGCTCAGTCCTCTGGCCCGGCCTCTCCCGGCCCAGGGTGCTCCGGGCGGCGATGAGGAGCGCGGGGCCCGAGCGCACCGGGCAGGGCACGCGGGGCTCACGGCGCGCCGCTGGCCCATGAGGCTTTCCAGCGCTGGGCGCGGCAGGGCGCGCGGGCCATGGGGGGCAGCCTGCGGGTGGCCGTGCTGGGCGCCCCGGGCGTGGGCAAGACGGCCATCATCCGCCAGTTCCTGTTCGGTGACTATCCCGAACGCCACCGGCCCACGGACGGGCCACGCCTCTACCGGCCCGCGGTGCTGCTCGACGGCGCGGTCTACGACCTGAGCATCCGCGACGGCGACGGCGCTCGTCCGGGTCAGAACCCCGGGGGTCCAGAGGTAGCGGCTCGAGGGGCGGGCAGGGGCGTGTAACAGCGTGTGTGTATGCGTGACGGGTGCTCGGTGCACACGTGCGTGTCTGCCTGGACAGCCCCGGGGTGCCCAACTGTGTTCATGGATTGAAGGATGAACGTGTCCTGGGGGGTTTGTGTGTGTCTCTCTCCTTCTTGACGGCCTGGAGCTGCCCAAGATCAGGCCCGAGGCCCTGCGATTTTGAAAAGCGGCTTTTTCTCACTCGCCTAAAGTGCCCGTATATTTGCCTGCCTCCGCTGGTGGCTCTGGATCAGTGCACGGCAAGCATGGTTGTGTCTCCCTGAGGGTGAGCACTCTATGTTTGGGGCCTTAGGCAGAGCCTCAGTGGGGGGAGGATGGGGCCAGACACAGGTGTACTTTCTAGGGCGGTCATTCTCTGCTCCCTTATTCCTGTGACTCGTTTAGCAATTTGTGCGAAGTCCAGGACGGACTTTGAATTCTTGGAGCTGGATGCCTCCGAGAGGTGAAGAGGAAAGAGCATGCAGAATTAAGCAGGGCTTCCTGGAGGGGGTGACGTTGGGGCTGACCCTGGAAGGATGAGTGAAGTTTTGATTAAAAGAAGTGGCAGAAGCCTGCCAGGTGGAAGGAACAGCATGTGCTTAGCGGGGGAGGCCCGAATGTGTACAGCTGTCCATAATCCATGGTCTCCGAGGGCCTGGGGAATAGGGAGCCCAGGGCTTTAGAGGCAGCTGTAGTAAATAGGGAGGGAGGGCCCAAGGGGCCAGCCCCAAGCCGAGCTTTGGAAAGCTGGAAGGAGGAAGCTAGGGGGTGGGCAGAGAGGAGGCCGAGAGTGAGGAGGGCTGGTAGCTGACTGGTTTCAGGCCCGGGTTAGAAATTTTTACCCTGGCCACCGTGAAGACCGTAAGGGCCTAGGGAGCTTGTTGGGGGGAGATGGCGCACAGGGGGTGGGGACGGCCGGGGCCTGAGGATGAACTGTGGGTTTAGCGTCAAGACCCTTCAGAGGGTTTGGCAGTCAGAGAGTGAGAAAGGGTCTTCTGGCAAACTCTGGCCTCCCGCCCCAGGAGTGGCCGGACCCCAAGGACTGGAGCTTGCAGGACACGGACGCCTTCGTGCTCGTCTATGACATCTGCAGCCCGGACAGTTTCGACTACGTGAAGGCGCTTCGGCAGCGCATCTCGGAGACCAGGTGGGGACGCGGCCACAGGTGTGTGTGGGCAGAGGAGGGGAGCTTTTGCCAGACTGGCTGGGCCTTTGCCCAAGGGCAGTGGGTGGGTTCTTCCCCAGTCCTGGCCGGGTCTCGGGCCTGCCAGCTATGCGGTCTTTGGGCCCCTCGGGTCTGGTATTTCCTTGGGGGGGGGGTGTCTTTGGCCACAGGAGTGTATATACCCACGGGGGGGAGGGGTCTCGGGCCGTGGGGTGTCCGGCACGGCAGCCCGCGTCCTCATTTGGCCCACAGGCCGGCGGGCGCACCCGAGGCTCCCATCCTCGTGGTAGGCAACAAGCGGGACCGGCAGCGGCTGCGCTTCGGGCCTCGGCGCGCGCTGGCCGCCCTGGTGCGCAGGGGCTGGCGCTGCGGCTACCTCGAGTGCTCCGCCAAGTACAATTGGCACGTGCTGCGTCTTTTCCGCGAGCTGCTGCGTTGCGCTTTGGTGCGCGCGCGCCCTGCGCACCCGGCCCTGCGCCTGCAGGGGGCGCTGCACCCGGCGCGCTGCAGCCTCATGTGACTGAACTGGACGACGACGCCGATGGTGGGGGGAGGGTGGTTTGATTGGAACAACCGGGTACCTGGATTGGACGAAATTGCCCAACTTCTCTCGGATTGGACAGGACAAAGTCTCCTCCCTGATTGGATGAGGAAACCTCCGAGTCAGTCTCCTGGGCGACAGGACTCTCTTTGAGCCTCATTGGACCTAGCCAGGCCCCAAGCTACATTGGGCTCGAGCAGTCCTTTCTGGGACCTCATTGGGTTACAATCCCATTGGACTTGGCTATTCTGATTGGAAGCTCTCAGGTTGCTCCTGCGGCTTCACTGGACAAACTCTTAAGTCACACCTCTCGGGAGGTAATAAAGGGGAAAACAATGCAAGCGCACCTCGCATTTCTCGGATGGGCTGCAGGGTCTCAGGCTTCAAAGTCAGAGCTGCCAGGCATTGCTCCCTGGCACCTAATGCCTGAATCCCAACATGTAATAAGCGTTCCCCAAAAGGTGTGATGACCCCAAGAAGCAGACACAAGTGGCTGGAACAATACTTTACTGTCAGGCTCTGCATGGCCACAGGACCTCAGGAGGGGTCCTCATTGGCCTCCTCTAAGGCATTCAATAATATTAGTAATTAAATAGCAACGCTCATCCCCCAACCGGAATGTACGACAGAGGTCCCATTGTGCCATGTGGTCCCAAGGGGTCTGGTCCCATGAGGTCTGGTACCCGAGAGACAGGGGTGGGGGGACTCCCTGATGCAGAGGGGTTAAGGCCACGAAGGAAAAGGAAGAGAAGGAATGTGGGCCTGGGGTGGGGAGGGGGCAGCTGGGCTGTTTCATCACATCCAGGAATCCGGCTCTGCCCTTGGGCTCACAGAGTGCAGGGCATGCCAGGACCCAGGCTCTGTGGGTCCAGATGGACGTCGAGGGCCCCGAGGCGTGGGGATGCGTGAGGGTTTTCGGTCTGGCTGTGTGTCCATCCGGCCCCGTGCCCAGGTCCTTGGGAGCTCCAGGCCAGCCGGGGGGCTTCCAGGTGCGTCTGGTGGGCCCCCCACACCAGGGCAGGGGCTGCCTTCATCAGAAGAGCTGGACAGGACTGGGCCTCGGGGCCCGGGCAGCCCGTTGGCCATCCGGCCAGGGTCCCCAGATTGGCCACACTTGCCACCCAGGACGCTGAGGGATGAAGAGGAGCTGCTGGAGGAACAGTAGGCCGAGTCAGGAGCTGAGGGGTCCGGGGCCCGCGCTGGGTCAGAGGCTGGGCCTGCGGGGCTCCCGCCAGCGGCGGCCTCGAGGGCTCGGGCATTGGCCAGGAACTCCTCTTCCAAGCGCCGGAACAGCTGCTGCTCCTGCTTCGGGTCAAGCTGCAGCGGGGTGCGGAAGGCACTGGCCGGTGTGGCGCCCGCCTCTGGGCTGGGGCTGGAGACCCGGAGAGGCCGGGGCGCCGCAGGGCTGCGAGCCCGGGCAGTCTGGGGGCTGCTCCTGCCCGAGCCCCCGCTGGCCCTGCCCCGGGGCACCCACGAGTGCTGCCCGTCTCGGTCCCTGCGCACCAGCAGCGTGGTCTGCTCCTCGCGGCTCTGGCTCCGGGCCCGCCGGGCGGGGCTGGGGGCCGACAGCTGGGCTGCCCTGCCTCCTGGGGCCCCACGGGGCCGCCCCCGATCCAGTCGGTCTCTGGACTGGCTGCGCGGGGCGGGGGGCCGTCTCGGGGAGGCCGGGGTGCCTGTGGTCAGCCGCCGGCTGGGCCGCTCCCTCCGGGGGCCGGTGCCTGAGTCTTCACCGCGGACACCAAGGGGGCCGCTCTGGGCTGAGGACGCTGAGGAGTCGCTGTCCCCGGAGTAGCGGCGGGAGCGGGGGTGGGGGGGCAGCTGGTCCCGGGCCCTGGGGCAGGGGAACGAGAGAGAGAGAGAGAGAGAGAGAGAGAGAGAGAGAGAGAGAGAGATGGGGCATCCAGAGACAGGACTGACATGCAGAAAGGGCCGGGAGAGGAAGGAACAAGCAGCCAAGTGGTTGGGGGCGGGGAAGACACCTGTGGTGGTGGTGGTGGTGGGTGGAGGTGGGGGCTGTCAAGGGCTTCGGTCCTCCTGGGGACTTCCAGAGAGAAGTGAGGGACTCGGCAGCAGCTTCCGGCAGCCGGGGCCACCCCCCACCCCAAGGCAGCGGAAGAAGCCAGGCTCCGAGCTCCCCCTCCCCAGGCCTCCGGCTTCCTGGGCAGGCCAGAGGGAAGCGGGTAGGACTGGCCGCCACCCAGCCCCCAGGGCCTGCCCCAGCTGTGTTGTTCGGCTGCTTGGGTTGCCATGGAGATAGGAAGCCAGGCCTGCCCCCACCCACGGGAACTTTTCCCAGGGTGTGAGTCACTCTGGAGCACAGGCTCCTTCGTCATCCAGGCCAGGGCGGACGCACCCCCCCACCACCCTCGGGACCCCTCACCACCCCCCACCACCCCTTGGCCGTCCTGCCTCTCACCTGAGGGGGGTCTCTGTTCCCTCCTTTGAGGTGCGTAGGCTAATGGGAGTCACTTCTGGCCGAGAGCTCCGTCGCTCGCCCCCAGGGGCTGGGCTGCCAGCCCGAGGGCTGGGGGTGGGCGACACCCGCTGTGGGGAGAAGGTGCGAGCCCTGGGCTGGGGCGGGCGGTGGGCTGCGGGGGGTGAGAGAACAGGTGGCAGGTGAAGGGTGGTGCCACAGACACGAGCGCTCTGCCCGCCCAGCCCCCCCCCCGCCCCCGCCATAGGCACTGACCCGAGGACGAGCAGCGGCACGGGTCATGCTTGTCCAGATAGTGCTCCAGAGTGTCCCAGCCGCCACCCACGCGCACCATCACGTGGCTTCTCAGCACCTGTGGGAGCCCAGCGTGGGCAGGTCACGGCCTGTCGGATGGGCCCGGCAGCCCCCCATGGGCCTGCAGGGCAGCCCCGAGCTCTTACCCGCACAAAGATGAGGAGACTGGAGTCTCCCACGCGGTACTTCCCCTCTGAGACTTTGATCATGGGAAACTGGTCTGGGCAGGTGCAGTAGCCCAGGATCTCCCTCACCTGAGGTCAGACAGGAGAGACTGGTGGTCAGGGATCCAGTCCCTCCTCCTGGGGCCTGATGTCAGCAGCTCGAGGCTCAGGAGGAAGCAGGTCCTTCCGGGGAAACGGGGCCCGGATTGCGTTGCCCCAGCCTTGGGTGCGGGCTCTACACTTGACCTTTCCCCAGCTCCCCTTCCCCTTTGGCTGTCAGAGGTCAGGGAGCTGACCAGGAAAGGATGGTGGCGCTGTGGTCAGGTCGGGGCTTGGGACCCCAGTGAGGCGCATCCCTCCAGCCCCAGAGCCTGGGGCAGTCCTGGAAGCCGTCCTCATTCCCCCTTCACCTACTTCACAGAGGCTGAGGCCCCACAGGGAGGCCAGGTCCTGGGAGGAGGCAGGCCATGGGACACGAGTGCGGGGGACCCACACCACGTCGGTGCCGCAGACGTGTAGGGTGGGTGTGCACACACACACACACACACACACACGCGCCACACGCCCAGCAAGCACACATCTGCCCACATGCCCCGCCAAGGCCGGGAGCTGCCAGGCTGGCTATGTGGGCGGCCCTGCCCGCCTCCCAGCCCACAGCGGAGCCCGAGGAAATGAGCAGGTGGAGCCTCGGGTGACCCTGGCCCAAGACAGGGGTGGGGCGGCAGCCTCTGCCCATGGCCAACCGGCTACCCCCTCTGGGATAGGCACATCATAGTCCTAACCTCCTGATAAGAAGGAAACTCTTGGCCAGGCTGCGGGGGCGTCAGGGATACCTAGGTCCCGAGAAGAGGAGGAGGGAGCTGGGGGTACGGTCTGGCACCTCTTGTGCTCACAGTCCTCCTAAGAGGACTTCTGGCTCCTAGCAGCAGCTCTGGGCCTGGCTTCCCAGATCGGTGATGTGCGCAGGGCTGCAGGGGGGAGTGGGGGGGCCTGTAGAGCCCTGGGGAGCTTCCCCGGCACTCACCGAGAGCCTACTGGGTGCCCGGCATCTTGCTCAGAGCCAAGCGTCACAGGCACCCACTCAAACCTCGAGCTCTGTGATGTGGATGCAACTGTCTAGCCCTCGAGTACATACAGAAGGGGTCAAATCATGCGGCCCCCCGGATGAGGGAGCATACAGCACTCCTCTGGTGCACGGGGAGCCCCCAAAGGAAGCGGGGAGATCATGCAGTGCAGTTCAGATTTTATCCCTGGCCCAGCGGGGCCGTGTGCCCTCACCCAGCACTTCTCCCTCTCTGGGTGGTGCCCATCTCCTCGGGGCCAGGTATACACTTGATGCTCAACACGTGCACCACCCCATGGGACAGGCTGTCCCGTCCCTGGCACGCGGTGGGGGCGTAAGGCAGGGCCATGGGCGCGCGCCCTCGTTGGCGGACTCACCAGCTCGTCGAGGTTGCGCAGGTCGCTGGGTGTCATGCGGGGCCCGCGGGCGGGAGCCCCTGCTGTGGTGGCAGTTTCGGGGGCATCCTCCTCGGCCGTGGGGGCATGGGGGGCCGGGGGTGCAGCACGTAGCTCCCGCTCGATCTCCTGTTCAAACTGCACAAGGCGAGGGGCGAGCAGGCCGAGGCGGGCCCCACGCCGCGCCACCTCTAGCAGGCACAGCACCACGCTTTTCTCGTTCTTTCGCAGCACCAGGTCCTCCGTCTCAAACATGAGCACTTCAGGCACGCCCAGCTCTGTTCGGCACCAGCCGATGAACGTGGCCACGTTGTCGCGGGCCATGAAAGAGCCAGGCGCCACACTGTGCGCCTGGAAGGCCACCCCGCGGGCTGGACGGGCAGCGGCCAAAGCGCGGGCGGCCTCGGTGACAGCATTGGCATGTTGGCACAGGGTGGTGCCCGTGGCCAGCCCCGTCAGGAAGCCATCACCACCGCTGGGCAGACCCAGGCCATACAAGGCGTTGAGCCACTCGGCCAGGTCCTCTTTCATGGCCTCCACGTAGGCCTCACTCGAGCGGAACGGCCGCACGCTCTTGGCTGCCGAGCCCGCGATGCCCGCCACGGGGTCCGCCATGCCCGGGCCAGCCGAGTCACTGTGGGTGGGCAGGGACACAGGACTGCTGTGAGGACCCAAGAAGCACTCAGTACAGACTAAGCCGCTGACCACCTGCAACTCGCCTGTCATCTCAGGCCAGATGCCCGGTTTTGTGTGCTGGCTGTGAGAAACTTCACTGTACCTCAGTTTCCTCGTCTGTGAAATGGGTACAATAATAGTACCTTCCTTGCAGGACCTAATGAGATAATTTGTATGAATGACTTAGTATCTGTAAGTGTTTGCTATTTCCCTCTGGGAGGGGGGTGATGGGGGACTTGGCTGAATCCTCCCTCCCTGGCAGGCACACATGCATCCTTATTGCCCCCCATGGTAGGTGCAAAGCAGAGCCCTAGAGATGCAGCCCACAGGCGTGGACTCACAGTGGACAGGCAGGACCTGTCCAGGAATCCGGGTCCCAACTGCAGGAATGGTTAGGGCCATCGCTCAGGGCTGGTACACGGCCCACCTGCTCTGCGAAAGTCCCGGGTACTCCGTCAGCTCCCCTTCCCTAAGGACTGTGTCATTATAACAACGACATAACAGCAGTAACAGTAACCGCAATGCCCCTGCCCAGGGCTGAGTGTTAGTGATTTTATCTCCATTTTACAGATGAGGAAACTGAGGAGCAGAGAGGGTAAGGGCTCGCTCAAGGTCGCAGAGCAGTGCGTGGCAGAGCCAGGCCGACCTGAGCCGCGCTGCGGATCGCAAGAGCCAGGGGCAGCCCCGGGGGTGCCGGAGCCAGGCCCCGCCTCCTCCAAGGAGCCTCCCCAGCGCCGCAGGCCGGGTGCGTGCGGGGCCGGGACTCGGAAGGGCCTCCGACAGCCCCCGCTGGCCTCTCGGCTTCGGCCCAGAGAGGGTTCGGGGGCCGCCCAAGGTCACACAGCCCCGGGGAACGGAGGCCGCAGCTGCCAGGTCCCCGTGAGTGCGCGCCAGGCAGGGGTTGCTGGGGGTCCCCGCGCTCACCTCGCTCATCCTGCGGCCTCGGGGAGCATCGCCCCGGCGGGGCCGAGCGGGGCCGGGCCGCCGCAGGGAGGCGCCGCCCGAGCCACAGCGATCCGGTCCCGCGGCTGAGGCCTCCGCACCCGCCCGCCCGCCGTCTCCGCCCCGCCTCCCTGGAATTTGGATCCGGCCCGAGGGGGCGGGCGGGGCCGCGCGCTCTTAAAGGGCCAGAGCTGTTCCAGGGCTGGCGGGGCGGACCGAGGGAGGAGCTGGAGTCTCCTGACTGGGGTGGGGGCGGGACCAGGGCCCCCAGGCGACCCCACCAGCCCGGACGCCCCATCCCCGCTCAGGCTGATCTCTGTGGTCCCTTCCAAACCTCCTTGGTCTCCTGGGGAGGTTTGGGCCTTTTTAATTACACCCCTTCCCCGGAGAGCTGCCTCCTCGGGAGGGCTGCACGGCCTGTTCCCAAGAGAACTCAGGAAGCGATAGGGACCGGGGCTGCAAAGTCACCTCCGCCTGGAGTGAACCTTCCTAGGTCAGATAAGTGAGGCCAGCGTGACTCCGGGTGCGAGCTTCCTACCAGCAGCGCAGGCCTCGTGGAGGGGGAGGATGGCCTATTCTGCCCGCCTGGCGTGCCACTCCTCACTGAATGCTCATCTTTAACCTTGAGGTTAAGAGAACCCGTTTCTCTGATGAGGACACTGAGGCTCAGAGGGGTAGGCAGGTGGCTAAGGCCTGCGGATCTGACACCTTGGCCCCTGCCCTTTGGGGGGAGGCCCGTCCCCAACCACCTCTGGCTGCC
Source organism: Halichoerus grypus (assembly GCF_964656455.1). Taxonomy (NCBI): domain Eukaryota; kingdom Metazoa; phylum Chordata; class Mammalia; order Carnivora; family Phocidae; genus Halichoerus; species Halichoerus grypus. Next base: position 73,529,912 of record NC_135724.1, read on the forward strand.
CGGGTCAGGCACAGAATTAAGGGGAAAGGAGAATAATGAAGTGGCCTGGGTCGGTTTGGCTCCGGAGGGTTAATTGCTGCTGGTTTCTTTTCAAACTGCAGAGGAGGGACCTGGCTGGGACCAGCGGGAAATCCTGCCCCCTGCTGCTGGCTGGGCGGGGAGGCCAGGCCTGGCTGGGCCACAGCCTCGCGGGCCAGGCCGGGCCAGCCTGGGGGGAAGCACCACCACCCATAGCCAAGTCTCAGAGCTTTCATAAAGCTCCTCCTGTGCACCAGGCCTGCTCTGTGCCCTTGACCTAAACTAGTCAAGTCACCGCTATGAGGGACTCTCTTTTGCCCAGACTGGGGCTCAAGAGAGCAGCTGGTGGAGTCCGGGTTTGAACCCGGCTATAATGGGAATATCCTCATTCAAGGATCAGGGCCATTTGTTGAGTACCTACTGTGTGCCAGACCTGCTGGTGCCAGGCTGATCACGTGCATTATCTCACTGAGTCCTCATGACTCATGGGCTCACAGCCCAGTGTCCTAGATACCCAAGCGGTGCAGGTTCTGATCTACCCTCTCCTTCAGCACTCCTACCCACAAAGAGTGAGGAAGTCCGGTGACTAGTAATAGTAATGCCTGACACTTATGTGGCACCTACTGTGTGCTGGGTCTCTTCTGGCACTGGGAACCAAGAGCAAAATGTGGGGAAGGAAACAGAGCCAGCTCTGAGGGTTCACAGTGCGGTAGGGGGGCAGACCCTGGGCTGAAACAGGGATGAGGCACCAGGGAAGAGAGAGCGGTGGAGCCGGGGGGGGGGGTGGCCTGGGAGTGTGGGGTGGGATGAGGCTGCAGTTTTAAATCAGTGGTCAGGAAAGGAGCTAAGGGAAGGAACTGTGTGGATGGTTAGAAGGAGAGTATTTCATGCAGAGGGAACAGCCAGTGCAAAGGCCCTGAGGTGGGCATGTGGTTGGTATGTTCAAGAAAGAGTAAGGAGGCCTGTGAGGCTGGGGTGGAGGGAGGGATGAGGATAGAGAGATTGGAGGCAGAGCGAGTAAGGCTTTGTGGGCCATGCCTCTTTGGAGGGACATGGGAGCCATGGAGGGATTTATTGCAGGGGAGGGGTGTAACCTGACTTAGGTCTTAACCGGTTCCCTGTGGTTGCTGTGGTGGGCAGGGCAGGAACCCCGGAGGAGACCAGGTGCTACCAGTGGGGATGGTGGAGAATGGTGGATTCTGGCTGTATTTGAGGGGAGAGCTAATGGGATGTGCTGGTGAATGGGTGTGAATGTGAGGACAGAGTCAAGAATGACTCCCAGATCTGGGACAGCTGATACCTGGGAGAGAGGGCTGCTGGAGATGGGGCAAGGGAACTCAGGTTTCAGGGGGAAGAGCAAGGTGTGGAGACGAAGTAATTTAGTTCTCAAAATAATCCTATGAGGTAGGATGATTTTATGTGTTCTCATCTTACCATGTGGGGACACTGAGGCCCAGAGAGGGCAAGGGATGTGTGCGGTCAGCAGCTGTGCAGGAATTTGATTCCTGCTTATATCTACCCTGCTCAACGACAGGGCTCTAGACATAAGAGAGGTCAGATTGAACCCAGGCCCTGCTCTTGGTCACCGTTGGGTGAGACGGTTAAGCTCTCTGAGTCTCAGTTGCACTACATGTGCAATGGGACAGTTGCATCATGGAGCTGTGAAAATGGTATCATTAGTTAGCAGTCGGGACAGATGTCTACTATTCCTCTGAGGAAGAGGGGACACGGGGGTGGGGGCTTGCTGCTCCCTGTCTCCCATCCCCCGCGCTGTGGCGTGCCATCGCAGAGGCCCCCTCCAGAGCACAGACTCCAACAGTCTGATTATAGGACAGGTGGCAGGGGTAGGGCTGACCGGCATGGCCAGGCTCCTGGCCCAGGCTGTGGAGGGCCTCAGCTTTGACGCCCTCTGTTGTGTGGTGACCTCTGCTGCTCCTTGCAGGACCAGGGGAAGTCACAGAAACTGCTGCAGGGACAGGAGGTTAGGGCTGTGGTTGTCCCGAACCCACTCCCGCGGGGTATGCGGGAAGCTGTGCAGCCAAGGCAGACCTGGTCTTGCCCGTGGGCACGTGGCCGCATTCCTGGCCTCCACTGCTGGGTGCCGGGGAACTGTGTGCTTGGCCTGGGCTGCAGGTGGAGGTCAGACGATGGCCACGGAGTCTTCAAGTGAAGCCCTCACGGGCGGGACTCGGCCCTGGTGCCGGGCAGCTCAGGGGCTGGTCGGGTCCACCCCGAGCCCGGCGGGTTAGCCTGAGCCTGTGAGCACAGCCCTGCGGGAGGAGCTCTTTGGGCTCCTCTGTTCCAACGCGGGTCCGAGCATGACAGCTGCTTGCTCCCGCCCCGGCTGTGGGACAAGTGACCCTCTGCTTCCCTGGGCTGCCTCCTGGGCCCTCCAGGAGAGAAATCAAAGCCGGAAAGCCCCAGAGGGCCCGCTTTCCTGCCTCGGCTGCACTGCCCGTCACTTGCCCTGTGCCCGGCAGCTCCGTGTGTGTGTGTGTGTGTGTGTGGAGCGGGAGGGCCAGCCGTGGGCCCTGGGGTCCCGGTGTCCGGGAGCCTGGCTCCCCGTTGCCTCGGCCGCTGGCCCCGGTCACGGCCCTGTCCTCGGCCCCACAGCTGCTGCAGGCCTGGAGCCCCACGTTCCTTCCCCCGGGGCAGGTGAGCCACTCGCTGCGGTCCGCGGTCGCTGTCCCCACCGACGCCTCAGCCTTTGCCCGGGACCGTGGAGCGGGGCCTCGCGGGCCCACGAGGCCGTGACGGAAACGGTTTGTGTGTGCCCGACCAGGAGCTCCTGGCGAGTTCGGAGCAGGCTGTGGGACGGAAGCAGGACTTCTCTGGCGGCCGCAGCCCCGCTTTTCCTCCCCGCCCAGCTCCAGGGGCGCTGACCGGCTGCGCGCCGCCCTGGGAGACGGGGCTTGGAAGCCGGCGGCCGGAGGGCCTCTGCGGCCAGCGCGGTGCAGACGTTCCTCTCGGCTGAGAGAAGGCAGCCCTCCGGCATGAACACTACCGAACCCAGGCCTGGGCGCCCAGGACAGAAACACCTCTCGCAGGACTATTCGGTGCTGGCGACGAGCCCCTCTCGAGGCAGGGCCACGAGCCACAAGCCCCAGGCGGGAGCCAGGGAACGCCGGACGGCTGCCTGTCACCCCTTAGCACGGGCTGCGGGCCGGGCGGTGGCTGAGGCCTCCCCGGAGCTGCCAGAGTCCCGGCCTCCCAGACACAGGACACCGGCGTGCGGGCAGCGCAGGCTCTGCAGGGACACCGCCCTCAGCTCTGGCCTCGCCCGCCGCCTCATCCGGGAGACGCGGGAAGGGAATGCGGCGACGTGGTGCTTGGCACCCCGCACGAGCCCGGGGATGTCGTGGTTGAACTCGGGCCTCAGGGTGTGCACCCGGGCTCTGATGCTTCCAACACCTGCCAGGGCCCCTTGGAGAGCAGCACCGGCCTGTGTGGCCAGACTCCAGCCAGCAAGGCTGAGCGGGGCAGCTGAGGTCACAGGGGCCTCGGGGGGCATGGCACGTGGGCTGGAAGGCCTTGGCCAGTTGTAAGAATTGCGGTGACTTAAGGTGTCACGAAGTCACTCTGGCGTCTGGGGGGCAAGGGCTGGAGGGGCCGGGGAAAGCGGGGAGCCCGGCGAGGGGTGGCAAACGAGAGGTGGGGGGGCGCTGGTGACTTGGATACTGTACTTTGAAGAGAGCCTGCTGGGTTGGGTCGGGGGCCGGGGCAACACGAGAACAAGGCGGCCAGGAGGACGGTGAGGCTCTGCGCGAGGCGGCAGGCGCCCCGGTTTGCTGAGCTGGGCTGGAGGAAGGGGCCGGCTCCAGCCCTTCTGTGAGCCCACCACTCAGGAGGAGGCCAGCCAGGCAGCGCGGCTCAGAGGCGGCCTTCCTACCTTTCGAGGTTGGTGTGTGTGTGTGTGGGGACAGCAGCCACCAGAGGGCCGAGGAGGGACCACTGATTTGGCAACGTGGTCACTGGGGACTTGAGAACTACCCTATCAGTAGAAGCAAGACTGAAGTCGGTTCTAGAGAGTGGGTGGGCACTAGGGGAACAGAAAAATGGCTTGGCACCTAGAGGGGCTGATGAGGGGCTTCCCGGAGGTGGGAGAGCAATGCCTATTCTTGAGAAATGACTCGTCACGTAAAAGATGAAGCCACAGAGATGTCGCACGTACGTCCAGGAGGGCTGGGAGTGCGCCCAGGACCTGTCCCTGTCTGCCTCAGGAGCACGGGCGAGTAGTGCAAACCCTAAGGACAGCAGGGCCACTGTGAGCAGGGAGGGGCGCACGGGCTAAGAGGTTTCCCAAGGCCTTGCTCTCATGGGCCAAGGGATGGAGAGGAAATAATTTATTCCAAATTCTTGTGCCTTCCCCTGGCAAAGGTGACAATCTCTCCTTAAAGCTTCAAACACTAGCTGGTTTCACTTTTTATCATTCTTTAAGCTCTGAAAAACCAGAGTAAGATACAATTTGTGGACTTTGGAAATATGGACTAATATAAAGTTATGCTGAGAGAAGCTGCAGCTGCGACTTTAGGTTACGCAGGACTCGCTCCACTGCTTCAAGTCAGCACCCTGAGCAACTGCGCTTCCGAGCCAGGAGTCCTAGCTGCCAACATCTGATTTCCAGAAGCGCCCAGCCCCCATTCAGGACTTGTGTGCAGCCCTGCCCTAGCTGGTCTTTGCTGACTGGGTTATGTTTAGGCCTGCATTTCTTTCTTGAGCATCTGGTGATCAACTATTTGCAGACTGGGTTACATCCAGTTGCTTACCTGGAAAACCTCTCTTCCCAGGAAGGCACATTAGGGCCTCAATCTCTGGATGCCTGAAATCACGCATGTACAGGAGGGCATCAAGACTTAAAATCTACTGGCCTGGACCTAAATAGTCTTCACCAAGTCCAAGAAAAGACAAGACTGACCAAAAAGGCCCAGAGGTAAAGGGTCTGGGATTCTTCTCATCTCCGCGATTTCAGAAACACGCTCCTGGGGAAAAGCCCTGGCTTCTGACCTCACACAAGGCAATCAGAGAGAGCTGAACAGCGGCCTCTATTTACCAAGTTCACAAACTGACCTGGTAACATCAAGAAAACGTCACATCAAACGGTTCCCATTAGCGGTCACTGATGCAGACCTTCGTTCTGAAGCATGTGGAGCCTGACTTGGAACGCCTGCTAAACCAAGACAATGGCCTGGGAGCCAGTCAGCCACGGTGCCTGGCCCTCTGCCACGGAGCTCCTCCCTGCAAATCAGCCGGACCTGGGCCAGATGTCCCCATGGCTAGAGCTAGGGTTCTGGGTGAAGGTGACAATGCAACCCCCGTTTCCTTGCTGGCAGCACCACACCCGACATGGTGCCATCCTGACCATTTCGGGTTTCCCCTCCCAGGATGCCGGAAGGAGCGCCTATCTGGTGGTCAGGGTGCACTCCAAGTAGACTCGCAGCGACTGTGCAACAGAGGCCGAGAAGGATGACTGTTTATAAACATTTGGAATTTTATTTAAAAAAAAAAAAAAACATCACAACCATGAACATTGTTACAGTTAGAGGCCCTCTTGGTTCTCCACAATGATACTGAGCATGCTCACAAGGGGTTCCCATTGTTTAGTCTTAGTTAAACAACCATCTTTAAAAGAAGGAAAAAAAACTCGGCACACTACCATTTAACTTGTTTTAATGTTTCTTCACAAATGGTGAAAAATACTAAAGTACAGACAAGGAATAATCATAATGTTGTGGCCAACATTATAAATATGGAATTATAAATTTAAAACATTTTCTGGTTTAAAAAATAAATCTGGTAGTCAATGCAGCTCTGCGGGGTCTCTGCGTCTAGTAGGGCCGGTCTCTGCGTTCCTGACGGTGCTCGCCTCTGCAGGGCCAAAAGGGGTGGGGGGTGAAAAGGGGCAAAGGAGAGGGCGCTTCCCACCACAGCCCGCCCCAAGCCCGCACCATCACGTACTTATCCATTTTTCCAGGTCCTCCGCGCCCGCCTCTTCTTCCTCCCATCTGTTCCATCAAAGGTCCAGGGGGCCCGCCAGGGCCACCCCGTCTTCCTCCACCAAAGCCACCTCGGTCCATGCCCCGGCCACCACGGAAGCCCCCTCTGTCTCCACCACGGCCACCTCTGAACATCCCACCGGGACCACCGCGGTCCATGAGGCCGCCTCTTCCGCCCCGCATGCCACCAGGGCCGCCTCTGCCACGGTCACCACCTGAAGGAAAAGGACAGATCAGCAGCAAGACGGGGAGGACGGGTGGCTGCTCAGGATCTGCTGCCTTCTCCCAGAGCAGACACAAAGCAGACGCTTTACTAGGTCTGCATCTCTGGGGCACACTTTAGAACAGACGATGGAACCTCAGGAGCTCCAGCGCCAGGACTACACTTCCTGGGACACCGACCTGGCTGTGAGCAGCGGACGGCAGTCGTTTACCAAGCCCACCAAGGCAACAAAAGAGGTTTAGAACCAAGATGCTGAGGGGATGCGCCCAAAACCTGTACCTACCCGGGGGTGGAAAGGGTGGTGGAAGGAAGCCTTCAGGCTTCGGGGCCTTACACTGGTTGCATTCTGTTCTCCAGGCGAAGTTCTGGTTTCCACACCCCCTGCATAAAATTACATCACAACAGAAATCGCTAACCGAGCTAAGGTAGTTAAGCAAACGTGAGCAAGCACACACCGTATTCCGCCAGCACAAACCCTGGAGCCTGGTCAAACACCATTAAGAGGATCCGCTGACAGAAAATGGCTCTAGAGCCACAGCCTCATGCAGCAATGCACCCGAAAGACCGGTGTAGGATCCAGAAAATGCACAACCCTGTATGTACACGTGGACCCCAGGAATCCAGTGGGATCATGACTTCCTTCAGAAGGCTCTGAAGATGGACTGATTAGGCCACCCACCCACCCCATGAATCCGGGTCATTATACTCGAGACAAGACAAAGAGAATCCAGCAGTCCTCCTCTCCAGAATGGGAACGGGTGGGACAGAGAGTGACTTCACTAGTGTAGGGTCCCAATTTGTCAAGAGAAGTACATACGGATTGGGGCACTGCCAGTCTCCAGCTCGGTGCTGGACATTTCCTCCTCCGGATGGGTTCCCTCGGGAACCCCGGGGCCCTCTTGGGGGAAAGCCACCTCTGTCTCCTCCACGGCCTCCCATGCGACCCATGGGGCCCCCAGGACCTCCTGGGCCCCCTGGACCTGCAATAAGAAAGAGCCAGTCAGCTCTGTATAGCATTAGATTTGCTGCAGAGGAAATCTCGATCATTAAGGGAATTCATACAGATCACAGCTGTCACCGTCCCTTCATTTGCCGCAGACATTTCTACAGGCTCAAGGACCCAGCTGCACGCCCCCTGTGCACATTACTTTAGTTCGCTCCCACAACCCGTACAGAACGGGCATTCTCATGCAGACAGAGATACCCAAGCAGAGTAAATAAATGGCAGCCCGGGGTTGACAGCCAGGCACTCCAGCCCCCCAACCAAGAAACCCGTTCTTCTCTTCTTTCAGTCCTGCAAACTTTTAACTGTCAGCATGCAGTGGTTCAGTATTGATTTTACATGCCTTTTTATTTCTCATGGGCTTGTCTACACTCTAGAAATCAAGTTTCTCAAAGACAAGCGTAAAAAAACATTGACAGCAACACAAAAGCAGCTCAGGAAAGATGTCTGGTAAATACCTCCACGAAGTGGCGGCGGCATCCCTCTGCCCTCACGGGGAGGCATACCACCCCGCATGCTGTTCATCGGAGGCTTCTTCCGAGCAAGAGAAACCTTAAGTTTGCTCCCTTGAAAATCTTTCCCTGGAACAAGAGAACAGCACCAATTACTCCCAACTTGCAACTCTTCCATCTTTGAGGGACTGGGCAAGGCTAGACCACTCCTAGCTCCCCGACTCCACCACACCGTCTCTCTCAACCACCCCCATGGTAGCATGTGCCCTATCCACAACCTTCTCGAAGATCTTCACTGGTAAGGCCACAAAACATTTTCAAAAGATACGTCAAAACCCCTGTACCCTAGGGAGGGAAGTAAGCCAGGGGAAGGCCGAGTGCACTGGCACCCTTGCCCCACAAAGGGTGAGAAGTATGGGGCGCCTGGGTGGCTCAGATGGTTAAGCGTCTGCCTTCGGCTCAGGTCATGATCCCAGGGTCCTGGGATCGAGTCCCACATCGGGCTCCCTGCTCAGCGGGGAGCCTGCTTCTCCCTCTGCCTCTGTCTGTCTGTCTCTTATGAATAAAGGAATAAAATCTTAAAAAAAAAAAAAAAAAAGGGTGAGAAGTAGGGACAGGAGTATAGTACAGAGTGGCCAGGAGATGAGAGCCAGATCTGTCCCTTGACACTTTCAAGTTGATTTTGTCTGCAGGAAAGTTCCAGAATCAATGCCAAGGCCAAATATGGATATATTTAAACTCAAATGTATACTGGATTTTTGTGGGGTGATCTGTACCTTCTGCCCATGCTTAGAGAAGCATTTACAATTTTAGGCAAGATGGATTTATAATAATGACTCAAAATAAGGGATCTCCTAACCCAGGGCCAGCAATGGGGCCCTCCCATGGCAGAAGGGAGCCAGGCACACTGCTTCCCAACAGCCAGCCGGTGCTCCTCCAGTGCAGAGAGGGGGTCTTCCCGCTCCTATGGCTCTCAAGTTCCTCCTTTCTGCCACGTGTACCTGTCCCTTGTCCCCAAAACCACTTCGGAGAATGATATTCTAACAGAATTACATACATAAGCAAGCAGGTTGACATAGGCAACATTTGCTACAAGACCCTTCATGTGCCCCAGTGAGCACCCCCTGTTGACTCTGGGGCTCCTACCATCAAACCACTCCACAGCAGCCTTGGCAGTTGGTGGGTCTTCATAGGACACTGTAGCATCACCTTTGGGCTTTCCTGTTTCCTTGTCCAAGTAGATATGGATCATGGGTTGTCCGGTTCTCTTGTTCATCTAGGCACATAAAATACCACAGTCAGGAAAAAAAAAAGCACAGTCAGGCTGTGACCAGAAACACTGCTTTTTGGGGGAAAAGTCCATGTGAAATTCAGAAAAGTCCCCTATATTGTCAAAAGTAGTAATTTTTCATAGACACATTCAGTAGGACGTTAGTTTATCTCTGAGTAGTGGAACTATGCGTGCCTTATTTCCTAAATTGCACAACAAATATATACTTAGGTGATTTTTTCCTCTTAGGTGTAGGTGTCATGAAAACCAAAACAGGCCTAAAGTTCCAAAGTGTGTAAGTGAACAGTACAGTTCCCACTGCTTCCCTAGTTGTCATCTCCTGGTGTCCTTGCACCTGCCCCAACATTTTCTGTGCCCACGCTAACAGACTCCCAGTGACAAGAGCCGCCTCTTACGAGGCAGTCAGGTTTTGATGCCATCACACAAGCCAGTCTAGCATAAAGTAAAAATCACCCTTACATCAGTAAGTACAGTATACAGGGTTGTGAGTGTGCTAGAAGCATTCTTAAGTCTAACACAGCCAATTTTTCCTCCAGAGGTAGAACACACCATAGCTTTTCAGCTGAACACCAGATCCAACTGGCTTGAATTCAGGAGCCACACTATAGAATATGGCTTCGGGGCACCTGGGTGGCTTAGTCGGTTGAGTGTCTGCCTTCGGCTTGGGTCATGATCTCAGGGTCCTGGGACTGAGCCCCGCATCGGGCTCCCTGCTCAGCGGGGAGTCTGCTCCTCCCTCTCCCCCTGCCCCTCCCCTCTACTTGTTCTCTCTCTCAAAATCTTAAAAAAAAAAAGAAGAATATGGCTTCATTTGTTTTCTGCATTAAAAGTGCCTATGATCAAGGTCTAATCTATACATGTTTATGTAACACCTAGTGATACCTGAGTATTGATTTATAGGGCGTCTTTTTTTTTTTTTTAAAGCTAACGTTTATAAGATATACATACTAATACCTACGTTTTTATAAAGGACATATACAGACTGAAAAGAAATATGGCAAAATAGCGGTATGAATGAGGGGGCTATGTGTTTTTAAAATTTCATTTTACAAAACTGACAGTATATGCTACTTTCTTAACCAGGGGAAAAAACCCACACATACCCGAATAAACAACATACTATATACATCACAAGTACAGAGAAACCTTCATTATGCATCTCCTATGCTCTACCAAAATCAAATCTATTTCTATATAGTTGTAACCACCACAAATGTCATTTGAAAAAGACCATTCACAACAACTAAAAATCTAAAAAAATAAAACTAATAAAGACTGGGGCTGGGCGGCTCAGGCAGTTAAGCGTCTGCCTTCAGCTTGGGTCATGACCTCAAGGTCCTGGGATCGAGCCCCACGTAGCACTCCCTGCTCATTGGGAAGCCTGCTTGCTTGCTTCTCCCTCTCCCTCTGCCGTTCCCCCAGCTCGTGCTCCCCCCCAACAAATTTTTTTTTTTTTTTTAAGACTTTGAGAATGAGAGAGTGAGCGAGAGCGCATGAGAGGGGGGGATGATCAGAAGGAGAAGCAGACTCATTGCTGAGCAGGGAGCCCGATTTGGGACTCGATCATGGGGCTCCAGGATCATGACCTGAGCCGAAGGCAGTCGATTAACCAACTGAGCCACCCAGGTGCCCCAGATAAAATCTTTAAAAACAAAAAACAAAACAAAAACTAATAATAAAGACTTGCAAAACCTTTAAGGAGATGGTCTTTACTAAAGACCTAAGTAAATGGGCATATGATATTCATGGAAAAAACTACTCAGTGTTATAAAAATGTCAATTCTCCTCAAACTATCTTATAGATTCAATAAACACCCAGCTGTGGTTTTTAAAGAACTTCGTAAGTAGAATTCTAAAATGTATATAGAAGAGGAAGGTGTAAATAGCAAAGCATTCCTGAGGAAAAAGAACAAAACAGAAGAATTAGCATAAAAACAGCTGTGCTATTAGTGCAGGATCATACAAAGTAACTCAAGTACACAAGACCATTACAAATAGATCCAGCCCCCTGCCCCATCAAATAAATACATAAAATCTTAAAAAGGGGGGGGGCCCTGGGTGGCTCACTAGGTGGAGCATCTGCCTTCAGTCCTGGGATCAAGCCCCGCACTGGCCTCCCTGTTCAGTGAGGAGCCTGCTTCTCTCTCTCCCTCTGCTGCTCCCCGCTGCTTGTCTTGTCAAATAAATAAAATCTTGAAAAAGAAAAAAGAAATATATCCAGGTACGGGTGGAATTTTAAGTGATAGATAAAGTATGTATCATCAAGGAAAGGATGGATCCTTCAATAAATGTTGCTGGAACAGAAGGTCTTGTATTACAAATAGACACAAACCAGTAAGGACAAGACCGATAAGTTCAATTACATTAACAGCTTCTTCTACCCATCAAAAGAAAAGGAATTAGAAACCGGGAGAATACATGTGCAGTATCAGACAAGGATCAGCCTTCAGAGAACATAAAGAACTATATGTAGGGGCGCCTTGGTGGCTCAGTCAGTTAAGTGTCTGACTCTTGATTTTGGCTCAGGTCATATCTCAGGGTTGAGAGATCAAGCCCCTCATTGGGCTCCTGCTTGGGATTCTCTCCTTCTCCCTCTGCCCCTACTCCCTGCTCTCTCTCAAAGTAAAATTAAATTAAAAAAAAAAAAATTCTTTAAAGAACTATATGTAAAACAACAAATGATAACCCAATGAAGATTGAGTACAAGACTAACAGGCATTTCATAGAAGACAGCATGCAATTAGAACATTATTAACAGGATGACTGACGGGCATTAAGGAGGACAGGTGGTGTGATGAGCACTGGGTGTTATACACAACTTATAAATTACTGAACGTTACATCTAAAATTAATGATGTACTCTATGTTGGCTAACTGAATTTAAATTGAAAAAAAAAATTAAAGTGGGGGGCGCCTGGGTGGCTCAGTCGTTAAGCGTCTGCCTTCGGCTCAGGTCATGATCCCAGGGTCCTGGGATCGAGTCCCATATCGGGCTCCCTGCTCGGCAGGAAGCCTGCTTCTCCCTCTCCCACTCCCCCTGCTTGTGTTCCTGCTCTCGCTATTCTGTCTGTCAAATAAATAAATAAAATCTTTAAAAAAAAAAAAAAAAAATTAAAGTGGGGCGCCTGGGTGGCTCAGTCGTTAGGCGTCTGCCTTCGGCTCGGGTCATGATCCCAGGGTCCTGGGATCGAGTCCCGCATCGGGCTCCCTGCTCCGCGGGAAGCCTGCTTCTCCCTCTCCCACTCCCCCTGCTTGTGTTCCTGCTCTCGCTATTCTGTCTGTCAAATAAATAAATAAAATCTTAAAAAAAAAAAAAAAGATTTTTATTTGACAGAGACACAGCGAGAGAGGGAACACAAGCAGGGGGAGTGGGAGAGGGAGAAGCAGGCTTCCCGCGGAGCAGGGAGCCCGATGCGGGACTCGATCCCAGGACCCTGGGATCATGACCCGAGCCGAAGGCAGACGCCTAACGACTGAGCCACCCAGGCACCCCAAATAAATAAAAATCTTAAAAAAAAAAAAAAAAATTAAAGCAACCACCACCACCCAAAACAAAAGTACCAAACATCATTAGCAACCAGGGAAAAGGATATTAAAACGACATTTGCCAGGCACTTGGGTGGCTCGGTTAAGCGTCTGACTTCAGGTCATGATCTCAGGGTCCTGGGATGGAGCCCTGCATAGGGCTCCACACTCAGCGGGGAGTCTGCTTGTCCCTCTCCCTCTGCCCCTCCCCCTGCTCATGCTCATTCTCTCAAACAGATAAAATCTTAACAAAAAAACCCACCACGTTTCCATTTTCTTCCAGCAGATTGGCATTAAGTTAAAAATTCAGGTGATTCCCAGTAGCAGTGAAGATGTGGTGAATGTGGTCTCAGGAATGCTGGTGCCATCCACTAAGTTGCTCAGCCATACTAATTAGTTAAACACGCACACAGCCTAAGAACCAGCAATTTCACACCTGGGTACAGTCGATCCTCATTATTTATAGATTCACTATTTGCAAATTTGCCTACTCACTAAAATTTGTAACTCCAAATTCAATACTTGTGGTACTTTTGTGGTTACTCACGGACATGTACAGAGTGGCAAAAATTTAAGTTGTCTGATGCACGTGTTCCAATCGAGCTCAAATGAGACACACTGCCCCCCCCCCCACCTCAGTCCAGCTCTCTTTAGAGATGACCAGGGGATGGAGACTGTGTAGTGCAAGAAATTCCGTCCCTGGGGCCAGCTGGATCAATCTGTATGCCACTCATGCAAATCACCGAACACTTCAGAACCTCATTTTCTCTTTGTAAGAGAAAACAGATCTACCAGAGGGAGTTGTTTTTAAAATTTAGGATTATAATATATGTGAGATGTATGTATCTGTTCACACGCTTGCCCGAGAAGCAGTGGTTCAGAATCCACTAATTCAGTCTTTGCAGTGACTTTACAGAACTACTGCAAATAACAAGAACCAACTGTACACACACAGAGACACTACGGCACTGTGCCCCAGGAGATGTGTGTAAGAATGTTCACAAACTTAGAAATAACCCAACTGTCTATTAAGAGAATATATGAATAACTTGTGACGTATTTATAAATAAAATACAGGATTCCCAAACTTTTTGAGTTTCTGACCTGAGGACCCCGGATCCCCCTTCTCAAAACCCTCGTTTCTCTTATTTATCCCCACCTAACGAAGAACCCATGTTTAACTCCAAGGGTTCCTATCTGTTCGTTTCTAGTATATCCTAGAATAGCGCTGCCTTATAGTAGTGTTTAATAAACATTCTCCAAAATTATAGGAAACAAACCATTACTGAGTGTCCATCCATGAAAAGAAACAGTACAATTCGGGATGGGCGTGCGGAGAAGGGATAAAATTGGGAAAGAAAAAAATGTTAATGTTCACTATTTTAAAAACTGTATGTTATAATCCGTATTTCACAAAAAAGTGTCCCTGTAAGTATTCTTATAATTAGGTGACAATTATAAAGGACGGAATTGTTAAGTATGCCCAACCATATTTAGCATTTTTCTACAAAAAAAAAAGAAAGGTCTTCCTTTTGTTGTTGTTTTGGTATTTTAAGGAACCACAATATGCCCAGAAAGAAAGGTCAGGCAACTTCAGAAGCAGTCAGATCTTCAGAAACTCTCATCATCATCTCTTTAAAATGCCTGCTGATTTGGAAGATCTGCCAACTCACATGGTTATGCTTTTACTTACCTTAACAACTCCACACTGCTTAAAGAAGTCTGCCAGATCATCTAGAGTCACATTGTCATTTAAGCCTTGCACATAAATTGCACTGTTGTCAGAGTCTTCATCTGGATCTACAGGTGGGCCTTACAGAGAAAAGAAAGGAGTTATTATCCTGTATCTACAGGGGCTGATTAACCCACTCGTCACTACTGCTCACTGGTAATTACTACAAAGCTAAGAGAACTACCAGCCACACTAACAATAATGCCATGGAACTTGTGGTCTCCTTTGTCTAAGGCTATTATGAGTAGCTGCTCACGATAAAGGGAGCCCTAAACTGCTTCTAAAAGCAAGAATATCACACTGATCTACCAGGCTGCTGAGCTCTAGCTTGCACTTACTTCGGTGCTGTTCATTTATAAAGCATGATACAAAATTCAAGAATTCAAAATTACCTAGATCAAGATCTGGTCCTTCGTCCATGGGTCCTGCCAACCAGGAAAGATCACATAAAACACTATTAGTGCACGTCTTGCAAGCTATAAACCTTACAAACACACATAGCTATCTACTATACCACCGTTTGATGGGGCTTCATTAAATTCAAAATGACCCGCACTGCTAAAATGGAGCAGTGCCCCTTTAACATTTGTGAAAGATTTGCTAGGGTTTTGCTTTTTTTTCTTTGCTGGTTTGCTTTTAAACCATTAACCAAATACACTCTCAATGCTTATGTGCCAAATTAGTGTTAAATTTAAGTCAAAATTTTTCCTCCAAACAAACCAAATTTAAAAAATGTATTCTCCCCCATATTACAGAAGCAGTTGCTCAATACTTCAAGTTACCCTTTGTTTTGTAACCATAGGTTAACCTCATTACCCCTAAGACAATGCCGGCAGTACCCATTAGTCTCTTTGTATAGATCATTTTTAAACCGCTTATGAAACTAATAAAAAATTATAGTTTTCTAAAAACTGACTGTATTTTTTTAAACACTATCCATGGTAATACTCAAAAACTTACCACCAGGCTTATTGAAGCCACCTCGCTCTCCAGCGCTGCTGGGGGGATAAACGAAGAAATGAAGGCCTTTCCCTTTAAAAGCCAGTACCGCTCTGAGCCTTGGGGGGGCTCGTGGGGAAGAAGGGCACTGGCTAAACACATCTCCAAACAATGCATCTCTCTCATCTCGTCACTATGCCTTTCTTCAGGGCAGCTTGCTCAAATTTCCTTTATATACAACCTTGCTTGTCTGATTGTACACACCAGTGTGGTTGGTTCCTTTCATTTCGGGGGCTGGTATTAATAGTGCAATACTTGGCAAATTAGGGGGGAAAAAATCGATCCCAAACACCCACCCCATCAGCTGAAAAACAGGGAGAGCTTGTTGTAGAGAGGAGTAGCAAGCTGGGGCAACTGCTTTCCATGTTCATAAAGGTGCACCCTCAACCTCTCCTAGGGGAGAGCCAAGTGAGGCTTCCTAACAAGTCACAGTATAATAAAGCAGGAGACAACCACATTAAACGCCTACAACACACATCAGAGGACGCATCCAGCCAATCTTCAGCATAAAGCCATACAATTCAGGGCACTAATGGATTTAACAATCGCTGTGAAAGGAGAATTTACAACAAATACCAAGGCTCAACGGACTGGGGGTGCAACTTTATAGACACATCAGTTGAGAACAGTGATGACAGCAGTATAAAATGACTGCTTTACATACTGTAAAAACAGGGGGAGGGAACATGAAGGGCCTTTTTTATTTTTCCTTTAAGATTAAATAAAGGCAGCTCCTCAGTGGGAGCCCTGAGCTTTTTCTAACCAGTATTGCACCTTTAATACCTGAATATACAATTTTCAAGCTGTTGCATGCAGCTTTGTTTCCTTTTTAAAAGTACACACCATAAAATGTTCTCTCTCTTTAAACACAAAAGTTTACACTTTAATGTTATACAATTCTAGAGTATTATACCTCCTCTGGTTCATTACCAAATAACAAGTATGCAGTTACCAAAGTTACAGAAGGATTCCATTTATACAATGAATACATTTTGTTAAAAATATTCTATGTATATTTTTCCTCTCCATATGGACACCGTGTCTAGTCCCACTTTTCATTATGCTGCCGGCTGAGTACTGAGTACGGGTACTTTTTAAGTATTGAAGTGTATACAAGGCTCTCACTTTGTAACCTGTAGCATATAAATGCGACAAAGCATGTTAAAAAGTTTCCACGTTTAACAGCCAATGAAAATATCAAAATACTGAGGCAATGAAAAAGGGCATGTTAACAACATTGAGTGCCTTACCTGCAGAAGACACTGAAAACCATCACCACACCAGAGTGAAAAAGAGGGGAGGGGAGAATGCCCCTGTCCTGTCCCCAAGGGATCCAACCGACTGCCTCACAGTCAGTTGAAAAACCTGTGGGAAAGCCATGACTTTTTTTTTTTTTCTATGGCTCCAGGAGACTTCTCCAGAAAGAGGGGATCCCTCTACTAGCAAAGTCTAGCAAAATTAGTAGAATTATCACTTCTGGAGTATTAAAATGAATGAACTTGAAATTGGTTTTGCAATTGGAAAATACTAAGAATTCTAGGTGATTGGAGGAGACGTGATGATAGTAATTTCAAGTGTCTACGTCTATTTTAAAACATCCATAAAGAAGTGAAACCTTTATAATGGAATGACATTCTCCAAATCAGACCGATTTTACTTAATACCAAATTGTTCATCAATTTTTGTGTGTTGTCAAGTAACTGTTTCTTCCAATAAAGATTTCACCAAAGACTTTTAAGTTATGCAGAATATGCAGAACTGCATTTTCAGTTATCTTTCAATAGGATACAAATTTGAGAACACAAAAATTAAAGATCAACTTTTTATCTAATTTTGAAGTCCATTTCTATATAAAAAAAGAAACCCTACCCAATTTTTCCTTGAACCAACAGTGGCACCAAATCCAATTTATACATAATATGTATAACATTCTGCATAACTTTTTTTTTTTTTACTAGTTTATATAGGGACAGAACACACACAGAACTAAACCTTCTGGATTATGTTAACCACCAACATTATACCTCACCTTCATCAAAGTACAGACACCAGAAAGGGAAAAAGGGGTGGGAGAAGGGAGGGGAGGGGCAGGCACAGGTAGCAGGGTTATGCTATTGATCTAAACAAAGTTTTCTAAACCAGATTGTGCCATCAATCAAAATGGTCAAACCGATTTAGACTTCTCAAAATCTCCAACGGGGAGTGATCCTGTAATTATTTACATTACTCTTCAAAAAGCTATTAGACTTTTCTCTGTACCAGGTGCACCTCAGGCCATAGTTCAGGAGTTACGGGACCAAGATCTTCATCATTACGTTCAACAATTCCAAATACAAACAGAAGTTGGGGACAAACATTGTGGGAAACAGCTGCATTCCTTTTCTGCAGTATATATACACCAGGTATTTCAAGACAACCATTCAGAGGCAATTAGTTAAAAACCTAGGGGTGTTAGAAGGGTTGTGTGTGTTCCATCCCGAGTCTATTACCCACAGAGGCTTTGACCTCTGGAAACCATGAAGGGAACTGAAAGCTCTAGTTTCAAAACCATTCTTTGTTCTCCCCAACCCAACCAAGTAGATTGGCAGGGAAAAAAGCGAACTGCCACTTAATCTATGCCACAAGGATGACATTTCCATGTTTTAGAAGATGGCCTGGGCTCAACAGATTGTCCATGGAAATGTAGAAATAAATTTCTTATGTCTTTCAGTCCCTTCTTTCCATTGAAAATCCTATGGATGAAACAAAATTAGGTAAAAGGAGAAAAGGTTTGCTCTTACCCCATTCCACCGCGTCCTCCTCCCCGCCCACCTCTGCTCATGCCTCCACGATCAAATCCCCCTCTTCCCCTGCCCCGGTTATCAGGGCCACTCATGCTCCGGTTCTCTCCTGGTCCGGAAAATCCTCCAGACTCCTGCCCATAAACACCCATGCTACTGGGGTGGTCCTGTCGGAATGAACCTGAGGAAAGAGTCACATCTGTAAGCCATGGACCAGCATTTGAACCATTGCCTGTCGTACTTTCTCCTGGAATCACAGAATGCTCAATTGCAAGGTACTAACCAAGGCACCATCTTCTTTAAACCTAACAAAGCACCTCTAAAAGTAGGGTCTTTTAAATTTAACCAAAACTGCTGGTTCATCAAAGCTGAAGTAATCTTACAGTTAGCCTAGAATAAACCACCCAAATAAGAAAAAAGCCCTCAGGTCAACAGTTTACAGGGTTTTGTATCCTAGGATGCCTCCAAAAGCTACTTCTTTAAACTACCCTCAAGAAACAAAAACCATGGGGCGCCTGGGTGGCTCAGTCGTTAAGCATCTGCCTTAGGCTCAGGTCATGATCCCAGGGTCCTGGCACCGAGCCCCACATCGGGCTCCCTGCTCAGTGGGAAGCCTACTTCTCCCTCCCCCACTCCCCCTGCTTGTGTTCCCTCTCTTGCTGTGTCTCTGTCAAATAAATAAATAAAATCTTAAAAAAAAAAAGAAAAAAGAAACAAAAACCAGGGGCAGGTTTCTTAGGGCTTTAGTATGTTGCTGAAGCTTGGGCTCCATCAAGAAGCACTACTCATCTCATAGCCATAATGAAACATACCCATGGATGGAGTTTCATTAAAAAACAACTATCCAGGTAAAAATTAAATTGTGAATACAGTTTTGAGTTTTTGGTTACTTCTCCATGTGAAACTAAGTGTTCTATGAGAAAGACTTTTTTTTTTTTTTTTTGCTTTATAGATGTAAAAAAAAAAACCAAAACCAAAATTGATAGCATTTACTTGACTATCAAAACTGCACTAGTCTCCAACAGCTATCTGCTCATGTCCTTTTAATGAGTTGGGGTGGGCAGGCCACAGGAATGCCAGCTTCACTCAGTGTATATAACCTCCTTAAAGAGAGCAAGGCTGGCGTCTTAAAATGTTTTCTCTGGTCAGTTACGAACTCTCTTTTCTTTTTGGCAAGGCATACTAACAATTAAATTGGAGAAAAGCACTCATGTCTTTAGTGGGACATCCAAGTGGTTAGCCAGGATGTTATGTCCTAAAGATGCCCTAGAGTCCAAAACTAAACAACGGTAAAGACCATTTCCCCATGTTCAGAAACTCCAAACATAATCATTCTTATTTGGTTTTCTCTCTTAGCAACTCACTCTGCTGCCCGTAGCTGCTGCTCTGTTGGCTATATTGACTTGGAGCCTGGCTGTAGGATCCAGTTTGGGGGGGATAACTAGTGGGCGGCTGCTGCCCATAGCTGCTTTGTTGACCATAGCTACTCTGCTGTCCATAGCTGCTCGGCTGCCCATAGGTGTTCTGCTGAGAGTAACTGCTCTGATCATAACTAGTCGGCTGTGTAGAGGAGTAGCTGAAAGAAAGAAAAAAAGCTTTTTAGGAAGGAGAGGCTTGTTACTTCTTCAAGCCCCCTAAATATAATAGACATTCATAGCATATGACATAAAAATCCTTAAAAACACACTTACTTTCTACATATCAACAGTCTGAATTTAAAATAAGCAAATATTTTTGTATTCAGAATACAGCTTTAAATGCAAAGGAGGGGAAAACTACTGAAAACCAATCTATACATTATACAATCCTTAGAGTCTTCTCTTTTACCTCCCACCTCCTTAAAACCATAGTTTTCAATTAAATTCAAGGCAAATTTGGGAGTTTGGTGTTCCTGCATTAAGTGAAGAATATGTGCATGTGTACTCAGTGGGAAAGCCACGGAGTTGAAAAGGAGGCAGTTAAGCATGGCAGTTCTAAGCCTGCCTCCAACAATTCCCGTCAATCATGACAGTGACTGTTCTGAGGGTACAAGGCTGCCCGGTGTATGTGTGTGGCCACACAAACATGGCAATTTTCTCTTGACGTCTGTCCAAGTTTCAAATTGTTTCGCTATATATTGTATACAGTTTCAAACTTCCAGACATGCTTGATCATCTATAACTTTCAGACATGCCTGATATCTACAAAATCTTAATGAAGAAAAGATGGATAAGGTAACTTCAGAATCATGGCACCGTACAAGAGTATTAAGTGGATCTTCATCTTTCGACATGTCAACCCCAGGCAGAGAAACTAACCAATGATACCTTTAAAACTTAATTAAAAGAACTGCTATTAAACTTTAAATGAACTATGGTAATGAAAATAAAAAAAGACATCATATTTAAAAGTACTACTAAACTAAGCCTCTATCATATTCCCCACCCTGGCTGTACAGACTCAGCAGCCTCTTCACGGAGTGCACCTGTTCAACTGGCCAGGTTTACTGCCCTCAGCAGCACGGGCACAGGCGGGCTCTGTGGAAGAACTGCTGTAAGCCCTGCCCACTGCTGCTCCACGCTGTACACGTACCCGGCCAGCTGTATTTTGTTCCCAAACCTGTTCGCACCTGCTGCACTTTCATGCGAAAACCAATGAAACTGAGTGCAAAAAAGGGAAGTGCTACCTCTAGCAAAACTAAGTTAACACTTTAGGACACAATTCAGACAGTTCATTTGAAAACTTGCTTCTAATTAAGTATGAGTGAGAAAACTTGCAGTTCTTCCTCCACTTTACAAGAAACCCAAATGAGACACTGTAGCTGCTGGGGTGGTTAACATGTAAGACAGAGTGCAGAATAAATCTGTAGACGAAAGGCCCTGGCCCAATCATTAAAAGACCTGTGCATGGGGGCGCCTGGGTGGCTCAGTTGGTTAAGCATCTGCCTTTGGCTGAGATCATGATCCCAGGGCCCTGGGATCGAGCCCTGCATTGGGCTCCCTGCTTAGCAGGGAGCCTGTCTCTCCCTCTCCCCCGGCTTGTGCTCTCTGTCAAATAAATAAATAAAATCTTGAAAGAGTTGTGTATGAATGGACCTCCAAGTTAAGTTAAATATGAAAGATTAAAATGAAGTTTCTTTCTTTCTTTTCTTTTTCATGTCTTCCACTTTACCCATCCTAACTGCATTGGAGGAGGTGGCTTCTATGGTTGGGTTTACCTGCTTTCATATACTTCTGTTTCTCATCCATCTGAATTAACTAAAAGAGCAAAATTAAAAGGAAGAACCTAGAGTGGTAAAAATGTTGTGTTTAGAGAAAAAAGTTACTGACTGCCAGGTACTGCTACAGGAACCTAAGACTGAAGTTTTAATGTGTGGTCAAGGCTCATCACTGGGAAAGTCAGATAACCCATTGCACCTGAGGAAGAAGCAAGCTGGTCAACAGCCTGAAAAAAAAACTGTTATTCTACCAGCTCACTGGCCATGAGAACAAAGATACTGACCTGGTAGGAGGATAAGATGGTGGTGCTGTGACTGGCTGCATGGGGTAGCTCCCAGGTACCTGGGGATAACTGTAGTTACTCTGTCCATATCCTAGGCTGGGCTGGTTGTAACCCCCTGTGCTAGATTGAGGTTGACTAGTCTCAGCGGGTTTGTTACCATCCTGCGGTCTAAAAGGAGAAATAAAAAAGTAAGACTTTTTCCCTCAACCATAGAACTCCTGGGTAAGACCTCTATAACCTCTGAGCAACGTGCAATGTTAGGACTGAGCTTGGAAGTAAATACAATTGTCAACTGAATTATATCAAACCCAGTCTCGGTCCAACTGTATTTGCTGGAAGAGAACACTTCTAAGAAAGGGGGAGAATTAATCACATCCACAGATGAGATACCAACATGTTCCACTCGTTCCACATGAGCAGCTATCAAAGGCAGTTACAGTATTTTCTATTGCCAATTTAAGTGATCTGGGAGGGGAGGTTGTTTGTTAGGGAAGAAAATGCTTTTTTTTTCCCCCCCAAAAAGGACTGTTGGAAGACAGACAAGAAACCTTAACAATAATGCAAAAGTGTCACATTAGAGTAACATTTATATAAGTTCATGGCATTTATAAATTTGGATTACTGTGAGTTTAAGTTTCTCACTTATTAAGAACAGACCTAAAAATACATTTCCTAATTTGGACTGCCACAAATAAATCTAACCTTGCCTGGAAGTCTCCATAATGGAAATACCAGAGTAGGGGAGGGAACCACCCCCTCCCAACCCCAGCTCCCAGGAATGCTTGGATGAACTGGGAAATATTAAATGATGAAAACCAATCCCAGTCTCAAACGAAAAAACAAAACAAAAACCCCCAGGGTTTTCTATTACCTCTTAGCCCTAACAGTTCGCAACAAGACTGTAATAAAGTGAGCTTGAGCTATTTTAAGCAAACCGCCAAGAATGAGCAGGCAAACCAGATAGGATGTGGAAGTACTGGTTTCTCCAGAGCTGAAATGGGTCACAAGCCCCCTCTTTCCAGTGGAAAAGGGAGTAGCTGACACTGATCATGAGACAGTTTTAAAGTGGTAAGGACTAAAAATCAGGGAAAGAAAAGGAACAACAAAAAATTATAAAAAACCAATGAATATATAACCCCCCCCACGATCTATGGCTTCGATATACTGTTGCAATGGATCATCAAATGGGACTTCCAATAGTTGAGAACATTCTGAAATGCCTAGGTCACCTGAAACGGAGCCCTATAGGAATCAGTCAGTTAGTTTAATCTACCTACTGCACAGGATGTCTAGTAGATGTAAACTACCAAGTAGCTCTGATTACTCACTGTGCACTTTAGAAGTAATTTCATGAGTGTTTGCCAGAGCTAAGTTCTTACCTCTACAGTAGGCAAAAAGTCTAGGTTACAAGTTGATCTCTTGTTTATTCCCTAAAAAGTCTTCTTTCAAATCAGAATTCAATGTTCCTTCAAGATTGTATGCAGAAGCCACCTATGTGCATTGCCTAAAGCAAAGACCTGAAATCTTCTGTTAAGTAATAATCAATACTGTTTACCTGCTAATTAGTCATGGAGTATGAAATTGTTTGCCAAAATATTCACCCCAAAGCAGGGTACCCAGTTAAGAATATATACTTGCCTGTGATATTTAGATGACCAAACCACTACATAATACAGAAAAAATGTCAATTCCTTCAACTGAGACACCAGTATATGACTTCCCACCTCCTCTGTATTGTGAACTGCCACGTTTTCCCCAAAGAGAAAGCTGTTATCCATTTACAAGGTCAATAAAACCAAAAGTACAATTCTATCAGTTGTTCTGTTGTGAAGAAAAACACACATTCCATTTTTTTTTCTGGGTTTGGTAAAGTAAATATAATAGTCTCCTCCTACCCTAAAAGGTCACCCTTTTGAAACTGGATGTCTAGAAACTAGGTATCTGGCCAGTGACTTTCCTCATCTTGGCCCCTGGCTGGCACAATTTCTCTACTAAATGGAGAACAATGTATCTGTGGCGTGTTCTAGAGCATTACTGTGATGACTATAAGCACATAGCCAACCTCTAAAAGTAAGTATTTAAGAGTAACCATTAAAAAGGAATGAAGTCCTGGATTCTCTAAGTGCGTGTAATTGCTCTCTTTCCCGAAACAGGCTGATGTGCTCTAGTGTAAGAATTAGGGGAGTGTGGCCTTACCTTGCAGGTGCGGTGGCTGCCGGCTGCTGCCCATAGGCTGGGTAAGCAGGCTGAGTGCCATAAGCAGACTGAGCTGCATAGGAGGCCTGGGTGGTAGTGACCGTAGCAGTGGTGGTATCGTAAGCACCAGTGCCGTACCCCTGGACAGGCTGACTGTATGCCTGGGGGGCAGTTGGAGTAGTATAACCTAGAACAAAGGAGAACGACGTCAGATTTCTGGCTCCTCAGAGAGCTGCCTAGGCACTTGCTAACAAAACAATTTGTAAGCCACCTACTTTATAAAGCATCATAATATTTAGCCCCTTTAAATAGTTCCCCTCCAGTATGAGTAGCAACAAACCAATATTTAAAGCCTACGTTGTCTGAAAAGCACCCAGTTTTCAGCATGGCACTCTCTTTAGCTCTAAAATCACAGCTAACAGGAGGAAACAGGGTATGCTACAAAAGTGCTGGTACAGAAAACAAGGGTCCTGCTGCACCTTTCCCTCTGGATTAAATAGGAGAAAAGTCTGCTTTTGGGGATCCTATACCGGTCTTGCAAGCAGGCCTTCTTAACAATTTCCTCAACTAGTTAAGTATCCCAAAAAACTCTCAAGCAGGAATAAAACATCCCAGAAAGGGAAAAGGCAATGACACATTGCTAAAATAGCTAAAAATAATGATCAGGTAATATTTTTAGCATTAAAATTACTTTGCTTTCAGTCCTGAGCATTCCAGCATGGGCAGTTCATTTTTAGTTAAAGGAAACTGAAATCCCAGAGAATATGTGTTTAATTTTCAGTGGGAGATGTCCAAGAACTGCTACTTTTGTTTCAGGTAACAACTAAAAAGATGCTTGTTACCAGCACTAAATTTTGAAATGGAACTTGAGTAATAAGATACTACAAATTACATTTGCTTAAATATAACCAACAAACGTTATCTTATTTGACCTTTCAAGTAAATGATTTTAATTAAACTTAATACTCCCCAAATAAACCTTTAAAAGGTAAATGTTTTTCACATGATGAAACCATCTAAGAGTCTACGCTTGTCATCAAATTACCCACCCTCCATTCCTTTTTTACCTACCACCAGCAAAAAGGTCTTTTTCCTGTTTGGAAATATTGAAAGTAGACCCTACTAGCCCCATGCTAGTCCCCTAACTAGGTATCACAAAGACCTGCTGCCTTCAGAGGTATGAGGCAAACCAAGGTAGGTTCTCTCCCTAGTTCCTGCCTCTACCAGACCAGGCAGGGATGGAAACCCTTTCATCTGGAACTTGGGCTTGCAGTGTGACAAACTGCAGCTCCTAACTCGAGTCCTTATTCTGTGAGATGTGTTAGAACCTTTCCTGGTGCTGGGCTCTTCTCTCTGACCCCTTCTCATGGACAATGAACACAAGCCAGCCATGCAATAAAAACTTGGGTCTAGTTATCAGCATTTATATCCATCAAAAAATAGTCTACATCTCACTAAAGTAAAAGAGTTTGAGTACTTAAGACGAATCTTGAATTAAGATCGCTCACTTTAGTTAAAATTTAGGGCCGTAAACTTCAGTTAGAATAAAGTATCCTCACTATACACACAACTTACTAGCCAACAACAAATACCAACTTCTCTTTGTACCACCTAAAGTGTCACCTCCTGTAGCACAGAGTGTAATACTTTTTTTCTCCATTCCGAACATTTTAGGGAAATTCTGAAATTAATTATACACAAAGACATAATTTCCTTCTCAAAACTGCTAGGTTGAAATGTGTATGAAAGCATAATGCACAAAACAGAGAGCCCCAAGCAATGGAAGTTTTTTGAGTTGGCATGTCACTCATCTGTTTATTTAATTTAAAAGTTCCTTGCGGAGTCCTAATGTCACCCACATAAAGCACTCATTTATTTAAATTTAACTGGAATCTAATTCCACCTACCCTATTACTCCTACACAGATTTTTTTTCCCCTACATGATGACAAGGCCATCTATAAGAGTCACAAGGGCAATTAAAAGCAACAGCAACAACAAAGACTGATCAGAGCAATAACTGAATATTATAAAACTACGCAGTAACTGTTAGAGGCTTGAAGTGCTAAAGATTACGGTAATAGACACTGGGTTAATTAATAATCTTTTAATTAATCTCTAGTACCCACACAAACAGCCAGGCAAATGAGCAAAAATTAACAGAGCAAAATGATTTAATGACAATAAAAAAGATCAACGGCAAAAGACAACACATCTACTTTGTGCTGATGACTTTAAGGAAAAAGGTAATAAACATTACACAGATCAACCAAAATTTTTGTTCAACTTGAACAGTAAAAACTAAAGTTTCTATTCTAATTAATGAAACGAGATTTAAATGGCCACTTTCTCTTAAAGCTTAATTAAAAAAAATTCTATTGAGAGAAAAGGGTTTTTTTCCTACATTCCTTTCAGTAATTATCCAATGACTTTTATGTGTAAAGACAGCATGAAGTAAGGAAAAAAGTGTGCTTGAAGCCACTTACTACCTGTGAGGGTCCTAACTTAGTTTGGTTCAGCCTCAGTTTGCCCATCAGGTTTAATTCCAGTCTCTACACTCCAAAGGTTGATGGGAGCATTAAGGGAGGTATGTATGGTTCCCCATAAACTATAAAATCCATAAAACAGTCCTTATTAAGTGCAGTTTCTTGCTCATCAAAGCCACTGGTTTCTGTATCAGAATGTCCTACGTTTTTGTCCTCATGGTGGGACTTGTTCAATTAATGACAATGAGAACACAGGACTCTAGAGAACCTAGAAGACCCGTGTTTCCTATAAACGACTTTTTCATATCCCTATAAAATAGTCTAGAGATGCCAAAGGCTTAATCTAAGCTGTATTATTTATTTTCAAGTGATACTTATTTTTAAAAATGAGGGAAGGCTGGGGTGCCTGGATGACTCAGTCAATTAAATGTCTGCCTTTGGCTCAGGTCATGATCCCAGGGTCCTGGGATCCAGCTCCACATCAGTTTCCTGCTCAGCAGGGAGCCTGCTTCTCCCTCTATCTCCGCCTGCCACTCCCCCTGCTTGTGCATGTTCTCTGTCAAATAAATAAGTAAGATCTTAAAAATGAGGGAAGGTGGTCAAAAGCTACAAACTTCTGGTTACGAAGTAAGTATTTATTAAATAAATTATAAAAATAAATACATCCAAGGATGTAACCTACAGCATGGTGACTATAGTTAATAAATCGTACTGCATATTTTAAAGTTGGTAAGAGAATAGATCTTGAATGTTCTCATTGCAAGAAAAAAAAATTTTTTTTTTAAGATTTTATTTATTTATTTGACACACAGAGTAAGAGCACAAGTAGGCAGAGCAGCAGGGGCAGAGGGAGAAGCAGGCTCCCTGCTGAGCAAGGAGCCTGATGCAGGGCTTGATCCCAGGACCCTGGGATCATGACCTGAGCCGAAGGCAGCCGCTTAACCGACTGAGCCACCCAGGCCCCCCACAAGAAAAAAATTTGTTAACTGTGTGTGCCAATGGGTAGTAACTAGACTTTTTGTGGCAATCATTTCACAACATATACAAATATGGAATCATTAGGTTGTATACCTAAAACTAATATTATATGTCAATCATTAATAAAAATGAAAATAGCTTGACTATGTAAAGTTCAATCTCACAATTTCAAAGTTCTGTGCTAAAAATCCAAACTGCATAGTTCTAGCTCCAGCTTTTCCTACAGTTGCAGCTAACACCAGGAAAAGTGTAAACATTTTCCATCCTATTTGAGATATGCATTAGTTACACAGATTAGGAAATACTGCCCATCAAATCCAGGACACTGTCACTCAAGGAGATAAATTACAGATACAGGTTTTTCCCCTACTAAAGACTCTGAGATAAAACTACATATAACTTAAGGAACTGAAAATAGTTTGACAGTAAGTTTTTACATTTTTAAGACTTTTGTATTGAATATTCTCTTATAATAACAAAGACAGGAATGGGTGGGTGGGGAGAAGGTAGGGATTCTAAAATGTTACATAGCAGCATTAAACATAAAAATCCTTGTAAATTTTTCACATACTCCACTCAATCCTAGCATTAGGATACAATTTATTCTAATTCTCGGAGTAGTTTATTTTTTAGCTCCCTGGAATGCTGTTATTTAAGACATACTATGAATTAAAATAATTCATTAACATTTAAAACAGAAAAGAAAACGTATCTGGACTGGAAACCAACCAAGAGACAAACATTACATGCAGGGTGGCAGTCTGTTCCTCTAAATAAATCTACTCATGCAATTTTTCCTTCAGGGAATAGGGGGGAATCAGCTGGGGAATAGTCATCTGAAATACCTTTGGGAAGGTGAACAACTATTATTAAGGCTTGACACAAAATAATGTAAAATAAAGCAAAACCTTTCCCAAAATCACATAAAGAAAAGGACATGGATCTGTGAATGGCACCTGAAGCAATTTCCCATTAGCACCTTGTTGTGTGTGATGTTAGAAAGTTTGAGGGTTAAACAGATGAAAACACCTAAAGGGTCAACATTACAAGGTTAGACAAGATGGAAAGCATTTCCCATGCAAGAATGAGCAGGATAGTCAAACCTGTACTGGTCCCTTCTACTGTGGAAAGCACAAAACAAAAAGTAGAGGGTACACTATCAGATGAAGCAAACAGATGTGAAAATCAGTTTGATTTTAAGCAGCTCACTTTAAGAAGGCTCACTCTTACCCAGTATTACCATTAGCACAATCTTTTATATATTCTCCATTTTGTTATAAGATTATTTGATACACTGAATGAAATAGTTAAAAGGAAATTATCCCACCCACATTCTATCAGAAATCCTTTAGGAGAATATAAGGGAAAGGAAAAAAAAAAAAAAGAAAAGAAAAAGAAAAAGAAAAAAATAGCTCCTTCTAAGAATAAAGGATCCTCAGATGCCAAGGTATGGAACAAAACATACACCTGAGAGCGTAAGTAACAAGATTCTTAGCAAACACCCCAGTGGCTATGACCCAAAAGTCTCTCCAAGGCAGGCCTTACCAGCGGGAGGCTGTCCATAAGAAGTTGCATAGGCGGTCTGCCCATAGGTCGCAGTGGTCTGAGCCTGGGTATAGCTGACATCAGTGGGCTGTCCATAGGTTCCATAACTTTGCTGCCCATATGCCTGCTCAAAGAAAATGGATGCAAGAAGTTCATATATAAACCTTATATTTTAACCAAAAAACAGACTGACTTATTTCCAAGGCTCTAAAAACTGGAAGAACCAAAGCCAAAAATACTGCTTTCTAGTAAAGATTGTAAAAAACAGACAAGTGATCACAGTATCATGAATGCTTTCTTTCCCTTATCTAATCTACTCAAATTTTTATAAACCTAACTACAAAAAAGTTCCTGAGATAATGAGGCAAACTCCCAGTTAACTATACAGGAGATTAACAAGACACTCTCAAGGGATGGGCAATAATGGAACAGGTGTATAATTGCTAGCACTTAGTGTAGTACCGTTTTAGCAACTGGAAACAAATGTTAGGAAGACCAAATGAACCAAGAGAAAGAAAATGAAAATGGGATTAAAATCTGTTAGTTCTGAAAACCAGATTTTCAGCCTGACATAAAAATTTAAAAACTTGGGACGCCTGGGTGGCTCAGTCGGTTGAGCGTCTGCCTTCGGCTCAGGTCGTGATCCCAGGGTCCTGGGATCGAGTCCCGCATCGGGCTCCCTGCTCCGCGGGGAGCCTGCTTCTCCCTCTGCCTCTGTCTCTCATGAATAAATAAATAAAATCTTTAAAAAAAAAAAAAATTTAAAAACTTGCACCACTTCAGAGAAAACGAACTAGAACACTGCAAGTCTCCTTAAGGTTAACATACCAAGAACTGTCTTTTGAACTTGGACATCAGTAATACTTAAAACCTGGTAAAGAATAAGGTATTCTTCCACCTATTAGCAAGATCACATTCTAGATTTGAATGACCAGTTATGTAAGATCTGCCAGAGACATCACACTTCTGTCTGTCCCAGAAAGTTTCAATGGCAGAGTTATTAGTATCCATTTTAGTCATGGACCATTTCAGAATTCGAAGTGGTCTTGAGAACACTAGGACCCTAATTTCCAAAATCTGTTGGCCTAGACTTTTAAACACAAACTCATGTACTGGAAAGGGCTCAGAAGCTCTGTAGCTAAACAGCCATACAGAGCTGACCCTGCCATTTACTATGTGACCACTGGCAAATGACCTCTCTATGCGCTGCTATTTTTTGTTTGCAAAATATCCTAGTAACACCTTCTTCTGCAGAAACACTGTAAAATTAAATTAATTTAAACATAATACAATATGTAGAAGGACCAATTACTGAGCAAGGCACTTAACTTGAGAGATGATACTAGAAAGGTGTGGAGAGCTAGCAACTCCCAGTTTGGGGATGGTGTCATTTATAATGGCACTCCCACTGTGCAAGTTTAAAACGCCTGAGTCCTTTTATGATTACAAGCACATCAGTGCTCGCTTCAGCAGCACATATACAAGCACGTCATACTTTTCTATTACCTGATTTTTAAAAAAGAGCCGTACTAGCTATTGTTTTAATGGCTGACAGAAATATTTTGTTTGGGGACGTACCCACATACAAATATCTTAAAGATTACCTGGGTGGTCTGTGCATATCCTTGAGTGGGTTGGGCGGTGTATGCACTGTAGCTGTAAGAGAAATTAAATGCAAGAACTGAATATAGAACATTCAGATTCCGTTACAAAATCCTCTACAACTCCAGGAGGCTTAGTATTCTAAAAACATTATAATCAATCACACCCAAAGTACTGTTATAAAAAGACTGACTTACCCCTGCTGGGCTGCCGCTTGGCTGTAGGTACTGTAATCTAGAGAAAACAAGGGAGAGAAAATAATGTGAAGTCAGCAGAGACAAGGAGAAGAAAAAAAAAAGGGGAGGAGGAATTCAGGTGGAAGAAGATAAATTCTTTCAACTGTTTATAGAGAGGAAGTACAGGCCAACACAGGTCCGAATGAGTATCTCTTCTCCCTTAACACCAAACCAAAAAAATAAGTCTAAGCCAGTTAAAGTTCAGAAAGTTTGAAATATAGTGCCAGCTAATGAGGTCAAGATCAGCTGATTTGGCAGATACTTTAAAGGTTCCCATGACCACAATTCCCTCCCGGGCCCCTTAACTGCAGGCTGTCATTTCAAATACATGATCATCATCCTAAGACTAACAGAAAACAAGATGAACCAACAGAAGTTTTACCTTCATATAAAAATGAGGCATGCCACAATATTACAATGTTTAACATCAGACTGGTTACAATAGTAGCTACATCTCCCCCAAAACTCGTTTTTCTATCACCCCCTCACTTCAGCATTTTGAAAACGAACCATAATTCCATAGCAGGGCTGTGACATGGAATGGCAAAAAAGAAAGTCATCCCAATCCAGTATTTTAAAGGCTTTCCTGACTGTATCAGGGCTACATCTCTACAGTAAGTCAAAAGCCAAACACAACATAAATTGCAGCAGAGTTAAGGCAGAGAACAAAGCATGTAATCTTTTTGGGAGTAATTTGGTTTTAGGTAACAACATCTTTTTAAAACTCACAATGATTTCAACTAAAAAAAAAAAAGGCCCACAACTTTACTTTTCTTCCTCTCTCTTCTCTTTCTAATCTTTCCTATAATTTCCCTTTTCATATGAAATGTAAAACATGCACAAAAAAGGACTAAAAACTAGTCCACTGAGGTGTCTATACAAGTAGTGAAAACAAACAGAAAATAAAATGGTGACGTTTTCACAGCACTACTGAACTAAACATACATGTATTTTAAAATTTAAGGATTTATTTTTTTTTAAAGATTTTATTTATTTGACACAGAGAGAGAGAGTGAGAGCAGGAACACAAGCAGGGGGGAGTGGGAGAGGGAGAAGCAGGCTTCCCGCTGAGCAGGGAGCCCCATGTGGGGCTCAACCCCAGGACCCTGGGATCATGACCTGAGCTGAAGGCAGACGCTTAAGGACTGAGCCACCCAGGCGCCCCGAGATTTTTTTTGACAGAGAGAGAGTGTGTACAAGCAGGGGAAGCAGCAGGCAGAGGGAGAAGTAGGCTCCTTGCTCAGCAGGATGAGGGGCTCAATCCCAGGACCCTGAGATCATGACCTGAGGCGAAGGCGGACGCTTAACCGTGTGAGCCACCCAGGCGCCCCTTTAAAAATATTTTTAAAAATTCTACCCAATCTTTGCTCTCCACAAGAAATACATACCTTATTCTATGCTAGAAGACAGTACTGCCATTAGTGCTGAACAAAAGGGTCCTTTCTTTTCCAATCAGAAAGTAGCCCCTCATTT
The DNA here is from genome assembly GCF_964656455.1 of Halichoerus grypus. Lineage (NCBI taxonomy): Eukaryota > Metazoa > Chordata > Mammalia > Carnivora > Phocidae > Halichoerus > Halichoerus grypus. The sequence continues at coordinate 73,561,923 of NC_135724.1, forward strand.
GAAAGCAACAATGGACATCTCAGCTCTTCAGGGAGGGGTTTCTGCCCCCACTCTATCCAAAGCCTGCCTCAAAGTCTACCTGGCCTGAGAGCATTGTGCTGAATCCATCTTTTAAAGTAGGCTCACCTTTCTACCACTCTACCTTAACTACTTTCCTTCCTCTGTACATCCTTAACTCAGAACCCTGATTCATCAACATTATCAAATTAACTGCCTAAAGGTTTTGTATAATGAACAAATTGATTTAAGACAATCTAATGGCATTTTAAAGTTAAACCTTAAGGCATTTTCAATGGCACTACAACTCTTGCTTTCTATGTACCAAATAAAAAGTAAATGCAAATCACTTCTTCCATGAGGCATTTACAAAACAGACAAATGAAGCATCAAAAAATATTTCAACCTACGTTTTGCTGATGTGTCTCGTGAGAAATGATTCTAAATTGCTGACATGGAAGTTCAACTTTGCAAGAGGACTTTTACACAAGAACAGTTATGTAAAGCAGAAAACTGGCAAAGCTGATACGGAACAATGAATGATCTCAGATCCGTGTGAAACCAACCCATTTAGTCCCATACTGGTGGGCTAAAGGAGGTAGCAAATTTGTTTCCTGAAAACTTATGTTATCTACCTACAACTCACAAACATTGTATGGACTCAAAAATGTTATTTACACAATGGTTAGATTTTTTAGCAGTCAGTAATGCTTTGTTTTTAACCCCCAAATGTGCAGCTGAAGACTTCACTAAAAATACAGGACAGGTTGAGAAGAAGGGGCTGTAATCCAGGGGGCCTCTAAAGTGCTGGCAATGTTCTCTTTCTTGGTGGTCACTTAGAGTTTGCGTTGTAATTCTTTATGTTAAACTGGACATATACTCTACTTTCCTATACATAACATACACGAAGAGAAAAAACATCTAACATTACCTAAAGTAGTGGCTTTTAGAAACTTTAGAGTACTCACTACCCGACAGTAGACATTTAGAGCTTCAAGCTACATAAGGAGTTAAAGTCAGTATGGGGCAATTTGTGGGAACCAAAAGCTTTGCTATAATGTCAAGAGGTTAAGGGCTCAAAAAGCTCTTAAAAAGATCTAGCCTCACTCCTTCATTTTGAAGGAAAGGAAACCAAAGTCCAGATAAGTATGTGATTTCCCAAAGTTCCTCCAGCTGGCCTACTACTGTGTGTCTATGTGTAACACAACTGTAATTCTAATATAGTACATGGAGATTTCCAATAAACAGTGAGCAAATTAAACCAAGAAACTGGCATGTCCAGCCACGCAAAAATTTCACCATACACATTTTGACTCCCCTAGCTTCAATAGGGAAGGCAGAGTAGCACTCTCCCTTCCAAAATTCAAACACTGCAAGGAAGAGGAAGGTGGAAAGGGCCCTGCGTTTCGGAAACCACTTCCCACCAGGATGTGTCTTGGACTGTGGTATTTTAGAGTCCTCACTTCTAGGGGCACTCTGAACCTTGGCACTAACCGCCGGCATTTACCTGCCTGTTTACTGATCACACAGCTCGGGAAGACTTAAATTGTCTTTAAGTTGCTGGATTCTCGACCCGTTTCAAATTAAATCTCGGAAGGACGCAGAGCTTTTCCGGTCTTCCCTCGACTTCTCCCACCGCTTCTAAGGTCCGGTGTTAGGTGGCCTAAGAATACCCCCGGAGGCAAAAAATGCCCCACCCTACCAATAACCGCAGGTTAGTGCACCAACAGGCTGCGAACTGCAAGTGATGTTTAGGTTACAAGATTAAACAACTGCCGTATACAAGACCACCCTAGATCATCCCATTCGAGCTCCCGCCCCGGGTTTTCTTTCAAAGTCCAGCACGCGTCTCCTTTCCCTCTCTTCCAGCAAACCACGAAATAAACAAGCCTGCCGGCTTAACCTAGGCGAAGAAACTTGCGAGACGACTGCTTAAGCATAATTCAAACGCCAACTCGGGCCTTTTGTTTCTCCTAGGTCAAAGAGGCCAGAATTTTCTTTCGGTAGGGATTTCTGGCCTCGCGATCCGGGCTGGTCGTTTTATACAACGGATCTCCCTCGGCGTTTGCTGAAAAACGGCCCTGGGAAGCACTTAATTGCTTTTTGGGGAGGAAAGGAGGTGGGATTAATAAGAGTAAAAACGAAGAAGCCCGGGGGTGGGGGCGCCGATTGGGGGGGCGCTGAAGGGGGAAGCACATTCCGCCCAAAACCCTGTCGGGCAGAAGTTCGGTTTGGGGCTGGAACCCGCCGAGAGGGCAGCTCGGCCGCACCGGACGCCCCAGCCGACCAGGCCATTACGGGGCGCCCGCTCATAGGTCGGCACCCCTCGGCTCACAAACCCGCGATGCCGTTTTTATTTGCTGCCCCCCCCCCTCCCGCCCGCTTCTCGGCGAAGCAAAGTCGCCCTCCGGCTTGAGCCGCCTCCCTGGAAATGGGAGGGGGTGGGGAGAATCAGAGGAGCGGCGTTGCTGCGGCTTCTCGAGCAGCCGTCGACCCCCCCAACACCTCCGGCTTAGGGGTGCCGGGCTCGAGGCCTTGCCGAGCCCTCCCCCAACCCCCACGCGGGGCCCGGGAGGCCGCAGGCCCCGCCCACGTGGCGGGCGACCGGGTGCGCGGGGCCCGACGGCCGCCACACAATGGAGACCGCGGCAGGCCCCGCGCGCTCCCGCCGCCGCTTGCAACTCGCGCGCCGGGGGCGCCGGAAGGTTCCAGAACCGGCCTTCCCGGTGGGGGGAGGGGAGAAGAACGCGGGCCCTCGAGCTCGTCGGGCCGCGGCGGGTACCTCACACCCTTCTCGGCAGCTCCATTCAGTCGTCCCAGCCACCCCTAGAGACGAGCGGCCCCAGATTTGGGCGTCCCGGCAGTAGCCGGCGCGACCGCGGTTCCACCACACTCACCCGTGGACGCCATTTTCTCTCCTTCCTTCTCGTTCTCTCAACGTCCGTCTCCCTCTCGCTTTCCCTCTTGGCGCCGCACTGCGCAGGCGCGAAACCCGCAACCTCGGGCGCTACCATCGGGCCAGGCCACGGGGGTGAGGGAAGGAGGGAAGAACCACAGATTTCTCGTCCTTCCCGCCCGCAGCTCTTGTCCTAATGCTCTCTAAAGGGCGCTGGACTTGACGTGCGGGCCAAAATAGCACAGAAGGGTCCGGAGCGGCGGTGAGCGGGTACTGGTATCAAGCCGGAGAGATTCTCCGTACAAGGCTAAGCTCTTCGGAATGGTTTCGTCCGCTGGCTCTAGGGACCGTCTGTGAAGAGTCTGCCTTGGAGGGACACGGAGGCCGGCGGGAGGGCTGGGGGAAGGGACCCGGGCCTAGAACAACTGCTGACTAATCGGCGGGCGGCGGGGGAGGGGGTGGCGCAGCGGCTCGGCCGGGGTCACGCGCCCGAGTGCAGGCAGAATGGGCTTGGGGCTCTCGGGCCTTGCCGGGAAGCTGGAGTCCCGACTCCCAGCCAGGGGCCCCACCCGGCATTCCGGGGGCGGGGGGCGCTCTCTGCAGTGAGTACCCCGGACACGTGGCCTGGGCCGGAGGGGGAGGGGAAGGGGGCGGAGGCGGGTGGGGTAGATGGGAGGCCCCGAAGGTAGAGCCCGATCCCGAGAACCCCTCCCCCCTCCCCGTAACGGTCAAGGTTGAGAAGGCCCTTTAATCTTAATCCCCCATCCAATACCCTTGTTTTTACAGAAGGGGAAACTGAGGCCCAAGGAATTTGGGTACTTTTCCTAAAGTCACAAAGCTGAGTCCGACCCACACCCTGGGACCCCCACTCTATCACTCGGAAGAATCTACCCCATCCTAGTCTTCTCATTCTGTCCTCCGAGCTTCCCAGTAAGGTAGGCAGGGCCTGATGGTGCACAGCCCCATTTTATTGATGAAGACATTGAGGCCCAGAGGGTTCCAGTTCCAGTTCTGTTTGTCTATGGGCAAGTCTTTCAGCCTTGTAGAGTGCCTATTGGCGGGTGGTTTTGAGGGTGCAAGAGGAGGCTTTCAGTGGGTGTCTTGGCTTTGGGCAAGGCTGGCATCTGTCTGCCTTCCTGGACTCAATCTAGTTTCCCCAGGCAGGTACCCAGGTCCAAGGAAGGGCAGGGCTCACCCAAATCTTTCAGCGGGACCTGGAGCCAAGCTAGAGTTTCTCAGTGAACACATATGGAGAACTTGGGGATGAGTAAGAGGAGGGCACTCCCACCTGCCCTCTGCCTAGACTTCCTGCCCAGGAAGACAGGCCAAGCTGTGCTTACTAGATAGCATAAGATCCATGAAGCAGGAGATGGGGCATTTGAACTGGGCTTCAAGGGGGTGAGTAGGAGTTTGCCTGTTGGAGAGATGGAGGGAAGGACGTTGCAGGCCAAGGAGCTTTCTCCATTTTTCCGGCAGGAAACTGACAGGTGGGTTTTGAGGCTGAGGTTGCCCTTGGCAAGGGAGCAGAGGAAACAGTCTTCCTGTCTCTCTGGGATTCTGCTGCTTGCCTCATGAAATCAGCTCACTGGGAGTCTTGACACAGGCCTGGCCAGGGGTGAGGGGGCTTCAGCAAGTCCTGTGCCTTGTGGGCCAGAGCTTGAACCAGCTAGGCTGGAGCAGCTGCTTCCATGCTGAGGCCTCCCCTGGTTGGACTAGCTGGTGGCTACCTCTACCTCCCACAGTCAGCTGGGATGGCTACAGTTTATCGAGCAGGAACTGTGGGCTGGGTCCTGCCTTCGTCCATTCCTTTTTCTCATCTTATGAGGAGAGGACTTTCATAATCCCCATTTTACAGATGAGGAAGGAGAGGCTCAGAGGATGGAAAACTTGTCCAGGGATGCACAGCAGGGAGCAGTGGAGGGGATCCTGGAACCTTTCTGTGAAAAGGGGGGCTAGGGCTAGAGGGGCTGTGCTCAAAGCTGGAGAGAGGGGATGACTCTGTCCAGTGTCGCTTTGTATGTACTCAGAGTGTGGGATTCCTGCCCCTCCTCCAGCCCTTCTGTCTCACCCCCTTCCTAATCTGCCTGCCCATTGGCTGGCCTCACCTCCTTCGTCAAGGGCAGCCGAGTCCACCTAGAGCTCTAAGGCTGGGCCCGGTGGAGGGGAGGAGTGAGGAAGGTGGCTGGTCTGCAGCTCCAGGGGGGAGGGAGGCAGAGGAAAGCTGGAGATGGCCCTGAGTTTGCCCTGGGGTGCTGCACCCCTCTTTTTGGGAGTCCAGAGCCCCAGTTCAACTTCCCTGGCCTTGTGCCTCCCACCCCAGGCTCTTCTTCAGAGCCCTTTTGGCTCAGCCCCTCCCCATCCTCACACACAGGCAGAGGGGATGGCAAGATGGCTAAGCATGTGGTTAGGATCTGAGCTCCTCTATGGGCGAGTTGCTGGGCCTGCCTCTCCAGCTTCAGTTTCTGCTTCTGTAAAATGGGGCCATCGGGAGGGTAGGTGGAAGGAGTTGGATAAAAATTGCAGTAGTAACTGTTGTTATCGTTTTCCTTTACCCCTAGCACACAGCCTCAAGACCACCCTTGACACCTTCAGCCACGCTATGCGTGCCCGAGGCCCCCCCGGCCTACCGTCCCCGGCGCTGCCTCTAGCCTCCTCCGTCCTGATGCTGCTCCTGAGCAGCCTGTGGCTGGTGGGGGCTGGCCCCAGCCTTGCCCTGGCCCCCGAGCTGCTGCCTTGGCAGGGTGAGGGCTGGCCCCTTAGGCCTTGGAGGAGGCAGGAGGCTTGCTCTAGGGCCTGAGACTGGCTCTCAGGAGCGCCATGCATCCTGCACCGGTCAAGCAGGGATAGGACCCAGTGCATGGGGGAAGGTTGGCCTGGGACAGGAGCGTGCCCAGCTCATCCGCAGCCAAGCAGGGAGGGCAGAGCACCCAGGCAGAGGGGCCAGCAGAGGGGTGGGAGCCTGTAAGTAGGAATTCTATTCAGATGGCTTCCCTTTTTGGTGGCTTTCCCTTAAAATAAGAACTAAGGCTTTCAGCTTAGTATGAGAATGTCGAGGAGGTGCTGGGAGTTTAAAGGGTGACCCCAGTGGAGTGCCTGCTTCCCAGCAAACGTTAAGTGACTTATCCACAGTCGGATTGCTCTTGGGAAGACTGACTGGTGGGCCCGGCCTGTTCTGGTTAACACAGCAGGAGAGCAGTCGCAGCATTTAGAAGCCCTTGGTCCCCTTCATGAGTAATTAAAGTGCTCGAAGTGGGCACTTTGGCTCCTGGGGAGAGGAGGCTGGCTTAGTGGGCATCCTGCAGAGGGTAATTGCCAACCTGGGCCAGCCTTGGGGGTTAGGGCCGCTAACCCGGCACATCAGCTCCTTCTCTCTCCCAGCGCACCGGCTGCTGACCCACGCCCTGGGCCACACGGCCCTACCCGGCCTGCTCCTGAGCCTGCTGCTCCTGCCCACGCTGGGCTGGTGGCAGGAGTGCCACCTGGGCACGCTGCGGTTCCTGCATGCCTCTGCCCTGCTCGCCCTGGCTGCCGGGCTCATGGGGGTGCTGCTGGCGGGCCTTGGGGTGTCCAGTGCAGCCGGCGGCTGCGGCTACATGCCGGTCCACCTGGCCATGCTGGCCGGGCAGGGTCACCACCCTCGCCAGCCCCAGGGGATCCTGCCACCATGGCTCCTGCCCTGGCTGCTGCTCGCCTTGACACCACTGCTCAGCTCCGAGCCACCCTTCCTGCAGCTGTTCTGTGGCCTTCTTGCTGGCCTGGCCTGTATCCTTTGCCGGGGCTCAGGGCCCGTGTGGACCTGGGTTCCGTGGCTGGGCCCCCAGGGTGGCCGGGAGGGAAGTGGCACAGGGGGCTCAGGCCCAACAATGTTGGGAAGTGGCTCAGACGCATTCCGGGAGCATCTCCGGGTTCTCTAGCCAGGCTCCGGGCAGGGGGTGCTCAGGGCCAATGACCAGGGGGAGGTGCCAACTACCATTTAAAGGGGAGCCCATGGGGGGCCGGGGTGGCCCAAGCAGGCACCCAACCTGGCCCTCCCCAGTGGGGGTAGCATCTGAGGTACGATGTGCAGGATGAGGGGATCAGGGGAAGAGAAGTGAAAAAGAGAGCCGGCCAGGCAGGAAGTACAAGGCCAGGGTGGGAGGGAGCCTGGGGCTCAGCGCTGAAAGGGGGAACACCTGTGGTGCATTAAATACAGGCTTTTGCTTCAAAGATGCTTCATGCCTGTTGGGGGAAAACAGTGCCTTTGGAGAGAACAGTGGGCGCAGGCTGACCCCCCTGTGGTGTTTTTGGGCCTGGAGACACCAGCTGCCCAGCCTGGCTGAATCCTGGCATGGGGAGTATGTCGCCCTGGCAGAGGGCAATGGGGCGGTGTCAGTGGGCCCCAGGGTGGGCCTTGAGTCGGACCTGAGTAGTCTCACGGGGCTCTGGGGACGGAGCAGGCGGGAGGGGGGGCGGGTGGCTGAAACGGGGGGGAGACCGCTTTTGTGGGGAGATACACCTGGCTTCGCCTGTTACATGCTGAGTAGCTTCTGGTGGGTTCCTTTCCCGAGGGCCTCCACTTTTCCCGAGAGCTGACTAGGGTGAGGAGACACAAGGGAATGGCTGGCACACACTGGGCCCGGGGCCTGGCATGCAGTTTGGATCTCTCCCGGCCCCCCCCCCCCCCCAGCTGGCTGGTTTTGGTTTTCCTTGACCAGCCGCCCTGCCCTGGGCAGCCAGACGCAGCCGGGGCCTTCCAGTGGCTGGAGCTGTCGGACCGGCGGCTGCAAGCACTGCAGGAGGGCGTCCTGTGCAGGGCCCTGGCCGGGTGCTGGCCGCTCAGACTCCTTCCTACCCCGGGCGGCCGGGCCGAGCTGCCCATCACCCATCCCGCCGGAGTGAGGTGAGCGCGACACTGAAGACACCGGCCCTGCTGGCAGAAGCTGTGGCGGGGGCTGGCAGTCAGGCCCTCTTCTGCTTCTGCCCCTCCAGGCCTCCCACCCCTGGACCTCCTTACATGGCCTCCCCTAGCCTCTGGTCCCGCGGTGAAGGCTCGGCCCAGCGCCCCCCAGGCCTGGAGCCTGTGCAGCCGACCTGGGAGGGCTCCTCAGAGGTGGGCCTGGCCTGGGCCGGGCCCAGCTTCCCCCCAGGGACCCCGCTGTGGGCAGCCCTGGATGAGCAGATGCTGCAGGAGGGGATCCAGGCCTCACTCCTTGACGGGCCAGCCCCGTGTTCTGAGACCCCGCTATGGCTGCCTAAGTCGTCCGTCTCCTCTCTGCGGTAAGGCGGGTGGCCCGGGGGGGCGGGGGGGCGCCCTGGGGCAGGGGCTGGAGGTGGCCCTGACGTTCCCTCCCTCCGCCCCCCAGGCTGCAGCAGCTGGAGCGCATGGGCTTCCCCACAGAGCAGGCGGTGGTGGCACTGGCAGCCACAGGCCGAGTGGAGGGTGCCGTGTCGCTGCTGGTTGGCGGGGAGGTGGGCACTGAGGCCCTGGTGACGCAGGGGAGGGGTGGGCCCGCTCACCCTGAGGGTCCTGGTCCCCCCTAGCCCTGTCCGCCTGAGAGTCGCGGTGTGGTGCGGGAGAACCCCTCGGGCACCCCACGCTGGTACTGTTCAGAATAAAGACTAGGTCATTTTTCAGCCTGGACCTCCTTGGGGGCAGCTGTTGTCTGACTCTCCTGTGCTCGCAGCAGGGGGGAGGGATGAATGAATGCGCAGTGAAGGAATGACCCATTACAGGAGAACAGCTCCTTGATGTGTGGAGACACACCTCCCCCCCCGCCCCCAGCCCCGTGTTGTGTGTGGGCAGGGAAGGCCACCGAGGAGAGGGAAGGGGCTCCTGGCCCAGCCCAGCCGCACCCCATCTAAGCACACACTGAGACCAGGCCAGTGGGACATCCGGACATCAGACTGGGGGCCTTTATTGGCTGGAGACCTCTACCTCCAGGGGGCCCCTCCCTCTCCATGCCCCCACCCCCACCTGGGACATGGGAGGGGCTGGGGGCTGCAGGGGGGCAGGACCTATGCAAGGAATCCCCAGTGTCCTGCCTGTTGAGCTCAGGGTGGGGACCCAGCACCAGAAATCAAGGAGAGGAGGGGTACGGTGGGCTCCCCGAGGTTTGGCTGGGGAGGAGGGGGTGGCAAGCCTCGAACCTGCCCCCCATCCCCTGCAGGCCTGCATCATCCTACTTCACAGAGGGAGATGGAGGCCCAGGGCCCTGAGCGAGGCCTCACCTCTTGCCTGGGCTGCCCCTCCCTCTCAGTCCACTGTCCCTTCTCAGCTTCATATTAGGCTTGCATGGGGAATCAGGACCAAGACTTGCCCATCCCAAAGGCCTAGGTGGCAGAAGGGACCCTGAGGACATTAATAAATATGGATGGGCGGTCCCTGGAGGCAGCTGGCCAAGTCCAGGCTGGGAAGGGAAGCCTGGCCTGGTGTGCCCCTAGGGCCGCCCCCGCCCTCAGCCTCTCTCGCTGTGGCTCCTGGGGGCCACGATCCGGTAGTTGGCCGCGTGTCCTCCCCTCTTGCCCCGCAGGAGGCTGGGGGTGCCTGTGCCGGCAGGGCCTGCCCCCGACCCCTCTGGTTCTGCCGGAGGGAAGGAGAGAGTCAGGGTTAGTGAGGTCTGTGTGAGGTGCCCGTCTCCCTTCGGCCCTCGGGGGGCTGGGGCGCTCGGTACTCTGCCAGGTGCACTCTGCCCTGGCGTCTGGGAGGCAGAGCTGTGAGAAAGAAGGGTGTTTGCAAGCTGGTTAGTGCCTCCCCTCTGCCCCCCGGAGTTATCAGCTCCCCACCCAGTGAGAGCACTCAGGGCCTCTACTGGATTTTCTCCGTCAAGTAAGGATCAATGAAGCTGCCATGTTTCCGAAATGCTTAGCACGGAGCGAATGCTCCATAAAAGTAGTTCTTTCCCACATTTTGGGGGCAGAGGCGTGCCCTGAATCATCCCTGTTTCAAAGCTGGGTAAGCTAAGGTCAGGGAATAGACTCACTCTCCCCCTCTCCTCGGGTGAGGCCACGTGTGGTGGGGAAGAGTTTAGAAAGGCCAGGCTCTGCCACTGACCTACTGACAGCTTTGGGCACGTCTAGTCTCTGCCAGGGCCTCAACTGTCTCATCTCTAAAACCAGGAGGGATAGTTCCAGATGTACTCTGAGGTCCTGGCCAACTCCAGTAATTATTGAAATTAGTTCTCATTTGGCCCCAACCTGGAAATGAGCTGTCCCACAAGAGTGAAACTAAATAATTGGCATTCTTGCCACCTGGAAAACTCTTACTCATCCTTCAACACCCAAGCAAGGCCTACCTCCTTCAAGAAGTCTTCTGCCGCTAACACTTCGGTCCCCCTCTAAGTTAAATAAGTAGGTCAGGTAGGTCAGGATGGGCTATTTTTCCAGGGGGAGAGGAACACTCAAAGAGCAGAGCCCCAGGATGGGGGACTTAGCTGAGCCTCCAAAGTCCTGTTCAAAAGGACAGACACTTGGACTCTGGTGAGCACCAGCTTCCCACTGGGGCACTGCCAGGGGAGTGGGCTATACCCTCCTAATCCTAGCTGTCTAGCACTCTGACCCTGTGTGCCCCAGCCTCCCATACACCTCTGGGCTGAAATTTGGGGCCCCTGGGACAGACAGGTGTGTGTGGTCACAGTCAAGGGAGATTTCATGCCCTAAATCAGGGAGCTCAGGCTCCAGCATCAGCTAGGGCCAAGTCCTGGCCCCACCATGTACCAATGATGTGGTCTTGGGCAAGTCACAGAATCTCTGAGCCTCATCAGCAACATGGGGATAACACCGTGTCATACCCCTGTGGTAAGGGTTTAAGGTGACCAGGAGTGGAAAGTGGTTTTCCCATGCTGGATTATTATGGTCACTAGGTGTGTTTTTGACCCAGCTCTCCTGCAGGCCTGGCCACTGTGAGTTGGTCATGAGATGCTACTCTGACACAATCAGATTCAGGGCCCTTGGTTTCCCCTGGGCCCCACTCAGGGCCTGGCAGAGCAGAGGTGTCCACGAACTTTTGCTGATGGAGCAAAAAGAGCCAGTGCTTTTGAGGACAGACCCACGGTGGATCCCTGGCCTCACCACTACTATTGCTGTGACTCTTGAGGAAATCACGTGAGCTCTTTGTACTTCTGTTTCTTCATCTGTGAAATGGGCATGGTGTCACCCACCCAGCAAGCTTGTTACAAGGGCTGGATATAAATCCCCCAGCCCGGTGGGCTGGATGTGTGATGGCTGTTACCATCTCCTCATTACTGATTATAACCTAAACATGAGAGCCCAATCTGGGTCTTTAGTTAGCACCTGCTGTGTACAATGGACAATGGGGAAAGTTCCTTCTTCTCTGCTTCCCTCCCCCTCCCCTCCCCTTCCAGGCCCACAACTCGAGCTGGCTTGTGGGGTCACTCTCCCAGGCTGGTGGCCACAGCGAGGGGGCGTGGCCCTTCTCAGGTGACCAGCACTCCCTCCCTGGGCTGCTGGATACAGAGGTGACTAAAGTGGAGATGGGCCACAGGTCCAAGGCTACAGTGTGTCCTTTCTGGGTCCTCTCCCTGCCCTCCCGAGAGGAGGTGGGGGACACCTGAAAAAGCCTGGGATTTGGCCCTTGGGCCCTGAACTGTAAGAGGGGGAGGAGGTCTGGAAGGTGGCCACTGATGTTTCTAAAAGTTAGAGAAGCCCCGTGGCAAGGTGGGAAGAGCTTGGGAAGCCTACCACACACTCTTCCAGCCTCCAGGCCTTTGTCCACACAGGACTCTCTGTCAGGGCTGCCCTTTCTGTCTTGTGCTCACACACTCACAGGGATCTTCCGTGACCCAACGCAAGTGTCCCCTCTGCCAGGAAGGCTTCTCCACGCTGCAGCCGGAGGGGATTGCCGCTCACTCACATCCTTTGGTGCTCCTGTCCCCCATGGCCCACATCTCTGTAGACCCTGAGGATTCCCCCTCACTTGATGGGCCCAGAGTGGCCACCCTGAACTGGCACTCAGTAGGTGTGCCCTACAGTTTTGCTGAATGAAGGAGGCTTGGCTGTCATCCTGGCCCTCCTTCCTGCTCGGGGACTCAGTTTCCTCGTCTGTAAAATAGATGTGAAGTTGGACATGATGTCCGAGGCCTTTGTGCACTGATGTACTAGGGTTGGGCTGTGAGATGGGGCGGCTGGAGGTGGGAGGAGGGCGGCCGTGGGGGCCTCTTCCAGCCTCCAGGCCTTTGTCCACACAGGACTCTCCGTGGGTAGGTGAGGACTGGAGCTCAGCCCTGAGGGCGGCCAATCCCTGCCTCTCTCCACGGCCACCCACAGGCTCGGGTTTAATGGGGAGAACCCTCCTTAGCCCCACCATGAAAAGCCAGGCACCGGGAGGGGTGCTGCCCACTTGGTGTCTAATCTCCTTCCATGCCTTCTACCTCCCTTCAAGAGCCTTCTCAAACTGGGGCCTGCCAGGTTCTCTAGCCTCAGCTGTCACTCCCTCGCAACCTCACAGAACAGTCTAGCCTCTTGGCTTTGGCTCGTGCTGTCCTCTGCCTGTTTACTCCTGCTCGTCCTTGCTTTTCAGGTTCATTTAGAGGATACCTCCTCCAGGAAGCCCTCCCTGAGATGCCCTCCCCCACACACCCCAGCCTGGGGCTGGGGCACTTCTGTGCTCTCATAGCACTCACTCCACCGTGGCGTTCCTCACCCCAGGTTTAACAGTTCCAGGGTGACCCCCGTGCCCCTGCACCCTACACTCCCCGACAACAGGACTAGGTCTGTCTGACACCGTGTGTCAGACACAAGGTGTCAGGCCCCGTCTGTCTGTCTGCTGGCTGGCCGGAAGGACTAGAGAAGGAGTGTCTGCTGGCCTAGGGCCACCAGTGGGAGGTGACTTCTGTGTCCCTGGGCCCTTCCTGGAAGGGACCGCCCCTACCTGCCCGCCCTGCCGTTACCTGGCCAGATGATGGCTTCCAGCAGGGTGACTCGTCTGGCCAGGAGCTCCAGCTGAGCCTGCTGCTGCAGGAAGCTCTGTAAGCTAGGAGCCTGATGGGAGATCAAGAAGAGCAGACGGTGCAAGTCCGGCCTCCGAGGGCTGGGCCGGGGAGCCGAGGGCAGGGTGTAGGGGCCAGGCACCGGCCAGCTTCGAGGCAGGAGCCCGGGTGTGAGTCTCTATCGAGACCTCGGTCTCCCCTTCTAAGTGGGGACGGGGCCTGCCTGGCTCCTCAAGTGAGCAGATGGGTGGCAACATTGGTGGGTAAGTGCCTGGGGTGGGGGTCTGGCTCTCTCCCTGAAGGGACTTGCAGGATGGGTTAGGGGGACCAGAGGGGGACCTGCAGCTGTAAGGGAGACACTTGGGGCTAGGAAGGCCTGCCCTGTGGGGGCCTCTGGGGGCTTCTGGGGGAGGGGAGGTCGGAACTAGTGGGGGCTATAGTACCTGGAGTACCCTGGGGCCTGAGCCTGGCTTCGTCACCCACAGTCCCCTGCTCTTGTGGAGTCTAGCTCCATGACCTAGTGTCCTGTGGGCTTGGAGACTGGCTCTGTTACCCATGATTTCTGGAGAGCTGAATGAAGCCTGACTTTACTACCCATGACCCCCTGCTCTGCTGCAGTCTGGCTCTGTTACCACAATCCCCCCTTACTTTATTACCCACGATCCCCTGCTCTGCGGCAGTCTGGCTCGGTTACCCACAACCCCCTGCTGGTCTGGAGTTTGGCTCCATTGCCCCTAATTTCTTCCAAATTCAAAATCTTTAACCTCTGCTTCCCCTGCAGGCCTGGAAGCCACATTACCCACAATGCCCGGAGGCCCAGGTCTGACCACAGAGGTGGGGGGCCCAGGTCTCTAGGGCCCCCTTTTCACTTGTGGAAGAGGGACCAGCCATCAAGGGATGGGTGGCCTTGCTCTCTCAGGTCCTCACCTGCCTAGGGCAGGCACCTTCTCCAGCCTCATGGCTGGGTCCAGGCAGCTCCACCCCCGGAGGGCCTGGGGAAGGCTAGCGGGTGGGGGCTGGGCTGTCTGTCCGTCTGTCTGTCTCTACTCACCATAGAGCCCAATCATTGTTTCCAAGATTAAAACCCTCTCAGCTAAAATCTTCAAAGCCTCGCGTAGTTGGTGCAACCCCTCCCCCTGCGGAGGAAAGAGACAGATGCAGCCGTGAAGGGGGCAAGGGAGGGGGCCCTGCAAAGCTTGTTGGTGGCCCATGCCCCACCCTGGACATGCACCTCAGCCCCGCACCACCTGCCACAGCCCAGGGCCCTGCGGACAGCCAGGATAAGACCGGGAGAGGACGGGGGCAGGGGGGTGGGGCAAGACAGGTGGAAGCAGCCCCCTCAGTAAGTCCTGATGGGTTCCAGCTGGCTGCTCTCTGCCCACACCCCTGCACGGGTGGCAAGGGGTTGCCGATCCTCAGGGGCTGCGCTGCCATCCCAGAGCCTGCCCTGGAGACTGTCACGGGGCGCCCCTGAATCTCTGTTGCCTGACACCTGCATGATTCCTGCCCCATCCCTAGGCCACATGCACTCTTGTTTACTTACTAGTCTTTAAACTGAGTCACTTTTTGCCTTAATACTACATTAATCTCACTCTAATGAATTCCATCAGTGGGAACAGGCTACTGACGGATATCCTTTCCATTCACATCAAAATGAATATGTACAAGTAAAATTAGAAAATGTTTGAGTGGCATCACTTTTGGGAAGTTGTGCTTAAAATGCTGGAAAAGCTGAGGCTCAGGCCCAGGTGTCCACTCTCCAGCCCTTCTCACTTTGGGCTCATCCCTCCCTGGGCTCGGACTATTCCAGGTCCATATTCTGCATGTCCTGGAATCAGGCCCCCAACCCCACCCTCCCTTCTAAGCAGTATCTCTGGGTCTGCAGCCCCCAGGCCCAGGGATGTGGCAGTGGGCCCCCCAAAGCCCCTCCCCCACCCCCACCCTCCCAGCCACAATGTCAGCTGGCACCCCAGGCTCCTGCTAGTCTTCACTTTCACTTCCAATTTGTCTGTCCTTTCCTTCCCCAGCACGGGGTCCACGGTCGGGCTGAACGTCCACACTCCCTCACTCCTTCCTCTCTCCTAGTCCAGACTCAAGCTAGTTCCGGAATGTTGATATCTTAATTCCAATAGAGCACCAGGACAGCAAATAGAATGATTCCAGCCCTGACATATCTGGGAGTCTCTCTCAGCGGCCTTTACTTAGTACAGACTAAATAAAGGGACGGGGTAGAATATGCCTATTGCTACAACAGAGATCTGACCCTTTAGGGTTCACCAAAACCTCTAACAACTGAGAGTCCGCCCAACATGTCCGTGAGCCTGCTGTAACATTGCTGGGACTGTCCATTATAACCCAGCTGTCCTGGCCGCATCACCAGTTTGGGGCTACCCTCGGGCTACTAACTGGCCACTGCAGCCTAATGGCTAGGGTCACCGTGGGCCACACACCAAAGTAATCACTCTTCAAGTATTACAGGAGCAGGCTCTAAAAATAGATGACCTTCAAAAATTACATTAAGCCACTCCGGGCATGGACGGTGGGACAAGCTGACATCCTGAATGTCCTGGAAAGATGTAATTAAGAGGGTGTCCCCTGGTGCTCCTGCCAAGAGCATTTAACTGCATCTCATCACCAAGAAACAATCAGACAACTCTAGATGGCGGGATATTCACAAAAAGACAAAGTCAAGAGAAAGAAGAAAAGGACAGGGACTGTTCTAGATGACAAGGCACTAGAGATGCAACAACCAAGTTCAATGCATGAATCTTGATTAGATCTCAGATTTAAAAAAAAAATAGCTAAGGGGCCCCTGGGTGGCTCAGTCAGTTAAGCGTCTGCCTTGGGCTCAGGTCATGATCCCAAGATCCTGGGATCGAGCCCTGCATTAGGCTCTCTGCTCAGTGGGGAGTCTGCTTCCCCCTCTACTCCTCCCCGCTGCTAGTGTTCTCTCAAATAAATAAATAAAATCTTAAAAAAAAAAAAAAAAAGAAAATTAGAGAAAACATGTCCAACTAAGTCCTGCTATTTGGATCCCTTCCAAGATGGGTGGCCTGTTGTTTGCACTGGTAATGCCCCAGTCCCCTCTCGGCCTGGATTGAATATCCAGGGCCTGTTGGACACCCCCACTCAGCTTTAACACAGACAGCTCCTAGTTTCCCTGGACAGAACCCAGTGGGGCTGCTTCTCCGGGCTCTCTACTGTAAAGTTTGCCTTAAGGGCTTGCTCCCCCTCACAGTCAAACCAGCACCAAGTATCGCTTAGTCTATGGACATCCATCTGTCCTCACCGTACCCCCTGCCAGTTCCAGCCCCCACAGTCTCTTGCCAGGATGACCACAACAGACTCCTGCCTGGCGTCTCTCTTTCTGCTTCTCCCGTATTGCCCCCTCCTCCCATCTATTCTCCACACGGCAGTCAGAGGAACTGTTGGCAAACAAAAATCTGACCGTGTCCCTTCCCTGCTGTTAAATACTTCAATGACTCCCCACTGTCCGCAGGACAAAGTTCAAATTCCTCAGTATGGCCTCCTAAGTCCTGAAAGCCTGTTTGACCTCCGTCTCACCCCTTGACTGTCATACTGTACCATGCCAAGTATTTGCAGCTCCTTGAATACCCCAGCCTCACTCCAGCCCCAAGGACTTTGAACATGATGTTCTCTCTCCTCTGCTTGAACACACTTTGTTTGGTTAATGCACCCTTCAGGCCTCAGCCCCCATCTCCTCTTCCAGGAGGACGCTAAATCCTCCCCCATCACAGCTGAGCCATCTCTGTCCTGTTGCCGCTGGTTACTGGTCTGTTCCACCCTCCCACTGTGAGCACCTTGAGGGTGGGGGCTGTGTCCAAATCACATCTATATGTCTATGGTGCCCAGCCAGGGGCCTGGCACCCACCGAGGAGGGACTGGTTTCCTCGGTCCTGGGAGCTGAAAATCCTGGGCTTCAGTTCCATCTCTGCCAACAATTTGCTCTGCGGAGTTGGGCCTCAGTTTTTCCTGTCTGAATGAGGGGTACGAGCTTTGGTCTAGATGGGCTGGTTCAGCTCAGTCGCTCTGGGGGCAGTGCCTGCAGTTCATGCTCATGACCACTGGGTGTCACTGCTGAGCCACAGTCAGGCCAGTGGTTCAGGTCTACCTGGGGGTTGGTAGGTGGAGAGTGGCCCCCTCAGGGCCCTTCCCCACACTGGACCTCATGCCCACCTATCCCCAACAGAGCTGGTTCCCCAGTCCCCAAAGCCTCATGCTGACCCCAGCCCAGCAGGCCCCCCTCAGGCAGGTGGCAAGCAGGGGCAGAAGTACAGTGGGCGAAGGGGAGGCAGGAAGATGGGCAAGGGCCCTGCTACCTCTAAGGCGGCCCCTCCCAAAGGTGGTCCTGAGTTCGAGGCCTGGGTTGGGGCCGTTCAGGCATCTGTTCTCTTGGAATCCCCATGCAGGGATGGAGCTGCATAGTCTAATTCAGCCTCATTTCACCTCTCCCACCTCTCCTGGGCTGAGTAGGAAACATGTTCCCAGAGTGGGAGTGGCCAATGAAGGGGCCTAGGGGAAGCAGAGGGCTGGGCTCACACCAGTCTACCTGACCCCCAGCTCGTGCCCATATTGGCAATGTGCTTAAGAGGCTCTGGAACCACTAGGGAGTGAAGGGGGGTGTGGGGAGTAGAGTGAGCGTGAGGGGCTGGGAGAGGCTTGCCAGAGAGGTAACAGGGCCCCCAAAGTCATCGGAAGACACAGGGAAGTGCTCGTGCAGGGTGAGGGGCTCCCACGGCTGTATCCATCACTGACCCCACAATCAGGAGCAGAGAGGGCAAGGCAGGTGCTGGGTGCATCCCATGTCCTCATTGACCAGTGCCCGCTGGGAAGTAGGGCACCCCAGCCAGACTGCACCAGGGAGGGACCGGGGGAAAGGGAGGCCTGATACCAGCCTTCTGAATAGCTTCCCAGTTTTCTCTCCTGTAGGGGTGTCTGCCCCCGCCCCACCCATTTTCCAAATGTCTATGTCACGATGGTTTCCAAGTCCCTGTATTGTGGGACTTTTGGTCCTCCCCCCCATGCATCTCTTGAGTGGGCAGATTTCTAGGCCTGGGAACTCATTCATGGCAACTATCTCCAATGATTGTAAAGGTTTCTAGGACCCCACATGTGGTTTCTCTGTCCCCTTTCTCATATACGCTATGTCTCCTGTGTATGTGACAATTTCTAAAGGCCTTCCTTCTTAATCTTCATGGGCTTCCTATGTGTATAGTGGTTTCTCTCATCTCATTTTCCATGGTTCTCCCATGCGTATGATGGTTTCTAGGCCTCTCCTCCCACTCCCCATGGCTCTCCTATGTATGTGATGGTGTCTGGGACCTCGTGTTAATTATAGCTCTTTTGAGAATAGTGGAATCTAGGTCTACTGACCTCATTTACCATGTACGATGTATAGTAATGGTTTTTAGGCTTCCCTTCCCGTGATCCATGGATCTCCTATGTGTACGGTGGTATCTAGGTCCCTTATCCCTTTTACCACAGGGCTCCAGTGTACCTCACTGTTTCTACGCCTCCCTCCCTACGCTTCACAGCTTTCTCAAGGCCCCCTGTCCACTGTTTTGTGTGGATATTGATTTCATGCTTCCCTTTCTTCTGCAGACAGAGCAGAAGCCAAAGCCCTTGCTGGGAAGGGGCTATGGAGGCAGAGGATGCAGTCTGGACTGGGTTAGCCCAAACCACCCAGGAGGAAAGGGCAGGGTCACCCTGGCTTGGAAAGGCCACAGACGGAAGGTGGAGACAGGGACGAAGACAGAGACAGAGAGCGTGGGGTCCACTGATAAGGCTGACCCTGCCTGGTTGGGAGGGACAGGATGGGGAGGGGCCAGAGCGGAGATCTGTCAAGGCTCCTTCCTAGGAGACCAGGTTGTAGTGGGGATTTGGAGGAGGTGCCCCCATTCCAAATGATCTCCTGAGTGCCCAGGGCAGGAAGGGGCAGTGGGAGGTCTGTGCTCAGCTGGAGCTTACCCAGTGGCTCTTCTCCCCACGGTCTCCTTTGGGGCCAGGTTCTCCCTGCAAGGAGAGACAGAGGTAGAAGGAATGAGAGAGGGAAGGAGGAAGGGAGGGTGGGAGCCTGTGGAGGGGAGGAGAGGAGGAAAGAGGGAAGGAGAGATTGGGAGAAGCTAAAAGACTGAGACAGAGAGTGGCTTGTATTGGACTGACACCAGGTTAAATGCACAAAACAATGATTTGAAGGCAATGGAACATAATAAAGAGCAGCCAGAAACTGGAGGCTCTTTGACCTTTTAAAAAATGGAACTGCCCTTGGTAAAAAAAACAAAACAAAACAAAACAAAAAACATACATACATATATAAGTATGTATGTATATTTATACACTTATGGCTTTTCCCCTGAGGGCACACCCCAGCCCCCTTAGCCTAGCAAATAGCTCAAGCAGGAAGCTTTAGTCTTACTGGGCTGAAGAATCACAGGTTGGAGTGCAGACTGCCAAAGGAGGGAGAAATTGAAAGGAAATCCTAGAAAGCAGGGAGCCACAGTAGGGGAGTGAGATCTACATAAATATCCCCCTCTAATCCTTGGATGGTCCGTGAACTACCCATCCTAAAGTCACAAAGCTGAGTCCAACCAATACTCTAGACCAAAAATCAACATTCTTCAGAGGAAGATAACAGAATCCAGATTCTCTTTACTTCATTATCTATATTGTCCAGTATGGACAATTACTAGATATATAAAGAAACAGGAAAACGTGACCCACAATCAAGAGAAAAATAAGTCAGTAGAAACAGATCCATAGCCAACCCAGACACAATTTAAAATATCTGTGATATTTATCATCAAGGAAATGCAAATCAAAACTACAATGAGATATCACCTCACACCTGTCAGAATGGCTAAAATCAACAACACAAGAAACAACAGGTATTGGTGAGGATGCAGAGAAAGGTGAACCCTGGTGCACTATTGGTGGGAATGCAAACTGGTGCAGCCACTATGGAAAACAGTATGGAGGCTCCTCAAAAAGTTAAAAATAGAACTACCCTATGATCCAGCAATTGAACTAAGTATTTACCCAAAGGATACAAAATACTAATTCAAAGGGATACATTCACCCAGATGTTTATAGCAGCACTATCTAAATAGCCAAATTATGGAAACATCCCAAGTGTCTATCGATTGATGAATGGATATATAGTATATATATAATGAAATATTATCCAGCCATAAAAAAGAATGAAATCTTGCCATTTGCAATGACATGGATGGAGCTAGAGTATTATGCTAAGTGAAATAAGTCAGAGAAAGACAAATACCATATGATTTCACTCATATGTGGAATTTAAGCAATAAAACAAATGAGCAAAAGGAAAAGAGAGAGAGGGAGGCATACTAAGAAACAGACTCTTAACTATAGAGAACAAACTGATGGTTACCAGAAGGGAGGGAGGGAGGTGGGGTGATGGGGATTAAGGAGGGCACTTGTCATGATGAGCACCAGGTGACATATGGAAGTGTTGAATCACTATATTGTACGTCCCTGAAACTAATATTACACTGTAAGCTAACTAACTGGAATTCCAAAAAAAAAACTTAAAAAAATAAAATATCTGTGATAAATATGTTAAGGAATGTAGTGGAATTGATATTGGTGGGTGATGAGATGGGGAATTTCAGGAGATCTGTGAAAACTGTAGAAAAGCATCAGATGGAAATCCTGGAAATGAAAAGATAATATGAAATGAAATAAATGAAATAGATAAATGAAAAAGATAATACTTGAAATAAAAAATTTGTTAGCTGGGATTAACAGAAGATTGGCCAGAACAGAAGAAAGACTTCTTTAACTTGAAGACAGGTCAATGCAAGAACTCAAACTGAAGCACAAGGAGGAAAAAAGATTTTTTAAAAAAAAATTAATGGAGCTGGGGCACCTCGGTGGCTCAGTCGTCAAGCGTCTGCCTTTGGCTCAGGTCATGATCCCAGGGTCCTGGAATCGAGTCCCGCATCGGGATCCCTGCTCCGCAGGAAGCCTGCTTCTCCCTCTCCCACTCCCCCTGCTTGTGTTCCCTCTCTCGCTGTCTCTCTCTCTCTGTCAAAAAAATAAATAAAATCTTAAAAAAATATATATAACGGAGCCTGGGGCACCTGGCTGGCTCAGGTGGAGGAGCACGTGACTCTTGATTTGGGGGTTGTGAGTTCAAGCCCCATGTGGGGTGGGTGTAGAGATTACCTAAATAAAAAACTTAAAAAAAATTAACAGAGCCTCAATGACTCATGAGAGAGTATTAGGTATAACTGAAGTCCCAGAAGGAGTGACGAGAGTGCAGGAACAGAAAAAATAAGTTGAGGAAATATTAATCAATTTTGTCTCTAAATTTGATTTAAAAACAAAACAAACCAGACTTTTCGTTTTCTGGCATGGCACATGAGGAGCTCAGAAGTTGACATTCTGTCCTAATAAAAAGGAAAATCCTGAACAAACTGGAAAATCAACAACTCTTCTTAGAGCCATCAAAGCAGTGAGGTCGCAGGACAAATTACTGCCCCCCCAAATTGCAGAGAGAGGGGTGGGTTACAATTTCCTGAGCAGAAGCCTCACTAGGAACCAGTGCCAGGTAGGAAAACCTAAACATAACTGACGAATTGCTGGAAGCCAACTCTCAATGTGGCCGACTCTGAGAGTTAAACATTCCAGGGGGGACTCAGTTTGGGGGTAATCCCCACATCTGTGTGAGTTTTATGCAGGAGCTCTGTCAAGTCCTCACAGTGAATGCTGTGGAAAAATCTCCTCGTGCTTTCAGCAGGAGGAGAGGGAAAGGAACCATCTTGAAACACTCCAGAGCATTCTGTTGTTCTCAGCAAGGCCTGCTCTCAGGAGAAACTGTTTTACTGGATCCTCACCTGCTGGGGTCTTATAGGAGCCTAATTGACCTGGGGGTAGGGAAATACCCAACTATAGCTGGCTTTAGCCTTCCACGTGCGGGAAGAGAAAGCCCAGCTCAGCCCCCGCTAGCCATCTTGTCCCAATTAAGGGGGAAAAACAACCCCCACCAAAAAACAAAACAAAACAAAACAAAAAAGAAATTAAGAAGTGCTGGTGAAGTTCACAGTCCACGGGTATAGGCTTACCGAAAGACTGAGACTTAACCATAGGACTACAGAACGCTTCCTCCCGCTGCACACCTAACCACTACATTACTAAAGTCTCTTTATTGCCGTTCCTTTCACCCAGTACATCATGTTTACCTTCGAACAAAAAATTACAAGGTATTCCATAGGCTGCCTTTGAGTTTTGTTGACTGTTTCCTTTGCTGGGCAAAAGCTTTTTTTTTTTTGACACTCTTTTTTTTTTTTAATGACATTTCAAGATTTTTTGTTTATTTATTTGAGAGAGAGAGACAGCGAGAGAGGGAACACAAGCAGGGGGAGTGGGAGAGGGAGAGCAAGAAGCAGGCTTCCTGCTGAGCAGGGAGCCCAACTCAGGGCTTGATCCCAGGACCCTGAGATCATAACCTGAGCTGAAGGCAGACACTTAACTGACTGAGCCACCCAGGTGCCCCTGTGCAAAAGCTTTTTATCTTGATGAAGTCCCAATTGTTCATTTTTGCTTTTGTTTCTCTTGCCTTTGAAGAAGCGTCTAGCAAGAAGTTGCTGCAGCCCAGGTCCCAGAGGTTGCTGCCTGTGTTCTCCTCTAAGATTTTGATGGATTCCTGTCTCATAATTAGGTCTTTCATCCACTCTGAACTCATATGTGGAATTTAAGAAACAAAACAGATGAACATAGGGGAAGGGAGGGAAAAATAAAATAAGATGAAAACAGAGAGAGAGAAGCCAAACCCTAAGAGACTCTTAACTATAGGAAACAAACTGAGGGTTGCGGGAGGGGAGGTCGGTGGGGGGATGGGGTAACTGGGGGATGGGCATTAAGGAAGGCACTTGATGGAATGAGCACTGGGTGTTGTATGCAACTGATGAATCACTAAATTCTACCTCTGAAACTAATAATACACTATATGTTAATTAAATTGAAATTAAATTTAAAATTTTTTTTTAAATTACAAGGCATACTAACAGGCAAAAAACACAGTTTTAAGAGACTGAGCAAATACCAGAACCAGAGTCAGATATAGCACAGATGTTGAAATTATCAGACCAGGAATTTAAAAAAACAACTATATGGGGCACCTGGATGGCTCAGTCAGTTAAGTGTCTGCCTCCAGCTCAGGTCATGATCTTGGTGTCCTGGGAACCCCACATCAAGCCCCACATTGGGCTCCCTGCTCAGTGGGGAGTCTGTTTCTCCCTCTCCCTCTGCTCCTCCCCACTGCTCGTGCTCTCTCTCTCTCAAATAAATAATCTTTTAAAAAAACAACTATGATTAATATGCTAAAGGCTTTAATGGAAAAAATTGACAACATGCAAGAACAGATGGATAATGTGAGCAGAGAGATGGAAATTCTTTTTTTTTTTTTTTAAAGATTTTTTTAATTTATTTATTTGACAGAGAGAGACACAGTGAGAGAGGGAACACAAGCAGGGGGAATGGGAGAGGGAGAAGCAGGCTTCCCGCAGAGCAGGGAGCCCGATGTGGGGCTCGATCCCAGGACCCTGGGATCATGACCTGAGCTGAAGGCAGACGCTTAACGACTGAGCCACCCAGGCGCCCCATGAGAGATGGAAATTCTAAGAATCAAAAAGAAATGCTAGATTTTGGTTGTAGGTGCTCTTCATAGAGTCAGTTAGCTAAGGGTCATCCCATTCTTCCCAGGCCTCTTAAGAAATGCTTCAATTCTAGCAAAGGCCCTGCTTTCTAGTATCAGGAGCCATGGTCCAGAAACACAAATTAAACAGAATTTTAGCCATTTATCTCCCAGACTGTCCCTTTCCTGACATTCTACCTAGAGCAGGAAAAAATAATGAAAACACTACCTGCAGTCACAAGTCCTTCAGTTTCCTGGCCAAGATTTCATATTCCTTTAGAGATACCTTTCAAGGAGAAAGTGACAAGGGAGGGGAACATGGGGGATTTCAAAGGTACTGATAAGGTTCTACTTCTTAAGCTTGGTGTTGGGCACATGTATATATAATTTAATATTATTATTTAGATTTTTCAGGTTAAAAATTTTTTGCATGTATATTTGAAAAAATGCTAGAGATCAAAAACTTGAAACAGAAATGAAGAATGCCTTTGAAGGGCTCATCAGTAGACTGGGCATGGCAGAGGAAAGAATCTCTGAACTTGAGAATATGACAATTAGAAACTTTCCAAACTGAAAAGCAATGAGAAAAAAGACTGAAAAAAGCAGAACAGAATATCCAAGAATGATGGGACAATTACAAAAAGTATAACACATGTAATGAGAAGACCAGAAGGAGAAGAAAAAGAAAGGAACAGAGGCAATATTCGAAGCGATAATGACAGGATTTTCCCAAATTGTCAGACATCAAGCCACAGATCCAGGAAGTTCAGAGAACACCAAGCAGGACAAACGCCAAAAAAAATACTATACCCTGGGCAGATCATATTTAAACTTCAGAAAATCAAAGATAAAAAAGTATCTTGAAAGGGGCGCCTGGTTGGCTCAGTTGGTAGAGCATGAGACTCTTGATCTTAGGGTCATGAGTCTGAGGTCCATTTTGGGTGCAGAGATTACTTGAAAAAGAAAAAGTTAAAAGAAAAAAAAAAAGTATCTTGAAAGAAGCCAGAGGAAAAATCAACTTCTGTAGAGGAACAAAGATAAAACTTCCATCCTACTTCTCAGAAACCATTCCAGCAAGAAGAGAGCAGAGTGAAATATTTTAAGTGTTGAGAGAATAAAACCACTGACCTAGAATTCTGTACCCTATGAAATTACCCTTCAAAAGTGAAGGAGAAAGAAAGACTTGCTCAGAAAAACAAAGACTGATGGAATTTGTTGCCAGTAATCTGCCTTGCAAGAGATGTTAAAAGGAATTCTTCAAAGAGAAGGAAGTGATAAGTCAGAAACTTGGGATCTACATAATGAAAGGAAGAGCATCAGAGAAGTAACGAAGGTAAAGTACAAACTTTTATTTCCCGTATTCTTTTTTTTTTTTAATTTATTTATTTGTCAGAGAGAGAGAGAGCACAAGTGGGGGGGGGGGCGCGTAGCAGGCAGAGGGAGAAGCAGGCTCCCTGTTGAGCAAGGAGCCCAATGCGGGACTTGATCCCAGGACCTGGGATCATGACCTGAGCCGAAGGCAGACTCTTAACCAACTGAGCCACCCAGGTGTCCCTATTTCCTGTATTCTTAACTGATCTAATAGATCAAATTGAACACTTTGTTCAAAATAATAATACCAACAATGTATTTAATTATGTATGCTTATGCATGTGTGTGTATGTGTATATAGGTATATTTACATATAATTATATATGAGTGAGATGAATGACAGCAATGATGTAAGGAACAGGAGGGAAGAATTGAGAATATTTTATTATAAGGTATTTGCACTAACCATGAAGCAGTATAGTGTTATTTGCAAGTAGATTTGGGTTAGTTGTAAATGTATATTGCAGACTTTGGGGAAACCACTACAAAAAGTGAAAAAGGAAGGGCAGTTGATGTGCCAAGAAAGGAGAGAAAGTGGAATTATATGAAATGATGAATTAAAACCGCAAAAGGCAGAAAAATTGTAGAAGACAAAAATAGGAACAAAGAATAAGAGCAACAAATAGAAGACAGTAGAAAATAGGGTAAATATTAATTTAATAATCCCTTTAAATCGCAATGGTTTATTTTTTTTTTTTTTAAAGATTTTCTTTATTTTTTTTACAGAGAAAGACACAGCGAGAGAGGGAACACAAGCAGAGGGAGTGGGAGAGGGAGAACAGGCTTCCCGCAGAGTGGGGAGCCCAATGTGGGGCTCGATCCCAGGACCCTGGGATCGTGACTTGAGCCAAAGTCAGACACTTAACGACTGAGCCACCCAGGTGCCCCTATTTTTTTATTTTTTTAAAAAATTTTATTTTTATGTAATCTCTACAGCCAGTGTGGGGCTCAAACTCACAACCCTGAGATCAAGAGTTGCATGCTCCACAGACTGAGCCAGCCAGGTGCCCCTAAATGTCAGTGGTTTGCATACACCAATTAAAAGTCAAGGAATGTCAGAGTGGATAAAAAACCAAGACCCAACTATATGTTGTTTAGAAGAAGCCCACTTTAAATATAAAGACACATATAAAGCCAAGGGATGGAAAAAGATATACCATGCTAGCACTAATCAAAAGAAAACAGGAGTAGCTATATTAATTTCAGACAGAGCAAACTTCAGAGAAAGTAAAGTTATCATGGATAAAGAGGGACAAATCATAATGATAAAGGGATAAATACTCCATGAAGGCATAACAATCCTTAATGTGTACGTGCCTAACAACAGAGCATCGAAATATACGAAAAACTGATAGAACTGCAAGGAAAAATATAGGAATATATAGGAATATAGGAATCTGCTATATCTGTTAGTTGGAAAGTCTAATGTCCTCTGTCAGAAATGGACAGATCTAGACAGGCAGAAAATCAGAAAGAACATAGTTGAAATCAACAATACCATCTATCAACTGGATACAATTGACATCTATAAACTACTTCATCCAACAACAGATTACACATTCTTCTCAAGCTTACGTGGAACATTCTGGGCCATAAAATATATCTCAGTGAATTTCAAAGAACAGAAATCATACCATGCATGTTCTTAGGCCACGATGGAATTAAACTAGAAATTAATAACAGAAAGATAACTGGAAACTTCCCAAATACTTGGAAATTCAACAACAGACTTCTAAGTAACACATGGGTCAAGTAAGAAATCTCAAGAGACATTTTAAAATATTTTGAACTACACAAAAATAATATGACAACTTATCAAAATTTGTGGGATGTATCAAAAGCAATGCTTAGATGGAAATTATTGTATTGAATGTATATATTAGGAAAGAAGAAAGATCCTTGGCCTTAGGAAAGTAGAAAAAAGGAGAGTAAATTAAATCCAAAGTAAGCAAAATAAAAGAAATAATAGAAATTAGAGCTGAAATCAATGAAACTGAAAACAGGAAATCAATAGAGAAAATCAACAAAACCAAAAGCTATTCTTTGAAAAAAATCAGTGAAACTGACAATCTCCTAGCCAGGATAATTAAAAGAGAAAAAGAGACAAACAGATCAATGGAACAGAACAGAGAGCCCAGGAATATAAACATAGTTAACTGCTCTTTGACAAAGGAGCAAAGACAATGCAATGGAGCAAAGATAATCTTTTTCAAAATGATGCTGGAACAACTGGACACTCACATGCACAACAAAAAAATGAAGAAATTATACCAATTCTTTACAGTCTCTTTCAGAGGACAGAAGCAGAGGGAATAGGTCCTAACTCATTCTATGAGGCTAGGATTACCCTAATACCAAGACTGGACAAAAGCACTATAAGAAAAGAAAACTACAGATCAATATCTCTCATGAACATAGATGCAAAATTCTTCAACAAAATATTAGCAAATGGAATCTAAGATGTATAAAAAAAATTATATACCATGACCAAGAGGGATTTATTACAGGTATGGAAGGCTACTTCAACATTTGAAAATCAATTAATTAATCTGTCATCAACAGACTAAAGAAGAAAAATCACATGATCATATCAATAAGTCCAGAAAAAGCATTTGATAAAATCCAACACCCATTCATGATAAATACTCAGCAAACAGGGATAGAGGGGAACTTCCTTAACTTGATAAGGAACATCTACAATAAACTTACTACTAACATCATAGTTAATGGTGAGAAACTCAAAACTTTCCTGCTAAAATCAGAAAAAGGAAAGCATATCTGCTCTCACCAATGGTCATCAATATCATACTGGAAGTTCTAGCTAATGAAATAAGACAAGAAAAGGAAACAAAAAGTATACAGATTGGGAAGGAAGAAATAAAATTGTCCTTGTTTGCAGATGACATGATCATTTATGTAGAAAATCTGAAAAAAATCAACAAAGAAACTCTTGGAACTAATAAGCAATTATAGCAAGGTTGAAGGATACAAGGCTAATAAACAAAAGTCAATCACTTTCCTATATAGCATTAATGAATTAGGGGAATTTGAAATTAAAAACACATTACCATTTACATTAGCACTCCCCAAAATGAAATACTTAAGTATAAATGAATTGAAATATGTATAAGATCTCTACGAAGAAAACCACAAAACTCTGATGAAAGATAGCAAAGAACTAAATAAATGGAAAACTATTCCATGTTCGTGGATGGGTGGACTCAATATTGTTGAGATGTCAGTTCTTCCCAACTTGATCTATAGATTCAATGTAATCCCAATCAAAATTCCAGCAAGATATTTTGTCGATATTGACCAGCTGACTCCAAAGTTTATACAAAGAGGGGAAAGACCCAGAATAGTCAACTCAATATTAAAGGAGAAGAACAAAGTCAGAGGACTAACATTACCCTACTTCAAGACTTACTATAAAGCTACAATAATCAAGAGAGTATGCAATTGGCAAAAAAATGAATCTAGACACAGGTCTCATACCCTTCAAAAAATTAACTCAAAATGGATCACAGGGGTGTCTGGGTGGCTCAGTCGTTAAGCTTCTGCCTTCGGCTCAGGTCATGATCCCAGGGTCCTGGGATCGAGCCCTGCATCGGACTCCCTCCTTGGCCGGGAGCCTGCTTCTCCCTCTCCCACTCCCCCTGCTTGTGTTCCCTCTCTCACTGTGTCTCTCTCTGTCAAATAAATAAATAAAATCTAAAAAAAAAAAAAAAAAAAAGGATCACAGATCTAAGTGTAAAATGCAAAACTATAGAACTCCTAGAAGATAACGTAGGAGAAAACTTAGATGACCTTGGGTTTGATGATGATGTTTTAGATATAATACCAAAAGTACAATCCATGAAAGAAATCATTGATAAGCTGGAATTCATTACAATTAAAAACTTCTGCTCCGCCAGAGACTATGTCAACAGAATGAGAAGAGAAGCCACAGACTGGGAGAAAATATTTGCAAAAGACACACCTGATAAAGGACTATTATCCAAAATATAGAAAGAACTCTTAAAACTCAACAATAAGAAAACCAATTTTAAAAAGCTTTTGCAATGGGGCACCTGAGTGGCTCAGTTTGTTAAGTGCCCAACTCTTTTTTTTTTTAATTTTTTTATTGTTATGTTAATCCCCATACATTACATCATTAGTTTTAGATATAGTGTTCCATGATTCATTGTTTGTGCATAACACCCAGTGCTCCATGCAGAGCGTGCCCTCCTCAATACCCATCACCAGGCTAACCCATCCTCCCACCCCCCTCCCCTCTAGAACCCTCAGTTTGTTTTTCAGGGTCCATCGTAAGTGCCCAACTCTTGATCTCAGCGTCGTGAGTTCAAGCCCCACGTTGGTCTCCTTGCTGGTTGTGGAGCCTACTTAAACAAAAATAAAATAAAAATAAAAAATAAGAAGCTTTTGCACAGCAAAGGAAACCAACCAAAAAAAAAGAAAAAAGAAAAAAAGAAAAAAGAAAAGAAAAGAAAGAAAAAGAAAAACAAAAGGCAATCTATGGAATGGCAGAAAATATTTGCAAAACACCTATCTAATAAAGAGTTGATATCCAAAACATATAAGGAATTTATACAACTCAATTGGAAAACAACAACAACAACCCAACAGATAACCCAATTAAAAATAGGCAAGGACCTGAATAGACATCTTCCCGAAGAAGATACATAAACGGCCAATAGGTATGTAAGGAGATGCTCAAGATCGCTAATTATCAGGACACCTGGGTGGCTCAGTAGGTTAAGCCTTCGGCTTAGGTCATGATCCCAGGGTTCAGCCGGGAGCCTGCTTCTCCCTCTCCCTCTGCCCGCCACTCCCCCGGCTTGTGCTCTCTTCCTCTCTGTCAAATAAATAAATAAAATCTTTAAAAAAATCACTAATTATCAGGGAAATGCAAATCAAAACCATAACTTTAGATATCACCTCATACCTGTTAAGATGTCTATTATAAAAAAAAACAAAACAAAAACCCAAGAGAGAAGAACAGCCGGTGAGGATGTGAGAAAAAGGGAACTCTTGTGCGCTGTTGGTAGGAATATAAATTGATACAGACTTTATGGAAAACAGAATGGAGGTTCCTTAAGAAATTAAAAATAGAATTACCATACAATCCAGTGATCCCACTTCTGAGTATTTATCCAAAGAAAACAAAATCACTATCTCAAAGAATTATCTGCATTCCCTTGTTCACTGCAGCATTATTCACAAAAGCCAAGATATGTAAACAACCTTAGTGCTTGTCAATGGATGAATGGATAAATGAAATATGCCGTGTATATATGTATGCATATATGTATGTATGTATGTATATAATGCAACATTATTTATCCTTTAAAAAAGAAGGAAATTTTTCCATTTGTGACAACATGGATGACCCTGGAGGGCATTATGCTAAGTGAAATAAACAAGACAGAGAAAGACAAATACTGCATGGTATCACTTATATGTGGAATCTTAAAAAAAAAAAAAAAATGACCACAGAGAAACAGAAACAGAGTAGAATGGTGGTTGCCAGGGCCTGGGGCAGGGGATGGGAAATGGGAAAGTCGATAAAGGAATATCAATTTTCAGTTACAACATGACTAAGTTCTGAGGATTCAACATACGGTATGGTGACTGTAGTTAACGATACTGTATTGTATAACTGCAATTTGCTAAGAGAGATCTTAAGTGTTCTCACCACATATACACATACACACACACACACACACACACAAAGTGTGTTTCTTACAGAAAAGTTTCTTACAAAACTAAACATACTATATGATCCAGCAATTGCACTCATTGGCATTTACCCAAATAAACTGAAAACATGTCCACACAAAACCCTGCACATGGATGTTTATTCATAACTGCCAAAACTTGGAAGCAACCAAGATGTCTTTTAGTAGGTGAATGGATAAATAAACTGTGGTACATATGATGGAATATTATTTACAGCTAAAGAGAAATGAGTTATCAAACCATGAAAAGACATGGAGGAACTTTAAATTTAAGCATATTAGTGAGGAGGGAGGGATGAAGGGTAGAGCACCAAGGATTTTTAGGTCAGCGGAGCTACTCTATATGATACTACAATGGTGGATACATAACAGCATACATCTATCAATACTATAGAACGTACAACACCAAGAGGGAACCCTAATGTAAACTACGGACTTAGGGTGATAATGTGTCAATGTGGATTCAGTTGTACCAAATGTACCGTTGTATGTGAGATGTTGATAGTGGGAGAAGCTAGGCATATTTGAGGACAGGGAGTATATGGAAATTCTCTGTACTTTCTGCTCAATTTTTCTGTGAACCCCCAAAAATGCTCTCTAAAAATAACTTTATCAATTAAACAAAACAACCAACCAAAACAAAAATCCTGGCAACCTTACTGATCTAGTAATCTTAGCAAACTTAAAGAAGGATGAACACAAAATCACACCCAACTATCTCATGATCAACCTGTTGAAAACCAAAGGTAAAGAGAAAATCTTAAAAGCCAAAGAAAAAAGACGTATTACATGCAGGGGAACAACAAGAACCACAGCCAACTTCTCATGAGAAGTTGTAATTCTCTATGTCAGCCAAAAGACCATGCATGGAACAACATATTTAAAGTGCTAAAGGGAGGAAAACTGCCAAACTATCATTGTATATCCAATTGAAAATATCTTTCAAAAATTAAGGGAGGGGCGCCTGGTTGGCTCAGTTACTTAAGTGGTTGACTCTTGGTTTCGGCTCAGGTTGTGATCTCATGGGTTGTGAGACTGAGCCCCATGTCGGGCTCCCCACTCAGCAGGGAGTCTGCTTGATGACTCGCTCCCTCTGCCCATCACCCCATGTGCTTGCTCTCTCTCTCTCAAATAAATAAATAAATCTTTAAAAAGAAATTTAAGGTAAAATGAAGACAGTTTTAGATAAAAGCAGGGAGGATTTGTTGCCAGCAGACCCATACAGGCAGAGCTAAAGGACATTCTTTAGGCTGAAGACAAATGATACCAGATAGAATCTGGAGCTACAGGAAATCATTAGAAATGATAAATATGTCGGTAGATGTGAAAGACTATTTTCCTAACTTCTTTCAAAGTCAACTGTTTAAAGCAATAACAACAATGCATTGTTGGGATTATAACAAATGCAGAAGTGAAATATATGACAGTGATAGAGCAAGGTTAGAAGGGGGCAAATTATACAGTTGTAACATTCCTATTTATACATGAAGTGGTATAATATTAATTGAAGCAAATTGTGATAAGTCAAGGATGCATATTGTTATCCTGAGAGCAACTGTGAAAAAGTAACACAAAGTCATTGGAAGAGATAAAATGGGACTGTAAACAGTACTCAATCTAAATGAAGACAGGAAAAAGGGGAAAAAATTAAAAAGATGGGGTAAATAGAACACAAATAGCAAGATGGTTGACAAATGGAACCGTATCAATAATTCTACATATCATTAAGTGTAAATGAACTCAACAGTCAAGATGGTTTAAAAAATAAGTCCCAAGTATATGCTGTTTACCAGAGATATACTTTAAATAGAAAGACAGGGTTGAAAGCAAAAGGATTGAAAAAGATATACTATGCAAATGCTAAGTATAAGAAAGCTGGTGTGTTTATTTTAGTATCAAAGTAGAATACAGAACAAAGAGTATCACTAGAGAGAAAGATATTAATTTCATAAAGTTGACATTAAAATCCTGAACATGTATGCACCTAATAACTAAGCTTCAAAACACACTAAGCAAAAATTGACCAAACTAAAGGGAGAAATAGACAAATCTACAATCATAGGTGGAAAGATGGAGAGTGAAAGAGAGAAATATAGAGTGTCAGACAGAGACACAGAGGAAAGAGAGAGACAGAGAAACAGATACAGAGACAAAGAGTCCAAGTGAGGGAGAGGGATGTGACCCGATCCTAAGAGGTTGACAGGACCCAGAGACAAGGAAAGAGAGAGATGGGCCATGCCCTGGACAGGAGGGAGAGTCGGGAGCTCTGGTTGCAGTGCAAGGAGCCAGAGCAGGGTCTGGACCTGTGGGATCCCGGAGGGGGTGCTGTAAGGGGGGCAGCATCACTCACCCGCTGCCCCGTGGAGCCTTGGGGGCCAGGCTCCCCACGCAGTCCCTGTGTGGGAGGGAGGAGAGGTACAAAGTCAGCTATTGGGTGGTGTGACCCAGGGACCCCAGGACTCCCCAGAATCTTCCACCAAGGGTTGCCTCAGTACTCACTCTCTCTCCCTTCTCTCCTGGGTGGCCAGAGATTCCTTTGGGTCCAGTGGGGCCTGGAGGTCCCTGAGCAACAAGACAGGGCCTCACTCTTGTGCTGAGGCAGGATGGGGTGGGCAGGGACTTGGTAGGGCAGAGAGGTCAAGGAGGGAGCCTCAGTTTGGCCTGAGCCTCTGGGTTCTTTATCACACTCCCAGTGCCTGGCACACAGCAGTGACTTTGTACAGCTCAGGGTTCAGAGTTATGGCCCTGGAGTCAGAGAGTCCCTGCCCTGATCCGGAAGTTGCCATGTGCTGGCAGCAGCCCTAGGTCAAGAACCTCTACCTTTCCTGGCCGCATGTGCTGACAATACTTGTTTCTCCTTACATGGACTGAATGAAAAGATTTATGGAAAGTAGTTTGCATATTAAGTGCTCCATAAATGCTTGAATGAATGAATGAAGGATGGATGGATGGATGGATGGATGGATGGATGGATGTGTGGACTGATTAAGTGGGTGGGTGGATGAATGGATGGACAGATGAATGAGAGCAACTGGAGAACTACCCACCATGTGTCCAGGACTCCCAGGGATGCCCATGGGACCAGGAAGTCCAGGGGGACCTGGAATAAGACAGGATGTCCTCAGGACTGAAACAAAGTACAATGCCAGGAAGTCCACCATCCGCTCCCTCCTGAGAGCCACAGCCCTAGTCCCTCTGCCATTTCCCCACCCTACCCCTTACCCTGGACCTGGACTCAACTTACCCATGGGCCCTGGGGGGCCTGGGAGTCCAGCTGGTCCCTGGGGCCAGTGGCTGCTGGTCTCAGTGAAGGTATTGGACAGTAATGGGTCCCCTGGGAGGAGGAAAGATGGTGAGTCAGCAGGGCTGGGCTGGAGTATGACAGTCAGTCTTTACCTGCCACCTCTGCGAAGCCAGCTGGGACTGCCCTGTGGGATAACCTGCAGTGTGGTTGGGGCTACCAGGCAACTGCTCCAAGGGTGGGGAGTGTGGAGAGTACTGGTCACACGGGACCAGGAGGCAGGGAGACCTGGGTTCTAACCTTACCACAGTCTAGCTGGTGACATCCTGCAAGACTCCACCTCGCTGAGCCTGAACTGCCATATGTCAAATGGGAATAATAGTAAAAGCTACTGTTTGTTGACCACCTACTTTGTGCCGGGCTTCTGTGCATGGGGGTCATGGAGCTCTGGGAGAACTGTACAGTCAGTCTCCCCATTGTACAGATGAAGAAACTGAGGCTTGGGGAAGGAGAAGGAGTGGTGAGATGGAATGAACGGCAGGATGGGGCAATACAGGAATGGTGCCCAGCCATACACCAGAGATAGGGCACAGGTAGGATTGAATCTGGCCCTCCAAGCTCTGACCACTGGCAGCACGCATGTAGGTCAGGCTGGGGAGGAGGCGAAGGATACACGTCAGGGCCCCGCTGGGCGGGGGTGGGGGGGAGCTTTCTGAGCACAGGGCCAGGGAGCACAGAGCTCATTTCCTGCTGCCAGGCCTTGAGCTTTCCGGTGCTCTGAGGGCTGGATCCTGGCCAGCTCCAAGGCTTGGCAGGAGGGCCTCATGCCGGTGGTTCCAAGCACAGGCTCTGGAGGACGCCTGGGTTTGAAGCCAGCCCCCCCAACCCCCAAGTCCTGGCTATGTGATCTCCCCTCTCTGGCCCTCAGTTTTCCTCATCTGAGAAGAGAGGAGGACAGTGGCATCTGTTGGGAGACTGGGTGACATGTAGCTGACCAAAGGCAAGCCTGGTAAACAGAAGGTACCTGGTAGATGGCCGCAGTACTGGGGTGATGGTTATGCCAACCTTGCCCCCACCCCACCATCATCTCTCGTGACCCCCGAAGGACTCACCATACTGGGGGCTCCGGGTGTGGGGTGGTCCAACAGGGGCTGGGGGCCCAGGGGGCCCCGGGGGACCAGGAGGCCCGGGTGGGCCTGGAGGTCCCTTCTCTCCAGGGGTGCCCACAGCTCCAGCCTGGCCAGGGCTTCCTGGGGGGCCCTGAGGACCTACAATGGAACCAGGGAGTTGGTGGGCATCTAGGAGGCAGGCAGGCCCAGGGTGGCTGCAAGAGGGCAGGACAAGGCAGCCTAGGGGCATGGGGTATAAGAGGGCTCCAGAGGCCACAGGCCCAGGCCTGTCCAGGCTCTGACCTCCTTGGCCATGTAGGGGGATGAACAGCTCTCTTCAGGGGCTTTAGGACAATGGACACTTGGTGCACAGTAGATTCTTAGGAAATATTGATTTCCAGAATGTTCTCTTCTCTCCCTTCCAGGCTTCTGAATGAATTGTTCCCTCTATCAGTCCTCCCTTTGTTCTGCCTGGTGTCCCCTTCAAGTCATCCTTTAGGCCTCAGCTAAGATGTTACTCCTACCAGGAAGCCCTCTCCACCCCTCACCCCATCCAGGCTGGGTCTACGCTTCCTTCCTTGGGCCTCCCATACCTGCAACATCCCCCAGAAGAACCCTGGTCACATGGTGGGAGGCACTGCTGTTTCTCCACTGCCTGGGCCCCCCCTCCCCACTGGTCTGGGAGCTCCAGGAGGCAGGGACTGATCTGACCCCACCCCAGTGCCCAGCTCAGAGCCTGCTAGGGTAGGTGCCCAGGAAGCATGGGTCCAGTGAATGCAAAAGAGGGCTTCAGGGAGCCCAGGCGCAAGTGGAGGGGTGCTGAGCTGAGACACAAGTGGGTGGAAGGGGCCAAGGCTACCTTTGGCCAAGGAAGCGTTCACTGACAGGGCTGACCTGGATAGCTGGGGGTAGGGGCAGTGCTGTGGGCACTCACCTGGCGGGCCTCTCATGCCCATTGGGCCTCGGCTGCCAGTGTCTCCCTTGGGGCCAGTGGGCCCAGGAAGCCCCTGGCCACCAGCTCGATCTGGGGGAGAAAGTTCATCAGCTTGGCAGCATTTGCCCGACCCTGGCCCCAGCCCCTCAGCCAGCCCTACCATCTCGAGGGAGCAATGGGGCCCTCATGTTCTCTCTGGCTCTCGGTAGCCCTGGGGCAGGGGGGTAGGCAGGGGTCAGTTTCATCCAGGGTCCCTGCCCCCAGGTCCACTGTGTGGGACAGGGGCAATGGGGCTGCCGGGCCCTGTCCCCTCAGGCCCACTGGAGAACCGGGAAGACCGAGGCCCAGAAGGGGGTCAAGCTGGGAGTCAGTAGCAGGGTGGGGACTGGAATCACTCCCTTGATTCATTCCCGCATGGGAGCATGCCCCCTACTGACCCACTCACCTCGGAGGCCTTCATCCCCGGGGCTGCCCTGGGCAGCTGGGGAGCCCCAGAGTGGGACGGGGTCCCCGGGGGCAGCTGGGGTTGGGAGCACTGCCCGCTCAGTGACAGTGAGCACCGCCACCTGTGGAGGAAGAGGAAGACAGGGTAGGTCCCAGGGTCTCACCAGGGACAGGCCAGCTGTGGGGCCCCCGTGTTGGGTGCGGTAGGCCCATGCACCCAGCAGAACCCAGCTTGGAGTGGAGACCCAGGGCTCAGAAATGACTGATTTTCAAACTGCACAATTCATCCTTAGGAAAGCCAATACACGCGGTCACTGCCACCCAAGTGGAGCTTTGGGTCGCTGTGTTTGCTGGGCTGTGCGGTTTTTCCCACACTGACCTGCATCAATAATCTGAAACTTCTCCTGGTCTCTTAGAGCACCACAGGCTGGAAGGATTTTTACTAAATTTGGAGGGAAGTTTGGGGGGGTCTGACATGAACTAGAGGCCCTGGGGTGTATACAAAACCACTTTGGGACCCAGTGTGGGGGAGCCTCTGAAAGGTCAGAGGTGTCTGCTGAGCCACTGACCGAGGATTAAACAGGGGCCAGAGGGGCCTGGGTGGCTCAGTCGGTTAAGCAACCGACCGTTGATCTCAGCTCAGGTTGTGATCTCAGGGCTGTGAGATCAAGCCCTTCATCGGGCTCCGCACTCAGCGCAGAGTCTGCTTGGGATTCTCTCTCTCCTCCCCCTCTGCCCCTCCTCTCCTGCTCACGTGCATTCTCTCTCTAAAATAAATAAATAAAATCTTTAAAAAGGTGGGGGGCTGAATGCCCACTGACTGGGAGTGGGGGGTCGTGTGGTCCCGTCCAGAGAACAGCTGAAACTCTTGGGCAGACCCTGAATGGAGAACCATGCCTCAGATCTGAGACTGAGCCCCTCATACCGGCTTCTCTCGGGAGGAAGTCCAGGGAGCAGTGTGGGCTTCCTGGAGCTCCCACACCTCATAACCGGGGTTCTAGCACATGCTGTTCAGAAGCTTGGTTTTTCCCCCTGACACGTGACAAAATGGAGGTGTTGTGGATG
Source organism: Halichoerus grypus (assembly GCF_964656455.1). Taxonomy (NCBI): domain Eukaryota; kingdom Metazoa; phylum Chordata; class Mammalia; order Carnivora; family Phocidae; genus Halichoerus; species Halichoerus grypus. The sequence continues at coordinate 73,599,325 of NC_135724.1, forward strand.
GCTGTCTGTCTGGTATTCCACCGAGCCATGCACACTAATTCCGCAACCACCCCTTCGGCCGTCTGGTTTCCAAATTTCCCTATCCATTATTAACATTTTGATAAACATCTTCACATCGACTCTCCTTAAGATAAATTCCCAGAGTGACGGAGGAAAAGATATGCAGATTAAGTATATACGTCTCTATGTGTGCTTAGAAAATCTGGAAGAAAAAATGCTTAAATGTTGACCGTTGCTCCCTCTGGGGACACAAGTGACTGCTGCAGATGGCTTTCTGGTAGGTTTTTCACAGTTCCGAGTTTTTCATGTTTCTAAATTTAGAATGTCTTACTTTTTTTAAAGATTATTTTAGAGAGAGAGCGAGAGAGCGTGCGTGTGCTCGCATGAGCAAGAGGCAGGGGAGGGGCAGAGGGAGCGAATCTCAAGCAGACTCCCCACTGAGTGCGGAGCCCAGTGCGGGGCTCCATCTCACAACCCCCAGATCATGACCTGAGCTGAAATGAAGAGTAGGCCGCTCAATCGACTGAGCCACCCAGGCGCCCCTAGAATGTCTTACTTTCTAATTGCTAAACCCTTTTTATCTTGAAATAACTTGAGATGCCCAAAGATGTTTTGCTTTGGAAACTGGGAAGATAGTATTATTATGGTGGTATGGGTGTGGGGGGATAAAGGGCAAAAGTGACAGGGCAAGTAGGGGACCCGGCCATGGGCTCTGGGGGATGTCTGCAAATCTCTGGCTGGGATGGGGATGGGGCTGCACAGGGGACCTTCGTAGGCCTCCCCGGGGAAAGGAGCAGGCAGGCCACCTGACTCTGAGCAGGCTTCCTGGGGAAGGGCACGGCAGGGAGGCTAGCTTGTTCTGGAGGGTGGTGGGCGCCTGCTAGGGAGGCCACCTGCTCGTGGGTGTTAAAGCTCAGCTCAGCTGCACTGTGAGAATGATGAGCCGATGGGGTGTGGGGGTGTCGGGAGGGGGTGGGAGGGCCAGCTGCTCACCCACCTTGGCCTCCAGCACCTTCAGCCGCTCGGTCAGCTCTGACACTTTGCTGCAGTTGAGGCAACCTGCAGGGAGGGAGGACGCTGGGCCCAGGTGTCTTAGGTTCCCTGTGGAGCCCCTCAGCCCCGGGGTGGGGGGCAGAATAGAAGCAAGGGGACAGACACCTGATGACCCCACCCCATGAGATGACCCAGCGCAGGGAAGGGGCTATAGCCATGCCCTGAGGGTTTCCTTTGGCTCCAGAGCCTCCAGAGCAGAACCAGGGACCCACCTCTTGCAGCCTTGGCATCCAAGATGCCTCCTTCCCTGGAAGCCAGGGCAGGAAATCCTGTTGCTTCCCCCTGGGTGGGGCTGGCCTGGGCTTGCCGGCTTTGGGGACTGACACATCACAGCCTGGACTGCGCTGGCCTCAGAGGTGCCCCCCTCTGATCCCTCCCTCCACAGCCACCGGCCAGCTCCTCTGGCCTCCCCAGCGATACCCCTAAGTGATCCGTAGCAGTTCTGGCCCGTTATGCAACCTCAACCTCCCAGCGGCCACCTACTGGGACTAGTGCTTACAGGCTCGTCTCTCCACGATCCTGGGTGTTGGGACGAGTGTCACTCCAGTTCACATCTGAGGACACTGAGCTCAGAGCAAGGGTGCGGTGAGTCCTTAATGAGCACAAAGTCTGGGGTCGAGTCCCAGCGCTGCCCCTTCCTGGCTCTGGGCCTTGGGCAGGGCAGATCTCCTCTCTGACCCTCAGCTTCCTCCTCTTTAACATGGGGACAATGATGCTTTCCTGGGGCTGGGAGATTTAAATGAGTTGACAATGGAAAGCACCTGGCACAGTGCCTCACTCATTGCAGACGCTTAGAAAAGCATCGTTTCAATAAAAAGAGGAAACTGGGGGCTTGGGCCCGCGTCTGCCAGTCTGGGGGTCATGGGTCTTGGGGTGCTGGGCCCAGGTCGGACTCCCTCTAGGGCCCTGGGGTGGGCACGCCCCCTAACCCTCCACTGGGGGACCCAGCCGGCCTCAGGACCATCACCACATTGCCCAGGCCCCCACCAGGCCTCCCCTAAACTGGAGGGACCCCAAGCAGCTGCCCCGGCACCCACCTGAGAAGGCTGTGGGCCGAAGCGCCATCCGTCGCATGGCGTTGCCCGACCATCTGGGCTCCATGAAGCCAGACGAGCCTGCAACTGAGGGACAACGGGGGTGAGGGCCCTGCCGGCCTACACCATTCTTGTTTCAGACCCCGCCCTGCCCATCTGCCGCTGTCGCCCCAGCAGGGATCCCTACTCCCCTTAGCGCAGAGGGAGACAGAGGCCCAGAGAGGTGGGACAGTTTCCCGGGATCACACAGCATGAGCTGGGCTGAACTGGAACAAGACAGCCAACCTGATGGGGTTGGGGACAGCGGCGGGCAATGGGTGGGGGCCATGGTGAGGCTTCCCCAGGGACCCCGGCAAGCTGCATGGGTTAAGAACTTAGAGCTAACAGATGCAAGGCCAGGTCCCAGCCCTGCTACTCGCTGACCTGTACGACTTGTCCTCTTCGGACCCGCCTATTTTCCCATCCGTAAAATGGGGTCCTAAGGCCACTACATCTCCCAGGCTGGTGTGAGGCCCGAGGAAGGCGATGTGTGTGAAGCAGCGCACGGGGCATGCAGTAGGCAGCTGGGACATCGCTGTCCACCCTCTCCCTGCCCCAGTTGGTAAGAAGACACAGAATTGGATCCAGCCCTGGTTTTAAATGAAAACCAGAGGGAGGCTGGCTGCCTGGGAGGGCAAGGGGGGCTGTGTTCCAGGAGCCCACCCCTGCCACCACCCCTACGGAGAGCCGGCCGCCCTGGCCAGTCTGGCTTTGGGGGCCTGGTTTTCTCCACAGCCAAAGGGATGGGCTGGCCAAGCCAGGGGCAGGGCCACAGCTGGAGGGGCTCCAGAGCCAGCGGTAGCAACTGCCCCCCTCCGCCCCCCAGGCCTGCCTTTTAAGGCCCCACAAGTGCCGTCCGGGGGGTGGGGGGGGAGAAGACCCAAATAAGGCGCTGGCCCGGCAGCTCAGAGCCAGGCTGTGGGTTAGTGCAGGGAGTGAGGCGCCGGGAACTCAAACCAGATGGGTGCCTCTGGCCAGCCCCCAGCAGGGAGGCCGCTAGACCCTGCTCACCATGGGGCCTTTGCTCAGACTGGGCCTGCAGCCCCAGCACGCCCTCCCTGGGGACCTGTGACTTGCCCCAGAGCAGGGAGTGAATCTCACCCAGGACAGAGGAAGAGGCAGGTTGGCAGCCCGAGACTGGGTCAGGGATTGGGGACAGGTGGGGGGGGAGGGGGGAATAACACTGTGAGCCATGGCCAATGTTAAGTGCTTTATATCCCCAGCTCAATCCTATATAGTAGGTAATAACAGCTAGCACTTAACTCTGGGCCGGGCACATTCCACTAAGCACGTCTCATATACAGTCTTAACTCATTATCCTCCCAAAGCCCAAGTGGGTGCTAGTATCACCTCTACTTTACAGATGGGGAAACTGAGGCACAGAGCTCCTCATTTGTCTATGCTCAGACAAATGGATGAGTGAATAGGAATCTCTCTCCTGGGGGAAAACAAGAAGGCTGGAGCCTGGACCTGAACCCAGGTCGGCCTAACTCCAGGGCCTGACCTCTCTCTGAGCCAGCCTGCACCTTGAGTCAGCCCATCGCGCAGAGGCAGGGAGGCCTGGCACCAGTAGGAATGCTGGCTCCAGAGGAGAATGGGCTCCCCGAGCTCTCCTCACCCTCTTTGCTCCCAGGTGAAGACATAAAAGGCCATTTTATTACCCTTTGCAGGACGCCGAACAAAAGAAGCCGCTGTCTCTCCAACCCCGTGGAAGTCTGGGCTTTTTCTGGGATGAAGTCTGGCAGGGCATCTGCCCAGCCCGCCCACCCCCGCTACCCTGCTATTGTTTCCCTGTTTTTCCACGGCATTCCTCTAACGTGTCCTGTAACTGTGTCGGTTCCCAAGTCCGCTGCCCATCATCCGTCACCCCCGTCTGGCTGGAATGTGAGCCCCACCAGGGCAGGGACCTAGCCTGGCCTGTGCATGGCCTGGAAAAGTGCCCGGTGCATAGTAGGGCCTCCGTGGCCTCAATACACCTTCTGTTCATGAAGGCATGAGTCGCCGGCTGAAAAACGAATGCAAAGCAAACAAAATAAAAGGCAAAATAATGTGGACAACAGACACAATGGTCTTAAAAATGAGCATAAATCTTCTAACATCACACGAGGGGTTCCCTGAGTTATTTGTGCACTTGTGGTTGGAAATTCTTTTCATCCAATTTGCTTTCATGCATTTCACTGAGAGCCAGAGAGAACTAGAAAAGCTAATGAAAACATGGTCTGACCATCAGCATAGATGTAACTGGCTCAAAGTAATGGCAAGTTAAAATTTTAAAAGGAAGGAAGGAAAGAGAGAAGGAAGGAAGGAAGTTAGTTAGTTAAAGAAATAACAAAACTGTCCAAAAAAATCCCAGAATATGTCGGTTTTGGTTTCAGGATTCACAAAAACGATCCCCCAAACTCCTCCAAATTCTAATAAATGGACAGAACTACTTTAACGGGCAAACCAGGTTGTAAAATGGTCCTTTAGCATAGCAAATCCCAGTAGGGAAAAGGCCGAGGGTTGGGGGGAGGTCTTCTGTTGTTCAAAAATATCACATCCTTCCCACTGATGTTGGGCTAGGGCCCTTGGAGCAGACCCCAGTAGGCTGAAAGCCCCCCTCACCCCAGCCTGGTGGTCTGTCCCAAAGGGCTGCCCCTCAGCCCCAACCTCGCCCTCTCAGGGGCTCCAGGCTGGGTCTAGGATCACAAACCCCAGCTCCATTCTGGAAGCCTGACAGTGGGCTACTTTCCACCACCTGGGAGGTCTCCACCAGTACCACACACACACACACACACACACACACACACACACTGCCTCCTATCCCCTTCCCGGCCGCGGTCAGTCCTATGTCACCTCCTCCAGGAAGTCTTCCCAGACAGACCAAGGTACCCACCAAAGCTCCCCCCTGAAGCTCTCATCACTCCATACTCCCTGTCTTGATCTGCACAAGGACGGCATCATGGACAGTTTTGAGCCCTGTGCCCCCACAAGCAGCTCCCCTTTCCTCTGCCCAGGACCAGGGTTAAGCTAAGAAGCCCCTTCTCATTGGGTCCTCATGAGAACATGAGGCCCAGAGAGGAGAGGCTACCTGTCGGCACAGCCAGGTGGGGCGGTGGGGATTCAAACCCCACGCTAAGCTGGGAACGCAGATGCGAGAAGTTGAGAGTGTCCCTGGGCTTCATCTCTGCCTTTCTCTCTGTGGACAGGCGCTGGGAGAGGGGCTTTCTCATGCACAAGCCACCCACAGGTCTGCCGGGTCCAGTGACCACAGCCACAGGGATGCTGCCTCCCCAGCCCCCGGCCAGGTGTCCTCCTGGGAAGTTACATTGCAAATGTAAATATTTGCTGCTGTTGGCCTGAACCAAGGATGGGGTCAGGGGTGGGGCCGGGAGCTCCGAGAACCTCCGGCAGGCCTCTGGGAAGCCTGTCTGTGTCTGGCCTGGCCCGCTCTTCAGGGTAAGATGAGGTTCCCATTCGTAGGTCAGGTACTGGAGAGACAGGAGCAGTGCTGGTAGGATGGGGGCCATGGTAGCCAGGTGGCAGCTCTAAGAAGGTCGCAGGCAGAGGGGACAGCTGCTGCCCGGACTGTGGGGTGGGAGAGAGGGCCAGTGTGGGCCGGGGCTAAGATGGAGGGAGGGCAGGGCTGGAGCACATCACCGGGGCAGCCAGGAGGGTGGAGAGGGGGGCACTGGCTGGGGGTGGGGGATGGGCTGGCAGGAGTCAGGAGATGGGGGTCGCCAGGTCTTCTAGACGGGAGTGGAGTAGAGGGGTGGCGGACCTGGGCAGATTCCTGCAGCACTGAGCCCACAGGATCCTGAATCCTCAGAGCAAAGCATAAACCTGGCCCTGTAACTGGCATTTAGTTAGGGATGGAGAGGTGGTGAGGCCGCCCCAACCTCCCATCTGTTCTTCAGCTTTTCTGCTGTGTGACCTCGGGCAAACTTCTTCCCTCTCTTGTTCCCCATCACAGAAGACAAGGGCTGTGGGGGTCCCCAGATGGGGAAGGGACATGTGTGCTAAGGACAGTGGGGACACTGAGGGGCACACAGAGGTCGCCTGACTCCAGGGGATCCCATGGGAGAGGAGGGGTAGGGAGCTCCTCTATCTTTCTGTCTGCGCGGGGTTGGGGCTGAGAAGCGCTTCCGCCAGTCTCATGATGCCCCAGCTGTCTGAATGTCCTCCCCTGGGAGTCCCCGGCTGGTGCTAGTGCAGAGGAGAACTCCTGGCCCCGGGTCATACGGATGGACTCTGAATCTGGATGTGACCCTGAGCAAGGCATTTCCGTCTCCCAGCCTCGATTTCTACATCTGGACCTCCTGCACCGTGACACGATAGCATGACGCCAGTGAGTATGAGTCATGGTGCTGGGCACGGCAGACAGGGGATGCTTTCCTTCCCCTCGTCACTGTAACTGCGGGAGGGTCTCGGGTTGGGGGGGGCGGTGGTGGATGCTGCAGACCTCAGGTCAGAGCCCTGGCTCTACTCTGAGAATCCCAGCTGCAAAGCTTACTTGCTGTGTGACCTTGGATGAGACCTACGCCCTCTCAGCCTCACTTACGTCATCCGGACAACGGGGCTGATGGGTGAAAGATCTGTCTGCTGGGACTCTCCCCAGGCAGGATCACAGGGAGGCCACAGTAGCCCTGTCCTCAGCAGGGCCCACCAGGGGGTCAGGACCAGCAGACAGAGTACCTTCTGGCCTTGGCCCTTCCTCAAATGTTTTCCAGTGGGAGTGGGCAGCCGGGTGAGACCTCAGTCTGTCTCCCTCCCTGCCGTCTAGTCCCCCCTTCCCAAGGGCTGGAGGCACTAACAGAGGCTTGGTCAGGCAGGTCCCAATCCTGGCTCTTCCCATGCTGAGTGACTCCAGGTCAGCCCATTCACTTTCCTGAGCCTTGGTTTCCCCATTTGTAAAATGGGGCCCATTCCAGTCTTTTCCTCCCAGGTTGTCATGAACATCAGAGAACAGCCTCACTCATCATCACAGAGCGAACATTCCCATTCTGCAGATGGGAAAGCCAGGGCTAAGAGCTGTGAATGAGTGAAGAATCTGGAGACTAGGGCCCTGAGAATGGGGGTGGGGAAGCATGGGGAGGCCTGTTTGCTGAGCAGCTGACTGAGAATTGTGGTCTCAGAGGTCAGAGGCAGGATAATCCCAGAGAGCCATCACAGAATCCCCAGCACAGGGGCCTTCGGCTCATAATAAAGTACAAGGTGGGTACTTTTCCATCCAGGTGACTTCCAGATAGAGACAAGATTCAGAGAGGTGTAGTGACTTGCCCCAGGTCACACAGCAAAGCGTGGCTGATCTAGATCTGGATTCTGGAATGATGGGTGCTCCCTCTCCTCCTTCAGGCCACCCAGGCTGCTACGGTGACACAGCTCTGTGGCCCCAGGTCCATGTCCCAGTGCTGGGCAGACTATGAGGTCAGTCACCAGCAGGGGAAACAGCTGGGGGAGCTCAGGTTCAACCCAGCTGTCAGAGGAAGGGCAGGGCCTGGGATGGGCCTGCAATGTCCTCACAGTTCCCCACCCCCATTCCCAGGGCTCCTAGCAGAGCAGTTTTCCAGAATATCCAGGTCCGGGCATCCCTTTACTGAGCTCTGACTGTATGGGTTTGGGAGAGGCCCCTCCTGTCCCATCGATCATCACATTATGCCCACCCTGGGCAGTCACTCCACCTGCAGGGTCTTTACTGTTGCATTTCATCCTTGAAACATCCCTGGGAGGCAGACTCTAGTATCCTGCCCGTTTCACAGGTGAGAACACTGAGGCTTAGTGTGGGGGAGCCCCAGGCCCTGCAAGAGCACACAGCCGCTTGGTGCTCGTTAGAGAGGGTGCCCCTCCCTCTGAGCGGGCACGAGACGAGGGCCACCTGCACTGCAGCCTCCCCACCCCCCAGCCCAGTGCCCTTGCACAACGACTTGCACAATGCATGGGGAGTCCCCGGCCCAAGGCCACACAGCTGGCGTGTAGCAGATCTGGCCTGGCCCCAGGAAGCCCTGGATACTCCTGTCCCCAGGCTGGGATCGGAGGCCCTGCCGAGGTTGATGGCTGATGTGAGGGGCGGCCCAGCCCAGCCCCTGCCAGAGCCCTCAGCCTTGATCCTGGCTTCTGGATGCACTGCCGCCAGCTGCGGGACTCAAGGGCACAGGCTCTGCCCCCACCTGCCCCCACCCTCACCAGCTCCAAGATGGCCCCGTAGACCTCGGAAGGTCTGCCCTTGAGAGCGAAGCCAGGGACACAGTGGCCTTTGTCTGGGCAGGCCCTGCCTGGGCTCAGGCCTGCTTGGCCCAGGTGGCCCCCCCACTCCGGGGATTCACCCTTCCCCCCCCCCCAGCTCCTCTGTGGCCTCTTTGGCAGGAGCCCCTCCTGGCTGGCTCACCTCCTACCCCCTGGGCCCTTCTGCCTTGCCCGCTTTCTCCCAGCAGGGAGGGGAGGGTCCCATTCCTGGTTCCCCGTCACTTCTGCCCTCCCACACTGGCCTGGTGGCCACCTCTCTCTACAGAACCGCTGCTGGGCATGGGCAGTCCCCCGCTCCCTCTGGCCATCCCACCAGAACTGGGGACTCCGCAGCCCCACAGGGGAACCTGCCAGGCCCCCTCCCCACCCCACTTTGTGGTGAGCTCTGCCCCGCACCCTGTGGGACTTTGGGCATGGAACTCCACCTCTCTGGGCCTCTGTTGCCCAGTCTGTGAACCAGGACTCTCATGGGGTCCCAGGGAGGTGAAGCATGTAAGTCTTTCAAGAAGCACCTATGAATGGTGATTTCTCTTAACATTATGTTCTCCTGATCCAGAGGCCATGTCTCACATGTTCCTGTTTCTGGAATCAGAATAGGTCTTGCAACTGATGCTGCTTTGGGGGCCCCGAATGCCCCTTTCCACTGAGGTGCCTACAGGACAGGTTCTCGGGGCTGGTTCTAGGCTGGTCTGGAGGGCCATTCTGGGAACACAGCCCTTGGTGGGGTTCAGGTAGGCAGTGAGGGCGGGAGGCACCCAGACTGCTTAGCAGAGAGGCAGGTGCCCTTGAGGAGAGGGCTCTCCAGGTGAGCATGTGGCCAGGGTGTGGGGAGGCCCGGGCTGTGTCCTCCGCATCGCAGAGGTGTTGGGCGCTTGGCCCTGAGCCACACATGTGGCCTGCAGAGGAGGGGGCTGGGCTGAGAGTGTCCCCCGTACGTGGGACACGCACTACGTGTGGTGCACCCGTCCCTCAGGCCCTGACTGCCACTTAGCAATTGTACACCCGCCACCTTCCTGAGCCCGGGTTTCTTCACCCGCAAGACGGATACAAGCATCCCAGCCGTGCCAACCTTGACCAAAGTGGTGCTTTGCTTCTGTGAGCTGTGAGCACATCCAACGGACACGTCCAGATGGGTTTTCCCCAAGCTTGGAGGAAAGACTGGGACGGTGTGACTCAAGATGTGAGCTCCACGGCATGTGTGGAATTTCTCCAGAGGTCGTGAGAGCCCCCCAAGAGGCAGGCGGTCAACACCTGGGCGGCCAGCAGGCCCCAGCTCTGTCCGAGCCATGCCTCACTGGTGGGCCCCGGTGTGCACGCTGCTGAGCATGCGGCGCCCACCGACTTAGCAAGGGTTCACTGCTCCTGCCGCGCGCCCGAGGGAAGGCACCGGCCCGCACCTCAGGGTGGTCCTACCTTCCTCACAGTTCACCCCTGAGTGCCCGGGGCAACACCTCCACTCACGCGCGGTCACCGTCTTGTACATCACCTTGTACGAGGGTCTCACCACGGTTCTGTAGCTGAAAGAAGGGCCCAGGGGACCGAACTCAGACAGAATCTTCTGCCGCCTTTCCCACTCACCTGGATGTCCATGGGGACAACGTCCGGGGTCCTCTGCCACCTCTGGGCCCCTCTGGAGTCTCTCTCCTCCTGCATTCTGGGATTCAGCCCCTCCAATCCCTCCTAACCCCCCAGGTTGGGGGGGGATCCAGATACTAACTGGACAGGGAGTCCCTGCAAGCTGGCCTGTCCCCAGAAGTGAAGCCTCACTAAGTGAATGCATGTGGGTAAATGGTGGAATCCTTCCCCCAGGAAGCCCTCCAGGTGCCCCAGGAGCAGGAGGGGAGGTGCTGAGATTGGGCATAGGACCACCGGCTTCTGTTCCACCAGGGTCTCGCTCACCTGCTCCCCGGGCAGCTCATGGGCCAGGGGCAATTCTGCAGCACTCGCTGAAGGTAGGTGCCATTTTGCACGTGGCATGAGATGGTCCGGGTCACCACAAAGGAGCACCAGTTCCTGAAAGAGACCCACAGTGAGGAAGCTCAGGTGCCATGCACAGCCCCTGCCCAGGACCCCAGGGGGATGAGTGAAGAGGTCCAGTTTCTCTCCAGGAGCCCCGAGTCTCTAGATGGAGAGACCCCTGAGCTCTCAGAGTCCTTTGGGCCCCAGTGGGAGTCTCGGTGGCACTGTGGCTGAGGGGTGAATCCAGAGCTCTAGAGGGGGCAGCTGTGCTGGGGGCGCTTGAAGGTCTCAGGGGATGAGCTGCAGGGAACAGAATGATGGTTCCCTGCTCAGGATCCCGCAGCACTTTGCACCCCTGTCAGGCTGAATGAAGCTGGCGATTCATGTCTGCCCTCTCCCTCCCCTGGCATGACAGAAGAGAGGCCCTGTCTCTCTTCTCCTTGGGTCCCCCTTCTGTGGGACAGCCAGATGTTCCAAGCATGGAGGACTGACTTCTCCAAATGCCAATTAATAATCATAGTGCATCGCATATATTGAGCACCTACTGTATGATCCATAGTGCACTGCATATATTGAGCACCTACTGTATGCTAAGGGTATTTACATTCACCTTCTTGGTGAGCCAGGCAGGTACCTCCCCACATTTTACAGAGGGGTAAAATGAGGCCTAGGGAGGGGAAGACAACTGCTCCTGTCCCAGAGCTGACGCATGGTAGAGCTGGATTTGCACCCAGGAATGTGGATGGCCCAGCCTGGGCCGACTCCATCCCAGAGACCTCAGCTCCTGTCTCTTCCCCATCTCCTGAGCCACGGTCCGTGGTTCTGTGAAGGTCCCAACCTGGGAACCTGCTGACCCCAGGCTCGAGGCCACAAAGGAAAAGTCTGGTGGGGTGGTGGGCTCAGGCCGCAAAGGGTCACCTAAAACAGTCCCTCCTTCCCCAGCCCTGGCAAAAAATGCAGGGCCCGTGACCCTGTGCAGGCTGAGGGCTGCTGAGCGCCTGGAATGTCTGGGCCATCACAGAGGCATCTGCCGCCACCGAAATCCCGTCTCCCGGTTGCTGGCCCACCCAGAGGACCATGTCCTTGGCAGGGACCTGCCAATTAACTCATTGTGGGACCCTGGGGAAGTCCCCTCCCCGTCCGGTCACCCTGGAATCAGTCCAGGAGGCAGGAACAGCCCCGCCAAAGGCAAAGCGTGGGAAGGGATGGCTCTGTTTAGACCAATGACCTGGCAGAAGCTCCACGCAGCCGGTGGCCAGCCAGCCCACGGGAGAGGTGACAGGGGCTTGTTGCAGCGCTGTTGGGAACGATGCAAGACCAGGAACAGCCTAAACAGCGGCAGGCCGACTAGACACGGAAAACCAGATGCTGAGCTAGAGCCCAAGTTCTCCCCGCGCAGACCACGTCTGGTTAAGTGAAAAACCCAAGTGCAGACCAACAGGCGGAGAACGACTGCGTTTCTATCCAAATAAGAAAGCCCAAAGACTACTTTTACATACACGCACGTACATAGCTATATGTGCATAAAGGTAGGAAAAATCACAGGCTCGCGGCAAATTGCCACCTCTGGGGGCAGAGACTCCGCTCTGTCACCTGGACTAAACTGTAGCCTTCGGTTATCATGCTTGCCGCACACCAGGCGCTGGGGCCAGGGCCCTTCCCACGCCAATTATGAGCACCACTTTACAGACGGGAAGACTGAGGCTCTGGGGTCTGGGATGTGCCGCAGACGCCCCGGATGAGCAACACGGTCACGGTTGGAACCCAGGTCCATCTGACCCTAGAGTTTGCACTCTTAACCTCCGGCTGGCAATTTTTCTCCTAATGAGCAGGTGGGGATTTTAAAAGTTAAAAAAATACATTTCAAAAAGGCCCCCCTGCCCTTTAGATCCCCTGGGTCTCTACAGCTGTGCTTTGGAACCTGGAGTTTTGTTTGTTGTGGGGGGGGCCTAAACCCCTTTGAGAAAGTCATGTCGGTTGTGGCTGCTTTCCAGAAACATGCATAAAACTCAGAGTGCAAGTTTTGCGGGAGCTTCCTGAGTGCTGTCCCTCATACGCACACGCGCACATACCCCTCCCTCCATGCCCACACCCTGGACTGGGCTGGGGGAGGTGGGCCTGGGACTGCCCACAATTGCCTGACCTGCTCCTCTTTACCGGGGGTGGGAGCTAGAGAAAACAATTTTCTTCTTCCTTAATTAAAATCGCCCCCAGGTGGGTCACTGCCTGGCTCCTTGGTTTACTTCCCATGAGCTAGAGTTTGCTTGAATCCCCTGCTTAGGAGATATGGGGCTGACGGCTGACTAGCCAGAAGGGGATACTCAGGCTATGTGGGGTTCAAGGTCAGCCCCCGGCCCCTCCCCTGGGGCGTGGGGAGTCACCAATAACCACACCCCACCCCTCCCCGACCTTGAAGACCCCAGCCCCCGCTGTTCCCAGGATAAATCCAATCTTCTGCAGAGCCCTGGAAGAGGGCTGGACCCTCTGTCTACTTTCCACCAGGGCCGCAGGACCTCTTTCTAAAGCACAGACTTAATGCTGCCACTGCCCGCTGTGAGTCTGCAGTCCGCCATGGCTCCCCATTGCCCTGTGAGCCCAGACCACCCGGTCCTGCATGCTGTTCTCCTGCACCCTCCTGCTGTCCCTCTTCCAGCTTTCTGCGCTCCCTCCAAGTGCTGGCTCTCCCCCACCTCAGATGTTTGCATTCAGAGTCCCTCTGCCCGGAAAGCCCTTCCCTTGGCTCCAGCAAACTCCTGTTTGTCCGTTAGGTCTCAGTCTTAAGGTCCCAGGAGGGGTGGGGCACCTCCAGGGGTCCCCTTCAGCAGCCCTGGGCTTTTCCCTTCCCTGCAGATGCCGAGGGAGGGCACTGGCAGGGACCAAGCCACAACGGGGCTCAGCCTGAGGGTGCTCAGGGAACGTTTGCTGAATGACTGAATGACCAAGAACAGACAGTGGGCCTGGGCAGAGGAGCCAGGACCCAGGTTCCCAGAGATGTGTACAGTACTTGGAAGCCTGCCTACAATCCTGCTGCCCCTGGGGGCCCTGTCTCCTGGGACGTGGTCAGTGAGAAGGTACCCGAGAACCCTCGAGGCTGAGCCTGTGGGATGGGGCTAGGGCAGGCGCTGGGAGGAGGCACTTCCCTTCCGGGCTTGCCACTCGTGCCCACTCAGCACCTCCCAGGCCCCCAGAGGCTGCCGGAGGAGAGAAAACAGGCCAGACCAGCTCAGCCTGGCACGGGCCGCCCCATAAGACCCCCCACCCACTTGCCCTCCACCCCCTGCCATGGGGGCCCAGGGGACTTTGTCTCTGCGGGGCCCAAGGCTGCGATCCGGAACAGTGATAGGGGCTAATTGCAGGAGGCAGCCAAGCGGGCCAGGGGCCAAGGGCCGTTATGAAAAGAAGAGGAAAGAAAGGAGACGTACAAGGTGGGGGCGGGGTGATTAGAGCCAGAACCCCACTCTGAAGGCCAAGTTCCAGTCCTGGCCCTGCTGCTTCCTAACTCGGCGACCTTGGACAAGGCCCTGACCCTGTCGGCGCCTCACTCGGCCCATCTGCTGATGGGGACAGCAGAATCTCCTCTGACAGAGGAGACTTCACACGCACCGCATAGCCCCGTGCTAATAGCTGTTGTTCTCAGACTGGGACGCGGACCCCACACCCCACAGCTGGGGTCCATCGGCTTCCCAGAGACACCCCAGCACGGCACGTTCCGTGCAAGGTCCTTCCCTTGACTTTGGGATAGGGATTGCCAGGCTCTGCATTTTACAGGGGTGGACCCTGGGGCTCCAAGAGAAGTCACGTGGCCGGGTCACCCATGTGGGCGCAGAGCTGGGGTTTGAGCTCCCGGGAGAGGAGCTGGGGAAGAGAATTCTCCCCTCTCCTTGATTCTAGGACTTGCCCCAAGGAAGCCCATCCTGCAGGAGGAAGTGGCCTGGGCCAGGACACTGGTGACGGCTTCTACTCAAGAACCACAGCGCTGAGATGGGGTCATTAAAGGAAACAGGGATTCAGGAGGGAAGGGACCTCAGGGCGGGCAGGAAGCAGCCCCAGCGGGGATTGGGGGACCGACAGGGGGCAGGGGTGAGCCAAGGCAGCTCTGCACAGCCCCTGGGCACCCTGGTTCCGGGGGTCTCAAAGTCTTGCCACATTCCTAGGGCTGGGGCAGCCCCTTGGATGCCTTCCAGGGCCTCCCCCTCCCCAGGCACAAAGCCTCTTTTCTGCCTCTGATCCCTTGGCTGCCAAGGGGTGCCTGGGGTGCTGGGCTGGGGGTGGAGGGAGGGCTGGGATGTGATGCCTCCATCAATGCTGGGACGTGGCCACAAGGGGAAGTCCTGGCAGCTGAGGACCACAGATTCCTCCAGCTAGGGGTCCCTTCCTCCACCTAATGTCAGTGATAGCAGGAACCACTGTTCGTCCTTCCTGTGGGGGTCCATCCCCCCTCAGAACAGGCCAGTGGTTAGGGGGCAAGGGGAGGAAAGAGGGGACCTGCCTGAGGTCACACACTGAGTGAGCGCCAGAGCCAGGGCCAGAGCCCTGGACTCCTAACCACGAGCTGCAAACCTCTCCCAGACCCACAAGCTGACACCTTCTCTTTGGGTGCCAAGGACACTGGATTGGGAAACTGGCTGGCCTGGATTGAGGTGCCAGCCTCTCCCTCTCTGGGCCCCAGTCGGATCTGTAAAATGGGAAAAACGGCGTTGCCCACAGGGCTTTGGTGATGCTAGGCCACTGTGAGCCTTCCAGGACTACCAGCTACCTGCCCTGGGCCACCATCCTGCTCCGATCCAGGAAGCCCTGGGGGCGGGGGGCGGGCGGTGAGAAGCCCAGGCTGCGAGGCCCTGCCCTGGACTGGTTGGAGGGCAGTCGGGACCTTAAGCCCTCTCCACCATCATCCTGAGCCTGACCCTGGGAATTCAAGTTTAGGGTCTTGGTCATCTTGGCACCTAGGATCCTCGGGGTTCACATTCATACCCTGGGCAGGTCATATTCTCCCTCTGAGCCTCAGCTTTCTCCTCTATGAAAGGGGGACCATCAAAATGCATGCCTCCCATGGCAGTTGGGAAGATTCTGGAGGTGGTGGATGCAGGTAAAATGCCCAGCCCAGGTCAGCTGCGGTCAGCATACGGTAGGTGGCGGCGGCTGTGATATCTGCCACCTGCCTGTCCCTGCCTCAGATGCCTTGGCCACCTCTGCCCTCCAGCCCTAGCCGTGTCACCTGCTCTTGCTAGCCCAGCAGGGGCATGCTGGCCCCTGACTACTGGGAAAGGGAATTTCTGAAAAGAATTAAAGAATTGAGGCCCTAGGGGGCGGGGGCCGGGAAAGGCCTTTGAATGGGATGAAAAGGCCTGAAGAGGCCTGGCTACTCAGCATTGTCTGCCTCAGACAAATGGCTGGCCTTCCAGAGGGGACCCCAGCAGGGGTGGGGGCTGCAGCCAGGACAGGGGACAGGTTCAAACACTGTTATCACAGCCAGAGAGACACAGATTCGAATCCCAGCACTTCTATTAATGGCCCACGAGCCCAGAAGATTATGTTGATTCTCTAGGGTCTCAGTTTGCTCATCTGCTAAATGGGGACAGTGCTTCCTACCTTACTCAGTCCTTGAAGGATTAATGACCACACTGCAAATAAGGGGCTCCTCCCTGGGGAGATGCTCCACAAACACCAACAGAGAGAATGTCCCCAGCTCCAGAAACAGCGGCAGGAACACAGAATGCCAGGTCCCTGGGGTGGCCACTGACCCACGGATCTGTGAAATTCCACCCCAGTCTTCTTCCTCCGAGGGAAATAAATAGCCGGGGTACTAAAAAAAGCCGAGAGCAGGGAAAAGGGAGCAGGGCTCCCCAAGGGTCAGCCAGGGGATGTGCTGGGCTTTTCCTCCGTGCAGGCAAGGGGGCCCTTGAGCTAGGGCGATGGAAGTCCCAGGAGGCGGGCTTCTCCCCCGTTGTTCCCTTCCCCCTCCTCTGGGGCTCTGGAGGTGAAGTGGTGGGGAGTGGAGGGGGCTGGAGGGGAATGCCGGCTCCGGACACACGGAGTCGGGGATCCCCGCACCGCCGGGAGCCTCCTCCAGATAGCGGGGCTGGCCCAGGTCCCTACTCCCATCTGGCTGGCACCGAAGTGGGGGACCAGGTCCCCTTCCCAATCCTTGGCTTGCACGGAGGTTGGGGGGACGTGCGGGGGGGGGGGAGTGCCTGGAGTCCCGGCCCCGGGGCTGGCAGGGCACAGAGGTGGTGGGAGGCAACCCTTACCTGCGTCCGGAGAACGGGGCTCCCCCGACGCTCCACGCGGCGCCGCCTCCCGGGAGCAGAAGCCCGAGGCAGAGCAGCGCCCAGGCCCGCGGGCCGCCCATGCTGCGCCCGGCGCCCTCCGCGCGCGGCCCCTCGCCGTCGCCGCCCCCAGCCTGCCGTCCCCGCCCGCCCGCGCCGCCAGCCTCCCCCGACGCGCGGAGCCCGGTTCCCAGCGCGGCGACGGGAGGGCGGGCGGGAGGCGGGCGCGCGCGTTCCCGGCCTCGCCCGGCCCCGCGGCGCGGCCCCCCGCCCCCTGCGCCGCCGCTGCCAACCCGGAAGGAGCCCCGGGGGGTCGGGCGCCCCCTCCGGGAGGCCCGCCAGGTGCCCACCTGAGCCCGGCGCCCTTCGCCGCGTGACCCTTTGAGGGCCAGGGGCCCAGTCGGAGGTGCCCTCTCACGTGCCGCAGGCGGGGGAGCTGAGCCCGGACCCAGAGCCGCCACGCCTGAACTAATGATGCCAGGGCCCTCATCCCCTCCCAACATTTTTGAGAGCGCCAGTTCCCAAGGCGCGCGGGATGCATCCGTGCATGCACCAAAGGCTTCCCGAGCAGTGCGCGCCACTGTGTGCGGGGCACCTCGCCTCCACTTCACATCCTGTCTCTGTTTAACCTTCAAACCACTCTTGGCGCCGGTGGGCACAATCATTCCCATTACACAGAGCAGTAAACTGAGGCCCAGGCACTCGTGGCCGTCCCTGCCAGGAGAAGACCTGGGCTGGTCATTAGGTCAGTGTCCACCCTTACTGCCATTTTACAAATGGAGAAACTGAGGCACAGAGAGGCTCGGTCTGTCAGTGGTTGGAAGAGACAGGATTTGAACTCATATCTTCTGACTTCAGAGAGGTCAGCTCTTTTTTATGGGGCGGGGGGGAAGGGCAGAGGAAGAGGGAGACAGAGAATCTTAAGCAAACTCCATGCCCAGCACAGAGCCCGTGGCCGGGCTTGACCTCACAAGCTGAGATCATGACTTGAGCCACCGCCACCCAGGTGCCCCAAAGAGGGGTCAGCTCTTAAGCACAATTAGGGAAGAGGGCAGTTAGAATGTTGGTCTGGGCCTCAGCTTCCCCGTCTATAACAAGGTAAGGACTGGCTTAGAGTGGAGTTTCTTTATCTGGGGTACTTGGATGAGCTTCTGGGGAGAGAGGTGTGAATCCCTCAAAGGTGTATACAAGTGTGCGTGTGCACGATGTGTGCATGTGTGATGGTACTTGTGATACGTGTGTGATATGTGTGTGTGCAGGTATGACGGGTGTTTGTGGTATGTGTGTGTGTTTATGGGGAGGAACCACAGCTCTCATTAGAGGGGACCCCTCCAAAATCTCAGGACAGTCTCTAACCTCCTCTTCTGCCTGGACTGACATGCAGCAGGCAGTCCTGGGCTCGGGAGCCCCCTGCCCAGCTTGGCAGTGCACCAGGGGCCTGCCCTTCAGGATCCTGCTGTGGCCTGTCCAGACCCAGACCCAGGATCTCTGCTAGAAACACTCCAGCAGGATCTGCCAGCCCCTACCTCGGATTCCCAGGGACCGCCTCCCTGGGACTCACCAGGGCTGGGCAGGACGGGAGAGAGCATGCCAATATAGAGGGAGCTGCCCCCCCACCCCCAGCCAAGGGGGCAGGTAGCGGGAGCCAGGTTCAAACCCTGGCTCTGCTGCCTTTGCCCAAGCTAGCTTGGGCCAGTCCTGCCCCTCTCCAGCCTCAGTTTCTCTTTGTAAGGACAGCGGCATGTTCCTTATGTGGGTGTGGCCATGAGATGTCATGGCCACGCCCTGGCATCCACTGTCCCCTGCATCATCTGGCCCCCCAAGCGTGCCCCTCTTCCTCCGAAGACGTCATCACAGCATCAACTCTGCCCCCTTGGGGAGCTGCCTCCTTCTCTTCCATGTGCAGTTTTGGGGCACCTACTTTATGCCCTCTGTCTGACCTCCCAAAATGCAGCTTGGTGCCTCTCTGGTTAGCCCTTGTTTTTGCCACAATGAGATCAGTGACTTCATCCCCTGGATGACTGGTCACTGCCAAGGGGCCATCTCCTGAGCCCCATCAAGCCCTGGGTAAGTAGGTGGGATAAAAAAAACCCATCTCCTCAAAGGGCACCTTGGAGGGCATGCAGCTCTGTAGGAAGGAGAAGGGCTGGGCACTAGCTTCTGTCTGGCTTGGAGGGACTGCCAGATGTCCGGGACCCCCCGCCGGGTGCCACGGGAAGCGGAGCCTGCCAGCTCTATTTGCTCCTGTGATTACCGGCATACACATTCCTTTACCACTGCCACCGAGCTCATGGGAGCTGCAGGCCACCGCAGGATTTCTCCAGCAAGAGAACCCTCTCTAAAAAGGGACCTCTCAACAAGGGATCCTCCCAGGAAAAGGTGTTATCCACATTTGGATGTCAGAGGGGGACCTGTCCTGGCTGAGGCTGGGATCCCCTGGGGTCTCCTATAACCTCTTGGTGGTGCTGCCTGGGGGTTCCCGCCTGGTGTCAGCCCCCCAAAAGCCTGGGTGTCAATTCCAGAGCAACCACTGGGAGCTGTGTGACCTAGGACAAGTCACCTCCCCTCTCTGACTCTCATTTCCCTGCCTGAAAGAACAAGCCGTTGGACCTTTTTAAGATCCCTCTGGCTCAGGAGTTAGCTTCTGGGAAAGTGTGAAAGCTTTGGGTCTCCATGTGGTGGTCCTGGGGCATGGCCTTTTGAAAGCCCCCTCTTTAAGCATAGTTTCCTGGGAAATGTCATCCTGTTTTCTGGTCCTCTTTCCTCCCTGCACAGGAAGGGCAGGAAATGCTGCGGGGACCTGGGGCTTGGTCATTTGAGGTTGCAGCGTTTGCTGAGGCAGAGAGGAGAGGGGCCCGTTGGCTCGAGGTCTTGGGCCTGTCCCCGTGGGCCTCCTCCCTCAGGGCCCGGTGCCATCTGCTGCCAAGACCAGACCAGTAAGGCAGCAGCTTCCGTTCCCCAGCACTGACTGCGTGCCAGTGCTGTGCTAAGCATTTTGCTTGCATTGTCTCCCGCCCTCCTCTCTGTCCCCAGGGAGGCTGCCTTAGTATCCCTAGGTGTGCGGCTCGCCTGAGGCCTGCCGGCGACTTCTTTAGGAAAAAAGAGAACTTGGCTCAGATTTAGACGCCTGTCTGGAAGCTGATGAGGTGAGAGAAAACACATAGGCACACACACGTGTGTGGACCACACAGGGACACGGACTCTCTCACACACACACACACACACACCCCTCCTGGAGCAGGCCTTGGGGTCCAGGAAACACAGCCCTTCTGTTGTGGATTCACCCACACGTCCACTCAGCCTAGTCCAAACAGGAAATGCTGTTCTCATAGCAAACAAACCTGGCCTGCAGGCTCCTTCCCCATGAACCCCCACTGGAGCCTGTGCCGAGGGCCCCTTTCCTCTGCCCGTGTCCCACAGGACAGCCTCCCTGGCTCAGGGGTGCCCCTGTGATCATCAGCCCTGTTTGCATACCAGCTGGGCTGAGCCCGGGAGCCCCACCTGATCTGTACGCACATCGTCCCGATTCTGGAGGTGAGGAAGCAGCTCAAGGGGGTGGGGGGCCAAGGGGTGCCCACACAACCATGGCAGCAGCCCCGAGGGGCCCAGGCCTCCTGGCCCAGGCAGTGCCTGGGTGTCATGAAAGGGAAGGGGCCGGGGAAATGTCAGTGGCCTTCAAAGCTTCTGCCCAGACAAAGGGTAGGGCCGGAGGGCTAGGCCTTCCCCAAGCCTTTCCAGGTTGGGGAACAATGCCTGCTTTCTGTGCCTTTGATCTGGAGGCCTGGCCCTGTTGCCCCTCCAACCCAGAGCAGGGGACACCCCGCTGGGCCAGGGCGGGGGGCGCTGGGGGCCCCTCCAAGAGCCTGCAGCTGCCTGGACAAGTTATTTATGCTCCATGGAGCTGCCCTTCTCGCCCAGCTCATTCCTTCCTCACAGAGCTGGGTCTGCAGCTAGAAGGGAACGGTAGGAAGGAAGCTGTCAGAAAATCATAAATTAGCCCTGCAAGAGGGCCTTCTGCCGTCCTCAGGAATCCTCGAGAGGAGAGGCCTGCACCTTTGGGAGTGGGGGCAAGACAACAGAGTGGCAGGACCGGGCACCTGGATTTGGATTCAGGAGACCTGGATGTTCTGTGTGATCTAGAGGGGGTCCCTTCTCTCTGGGCCTCAGTCCTCCCATCTGGAAAGTGGGGATGATACAAGACTTGGGGACTCTCCTGTGACTGTGCTTTGTTGACTGTGAAGGGATGGACAAATGAGAGGCCTTCTGCTTAACATTTGTCCCACTTCCCATCCTCTGGTACCTTCCCCCAAATCCCCCCTCCTTTCTCCTTTCTGTCTTCCACCTCTGTCCCATCTGCCTCCCCGTGAGGTCCCTTATTCTGTTTCTCTTTTCACACCTGTCCTCCTACAAAAATGGGTTAATGAGGTCTCCTTAGGCAGCATCCACCTAGCTGGTGGTGGGGGGGGCAGGTAGAAGGAGGAGCTGTGAGCTCCTTCGCACTAGAGTGTCAATGACTAATATGTTGAATATTGTTAAATGTTGGAGGGCAGTTAACAGAGATTCTTCCTCATTTAAGTCCTAAATCACTGGTAGTGGAACTTCTAGGCTGGTAAGGGGGATGTCTGGTGACCAAAGGTCTAGGAACGAGGTCTGCCAAGTGAGAGGGCCTTCTGTGTGGGAAAGTGTCTATCTCCCAGCCACAGTGAAGTGAAGCCCCCCCCCCCCCCCGGATACATGTGGAGTGGTGGCCATAAGTCTCTGTGGTTAGATGGGTCTGGCAGGAGTGAAGGGCAGGCAAGAGGAGTCGCTCAGAGCAGAGGCCCCGGGACCCTGCCGGTCCTAGGTGGTTCCTGCTGGGCCATGAGCATGTGATAGCCCTGAGATGAATGGTTTCCCTCAGAGGAAGTGCTTCTGAGGGGGAAGAGGAGAACGAGAGGAAGGGGGGAGAGGAAGAGTCAGAGGAAGACAGAGAGATAGAGAGAGGTACTCAGAGAGAGAGAGGGAGGGAGCCAGCAAGCCCGAGATAGATGAAGACAGGTGGGCCAGAGAGATGTAGAAAGTAGATGGACAAAAAAAGAAAGAAAGAAAGAAAGAAAGTAGATGGACAGAGAGACAGAAAAAGAGACAAGCAGAAAGGCACAGAGAGAAGGGTGCTTCAGGAAGAGGACCCCAGGTTCTGTGGGAGCTGGGCAGAGGGACGGAGGATCAGGGCACCAGCCCAGCAGCACTCCGGAGCCTCATCCCTTTCTCTGCCCCCCACAGGCCCTGGCCTCCCTCACAACCCCGCCCCCCTGCCCCCAAGTGTGGGGACCCTGTCTCCCCACCCCCCAAGCCTGACACTGGCTGACCTGGGCTGGTATCAGTTGTGTAATAGAGCCCCTGGGCCCAAGAGAAATGGATTCCCTAGCCTCCTGCTTGGCCTGAAGAGTCTTAAGTGGATGGACAGCCATATGGGGGGATGTGTGTTCCTTGAGCACTTGGACTCCAGGCTCTTCCTGCCCCATCCTCTGGTCTAGCCCTGTGGCACTAAGCCTGGATCCTGTGTCCATCTGCCCACCCCTTGGCTTTGTCCCATCCAGCCTTCCCCTTTCATGGGATGTGGCCTCAGTCTCCTTGGTGGCCTTACCCCCTCTCCGACCCTTCCAGTACTTCAGGATCTTCCCAAAGGCAAATGAAGCTAATTCACCATGTGGGGAAACCTTCGGCCTCCCTGTTGCCCTCAGGTTGAGAACTGAATATGGCCTGGCCTGCTCATCCTCTCTCTGCTCCCGACCCTGGGACACCAAATGTGTCTCAGTTCTCCCGACCACCCTGTGCTCTCCAGCTGGCCACACAGCTTTCCTATCCTGTCCCTTCTGCCTGCCAATGCCCACTCACCATCAGTCTCAGCTCAGCTATCACCCCCTTT
Source organism: Halichoerus grypus (assembly GCF_964656455.1). NCBI lineage: Eukaryota > Metazoa > Chordata > Mammalia > Carnivora > Phocidae > Halichoerus > Halichoerus grypus. The sequence goes on from NC_135724.1 coordinate 73,621,806, forward strand.
GCCTCTAGGAAGATGTCCTATACCCCCCCCCAAGACTGGGTCATGTGTCCTGGGTTTCCCCACTCACAGCATTCTGTGCTGGAGCCATCTGTTGATTTGTCTGGTTCCCTTGATAGATCCATAAATAGGCATAGATGCTGGGCCCTTTTTGTAATTTTTCTAAGAGTTCTAGGAAAGATACATACCCCAGACACCATCAAAGATACATTTGGGTACTTTAAAATTTCTGCATAAAGGTAATGTGATTAACTGTGGGAAAATTAGCAACGTATCAGTCAGAAAAAAAAGGTTAATTTCCTCCACATATAAAGAGCCCTTACAAATCAATATCATCAATGACCCAGTAGAGAAATGAGCAAAAGGTATGAACAAACCACTCGGAATGAAAAGGCATTCACTTTCACTCAAAAGAAAGGCAATGCAAATGAAAGCTATGATAAGATAGCACCCTCCAAAACTAATGCTACACACTTAAACCATTTTTGATGAGATGGGTTGGCAAGGGTGTGGGAAAAATGTCACTTCACCTATGCCCTCTTTGGAGCAGTTTGTAATATGCAATAAAAGGCAAAATATATACTCCTTCGACCTAGCAATTCCACACCGAGAAGGTCTCTTATACCTATATTTGCAAAGAACAGAAGGACTCTAGCGCTATTTGTAGTAGTAAAAGACTGGGAGCAACCTAAACGCCCATTGCAGGAGACTGGTAAATTAAGGCACATCCATCAGGGGAATGCTAAGTTGCCACTAAACAGAATGAGGGCAGAAACGAACTGTGGTACACTCTTACAGTGGAATATTAGTCAGCCATTGAAGAAACAGAGTACTGACACATGCTATAGCAAGGATAATGGATAAACCTTGAAAACATTATGCTGAGTTAAAGAAGCCAGACAAAAAAGTCCACATATTGTATTCATACGTAATGTCCAGAACAGGCAAATCCATAGAGACAGACAGTAGATAAATGGTTGCCAGGGGCTGGGGACGGGGGATGGGGAGGGACTGCTCCCGGCTACCTGGATTTTTAGGGTGATGAAAATGTTCCAAAATTAGATAGCAATGGTGGTCCCACGACTCTGAATACACTAAAAACCACTGACTCGAACGTGTTAAAGATGAGGTTTGTGGTATGTGAAATACATATATAAAGATGAGGTAGATTAGGGAACACTTTCCAAGATCAGCTGTGAAGTGAAAAACGTTAAGTACAGCTGTATATAAACGCTGCTGCTGCTTGGGGGGAAATTCCAGGAATATATACCCGTGAATACTTGGATCTCGCACTCACTGTCTCAAGAAGGATTCACGAGCAATTGGTAACCAGCTGCCTTTGGGAAGGTGAACTGTGGGATTGAGGGTGTTTGTTTTCACTGTGAATCCTTTGACATGGTTTGAAAAAAAAATTAATACCCCAAAGTACACATGACATAGTCATCATTCCAGCCCTGGTAGCAATTTCCTGCAGCTTGGGGGGGCCCCTGGGTGCCGGGGTGAGGTTTCTCCGCAGATTTCCACTGCTGGGCAGGCAGAGGTGCACTAGACCAAGGCTGCATCAGGAACTGTAGCTCTGAGCTGGGAGGCGGCCCCCTCCCTGCTCTCCCCGGGAGGACCCCCAAGCTCCTGTCCTCAGCAGGCCTGGCCCAGGGCTTCTGGTTGCTCGGGACACACCCGAATGGACATTGTTCAGGGAGGTGACAGAGAGGTGGGAAGGGCCAGAGGGAAAGGCCCGTCCCAGGAATTGGGTTGGCAGACAGCCAGGGCAGCCCCCCCCCCCCCCCCCCGCCCCGTGTCTGCAGGCCAGAGCCACGCAAAGCTGAAATTGGCTGAGTCGTCCCCCTGATCCCAGGGAGGGAGGAAGAGGGGGGAGGGAAGACGGAAACAGAGAAGAGGAGGGTCAGAGATGGAGAGAGACTGAGTCCTCAGGTCCGCATAGAGGAGCTTGAGCCTGACACGGAGAGAGGGCAGGTCCTCATAGAGTCACACAGGCAGAGACAGAGATATGAGTCTGAAGGAGGAGAGGGTGGTGGAGAGGAACATGGGGGCGGGGAAAAGGGGGGTCAGCATTGACCTGCTTCCTACTGGGTCAACCCCAGGCCGTTATCTAGGGGACTGCAGACTGCACACATTATCACAGCGGCCCATGCAGAGGTATTCTGCCCAAGCAAGTGAAGCCAGGGAGGCTGATGAACTGCTTAGCTAGCCGTGGCAGAGTGGGACCCAACGTCTGGCTCCAGACCCCTGGAGCGCGTGGTCAGGGCTGTCCAGGTCCAGAATCGGCCCTGTGGTCCCCTGCCCTGTGGCCATCTCCCTCCTGATAGGGGCCCCTGGCCCATCTGGGCTGCTTGTGCCCTGTCCCAGGGGGACATTCCCAGGGGCACACCTACCTGCCTTGGAGTCCTTCAGCAAGAAGGACAGCCTGTTTTCAGGAAGGGGCCCAATATGGGGCTAACGTTGTGAGATTTGTAGCCCCGGTTGACCAGGAGGATGTTTCAGTCCTGCCTTTGTCTTCCTCCCTGTGTGACCTTGGCCACGTTGCTTCCCCTCCCTGAGCCTCAGTGTTCTTGCTTGGAAAATGGAGATAGCAGCAGCTACCTCCCAGGGTAGATTGCTATGAGGACCATTTACTTTTTTAAAAAAGGTTTTATTTATTTGACAGAGAGAGACATAGCAAGAGAGGGAACACAAGCAGGGGGAGTGGGAGAGGGAGAAGCAGGCTTCCCGCAGAGCAGGGAGCCCGATGTGGGGCTTGATCCCAGGACCCTGGGATCATGACCTGAGCCGAAGGCAGATGCTTAAGGACTGAGCCACCCAGGCCCTCCTATGAGAAGCATTTAAATGAGCTTCTTGCCCAGTGGCTGGCACCTCTGCTCAGGGAAAAGTGCCCATGTTGAATCTGAAGCATGTGACACATAGTTTGCAGAATGAGGCATCTGGGCAGCCTGGGGACCTGAGGGCTGGGACAGACAGAAGGGTCAGCCTTTGGAAAAGAGAACGTCGGGGGAAAATCTAGGGTTTCCTAAAGGCTTTTTGCTACTACTCATTGTTGCTTGAAATGCTTCTATTGGCCAATCTCTTGATTTCCTAAAGCAAGGAAACTTCATGTTGAAATTCAAAGCTCTTCTCTATGAGGGCTATCGTATTTATGCAAGACTAGGCTGAAGAGTTCACGTCCTGTCATTTTGTCTGGCTTTGGGGGCTCAGAACTGGTCCTCTCTAGGTACTCAGCCTGCAATTAGGAAGCTTTGCCAGTAGGTGGCGTCTTGGGTTTGCACCCACATCCATCCACTCCTAGAAGCTGCCTTTTGAGAAGAACAGGGCTACCGCGACTTTCTTCAGATTTGTGGGAAAGAGTGCTGTCATCACTTAGCAATGTCTGTCCTGGGTGAAGGTGGGGAAGGTAGCAGCTTCTCTGCCAGGCATCCTGCCACCTCTACATTGTGCGGTTGAGTAAATAAGCATGTTTTTCTACTTAATGGTACTTTTTAGAATAGTGGGACTCTTTTATATATATATATATATTTTTTTTTTTTTTAGAAGGGGGAGGGGCAGAGGGAGAGGAAGAGAAAGAATCTTAAGCAGGCTCCACACCCACGCCTGAGCCCAAAGCAGGGCTCGATCCCACAACTGGGAGATCATGACCTGAGTCAAAATCAAGAATCAGATGCTTAACCGACTGAGGCACCTGGCACCCAAGTAGGGCTCTTTCTCAAACACTTGGGTATAAATATTACAATTGCTCATCACTGTTTAAGAAGGGATGCTCATAAGAACATACAGTTTGGGAATGGATACTTACACAGCAAGGCATTAAAAAAAAATATGTAGGTACAGCCTTCCTTACTGGTCATGAACGGTTAAGAATTTCCAATTTTGGGGCGCATGGGTGGCTCAGCTGGTTAAGCAACTGCCTTCGGCTCAGGTCATGATCCTGGAGTTCCGGGATCGAGTCCCACATCGGGCTCCCTGCTCAGCGGGGAGTCTGCTTCTCCCTCTGATCCTCCCCCTCTCATGCTCTCTGTCTCCCATTCTCTCTCTCAGATAAATAAATAAAATCTTTTTTTTTTAGATTTTATTTATTTCTTTGACAGAGAAGGACACAGCGAGAGAGGGAACGCAAGCAGGGGGAGTGGGAGAGGGAGAAGCAAGCTTCCCGCGGAGCAGGGAGCCCGATGTGGGGCTCGATCCCAGGACCCTGGGATCATGACCTGAGCCGAAGGCAGACGCTCAACGACTGAGCCACCCAGGTGCCCCAAATAAATAAAATCTTAAAAAAAAAAAAAATTTCCAATTTTTCCCCACAGTAGATTTATTTTATTTTTTTTCCCCACAGTTGTTTTAAAGGGAGAGAATTTTTTTTTTCAAGATTTTATTTATTTATTTGACAGAGAGAGACACAGCGAGAGAAGGAACAGAAGCAGGGGGAGTGGGAGAGGGAGAAGCAGGCTTCCTGCTGAGCAGGGAGCCTGATGCGGGCCTCGATCCCAGGACCCTGGGATCATGACCTGAGCTGAAGGCAGACGCTTAACTGACTGAGCCACCCAGGGCCCCATAAGGGAGAGAACTTTTTTTTTTTAAGATTTTCTTTATTTATTTGACAGACAGAGACATAGCAAGAGAGGGAACACAAGCAGGGGGAGTGGGAGAGGGAGAAGCAGGCTTCCCACAGAGCAGGGAGCCCGATGCGGGGCTCGATCCCAGGACCCTGGGACCATGACCTGAGCCGAAGGCAGACGCTTAACGACTGAGCCACCCAGGTGCCCCAAGGGAGAGAATTTTAATGCCTCTTCTTACCTGCTTTTTCCTCCATGCTCCTAAGCAGCTCTGTCTTGGAGCTGAGATCTTTACAGCTTCCCACAGGTCTGCGGCTGTCTGCTAGCTCGGCCTCTGTCTCCGAGAGCCAGTTCTTGGAAGAAACTATAAAGGAGCAAGAAAGCCTTTTTGGCTGCACCCTTCTTAAGAATTGCTGAGTTTCATAAAATCATTCTTTTTCATCAGGAAACCCTCAAAGGCTTCTTAGAATCTTTTTTAGTGGTAAAACATTATAACGACAATATTGTATCATTAACATTTCTTAAAAGAAAATAAGTCACTTGTAATCCATCCACCTTGATATAATGATTCCCCAGGTTTTTGTTGGGATTTGGCCTCCTTTGTTTTTAAGGCCTTTTTTCTTTTTCCCCAAAGAGAGGTTTTAGCCCCCTGAAAAGCTGTCTTTAGACAGCTGAAAATCCTCCATTCTCCTAGCTGTTTGTCCTTTGAAGTCAAATCTGGTTTCATTTCTCCTCTGTACTGAATGGCTCTTTATGGATGGTCACAGGAGGGATCAGGCCGAGGCAGATATAGGCTGTCTTCTGCACGGGCCGGGGGTTGTCAGTTTCTACACACACGGCGGCCTGTTCAGGCACAACGTGAGTAAATGCGAGCAAAGAGGGTGTCTGCAGGGCCGGACACCAGATATCTTTGTTTGTGGGGATTATGGGCTGTGTCTATATTTTCTTGTTTCTAATTGGTCATTTGGGTGATCCCTAATGTATCATGTTTGCAATTTAAAATAGAAGTTATTTTTAGGGGCACCTGGGTGGATCCGTCAGTTAAGAGTCCGCCTTCTGCTCAGGTCATGATCCCAGGGTCCTGGGTTGGTTGTGGAGTCTGCTTAAAAAAAAGAAAAAAGGAAAAAAAACCCACATTCACCACTCCAAGGTATATACTCAAGAGAAGTGAAAACATACTACCACACAAAAACTTGCATGCAGCCTTGTTCATAATCCAAAAGTGGAAACAACCCAGTGCCCATCACTGGTGAATGGGTAAACATTTATGGTTTATCCATGCAATGGAATATTAGTCAGACAATAAAAGAGAATGAGGTCCTGATACATGCTACAATGTGGATGAGCCTCAAAAACAGGACGCTAAATGAAAGAAACCAGTCACAAAAGACCACAGATTGTCGGATTCCATTGCCATGGAATGTCCAGAATAGGGAAATCTCTAGAGACAGAAAGCAGGTTAGTGGTTGCCAAGGGCTGGGGAGAAGGAGCAGTTGGAGGGAAATGAGGAGTGACTGCTAATATGTATAGGATTTCTTTTGGCGACAATGAAAATATTCTAAATTTGATTGCAGTGATGGTTGCACAACTCTGAATATACTAAAGACCATCGACTTGTACGCTTTAAATAGCCCAATTGTATGATATGTAAATTATATTGCAATAAAGCTGCAATAAAACACACATTCAAATGGAACTTAAGATTTTAAAGGTGAAAAAAAAAGTGTTCCTCAAGACTCTGAGGAAGGAAGATGGGCAGGGGTGGGAGGTGGAGGGAAAGGTCCAGCCGCGGCTGACATTCATGCCCCCCAGGAACAACATAGGACACCAGCTGGATGGTGGCTGGCGACCATCTGCAGTGAGCGAGATGGGTGTGGGCGACATGGGCCTTCTCTGGCCGAGCTCCCCGCGCAGACAGCGAAGACTAGTGAGCCCACGCTATAACCCACCGCCATAACTCATGACAGCGGTGGCCCAGGGGCTGTGGGAGCTCAGAGGAGGCCCCTAACTCAGCCGAGGCTGGCAAGGGAGGGGCATCTGAACTGAGGTTTGGCTGATGAGCGATGAGCGAGTCATCCAGGTGGAGCCCAGGGCAGTCCCAGGTTGTGGAAACATGGAGGAGGCCTGAGGGCAAGAGCAGGCTTAGACCCCCCCGTGGGAACCAAGGGCAGGGCAGTGTGGTGGGAACGGGGTTGGGGGAGGGCAGCAGAGGGACGGATGCCTGAGGGGTCCCCGGGGCCAAGCGCTGGGTCCAGGCTGCTTGCCGAGGCCCAGTGAGCTGCTGTGAGAGTTAATTCGGGAGGGATATGGGGCTGGCCTCTGGTTTTGTAAGACCCCTCTGGCTGCACGGGCTGGAGGCTGGGAGACAGGTTGTTGCAGTGGCCCGGCTTGGATGATGGTGTCCGGAGCTGTACACAGGGGTTGAAGGGTGACCCCCAGGTCCTAGAACCTGTGAATGTGAACTTTTTGGGACAAAGGGTCTTTGCAGATATAATTAAGGATTGTGAAATCAGCTCATCCTACATTACCTGGGTGGGCCCTAAATCCAATGACAAATATCCTAATAAGAGACACCCAGAGGAGAGACAGAGAAGCGGAGAAGGCCTCAGGAAGACAGAGGGCTGCAGCCACAGGGTAACGAACGCCTGGAGCCACCAGAGGCTGTAAGAGGCAAGGAGGGACCACCCCACCCCCCTCCCACCCCCTACCCCCCCAACCCCACCCAGAGCCTTGGGAGGGAGGGAGGCGCTGCCTACATCTTGACTTCAGACTTCTGGCCTCTAGAACTGTGAGAGAATACATTTCTGATGTCTTAAGTCACCCACTTTGAGGTAATCTGTTACAGCAGGTCCTGGACCCTGATACAGGAGGTCACAATGGGGGATGGAGAGAAGTCACCAGAATCTAGAGATATTTTTAGGAGGTTGAAATAACCTTTCACACACCTCCTCTCCTGAATCCCCCGGCATAGCCTTTTACTCCAATGAGGCAATAATTTGGGCCTCATTCCTCCAACTGAGAGCTACGTCACTCACCTGTAAAATGAGGTAGTTGGTGACAGCCGCCCAGCCGCTGAGGCTCCGGGAGTGCGTAGGCCTGGTGCCTGCCACACCACAAGCATTCAGTGTGTGACCACGATGGTTATAAAGTCCTGAAACCTTAGAGAGTATGTGAAATAGTATTTGGCTTTGCCAGTTTTCCCCGAGCCTCAGAACCTTCCCCTCTGGCCTCCTGGGCTCTGAGTGGAGTAATGGCGTCGTGGACGGAGTTATGGGTTGAATTGTGTCCCCCCAAAAGATGTTGTAGTCCAATTCCACGGAACCTGTGGATGGGACCTGATGTAGAAGTAGTCTTTGCAGAAGACCAAGTTAAGATGAGGTCACTAGGGTGGCCTTAATCCAACATGACCATATCCTTATCAAAGGGGGAGTTTGGACACAGACAGGCATGCATGGCGGGGAGATGACGTGAAGACACAGGGAGGCCATCTTCGGGCCGGGGAACGCCTGAGGCCACCCGACGCCAGGAGACAGCATGGAACCGATTCTCCCCCACGGCCCTCAGAAGGAACCAACCCTGCTGACACCTCAGTTTCAGTCTTCCAGCCTCCAGACTTGTGACACAATGAATTACGTTGTTTAAACGCCCAATTTGTGGTACTTTGTCCTGGCCGCCCCAGGGCGCTGATGCCAGTGGGAATAAGAGGAGTCTCACTGTCGGGGGGAACCAGGCATTCCAGGGCCTGTGGGAATACCTGAGGGCCAGTGCCAACCCCCCAGCCCCCAACAGTCACCGACAAGGCCTGCGGCCAGGCTTGGCTGCCTCTCTGCTCCCCACCACCCCAGCAGGAGGGCACCAGACACTTCCAGGACAGAGGTCTGGGATGCATTTGGAAACCCTGGCAGAGGGGTTTCAAGTTCGGCCCCATCCCGGTCAGCGGGGGATCTGCCATCTGGATCCTGTTTGCTGTCCCCTGGCAGGGGAATGTGAGCAGAACTGTGGAACGTGGTCAGGGAGGGGGTGGCTCCCTTTGTGGCCAGGGCCCCGGGTGGGGAGACAGCAGGCCTTGTAGTCGGGCCCTGGGCCCTGCCACTTACTTGCTGGTTCACCTCAGGCCACTCGCGGCACCTCCCCAGTCTTGGTTTTCTCGCCTGTAAAATAAGGACAATAGTAGAATTTACCTCCAGAGGTTGCTTCCAGGATTCAATGGGATAACACGAATAGCAAGATGCTTGATGAAGGGAAAAAAAATCTTGAGATTTTTTTTTATTATTCTTTAACAAAAATTGGGGTAAATACACAGAATATAAAATTTACCATTGTAACCATTTGCAAGTGGTTCAGGGGCTTTAACTATGCTCCCACTGTTGTGCTGCCATGCCATGTGTCTCTAGAAGTCTTTTCGTCTTGCAAGATTGAAACTGTGTCACCATTAAACGCTAACTCCTCATTCCCCCTCGCCACCCCCCAGCCCCCGGCCCCCATCATTCTTCTTTCTGTCTATGGACTTGACCATTCTAGGTATCAGTGGAAACATTGAGTATACAGTAAACATACAATCCTTTTTTTTTTTTAAAGATTTTATTTATTTATTTGACAGAGAGAGACACAGCGAGAGAGGGAACACAAGCAGGGAGAAGCAGGCTTCCCTCCGAGCAGGGAGCCCGATGCGGGGCTCGATCCCAGGACCCTGGGATCATGACCTGAGCCGAAGGCAGACGCTTAACGACTGAGCCACCCAGGGGCCCCAAACATACAATCCTTTTGTGACTAACTTCACTTAGAATGTCCTCAAGGTTCACCCATGTTGTAGCATGTGTCAGCATTTCCTTTCGGCTTTTGGTTTTTCTTTTTTAATGAGAAAAATATTAGTGCTTTGTGCTGTGGCGGGCTCCTAGCCACCTTGGGTGGAGGCGCCGAGCAGCCCCTCTGCTTATATGGCTGAGGGACAAGTGGGTACTCTGGTTCTGGAAGAAGCTTGCTTCCTCGACAGTGTTTGCTCTTGGGGCCGCCTGCACCCCTAACTCTCGTATGGGGAGCTGGAAGGGGGCATTTTCTTAGGGATGCTGGAGCTCCTGACCTGTTTCCTTTTGAGCTTCGAAAGTTTCTAAAAGGAGGTCCTGGGGGGCGCCTGGGTGGCTCAGTCGGCTAAGCATCTGCCTTCAGCTCAGGTCCTGATCTCAGGGTCCTGGGATCAAGCCCCACATCGGGCTCCCTCCTCGGCGGGGAGTCTGCTTCTCCCTCTGCCTCTCCCCGCACTCATTCTCAATCTCTCACTCTCTCAAATAAATAAATAAAATCTTTAAAAAAAAAAAAAAAAGGAGGTCCTAGGGTTCTGGGAAGCCACATGGGGCTGGAGCAGGGGTGGGGTGGGGTGAGAACATGGCTGTGTGCTCGTGAAGCCTACGTGTATAAATCTGTGGAAACTAATAAGGGGGAGTGGCTAAAATGCTAGGGGGACCCAGTCTAATTTGGAGTGTCTCAGCCAGCATCTGAGAGGGGTCCTAGAAATCTTCCCTTCGGGGTTGCCTCTGAGTTCAAGTTCTGCCATAAATGCAGGCAGGCTGAACTCTGCCTGAGAGAACCCCCAAATTCCCAGACATAGGATGGAGCCCCTGGCCCCTGGGTCACTCTCAGCCTCACACATGGCCAGGCTTGCATTGCTTCCTCTGACGTCCAGCTCCCAGTGCCCAGCAGAGCCTTCCTCCCAGCACACAAGTGAGATGGAGTGGTTCTTGGAAGGATGGTATACTCAAAAGGCCTTGGGGTCATCCTTCTGCACGGTGATCTTCAGCGTCTAGGGAGAAGGGGATGCAGTGGAAGATGGGGCTGAGCATGGGGCCTGGAGGTCAAACAGACCTGGGCCCCTCACGGGCCTGAGCGGGGCATCCGACCCACCTTCATCAGCTGTAGTCGCCTTACCTATAAACTGGAGATTGTATTAACCTGGCCTCCTGATAGGGCGGGCGAGGATTCAGTGGGATGATGTACAACTGTGCCCGGAGCGTTAAGAGTAAATGGCCCTGTTACCATTAGGAGGGAAGACAGCTGCCCAGACTGAATGTGCATCGGGACACCCCGTGGAATGGTTTGGTTTTTTTTTTTTTTTTTGGATGTGTCAGTTCACTTTCTGGCCACTGGCCTCTTCTAGAAGTTGCACACAGATAAAAGGTCCCAGTTAATGAGGATTCTGGTTAAAGTTTTAAAATTCACAGCAAGCCCACTCCGCATAATAATGTATCAGCAACACAACAATCCTTTAATCTCGAAGGAATTAATTGCTGGGCCCAGAAATTCAGGGCACGCTGACAGAATCCTTAATTTCTTGAGCTGATGGTTTCAAAAAGCGACTGATTTTAGACTGGCTTCTCTCTACACGTCCGCGAAACTCCCACAGTTCTGACAAAGGGCGAGATTGTCTTGATGTCTTACTCAGTAAGAATCATGTATGTGGGGTCTGAATTAATGTCAGCTCTGATATTTGCCTGCTGGGTGGAACGTGGCGGACTGAATCCCCGGGAGAGTCAATGCGGGCTCTGTGGCCCCGGGCATACCGGGCGCTGTGTGGGGAATGTCCTCACTCGCCCCACACACGTTTGCTGAGTGCCCACTCGGAGCCCAAGCTCAGGTTTGGTGTCGGCCATGCAGGAGCAGGCACGACCAGCCCAGAACACAGACCAGAGGCAAACGCATAGTCAGATAACCCTAACTGTACGTCACGATAAGGAAAGAATGGCAGGGAGCGAGGCAGGGTATGTGTAGCAAGTAATAAAGACCTAATTTAGATGGCAGGGCTTAGGGGTGGGGGTGCAGGTCAGAGGAAAATCTTTGTAAGTTGACAGCTGAAGGATAAGGGGAATTAACTGGTGGAGAGGGAAGAGACTGCTGCCACTGGGTGAGGAGACACTCTGTGCAAAGGCCCTGAGGTAGAAATACTGTTCCGGGAGCTAGGAGCTATTTTCAAGGGGGCTTACAGGGACTGAGGAACATGGGACAAGAAAAGCAAAATCATGATCGTCACCATCATCATCATCATCACAGATGAAAGTGAAATATCATAAATGCTTCATATGGGCTCATGTGCTCCGGGTGCTGTGCTATTCAGAGGAATCTGGATTCCATTTTGGCCCCCAAAAAGACCATCCTTGGTGAATATCAAGAGGCAGGAGACAGTGAAGGGCACAGGCTTTGGGTCAGATGACCTGACTTTACCTCCTGATGCCCCTTTTAAGAGAGAAGAGAAGGCCTCCAACCCTCAGCACAGAAGCCGCTTTATTTAAAAAATTGTATTATATCATATATCATATGACATTATTTTAAGCAGTGTTAATGAGGGTAAAATTGACTACAATAAACTGTACACACTTAGAGCGTACAATTTGATCAGATGTGACATATGTCTAAATCTGGAAAACCTTCCTCACAATCAAGATAATGAACCTATCCACCCCCCACCTGCCCCCCGTGCCCCACAAAGCTTCCTAGTGCTCTTTGTATTCCCTTCCTTCCCCCACCCTTCCCCGAACCCCAGGCAACCACTGATCTGCTTTCTGTCACTATAGATTATTTTGCATTTTCTAGGATTTTGTATAAATGGAATCATACTGTTTGTACTCTTTTTTTTTTTTTTTGGTCCAGCGTCTTTCACTCTACACAATTATTATAGGGTTCCTCCATTGAAATGTCCATCAAGAGTTCATTCCCTCTTGTTGCTAAAGCTATTCCACAGCTTGCTTATCCATTCACCTGTTGATGATACAGATGGGGGTTTCCAGTGTGAGGCTCTCATGAATAAACCTGCTCTGATCATTTGCATACAAGTGTTTGTGTGGACATGACTTTTCAGTTCCCTTGGGCAGAGAGACCCAGGAGTGGAATTGCTGGGTCATAGAGGAGTATGTGAACTTGTAAAGAAACTGCCGAACTGTTTTCCAGAGCGGTTATAAAACAGTCTACACGAGAGCTACGGTTGCTCCTCATCCTCACCAACTGCTGGTATTGTCAGTCATTAATTTTAGCCATTCTAGGGGTGCCTGGCTGGCTCAGTTGGTGGAGCATGTGACTCTTGATCTTGAGGTTGTGGGTTCAAGCCCCATGTTGGGTGTAGAGATTCTTTAAAAATAAAAATAAAAAATCTTGGGTGCTTCGGTGGCTCAGTCGGTTAAGCGTCTGCCTTCAGCTCAGGTCATGATCCCAGGGTGCTGGGATCGAGTCCCGCATTGGGCTCCCTGCTCCGTGGGAAGCCTGCTTCTCCCTCTCCCACTCCCCCTGCTTGTGTTCCCTCTCTCACTGTGTCTCTCTCTGTCAAATAAATAAAATCTTAAAATAAATAAATAAAAAATAAAAATAAAAAGTCTTTAGGGGTGCCTGGGTGGCTCGGTCGGTTGAGTATCTGCCTTCTGCTCAGGTCATGATCTCAGGGCCCTGGGATCGAGCCCTGCATCGGGCTCCCTGCTCAGTGGGGAGCTTGCTTCTCCCTCGGCCCTTCCCTTTGCCCCCCCACTTGTGCTCTCTCTCACTCTAATAAATAAATAAAATCTTTAAAAATAAATAAGTAAGTAAATAAATAAATAAATAAATATCTTTAGGGGCGCCTGGGTGGCTCAGTCGTTAAGCGTCTGCCTTCGGCTCAGGTCATGATCCCAGGGTCCTGGGATCGAGCCCCGCATCAGGCTCCCTGCTTGGCAGAGAGCCTGCTTCTCCCTCTCCCACTCCCCCTGCTTGTGTTCCCTCTCTCGCTGTGTCTCCCTGTCAAATAAATAAAAAATCTTTAAAAATAAATAAATAAATAAATAAATATCTTTAAATAAAAGTTAAAAATTTTTTTAGCTCATTCTGTGTGTAGTGGCCTCATGTGGTTTTAATTTGCATTTTCCTAATGACTGATGATATTGAGGTCCTTTTCATGTGCTTACTTGCCATTAATAAATGGATGGGGTTTTTTTTGTTTTTTTATTTGTAAAACATTTGTTCACATTTTTTTGTCCCCCCCGACACACACACACTTTTTAACTGAGTTGTTTATTTCTGTGTTGTTGTGTTTTGAGAGTTCTTTATATATTCTGGATACAAGTCTTTTATAAGATCTGTGATTTTCAAATATTTTCTTTTATTCTGTGACTTGTCTTTTCATTCTCTCAACATTGTCTTTCAAGAAGCAGATGTTCCCAATGTTGGTGAAGTTCAGTTTATTGATATTTGATTTGTGGATTGTGTTTTTGGTGTCATATCTCAAAAATCTTTGCCTAACCCAAAGTTGCAAAGATTTTTTTCTCCGATGTTTTCTTCTAGAAGTTTTATAGTTTTAGGTTTTACATCTAGGTTTATGATCTATGTTTGAGTTAATTTTCATAGATAGTGCATGGTGTGGATCAAAATTCTTTTTTTAAAAATTGCATATGGATGTCTGTATTCATTTCCCAAGGATGCCAAGACAAATTACCACATACTTGGTGGCTTAAAACAGTAGAAATTTATTGTGTAACAGTTCTGAAGGTTAGAAGTCTGAAATCAAGGTGGTGCCAGAGCCATGCTTCTTCTGGGAACTCTATAGGAAAATCCATTCATCATGTCTTCTAGCTGCTGGTGGCTGCTCGGCATTCATTGGCTTGTGGCCACATCACTCCCAACTGTGCCTCTGAGTTCACACCATCTTCCCCTGGTGTGCCTGTCCTCTGTGTGTCCCTTATAAAAATACTTGTCATCAGGGGCGCCTGGATGGCTCAGTTGGTTAAGCATCTGCCTTCGGCTTGGGTCATGATCCTGGAGTCCCAGGATCAAGTCTCGCATTGGGCTCCCTGCTCAGCGGGGAGTCTGCTTCTCCCTCTGCTCTTCACCCCACTCTCTCTTGCTCTCTCTCTCAAATAAATAAATAAAATCTTAAAAAAAAAAATACTTGTCATCAGATGTAGGACCCATGCAGATAATCCAGGATAATCTTCTCATTTCAAGACCCTTAGCTTAATTTCATCTGCAAAGACCATTTTTCCCCCCAAATAAGTTAATATTCACAGGTTCCAGGAATTAGGATGCGGACATATCTTCAGAAAAGGGGTACCATTCAGCATACTATAATTGTTTCAGCACCATTTGTTGAAAGTATTACCCTTTCTCTACAAAAATGCCTTTGTACCTTTTAAAAAATCAGTTGACCATATGCATATATGGGTCTTTTTTCTGGACTCTTTGTTCTGTTCCATTAAGCTGCTTGTCTATTTTTATACCAATGCTACACTGTCTTAATTGCTATAGCTTTAAAATAAGTCTTAAGACCAGGGATTTGAGTCCTCCAACTTTGTTCTTTTTTTAAAAAAAAAAAGTTATTTTGACTATTCTAAGGCATTTGCATTTCCATATAAATTTTATTTTATTTTATTTTATTTTTTTAAGACTTTATTTATTTACTTGACAGAGCAAGAGAGCACAAGCAGGGGGAGTGGCAGGCAGAGGCAGAGGGAGAAGCAGGCTCCCGGCTGAGCAGGGAGCCCGATGCAGGGCTCGATCCCAGGACCCCGGGATCATGACCTGAGCTGAAGGCAGTTACTTAACCAACTGAGCCACCCAGGCGCCCCTCCATGTAAATTTTAGAATCAGCTTGTTGATCTCTACAAAAAAGCATGTTGGGATTTTGACTAGGTTTATATTGAAATATATAGACTGATTTAGGGGGAACTGACATCTTGACAATATGGAGTCTTTCAACCCATGGACATGGTATACCTCTCCACTTATTTAGACTTTTAAAATTTTTCACAAGAATATTCTGTACAATGTTTAACATTTTGATTTTTTTATCCCTAAATATTTCATATTTTATGCTATTGTAAATAGTATTTAAAATATTTTTAAAAGATTTTATTTATTTATTTTAGAAAGAGAGAGAGCACATGAACTCGAGTGGGGGGAGAGGCAGAAGGTGAGGGAGAGAATCTCAAGTAGATTCCCTGTGGAGCGTGGAGCCTGACATGACGGCATTCAATCTCATGACGCTGAGATCACGACCTGAGCCAAAACCAAGAGTGGACGCTTAACTGACTGAGGCACCCAGGTGCCTCAATAGTATTTAAAAATTTTAAATTTCCAATTGTTTGTTGCTAGTAATACTATTATTTTTTATATGTTGATTTTGTATCTTGCATCCTTATAATATTCACTAGTTCCAGTAGCTTTTTTGTAAATTTCATCAGATCTTCAACATAAATATACACGTTATTTGTAAATAAAAGCAGTTTTTCTTCTTTCTCTCAAATACGGATGCCTTTTATTTCTTTTTCCTGCCTGATTATATTGGTTAGAACCTCCAGTACAGTGCTGAATAGAAGATGAGAGTAGATGGGCCTGTCTTGTTCATGATCTTAAGGAGAAAGTGTTCGGTGTTTTCCCATTAAAGATGATGCTGGCTGTGTGTTTTTTGTTTGTTTTGGTTTTGGTTTTTGTAGGTATCTTTTATTAGGTAAGAATGTTCACTTCTATTCCTGGTTTGCTTAAAGTTTTTATCAGGAATAAATGTTTTTCAGCATTTATTGAAATGATATTATAGTGTTTATTTTTAAGTCTGTTAATATGATAAATTACACTGACTGATTTTCCAATGTTAAAGCAACTTTGCATTCTTCAGAGAAATCCACGTGGTTGTGATGTATTACTCTTTTTATAGATTATATATATTGATTATATATTCAGAGATGGCTTCTGGAATAGTGGTGTGAGGAGCTCTGTGGCCCCTCTCTCCAGAGAAACAACCATAATTGGTAAAATTTATTTGAAAAAAACCAACCATTTAAAATCTCTGAAAATGCCCCTAAGGGCATATAGCAAACAAAGAAACATTTATTCAAGAAAATCTACTAAATCTCAGAAGAGCAAGAGTCTGTAGCATTTGAGCAATGGCTCATTCCCTCCCTCCCCTACCCACCTCAACTCAGAAAGAATCGGCAAACTTTTGGATAGACAGATGGAGATTATGCAATCTGACGAACACAGAGAGAAAAGAATGCAGAAAGGTGCATAATGGGAGCCCCAGAGGAGAGGAGACAGGTAAAGGAGAAGAAAAACTATTTAGAGAAATAATGGCTGAAAACATCCCCAGATTTGATGAAAACATTAATTCACACATCCAAAAAGCTTAATGGACTCCAAGCAGGAAAAATGTGAATAGATCCACACCAAACACATCAGAGTAAAAATGTTCAAAGACAAAGAAATTCTTGACAGCAGAAAGAAAAATGAGTCATCATCTACAAGAGAGCCTCAATAAGATTAGCAGCTGACTTCTCATCAGAAACAATGCTAGAGGAGTGCCTTGGTGGCTCAGTCAGTTGAACGTCTGACTCTTGATTTCGGCTTGGGTCATGACCCTGGGGTCCTGGAATTGAGCCCAGCATCAGGTTCCAGGCTTGGTGGGGAGTCTGCTTGGGATTCTCTCTCTCCCTCTCCCTCTGCCTCTCCCCCATTCTCTTTCTCCCTCTCTCTGTCTCTAAAATAAATAAATAAATCTTCAAAAAAAAAAACCACAACAATACTTGAAGGCAAAGCAATGAAAGGAAAAATAAGTCAACCAAGAATCTTATATCCAGCAAAAACTATCTTTCAAAACTGAAGGTAGAATAAAGACATTCCCAGAAAAACAAGAACTGAGAGAATTTGCTACATATTAGTGGATTCAACTTGCCAAAACTGTGTTAAGTGCTTTTGTTTTGCTGTTCATGAGTGATATTGGACTACAATTTTTCTATTCTTATAATACCCTTGTCCAGTTTGGTATCAGGGAAATAATGGCCTCAGAATGAATTGGGAAATATGTCTTCCTACTCAATTTTCTGGGAGTTTGTATAGAATTGGTATTATTTTTTCCTTAAATATTTGGTAGAATCCCAGGCCCAGAAGCCATTTAGACTTAAAGTTTTGTTTGTAGGAAGACTTTTAACTACATATTCCAAGTCTTTAACAGATAGAGAGGTATTCTGGTTACTCTCAGTTCTTGAATCAACTTTGGTAAATCATGTCTTTCAAGGAACTTGTCCATTTCATCTAAATTGCCAAGTCAGTTGGCATAAAGTTGTTCAAAATACTCCCTTTTTGTCTTTTAAATATCTGCAAAATCTATAGTGATGTCACTTCTCTAGTGTGTCTTTCTTTTTTTTTTTTACTGGTCAATCTGGCTAGAGGCTAATCAATTTATTCTAATTCTCCAAGAACCAGATTTGGTTCAGTGATTTTCTCTACTGTTTTTCTGTTTTCCATTTATTTGATTTCCACTTTGATTTTTATGCCTTTTTTCTACTTACTTTGGGTCTCACTAATCTCACTAATCTCCTCCTCTTCCTCCTCCTCCTCCTTCTTCCTCTAGTTTCTTAAGGTGGAAGTTCTCTTCAGTTTTTTCTTTTTTTAATTCACTGAGATTTGTTTCATGGCCCAGAATATGGTCTGTCTTGGTAAATGTTCCATGTGCACTTGCAGAGATGTGCGTTCTGCGGCTGTTGGGTAGGGAGTTGTATAAAGGTCAATTAGGTTGAATGTGGAGAAACCCTGAGCCAGTCCAAGCAATGAAGAGAAGGTCAAGGGTTGTTACAGAGATTGCAGGAGTATTTCTCAGTCATGGTGAAGGTTCAGGCTGTGCAGGGATGGCCTGTCCAGGGCCTGTGGGCAAACACCTGCCTATGGCAAGGAGAGGTCCAGGAGGGAGGTGCAGGTTCAATGTCACCTTGGCCTTGGGCCTGACTATATTTTGGCTCCCATGGCTGCCTCCCTGATTGCCCCTGTCACAGGTCCTCTCTACTGGGCTGGGCTGGTGCCCAAGTTTCAATTTCCACCCTCCTGAGGGCCCAGAGCCTTGACATGGTGACTGGGCTACTAATGAACCTCTGGCCACATAGTCACACTGGATTCTGTGCCCACTTGGGTGGGGTACGGGCACTGTATGTTTGTGTCCTGGCTTCTCTATTTCCAGAAGGGTGTCTGTCACACAGTCACAGTTCTATGACACAGCCACAGGAATATAGCTAAGGGGACACAACCCTGAGGAGGCCACATCTAGGGACACATCCACAGGGTCGGGGTGGGTTCTTGTAGCCAATCTCATGTCCTCCCTTCTGGACTTAGCAAAATACTCTCTGGGGTCCCAGATATCCTCAGAAGGTTCTCCTTGGATAATGGGATGTGCCTGTCACATGCATGTGTGTTTCTCAAGCTCCTGCTGCCCGGACCTCTGAGATTTCTGCACATCCCTATGTCCACTCCTTCTCCCTCACTTCTCACCACCTCTCCTCTGGGAAGGGCCTCCTCTTCTGGCCTGTTCCTGTCCATACTTGCCAGACAACTCCTTCTCCTCCCCCAGCTCAGCCAGTCCGCCCTAAAACCCACCTTGAGTCTCCCCCATTGGCTTAAGGAGTCCAGGGTGCAGAGTAGTGGGGCGTCTCAGGAGGGCTGGCCCCCACCACAGGCATTACACACCATGCCCTGTGCAAGGACCCAGGGTGGGCCTGCTTATGATTCCTGAGGTCTCTGTGTGGACTCATTCGTGCCCCCAACCAGTACCAGGGGGCCTCTAATGTGTAGCTAGCACTGGGACAGGCATGGGAATCCAGGGACCCTGCTCTCCTGGGGAGTCAAGCCAGCAACGCTCTCCATCTAGTGGCTCAGCCAGGAGACCTTGGCAGCATAGATAGGACACTGGTATCAGTCGGGGCCAGACTCTAAAAGGGCTAACTGCACAGGACTTAATGCAAGGCTATTACCAAATTGTGGCAGGGACCCTTGGGCAGATGTCATGGGTGTGTGACCTGCATAGTCACACAGGACCCCGAGCTCAGAAGGGCCCTGCACTTGGTTTAATGTTCTGCTGTCACTGTTTTGAAATTCTTCATGATTTTTGAATAAGGGCCCCTTATTTTAATGTCCTACTGAGCCCTGCAGATTTTGTAGCTGGTCCTGGGGCTCCAATGGGGATAGACAGATGCCCAGGGATGGCCTTATGGGGGACTGAGGGAGGGATGGTCTTAGCCTGCCAAAGAGGAGGTAGAGGTGTGGTCAGGTCAGAGGGAAGAGTGTGTCTGAGGGCCAGAGGAGAAAGAGTGTGGGCTGTACAAGGATTGAAGCTGGGCATAAGCTAGGGATGCTGGAGACCCCAGACTTGTAGCTATTGAGAAGATGAAGTGAGTCGGTGCTTTCAGGACATTTAACAGTGCCTGGAACTTGATAGGTGCTGAGTAAGTGTTGACAATCATCATCATCATCATCATCATATCATTATTATTATTATTATTACTGAGGTTGGAGAGGCCAGTTGAGGCCAGTTCATGAAAGCCCTGGAAGCCCTGCTATCCGGGAGCACTGGGAAGCCATGGAAGGCTTTAGGCAGGAAAGAGCTGGTCAGCCCTATGTTCAGGAAGGACCCCCCTGTGGGGGAGGGTGGAGAATAGGTGGGAGGAGGAAGACCACTGAGGATGCTGTTATGGCCACCCAGCAAGGGATGATTACAGCTTCACTTCATTGGTGGCAGAGGGATAAAAGGTAATAGAGGGGATTGGGAGACTGGTCAGGACAAGGCCCCTATTTCTGGGCGAACAGGAGTCCAAGGGCTGGACAGACATGAGTTCCACCTGTCGAATGCAGGCCCAGCTGCCTGGAGGGGTATGAGCTTCCTCCCGCAGGAAGGTGCAAGCAGAGCTAGAGGGCCACTTGCCCAGGATGCTGCAGGGGTGCCTGCCCCGGGACGGATGGGCAGAATTTCTGGATTGTTATTTTAAATTACTTGGCCCTGGCATTTATACCTGGAACCAGAGGTAACTTAGGTAGGTCTGGTCTATAGATGGGGTGGTCCCAGTGTGCTATCTGAGGATCCCAAGGCTCTCTCACAAGCACTTACAGACGCACCCACCAAATGCACACTCCACCTGGCATCGTCCACCAACCTTGCTTTCTGCTTCTGCTGGGTGCTCCTGCTGCCCATAGTCCTGTGGCTGAAGTCATCATGGGATTGTAGTTCTCAGAGCTGGTGTCTGGCTAGGAGCTCCAGGAATGCTCAAATCCCGCTTCCAGGGAGGTCCCCAGTTAGTGAAATGCACAAAGACCTTGACAAAAAGGAAATCAATAGGAACTTGGTTCTGGGACACTCTCAGAAAAGCCTGCATTGCACTTTGATGTCACCGGGTGACAAGCCTTCTTTGGGATTAAACAACTGTGACCACTGATCCTGAGAAAGCCACACAAGGGTTTATGTGGCCTTCCAGATGATAAAACATATTGCAACCAGGGCTGAATTCCTGTGGGAACTTCCTCCTCCTGCCCCAGCATCTGTGGCTTGCTGTGCGCTGTTCTGATGAGAGAGCAAAGGGAGACTCACCTCTGGGGGTCCCACATGAGCTAAGAAAGTTGTGACCTGCCTCAAGTGAGTCAGAGGGTTCTGCTGAGCCCACTCTTTCTGTCTGAGGAGGGGTCATGAAGACGTCCCCTCTGTCCTTTGAAGTCACCACGAGCTGTGCCCACAGAGCTAGGCGATGCTGAGTTTCACCACTGTAGAGTCCTGCATTGCCTGGGTAAAGAAATCCCACCACCAGCAGAAGGCAGGAAGCAGAAACGAGTCATATCTACAAGCTGCTTAGCACAGTCTTGGGCAGAGAAGGAAAGAACGGTAAAAACCCTTTGACCTTAGTCTCCTGATTTCTGGAAAGTTCCATCTCACTGTGACTCAAAGAGTCAAGAAGGGATGGGCATCTGTAACTTTGGCAGGTTCTACAATGCATGTTATCGTTAACTAAGCTAATGGTCAATTCCATAATGTGGACCTCTGGCAAACTGGGCAGAGTCCAAGACTCAGGCTCTAGGTCTAGGGGGCCTCCCCCATGCCTGTGGCCAACGCTGAATGGAAGGGGTGAGTGAGGGCAGCAGATGTGATAGGAGGAGCAGGGACACCCGGAAGGCCACTCAGGGTGCATGATCATAGGCTTCATGAAAGTCAAGTGCAGTTTCAGGTTCACAGCAAAACTGAAAGGAAGGTACAGAGATTTCCCATATACCCCCTGCCCCATCATCAACATGTATAGCCTTCCCCATAGTTACTATCCTGCAGAGTGGGACATTTGTTACAATCGATGAACCTATATTGACACATCATTATTCTCCAAAGTCCATAGTTCACATTAGGGTTCACTCTGGATGTGGTACATTCTGTGGGTTTGGGCAAATGTATAATGACATGTATTCACCATCATAATATCATACAGAGTATTTTTACTGTCCTCTTTTCTCCGCCTATTCATTCCTCCTTCCCCCTAAACTCCTGGAAACCACTGATTTTTGCCGTCTCCATAGTTTTGCCTTGTTGAGAATGTCATAGAGTTGGAATCATACAGTATATAGCCTTTTCAAATTGGCTCCTTTCACTTAGTAATATGCATTTAAGTTACCTCCACATCTTTTCATGGCTTGATAGCTTATTTCTTTTTTAGTGCTGAATAATATTCCACTGTCTGGGTACACCACAGTTTATCTATCCATTCACCTACTGAAGGATATCTTGGTTGTGTCCAAATTTTGACAATTATGAATAAAGCTGCTATAAATATCCATGTTCAGGGGTTTGTGTGGACATACGTTTTCAACTCCTTTTAGTAAATACCAAGGATAATGATTGCTAGATCATTCAGTAAGAGTATGTTTAATTTTTAAGAAACCACCAAACTGTCTTCCAAAGTGGTTGTACCATTTTGCATTCCCACCAGCAATGAATGAAAATTCCTATTGCTCCATATCCTCACCAGCATTTGGTGTTGTCAGCGTTCCGGATTTGGGTCATTCTAATAGGTGTGTAGTGCTATCTCACGGTTGTTTTAATTTGCATTTCTCTGAGGACATAGAATGTGGAGCATTTTTTCAAATGCTCATTTGCAATTTGCATATCTTCTTTGGTGAGGTGTATGTTAAGATCTTTGGGCCATTTTTTTTTTTAAAGATTTTATTTATTTATTTGACAGAGAGAGAGACAGCGAGAGCAGGAACACAAGCAGGGGGAGTGGGAGAGGGAGAAGCAGGCCTCCTGCCGAGCAGGGAGCCCAATGTGGGACTCGATCCCAGAACTCTGGGATCATGACCGGAGCCGAAGGCAGACGCTTAACAACTGAGCCACCCAGGTGCCCTCTTTGGGCCATTTTTTAAGCTTATTGTTGTTTTAAGAGTTCTTTGTATATTTTTGATAACAGTCCTTTATCAAATGTGTCTTTTGCAAATATTTTCCCCAGTCTGTAGCTTATCTTCTCATTCCCTTGATATTGTCTTTGCAGAGCAGAAGTTTTTAGTTTTAATGAACCCTAGCCTATCAATGACTTCTCTCATTCTGTCTTTGTTGTTGTTGTATCAAAAACAATCATCTCCATACACAAGGCCATGTAGATTTTCTCCTAAGTTATAGGAGTTTTATAGGTTTTTTTTAGTATAGTTTTTCATTTTACATTTAGATCTGGGACCCATTTTGACTTAATTTTTGTGAAGGGTATAAGATCCGTGTCTAGATTTTCTTAAAATGTGAATGTCCAGTTGTTCCAGCATCATTTGTTGAAAAGATTCTTTGCTCCATTGAGCCTTCACTCCTTTATCAAAGACCAGTTGATTATATTTATGGGAGTCTATTTCTGGGCCCTCTATTCTGTTCCGTTGATCTATTTGTCTACTCTTTCACCAATGCCACACTGTCTTGATTACTGTGGTTTTATAGTAAATCTTGAGATTGGATAATGTCAGTTCTCCACTTTATTCTTCTTTTTCAATATTGTGTTGGCTATTCTGGGTCTTTTGCCTCTCCGTATAAACTTAAGAGTCAGTTTGTCCATATCCATAGAATAACTTGCTAAGATTTTGGTTGGGATTGCATTGGATCTATAGGTCAAGTTGGAAAGAACTGACATATTGACAATACTGAGTCTTCCTGTCCATGAACATTTATTTAGTTCTTCTTTGATTTTGCTCATCAGAGTTTTGTAATTTTCTTCATGCGGATCTTGTACATATTTTTTTAGACTTATATCTAAGTATTTCATTTTGGGGGTTGCTAATATAAATGGTATATATTTTTTTAATTTCAAATTCCACTGTCTATTTTTGGCATATAGGAAAAGGATTAACTTTTGCATATTAATCTTGTCCTGCAACATTCTTATAATCATTATTACTCCTGGGAGGTTTTTTTATTCATAGATAATCATATCATCAGTAAACAAAGACGGTTTATTTCTTCCCTCCCACTCTGAATACTTTTTATTTCCTTTTTTTTTTTTTAGATTTTATTTACTTATTTGAGAGAGAGCACAAATGGGGAGGAGGGGCAGAGAGAGAGGGAGAAGCAGGGAGCCTGATGCAGGGCTTGATCCCAGGACCCTGAGATCATGACTTGAGCCGAAGGCAGACACTTAACCAACTGAGCCACCCAGGCGCCCCACTTCCTTTTCTTGTCTTATTGCATTAGCTAGGAGAGACCATGTCTATTTTTAAAGCCACTGTATCCCTTGTACCCAGCACCATGCCAGGCATACAGTAGATGCTCAATAAATATTTATGGGAAAAAAATGAATCATTTGGTCACTCAGGGGCAGAAAGCCTAGGAGGAGAGTGTGTGGTGTGTGTGCATGCATGCATGTGCATGTA
The DNA here is from genome assembly GCF_964656455.1 of Halichoerus grypus. Classification (NCBI taxonomy): domain Eukaryota; kingdom Metazoa; phylum Chordata; class Mammalia; order Carnivora; family Phocidae; genus Halichoerus; species Halichoerus grypus. Next base: position 73,645,997 of record NC_135724.1, read on the forward strand.
TGTGTATATCACACATGCACTGTGTGGTATGCGTGTGTGTATGACAGTGTATGTGGGTGCACATGCTTACACACGCATGGAGGGTGTGTGTGTGGAGATAGAGAGAGTAGTGTGTGTGTGTATGAAAGATCTTCTAAGAGTGACCCTGACCACTAGTAAACTCAACCCAGTCACTGTTCTGGAATCAGACTAATTTGGAGAAGCAGCCCTTCCTCTTGGAGAGAAATGAAGAGGGACTGGAGCAAGGCAGCACCTTTCTCTGCCTCCTACTTTTTGTCCTCCCAAGACCAAAGCTCCTCATGACCTGGGAGGCGGTTGGGGAGAAGATGCTTCTTTCCCTCAGGACTCTCCAGAGGAGAGAAACACATCTTGCTACTTGGAGTCCAGTGTCTAACAGGGTTTTGTGAACATTTCTGTTGGTCCTTTCTTACATCACTGCTACTCAGCACAGAGTTCAGACATATCCAAGGGACAGCTGGGTTCAAATCCCAACTCTGTTATTTATTAGTTGTTTGATATTAAATAAACTTTTTTCCTCTGAGTAGGGGAAAGTGTTATTATGAACTCTGTTGTGATGATTAAATGAGATAAAGCAAGTAACCTGCTGTGGTACCCAGCATGATCCTCCCCTCCTGGCCACTAATGATCCCCACTTCCTGGTAGTTATGCCCTCATGTGGTTGCCTCCCACACTGAATACAGCTGGCCTCTGTGTCAAGAGGATATTGTGGAAATGATGGAGTGTGATTTCTGAGGCTACATCATCCGTCTTGGAAGGATGGAAACTTCCATCTTCCTCTCTCTTGCATCACTAGCCAGCTACCATGTGTTGAGGAGCCCCATAGAGAGGTTCAAGTGGTGAGGAACTGAGGCCTCAGCAGTCAGCACCAACTTGCCAGCTACATGAGTGAGCCATCTTGGACATGGATCATCCATCAGTCAAGCCTTCGGATGTGTGCCTCCCTACTTGACACCTTGATTATAACTTCATGGGAGACCCTAAGTCAGAACCACTTAGCTAAACTCTTCCTGAATCTTGACCCAGAGAAATGACAGATAAGAAATTGTCATTGTTTTAAGCCATTAAATCCTGGGACAATTTGTTACACAGCAGGGATAACCAATATGTACGTGGCACAGTGCCCGGCACAGTATGTGCTGAACAAATGATAGCAAGGTGTTATTACTAATCACTCCTCTTCTTTGTAACGAGGTTGAGCTCACTGTGCCAATTTCCTTCTCCCCTTAGGTGTGGCCTATTCTAGCTAATGCAATGGAGGGCTGCTCCCATCAGCTTGCCAGCAGTGCCGGAATCCTTCTTTGACTTCAAGAGGATCCCCACCACCACCATCCATAGCCATTTCCATTTTATTTCCTGCTCTTGTAATGTCTCCAACATCAGGACCATTTAAAAGAATGTACAGGCCTCCTTGAATGTCTGTATATGAAAGTAAAGACTTCTAAGATTTGGAGGAACCTCATGTCTCCCCCTCCCTCTCACTTTAATCTGATTTTTCCCTTATGGGCTCCTGGACTTCATCTACTCATCTGCCTGCCTCAACATTACACCTTTTTCAGAGCTCATCATTCTGTTTTTGAAAAATCTCTTACCAGCAAGCACCGGTTTCCTCCCAATCTGGCTCCCTGAGCAAGTGGAATCTGAAACCAGTCCCTTCTGAATGTTTATCCCTGGGAACATTAAGGAGGAAGACACTCTGGAGCTGACCACCCCCACCTATCTTACCTCAGATCCAGTTCCTGTTGCCTTGCTGTCCCATCAGGCTGCAGAGCAACCCATGCCTTGGAGGCAGAGTCATCTAGAACCAGTGCTGCTATTTCTGGACATAGGGTTGGCTATATAATTTATGGTGCTCAGTGCAAAATGAAAAGGTGGGGCTCCTTCTTTGAAAATTGTTAAGAATTTCAAGATGGCACCACAATGAGCTATCACCTCACACCTGTCACAACGGCTAAGATCAAAACCACAAGAAACAACAAATGTTGGTGAGGTTGTAGAGAAAAAGGAACCCTTAGGCACTGTTGGTGGGAATGCAAGCTGGTGCAGCCACTGTGGAACACAGTATGGAGGTTCCTCAAAAAATTAAAGATAGAATTACCATATGATCCAGCAATTACACTACTCAGTATTTACCCAAAGAATGAAAACACTAATTTGAAAAGATATATGCACCCCCATGTTTATTGCAGCATTATTTACAATAGCCAAATTATGGAAGTAATTTGAAGTGTATTGAAGTGTCCATCAATAGATGAATGAATAAAGAAGATGTGGTGTGTGTGTGTGTGTGTATATATATGGAATATTATGTGTGTGTATATATATTATATATATATATGGAATATTATTCATCCATAAAAAAGAATGAAATTTTGCCATTTGCAGCAACATGGATGGGGATCTAGAATGTATAATGCTAAGTGAAATAAGTCAGTCATAGAAAGACAAATACCATATTTCACTCATATGTGGAATTTAAGAAACAAAACAAACAAAATAAAAAAGAGACAAACCAAAAACCAGACCCTTAACTATAGAGAACACACTGATGGCCACCAGAGGGGAGGTGGGTGGGGGGATGGGTGAAATAGGTGACGGGGAGTAAGAGTACGCTCACCAGGACAAGCACTGAGTAATGTATAGAATTGTTGAATCACTATACTGTATGCCTGAAACTAATATAACACTGAGTGTTAACTATATTGGAATCAAAATTTAAATAAATGAATGGGGGAAAAATAAACTTGAGATTGTTCTGGGAAAAAAAAGAGAGAGAGAGAATTTCAAGATGGTGACAGCAGAGTCAAGCATGGGCCCCTTCTGAACACAGGGCTCTCTGCGACTGCAGAAGTAGCACACCTGTGAAGCAGGCCCGGCTGGCACCAGTCCCTGTGTCTTCGAATGCCCCAGTGCCCCTGTTTGCCTCCCTTCTCTGTTCTTTATTTGCACTTCCCAGTTTACATCCTCTTCTTTTCTGGAGAGCCAGTAAGGACTCCTGGCTTGGCCTCCTGATGTTTTCAGGGATACTGGCTTTCCGTCGACACTCATCTGGAAGATTCTGCATCTTGCTCTGGCATAATCTTGTCCTTCTCCTGCCATGGCTGGACTGATATCAGGGACTTGAGCCATATGGGGCTTGACTGCAAATCAGGACCCTCTTCCCCTTCCATCTTTTCACTAGTGTTTCTCACACTGGGCCAGCCAACGTCTCCAGCCTCACCCTCTGTTGCTCTTCCCATGTGCTGAACAACACACACACTGGACTTTCCTCTGATCTGGAGATATTTCAGGCCCTGACATAACTATAAACTTTTTTTTTAAAGTAGGCTCCAGGCCCAAGGTGGGAGTTGAACTCATGACCTTGAGATCAAGAGTCACATGCTCTACCAACTGAGCCAGCCAGACGCCCCATGACTATGAATGTTTGAATAGTGTGTCAGAGACAATGTCATGGATTTACCTACCAACTTCATTTCCCATACCCCTCACCCACAGAAAGACTACATTTCCCAGAGGCCCTTGCATCCAGGTGAGACCATGTGACTGGATATGGCCAATGGGATGTGGGAGGAAGTGAAGTACAGTGAAAGAGTACACTCCTAGGCCTCACCCATAAAATTTCCTGGAGACCTGCTACCCCCCACTCCATTCCCTCACTTGTCTGTCATACAAGGGTGACCTGAATCCACAAGATGGTGGAGCTAAAGATGGAAGCAGTCCATGGATGACTTTGCACAAGCAAGAAACACCCTTAGATACTGCACCCTGCCCTCCTTTCAGACTGAGGGCCTAGGAAACATACCAGGAAGATCAGCTTTCTATCCATATTCCCAGTCCGGTTCTTGCCTCGGGCTCCATTTTTTCCAGGAAGCTCCATGCTGACTGTGGAGGCAAAGTCACAGTGTCATCTTGGGCATGAATTCCCCTGTGGGCCACAGTTCCCTCACTGGAAAGATGGAGGGGGCTGATCCTCTCAGTTCCCCTAGGCTCTCATGATGGGAATCTGACAACTGTGCCTCTCACTTTCTGTCTATACCCAAGGGGAGCCCTGACCATAATCTTTGTCCCAAGCTGCCGCAGGTTAGCTCCTTAGCTCCTTTGAGCTGGGCACTGCTTCTGGAAGTCTGAAAAGTGGTCATTGTCATTTGTGTTTGCGAACACAAATGGACAAGGATGGGCGGATGTGACTTCGAAGTTGTAAAGCCCGGGGTTTCCATCCCAGCTTTGCCTCCACACACAAGCTTGATGACTTTGGGCAAAGGACACATTTTATACGAAGAGAGTCTATTCAGTTAGGATTAAATGATGTCACTGACAGACTTTATTTCTCTGAGACTCAATTTTCTCATCTGTAAAATGTGAATATGACCATACCCACCCCACGGGGTTGTTGGGAAGATCACATGAAATAATATGCTGTGTGTAAAGTTTAGCAGGGAGCCTGATCCTTAGGCATTTAATAAATGTCCACCACTGAGGCGACTTCAGCAAATGTTAGCCCCGTGGTGGGCCTCCCTCCTCCAGGCTCTGTGTGCACACCCACCACCAGGGGTCTCACCCAGTGTGGTTGGAATGCTGTGGATGCTCACTACCCTTCACCTAGAGCAGGTGCCGGGGGCTTTCTGGGGGTGGGTCCCTAGTGCCTAATTCAGAGTTTTAAAGATGTAGCCAGTCCTCTCCAGAGAGCATTTCAAGGCCTGAAAGGCCCATCAAACACAAAGTTATAGCAGAAGCCCACATCAGCCACCCCTTCCCAACCTGCTGCAGCCCCTTTGGCAGAAGATCAGACACCCGAATTGCTGAGGATTAATTACTGCCTTGGCTCCCATCTGCTCAGGGAGAGCTTGCAAGCATCTTTTTTCTCTTTCCAAAGGCATAAACATTTGTACTGCAAGTAGCCCAGGGGGGCTGGGGATATTTATTTTGTACTTAACAAAGAGAAGGACCTTTTGGCTTGGGGGCCGAGCATCCTGCTGACCCTGGGGAGAAGGCTTTGGGAGGCCCCCTGCACCAGCAGGTGTCTCTGGGCTCACTCCCGCCTGATATAATTGGTTCCTTTTATAAGTGGGAAAAAAAAGAGGATGCTCTTAAATAAAGATCTTCCTGTTGTGGGTTCTGTGGGGTCAAGGCCCAGAGGACTCACCTGCTGGCACAGTTAACAAATCGCAGATCTTCTAGGTGTCGCGGTGAGAGTGAGTCCGAAGTTAATGACCAGGAGGGTTGCGTGGAAGCAGCGGTTCAGGGCCGACCTTCTTCGGCAGCTCTCCGGTCTTACCACTGGGCGGCGCTGGCGAGCAAGGCTGCGCGGGGCACGCTCCCGCCGGGAAAGCGCGGCCGCGAAATGCAGGGTCTGGGGGCTGTGCGGAGGGGCGTCTCACTGGCACGCAGCCCTCCTGCGCCTTCCTCCCTGCGAGCTGGACCCCGGGGGATCAGCCTGACTGTTTGCCCACCTGGGGCCAGGAGGGAAATAGGAGTACATCCAAATTCAGTATTTGTTCCTGACCTGAAGCAACAGATAAGGAAATCCACTCCAGGCATGAAGCCAGCCAGGGTATTTTCACCCCCACGGATAAGTCCCTGAGAAGGTGAAGGTCAGATACTTTTATAAAATAGGGCCACCTACTGAATGGATTGGGGAAAAACTAGCTCCTTCAAGAAAACAAGTCAGGAATTATTTTCTGAAGAGAAAACTGGCTTACTTGGGCATTGTGTGTTTGGAGTTTGATAAATGGGGTTCTCAACCCCAAAGGCAGGGTGCACCTGAAGTGCTCTTGGTGGTCTCAGTGAGATCTGCTTTGAGAACCATGTGATTTAGCTTCCATTTGCAGGGTCAGGACCACCGGCCAGGCCCTTGACATGTCGACTCCTTTGCCAGACCTTTGTTGGTAGGAGGATCATCACCCTAGTGTACTGATAAAAATCATTAGCGTGCGGGTGGCAGAGCTAAACATCTTACCTTTATTATTTTATGAAAGCTTCACAAAACCCTATGAAAAACCACTGTCATACCTATTTTACAGATGAGTAAACCGAGGTTAGAAAAGTAAAGTAACTTACGTGAGATGTGGGAACTCGTGCCTGCAGAGCCCAAACTGAACCCAGGTCCCCATGAGTCTGGAGCTCATGGTTTTAATGTTCCTCCAATGAGGAATCGAGCCTTCCAAAGTGAAGCCAGGTCACTTGGCCAAGGTTACCTACACAGGGTATGACATCAAGCTCATGTCCTTTTCCCACCCTTGTGCTGCCACCCTCCTCAGCTCCAGCCTCAGGTGCCTGTCACCCCCACACACCCCGGCGTGTGTTTCCGGAGCAGAGAGTTCCAAAGCCTTGGGCCCAGGTTGCACATAACTGAGGCTGGAATGGAGAAATGGTGAAGAGCACCAGGGAAGGAAGTCAATCTCCCTGAGCCTGATGGTCGGCTGGGAAGGCAGGGAGACTTAGAAAGTTAAACAAATTCTGTCTTCCCCTTTGCTAAGAGATTTGGATGGTAAATCCCAACCAAGCAAGGCGGCATGCAAAACGGCCAGGCTCGCCTGCCTCACAGGACGGAGAAGAAAGGCAATCCTGTAAGAGACTAGGGCTCCCTACGTGGGAAGGGGAAGTGATTTTAGCCAAGCATTTGGCTGTGAGTGTGGCTGATGGTTCCAACTCAACTTAGCAAAGGAGCACAAGGAATTGCTGAGGGTGGCAAATTGGTTATAATTAAGAGAACCTGGGAGGCGCAAAACAATGTGAGGGCCACCAGCTGCCCTGGGTCTGAGGCCTCCATCCCCGGAGGAGGAGCTCAGGAAACCAGCCGTCCTCCCCTGCAGTGCAGAGCATTCAAGCAAAGATGAGGGAGGAAGGAGCCCCTCTGGGGCTCTCCCTTAGACTCCCAGGGCCCAGAGTGCTGCTATGCACAAGGGTCCCCCTTTCTGCTCCACCAGCCACTTTCCCTTCCCTTTCTCCACCATTTAAACTCAGCTGTCTCCAGCAAGCAGGTAGTTTTGGGGGTGGGTTCAAGTCCCAACTCCTGTGCTTCTTCAAGGAGCTATTTAACCTCCCTGAGCCTCAGTGGCCTCGTGTGACAAAGGTGGGCAATAACAGTGCCTAATCCGTACAGTTGTGAGCATGAAATCAGATGCATGAAAAGCGCTCAGCATAGTGCAGGGGGCAGCAAATTACGGCCTATGGGCTCACCACCTGTTTTGTAGGGCCCCCGAGCTAAGACTAGCTTTTATGTTTTTTAATTTTGGGGGGGAAATTAAAAGAAGAATATTTGGTGACATGTGAAAGTTATATACAATTCAAGTTTTGTGTCCATAAATTAGGTTTTATCAGAACACAAGGTTGCTTACTCGTGGGCCTCGGTGACCCTTCCCCACCCTCCCACCGATTCCCCACCCCTCTCAGAACTGTGTGGACGGCTCCAGGCTGGGCCTTGATGGGATCCTTGAGGATCCCAGCGGATGGGCGGTGCTTCTGGCAAGCAGATGCCTCCTAACCAGTGCAGGCAGAGTTGAGTAGTTGTGTCAGAGTCCAGAGCCCCTGTGGCCTGCAAAGCCTAAAGTAGTGATTATTTAGCAGAAAAAGTTGCTGGACACTTAGTAAGTGATCAGGAAAGCGTATCCATGGTTATATTATTACTCTTGTTGTCTGTTCTCTTTTGGTCTAATTTTAACTTTTAGGTAACCTTGCTTATGGCTTAATGGAGAAATTCTAAACCTAAAGTCCATGGAAGGGTTTCTCGATGCGGTGGGGGGGGGGGAGGGGGTCCCTGGAATCTCCAGAATTTCTATGCAGATTTTTTGTAGGTGCGGGTCTTTGGGGGGGAAAAGGGGCTTGATAACATTCATCTGATTCTCAAAGGGGTCTGTGTCCTCAAATAGGTAAAGAAGTGTAGGTCTGATGCCTTCCCCACTACAGACAAACTGATCTGTACTGTCCTTGGGCTGTCTGGAGGCGACACTCACAATTGGGAGATACTTGGGGGCCACGGGGCCTCCCTCAGAGCCCATGCCCCTGCCTGGGTGGAAGAGGTGTGCAGTGCCACCAGGAGTAAGGTGCCCTGGCTTCAGAGCCAGCAGACGTGGGCTGAGTCCTGGCTCTGCCGTCCACTGGGTTGAGCCGCTTCTGGTTCACAGGCTGGGTTGTCCCAAAGATGAATTCCGTCTTGTCTGCCGAGTGCTAGGCACAGTGTCTGGCTATTATTATTATGATCATCACCATCATCATTATTCTTATCCTTGCACCTTGAAAAGCGCTTTCCCTGGCTCACCCCAGACCCATCAAAAAGCTGCCCCATATTGGGCCAAATAGGAGGATGGAATTCCCCTTGAGTGCTCTTGATCCGACTTTATGTTTGGTGCTGGCAGCTAAGGCATGTTCATTGGACGGATTCACGCCACTAGTGTGCAAAGTAGCAGGCCCCTATTAAGTTTTTAAAAGTTCGGTGGCCTCATTTGAACGGGGAAAATGGTAAACATTCCTAAGAGTGAAATTCGTGAAATCTGAAGCTCCTCAGTTGCAAAAGCCTTGGCTGTTTCAGTCCTTTCTGATTTTCCCCTGAGGAGTTACTCTGGACATGAAGCTTGCATCTGCTTTCCCCCTAAAATGCTTCTCTGTGGAGCCCTTCCCCGGCCAGGCTTCCGCCGCTAGCAGGTTGATTCCGGAACCTGGTGACCGCCTTCGGGAGGAGGGCCACCGGTGTCCTTGCTGCCTGCTGGGCTGTCCTGGAGACGGGCCTCCTGGACACGGGCTGGTCCTCAGCCAGCCCAGTCCGGTGCCGCCTGCCCCCCGTTGCCAGGCAGAGTTCCATTCTGCTGGGGCCTCGTGGCTCCAGACAACAGCTGGAGACCAGAAATGAGGACTTCCAGCTACAAGCAAATGTTGCTGCTTCTTGAGGTTGAAATATTCTATCCCCAAAGTGTCCCTTTCAGTCAAGCACAAACAATCCCCCATGGGGACCCGACCCCGCCACGGAGGAACAAAAGCTTCCCAGTTCTGAGTCCCAGAGACTGTCTGCAGTTTCAGGCACACACAGCCCAGTGGGGAGAGGAGATGATCATGTGACTTCCAAGCTGGGAGACAAGGTCACTCTTGTCCAGCCCATTTCATCTCCGCAGGAAGAAGGGCCTTTGATTGCCTGACAAAGGAGGAGGCTGATGCCGCCCTGGTGCTGGCTCCCGGTGGGCGGGTCGTCCAGTGTCCGCGTCTCTCAGGTTCGGAAGAATGACGGGATGAGGGCCCGGTCGCTTGTCCCCAAAGCCCACTCGGATGGTCCTGCTCTAGGCAGGACAGTTGCACACTCCGGCTGCCTCCATTTTTCTGGTGCAGGATGATCAGTCTCTAAGAAATTCACCAGCAAGGCCACTCCATTTGTTTGCCACCCGCCATCAAAAATATTTTCTTTCAGGAAGGAGCTTCCAGGAACAGAGAGAAGATAAACACTCAAGTGAAGCTGGCCTTTCGGGAGCCCTCGGACTGTGACAGCTGCGGTGCAGGCCCACGCCAGCAAGGGGCGGGGGGGGATGGCAGGAAAGGAGGGCTCGGGCACCATGTCGGGGTAATGTGCCTTCTGGAGAAGGATCTGGAATACCTGCTGGGCCGCGCCTTGCATCCCCTGCCCCTCTGTCCTGAGCGATAGACTTTGCACTTGAATAACCAATACGCTGCCTGTGGCCAAGGAGGCAGCCAGTGGAACTTGCACAGCTGTCTGCGTGTGGGCAGTTCGCTCCCCAAAGAGGAGGGGACTACTGACCCAGCTTCTCAGATTAAAATGGCTGTCAAACTTCAGTGAGCACTGGCATCATTCAGGAAGCTTCCCAGGGATGCTGACTCGGCAGGTCTCGGGTGGGGCCCAGTGTCTGCGTCTCTCCGAATTTTGAACAAGCACATCAGGGATTCCGAGGCAAGTGATCCAGGCATGTTTTGAGAGCCACGTCTGTGTGATGTTCTTGTGTTGGACCGGCTGGGGCAGGGGCCTTACCTGGCAAATCACCTCCTGAGCATTTGGGACTGGGGCTCCTAGAACCGGCAGTGTGAGTGTGTACCTGCACCAGTCGGGTTAGAAGCCTGGCATCTGGGGCTGCCACCGACCCCAGGCCCGGCCCACGCTCCTCCTCACCTGCCTGAGTGTGTCCTCAGCAGCCTTCTGGAATGGCCTCACACACACCCCAGGATGTCGTCTGTGCCCACGTTGCCATGGACTGTGTCTCCCTGGGCCTGACCCTCCGTGGGTCTCAGGCTGCCTCGGTGTCCCAGAGGGCCCTCACTCGACAGACAGAACTCAGCATGTTTTCTCTCACAACTGGTGCCATCCACAATCTTTACCTCAAAAACTGAACCTTCTCTCCTCCCCTCAGCCCCCAGTCAGAATCCTTGGGCATCATCTTTGTTCTTAACCACCCCCCACCTCACCCCCACCCCTTCATTCTAGAACAAGGAACAGCTGCAGTTTTCTGAAAACATACTACAGGTACCTCATCCCAATTCTATGAGGTACATACAGTAATTGTCCCCGGCTGACAGATGAGAAAGTAGGCACACAGGGCTGGGTCACTCGCCCAAGGTCATGTGCTAAGTGGTGGGGCTGGGGTGTGAGCCCAAGGCCCTGGTCGATGGGTGTGGTGTGCTCTCACCCGGGGCCTCCCCTCCCTCCACAGCCAGGCCCTCTGCATCTCTCGCTGGACCTGTGTATGTCCCAGCCTCCTGATTCGCCTCCTCCCCCTCGGCCTTACCCCACTCCAACTGTTTTTCCTAACTCAAGTAGGAAATCGTTCTAAACTGGGAATCTGATGTCACTCCTCTGCCAAAACCCTTCAAAGGCTGCCTGTTTTACACTCCCTGGCCTCGGCGAATGAATAGTGGGAGCTGAGTCCCAGCAGGCCAGCTCCAGGTCTGTGCTCCCAACTACTACTCCCGGCTCCCCTCTGAGCCTGTCTCCTCATCGGCGAGACAGGGGTGACGGTACCCACCAGATGGTTGTTAGGGTGTGTGCGGCGCCTGGCAGGAGCCTGCAGCTCGTAGGTGGAGCTACCAGTGCTGTTAACAAGGAGGGGGTGGGGAAGAACGGGTTGCCCTGAACGGCAAGAAGAAATCCACATGGGATAATAATGACGCAAGCCCTTTAGATACATTTCTCACCTAATCCTCATAATCTTTTGAGGCATAGACACAATGCCATTTTACAGGAGGGGAAGCTGAGGCTGAGAAGTGGGCTGACCCACTCAAGCTCAACTCAAACCTAGGTCTTTCTGAGCACAAAGCCCTTTCCTCTTCCCATGACCGGCCCCAGGTTCCAAGGTGTTCACTTGGAATTCCAAGGGCTCAGAGCTGACCTGCTGCTGAAGATCCACCGTGGGTCAAAGCTATGAGGAGACCTGAGGAAAGCTGGGGGCACTAACAGGAAAAACTGAGCAAACAGTGAGGCCTGGCATTTGCATGGACTTCAGAAGAGCGCACAGTCTGCCAGCACGCGACACCCCCCTCGTCGCAAGCGCCCCTATAAAAACGACATGCTAGGGCCCGTCGCTGTTTCTACAACAGTGAGAATATTTATTTTCTCCAGACAGTAAAAATAACATTTTTCTCTCTTTTGTAAAGTTAAGTACCATTACATTCCATTTTCTTAAATAACAAAATCCTAAAAATATATATTAAATTGTATACAGTGCGTCACACTTCATCTTATATTTTAAAATACATGATGTTTCTATTTTATTCTCAAAGTTGCATATTAAGAGCATATTTACAAGTAAAGCCTTGTCATCCAAAGTCAAGATCCCCGTGGGAAGGTGAGTCTGGATGTGGGCAGGTCTTGATGCTGCGTGCACCCCAAGACGGCAGCTCCCTGTGCAGGAAGGGAAGGGTCCCCACTATGTGCTCCTGAAGACACATCTTTTCTGAAGCAGATTTACCTCAGACTTTCCTCCACACCCCACTTCTGCCTTGTTGAGTATGTTTGACTTGGCAACACAGAAGCCTGTGTGGTGGGCTCCCCTGGGGTCTGCATGCAGTGGGCTGAGGCCCCATCATCACCCCTGAGCTGTCCCACCTGAGGGGGGAGGCAGCTGCAGCTGGAAGCTTTGAGAAATACCCCATGCCAGGGCAGCTAGGCTGAGAGACCTGGCCAGGAGGTAGAACAGTGAGGAAGGTAAACAAAGACACCAGAGGAAACAATCAAAAGGTTCAAAGTTCCCAAGGTAGTAACAAAAGCAGACCTCAAACATCAAACAGGAGATCCAAAACCCAAGAGGGTGGCAGCTGACTGGGCTATGGGGTGGGGAGCGGGCCGGGCTCTGTGGGAGACGCGGGATGGCCTCATCAGATAAGGGAGACAGGATCTCAGAGGCCGTCCACTGCTAAGTGCTCGTGAAGATTAAGTGCCCAGGACGCATGGGGCTTGGTGATGGCCTATGTGCCCCACTGGTGTCAGGCCAGCTCCTGGGCTGACAATGGGGCGAGTGGGTGCGGCTGCATGGCTTTGCCCCGAGGGCCAGAACAGCTGTCCTTGCTAGTGCTTTGATCTTTGTGGGTTTCTGGCTGATTGGAGTCTTGAGCCAGAGCCCACACTTCAGAAGTTACAGCAGCCTGGTTACCTCGCTCACACCCAGAGAGGCCTCAACCCTGTTCTGACAAGGGAGGGGGATGTGGAGGACACCTGGGCTTCAGGCCTACACCTCCTCTGTTCTGCAAGTGATTGGGCACTCGGGGAGGAACACGGGGCGCCACGTGCTTCCAGAGGGGCCAAGGACACTGTGAAACGCAGCTAAGACCACGTTCCCAGCTGGCTGCAGGCATTTACCTGGAGGCAACAAGATCAGCTGCCCGCAGCCCTCCCTTCCCTGGCGGCCCAGTGCTGAGAAGGCAGGGCCTGGATCCTGCAGAGAAGGGGTGAGGAGGGCACTCAGGCCCAGAAGCACCACTCACAGCCTCGGTTCCCTCTGTCACTTCAGGGCAAAGGCTTTGGGCAGGATGTTTTCAAAGTGGCAGGCCACAGTGGCCCCCAAAGTCCCTCCCCTTCTTCTTTCCTAATCTGCTATGTGATCCATGATGTCCTTTCTTGGGGGCATGCTTTCCAGCACCTCCAATCCTCACTTCTCTCTAAAGTGGTTTCTTAAAAGACCAAGTGCAGGCCTCCTACGGTGCTCCTGGGAGCACACCTCACCTCCTCTGGGACAATTATTCCTCAGGTGTTTACTTAGCCACAGGGGACCCTCTGTGGGGTGCTGCTGACAGGTTCCGACCAGAGCCGAGGTGTTTATGGAGGTTGGGCCTGGGACAATTTATGGCCTCTCCCCCAGCACTGTCCTGAGGCTGGTTTGGGTTTCCTGGGGCTGCTCCCTGGCCAGTAAGTTGATCCTGGTGGCAGTGGGCTGTGCGAGGGCCAGCAGGAAGGAGGGCACTGGGGCGTCACCAGCACTTCCTGGGTCTCAGAACGGGCTGCTCCAGCTGCAGACTCAGACAACACCCTGGCTGTGTGAGGTGGGCAGGGTGGATGGGTGGACCCACGGGATGCCCCAAAGGCCAATGGCCACAGGAAGCCCTAGCTGGCTGAACAACTGCCCCTCGGCCAGGCGACCCCCTCCCGGGGCTAAATTCCGCATTCCCTATGTGCTGTGAGTGGATCTATTCAGGGCACAGGGCCCTTTGTGACTGCACACACCTGACACTTGGTTCAGAGGAGATTCCACAACAGCCAGGAATAGCTTCGAGGGGAGACAGCACGTCAGTGTATTTCCAGTCGTGTGGGACAGGCCTGTGTCTCCAGACCCAGGGGCCTGTGGACAGCTGCTCTGGGGTAATCAGCCTTTCCAGATCAAAGCGTGAAGGCAGCACCGAGCAGCTCTGTGCCCGCAGCAGGCCTCACCCGGTAGCTGGGGCAGCGCCCCTGCCCTCCCGTAGACACACTGCCCCATTTCCCCCCTCCTGTGCCCCTGTGCCCCTCTGCTGGCCACCTCGCTGCATCTCCCCTGGATGCCGGGTGTCACCTCTCCCTGCAGACCCCTCCCTGCTGACCCCACACGGTCCTCTGCGTTTCTGGGAGCAGCCAGGCGCACACAGGTTCCCAGCATGGCAGGACCCCAGGAAAGGCCGCAGCAGGCGGTCGCTGAGGGATTTCGGGAAGGTAGGCAAAGTGCTCCAAAGAGGGAACCTGTGAGGCCAGAGGCCCGAGGCCTGAGGCCCGGGTGCCTCTGAGAGTCGTGCTCTGACAAAGGCCCAGGACTGGCCTTCGGAGGCCCAGGCTGCTCTTCTCAGCTGCTGTTGACAAAGCCTACTTCCGGATGGCGGGGACTTCTAAGCTGGAGACGGCTCTTCCTCCCGACCAGCAACCACTGCACCTGCACCTCTCCATCTTGGGAGGCCTGTCGTCGAGGGTCCCCAGTTCCCAAAGCCCCCCTCTCAGTCCTCATGCCACTCTCTGCGACTCTCTTCCCTGTCTGAAGGGCGGGGCAGTGTGGGGCTAGGGACCAGGGCCCTCTGAGCCATTCCAGACGGCACTCTGTCCCCGTAACGAAGGAGCAGAGGGGACCGCAGAGCACACAGGCCGCGGGCTGGTTTTTCATCTTTTAAAAATGAGCTCCGCCTGCAGGAGGGACTGCTGGTGCCCGTGTCTCACCTAAAGCTGCCTAACGGCTAAGCCACAACATTTATACTCCCTGTTCTGAACGGAGAGTCAGAGAATCACGGGGGCCCGGCTCAGGTTCCACAGGACCACGGGCTGCACGGGGGCAAGGCCAGGCGATCCCACACAACGAGGAGTCACCGAGCACCTATAAAAGCTTTCCGGAAAGTCTGCTGTGTGAACAAATGAATGGATGTTTTATACGACCACTCTGCAGGCTTGCCCTGCAATCACCGAGCTATGGAAAGAAGCTATAGAAAGAAGGCCGTGTGTGGCAGGGGGCAGGCTTGATGTGATGGGGGGCCAATTCCCAGGCTCTCCCGGGTTGGAGGAGGCCCACCCTCATCTAGCACCCAGAGAGCAAAGCCCGAGTCAGCACAGAGCAGGGGCCCTCTTTATGCTTTGGGGTGCTAATGCCCAGGAATATAGGACCAGGCCAACCCCCAAGAGAACCTCAGAAGCATCCCTGTTTAAAACCATAAAGAATGGGAGAAAGTGATCTGTGTGGACAAAACAGAAAATAAGCAAGACTCAGCATATACTACACCTACCCACCACCCTACAGTCATCTAGAAGGTACCTGAGCCCAGTGCCAGACGCGACCATCTCTGCCATCTCAGCCCCTCTGTCCTGACACCCCCATTCTAGATGAGAGAGAGAGAGAAGCAAAGGGAAGGCCCAGACCCTGGGACTTTGGGTCTCTCTCCTAAGTGCAGCGATGAAGCAGGGGGAGTCCAGGCTAGGCCTGCCCCCGCAGCAGGACGTCCCTTTCCAGCCCGGAGGACGGCGCTCCTGCAGAGGCTGCCAGAGAGGCCGAGGGAGAGGCAGGGAGAGTCGGTCAGAGGAAACCACGGGTCCCCAGTGGCCTTGAGCTCGGAGGGACCTCGTGTCCTGGGCTCGGAGGGGGCAGCTTTTAGTCACTCACAAGAGGATTACGGTCATCCGGTTGACTCTGACCCTTGAGCTTCTTCTTAAAGATGGAAATTGAAGTAGAGGGCTTATAAAAAATGCTCCAGATTTCCCCCGACGTCCCGGGTTGATGACAATCCCTAAGGTCCCCTGAAGCAGGAACGCGATGGGATCTGTCGAGCAAAAACAACTTAATATTTCAAGTCGGGTGCAACAAAGATCCCAAAACAACCTTCCGTCTCCTGAGATACCTGTACCTATGAACTGGGGCATTCAGTGAGGCGAGGCCTTGGGGAAGGCCTAACAGCTGCCTCTGGAGGTCTGAAGGGCTATTGTGGGAATGAAATGTGTCCGTGGGATGGGAACACGGTGGCATGGCTTCCAGCTCAGTATAACAAAGAACCTTCTAACTGGAAGAGTTATTCAAATCTGCAAGGGGCTGGCCTGAGAGATGAGGAGTTTTCAAATTCTTTTTTTTTTTTTTTTTTTTAGAGAAGAATTCTTTCTTTAAATGGTATTTACCTGGAAGGCCCCCTGATTAAAACAAGATAAAGCCAAAGTCTCTCCTGTCTTACTGCCAACATGTGCCCCTGTCCCCCCATGGCAGGCCCCCCACCCCGGGGCTGCTTGGCAGGGAAGCTGCCAAGGGACCCCAATGTCACAGGGGAGTCAGACATGTGCTGTGGGGCCCTGGTATGCGGTGAGGTGCTGGGCCCTGCAGAAAGCGTCCAGCTCTCTTGCTGCATCTAAGAGGCTTTCCCAGGCCGTGTGAATCGTGACTTCAGTATGTAGGTATATACACTGAAGCGCGAGGATGAGCTCGGTAAACACTAAAAAAAAGACTGTTTCCACTGAAAAATGTAAAGTGCAGTGTAGACAGGCCTGCAAGGACAGCCTTCACAAAGCAGTGGCGGAGCCAGTATTTCACGTATGAAAAATTCTGCAGCAGAGGGCAAGTGAGAAGGTCCGGAAAATGGTGGATTTATAAGACACCAATGTTCAGGAAACGCCTTGAAATACAGAGAGGCTGTCTATCAATTATAACTCTCTCTGCTCTCAAAGGAGCAGAGAGAGCCTGGACTGGGAGCCACAGGAAAGACAGAGTAGGGGTCTCGAAAAGATCAGAGCTTTTCTCCGGAAGTACACAAACAACAGGAGCATAAATAACTGCCTCTTTTCCTGGAAGATGGAACTGTTAAACCCGAGTAGCAAAGTAAGGGAAGGAAATATTGTTTTTCCATATCAGTCAGAATTGAAGGATGAAGCTTCTTAATTGTTTTTAAATAATTATTAAGCAATAGCTAATAAAATGTTAGGATCCTCTTCCTAAGAATGTTTCCCCATTTCTAGAAGGCATTAGGAAATAGGAATGGTAGTGTCTTAGAAATCTTTGCTCTAACGTGAAATCTGTTTAAGGGGCCAGCACAAATCAAAAATTGGAAATGGTTGTTTTTTATGCCCAGACTGTTTCAATCCTCCTTGAAATCATATCCTGTGAGCCAGAAGCAAACACAATCCCTCAAACCTTGGTGAGATTTGTCCAGTTGTACATTTCACTCTACAGAGAATGAGGAATGCGTACTGCCTTATGTTGCCTAGGACTAAGGGCTTTGGCATCATGTTCTGATACGACAATTGTATCCAGAAAAATGAAGCACAGTAGAAAAGGAGTTCTGAGCCTTCCCCTCGTGGGATTGGGCAGCTTTCATACTCACTTGAACGTGACGTGCAGAAGTATCTTTGCTACAATGGCTGTGACTGTAAGAATGAGGAGAGTTGCCAGGCCATACACTGTCCATCCTGCAAGTACAAAAGACAGGGTTTCTTGGACCTGTTGGAGCTCCGTTTTCAGAAGGAGGTCTGTTGGAAGCCCCGAGTGACCACTGGCAGCTCAGAGACACAGGTCTGGCTGAGGAGCCCCCTGCAGGTGGGGGCAGCCACCAAACGCAGCTGAGAGCTGGGCGGGCAAGGAGCCCCAGGCCTTCTGACCACCTCGCCTTGCTCTAGAGCTCCCTCTTGGAGAGAAGCAGGCAGGGTGGTCCAAAGTGCATTCCACTTGGGAGGTGAAAGGAGTGGTCTATATGATGTCTTTACCACTGGAATCACTGCAATCACAGATGAGTTACATAAACTCTTTGGGCCTCAGTTTCCTTATCTGAGGAATGAGACGTGTGACCCGTGAAATCCTACCAGGATATAAAAACAAGCAACGCAGAGCATGCATTGGAAGGACTCTCCTTGCTGACCTAGGGTGGGCCCTGCAGGGTAAGACCCCTAGGCTAGATCTTCCCAGGCAGAAAAGAGAATATGGAAGTGTGCAGCCAAGTTAGCCAGCTTCAACCACAGACCATTACCCCCTCTATCCCTCTCCCGCATGACTTTTCTTCTAGCTCGTCACTATCTGACCTGTTATTTTGCTTCTTGTCTTTCTCTTCCCACTTACAAGCCACAGGAGGGCAGGGATACTGTTTGTTTGGTTCATTCTATAGTCCGGTGCCTACAATAGTACTTGGCAC
Source organism: Halichoerus grypus (assembly GCF_964656455.1). Classification (NCBI taxonomy): domain Eukaryota; kingdom Metazoa; phylum Chordata; class Mammalia; order Carnivora; family Phocidae; genus Halichoerus; species Halichoerus grypus. Next base: position 73,664,045 of record NC_135724.1, read on the forward strand.
CCCTGAAGCACTGACATGTCTTCTGAATGAATGAATGAATGAATGAATGAATGGAGCTCTTGTATATGCCAGTGAACTTAGGGAGATGCAACTTGGGAACTCTAGAAAGACATCCTCGAAGTGGGAAAACACTGGCTTGGCTGATTAATCACAACTTGCAAAAGGCACACGTGCTGGATCTTTAGTGGTGAGCACTTTCTCCTAAGGACTAAGGAATCAAGCTAATGAGAAAATGTCCCTCAAAGGCCAGGACAGTCACAGAGCCAGTACCCACAACCTGCCTGGGAAGAGAGTTCCTTCTCTAACTGCCAAGAACACTGCCCTCAAGCCCCGTGGCTTCCACCCCCTTTTCTGGTGTCTGGAAACTGCTACCTGGGACGGTCTGGGGCGGGTGGCTGGGGCTGGTGGTGATGACGTAGAGGACTTTAGAGGACCGGGCTGCGCTGACGCTGAGGTTGGCCTGCTCTGTGATCACCTCGGCCAGCGTCTGGTTGGCAGCGGACCTCTCCTGCGGCGGCTCTTCCTTGACGGCTGGAAGATTAAAGAAATTAAGAGCGGGGAGAGCTGATGGAGACAACAGAGAACTTCGGAGGAGGACGCACTGGCTAGGAAGAGAGGGCGTTTTTTGGATTCATTTCTGCGTGCAGTTCTCTCCACTGACCCCAAAGCAGAACCTGTCAGGCTCTGGCCCAGAAAGTGCCAGAAGAAGGGGCTATCTATCAACTTCTAACCATTTGACTGGTCTCTTTGAGGACACCTGAGCCTGCTTGCTTGCTTTCCTTGTGCCTTTTCAGTTATGGCGCCCTCTGCCCAGAATGCCTCCTTACTTCCTATCTATTGACCCAAATCCCACCTGTTCTCAAGACTGTCCCTCCCACCTACGGGAAGGCCTCCTCTCTCTGACTTCCTGTAGCACATGCTGACTGAACTCTTCCCGAGGCCCTCGGCATCTGGGACGAAGACCAGGTCTCAGATGCCCCTGTTTCTCATGTGCTGGCGGAGAGATGTGCCCGGCACATGTGTGTGCACATCACGGGGACAGAGAGTAGGGCTCCATCTTAGGACAGTTGGGTTTTTTTAAGGTATATTGGGTTTTTTTGTTGTTGTTGTTATTTGTTTTCTTCTTTAAAGTTTCTTTTTTTAACGTAAGCTCTACACCTAACGTGCAGCTCTAACTCATGGCCCCGAGATGAAGAGTCACATGCTCTTCCAACCGAGCCAGCCAGGTGTCCCTTAGGAGGGTTCAAAGAAAGATGAGAAACTAGTCTTTTGGGATTGGCGGGGATATCAAGAGGCAGGAGAATGGACCAAATGACCTAAAAAGCCTTCTAATTCTATCAGTCTCAGCTCCTTCTTTCAGTTCTTCTTTCAACCCTGCCATGACAACTGTCATCAGAACAACTAAAGTAGTGAAACTGACAGGTGTTACCTCTTTTCTGTAAATATATGAAATGGGAGGTGGGAAAATCCGCAAGTTGAGTCAGTAGCTCCTGCCTTGCAGCCCCATCAAGACCCGCCCGAGGCCCGCAGGTCACCACAGTGTGCCAGCGAAGCCCGAGGCGCAGCCTGGAGGGCCCCCCAGGAGGCTGCAAAGGGTTACCTTGGTATAAGACAGCAAATCCCTGGGCCTGATTGATGCGATCGGAGAAGAAGTACAAAATGACAAAATCCAGAGAGACGTTAAAGGACAGAGGCGGGCGGTTCCTCCCATTGAAACGGACCAGGACGCGGTGGGTATAGCCGTCCAGCAGCTCCACCATGTCTGCAGAGTCCCTGATGTCAAACAAGGTGAAGCTGAAGTGGATGTGGGAGGCTCCTGGAACCCAGATGGTCCAGTAGCAGACCCTCCCTGTGGCGTAGGTGTCGGGAAAGTCAGGGGAATACACCACGGAGGTCATAGCCGAGTAGTTCCCTCCGCAGGCACCAACGAGAGCTGTGGGAGACAAAAGGACACTGACCCTCAGCCTGGGGCTCGCTTTCCAACCTGTTACAAACAAAACTCTTCCTAACCAACAGGATCCAGTTTGGGATATTGTTTTTCGTCTACAAAACCAGACTGTCTTGCGTTTCAGGATCAAATCACAGAATGAATAGCTTAAACCCCGAACAAATGACTGTGGAAGCTTTTTTTTTTTTTTTTTTGCCCAGGAGACCTTAGAATTAGCACGCAGGACGGTGGCTCGGCCTACATGGGGGTCGGGCTGGAGTCAGAGAGTCTGGGTTCGGGACCAGCTGGGCTATGTGATCCCAGGGGCTGCACTTCACTTCCAGGACTCCTGTCTCTCTTGGTTTGGAGGATGGAGAGGCCACCACCTGTTCCTGTGTCACACAAGTGCGTGAGGACAGATGAGATGAAGCACATGAAAACACAGGGGCCTCTTTGCAGGGAGACACTTGCTGAGGTAACGCCGTAAAAAGAGAAGGGCTTTACAGCTGCTCGGACATCCCTGGTACTTTAGGGGTGCAATGCTCACATGAGGGTCCCCACACACTCATCGAGCAGGAAACCCTGGCACAAGTGACTCTCTGCACAGGGGGAAACACTTGGTACTGATCACTCTGCACGAAGCACATTTGGTTTCTCTGGACTCCCCTTTTTGATTGGTGGGTTCTAGGAAGGGGATACAACCACTTCACTGTATCCTAATCAGTGAGGTGTAAACAAGATCCTGGAAATGAAAGTCCTTGAGAGGGACTGGGATTTAAAAGCTTCCCTTCGGTTTGTAGAAAGCAGTAAGAGAATGCTGCTTCTATCCGAACAACGAGAAGCAGCTCAAAACTCTTCTTGAACCCTTCAAAAGGCTGAAGTGTCAAGACAACCAAGAGAATTTAACTCTAAAAAGTAAGGAGCCCCTCTGAGGAGAGTCAGGCTGCACAAAGCGTTTCATCTTTAATAGAGCATGAGAGGAAGAGGTGGCCACCAAAAAAGCAAGTAAGAAGAAAGGAGCTAAGAGGTTGAGTGTGGGCTAGCCTCTCAGTCTAGAATGAGCAGGGGCCCCAGACACAGCAGGAATCTACACTCTGCTGCAAGCAGTTCTGTGCAGACCTCCACCCAGGGCCTGCAAGAATGACTGGGATAGGGAAGGAGACCAAAGAGTCCCCCTGGGGGGGGTAGAGCTCAGCGGTAGAGCATTTGACTGCAAAGAGTCCCTCTGGGTGGCACTCATACAGGACGGCCCCCCGGCTGTTGGGCGACAGGTGTGAAACACTGACCGCTTCCTGGACCTTCCTCTCAAAAGAGGTGAAAGCCTCAAGTGGCTGTGGGAGGAGCAGCAAACCCTCTTGCTCCCAGAGCCACTGGAGGGGTAGAAGCAAAATCTGTTTGCCTCTGTGGAGGGAGCAGGAGACTCTCTCCTTCCTGCCAAAGTAACCAGGCAGATCCACTGCTTCCAAGGGAAAAGCAGAGGCAAAAGCCATCAGCCCCTGATTGCCTTGAGCCCCCAGATCCTGCACCAATGCAAAGCAGAAGTCTGCTGCCCCCGGGGGAGAGGCAGGAAATTCTCTCCTTCCTGAGGGCCACCACAGATATAAGGCAGCGTTTGACTGCTGGCGAGGGAGGGGGTGTGTGGGAATGCTGAAAAGGCCCCACCTCTGAGGCCCAGTAATGTCCTGTTTAAGACTGAGGATGAGGCAGGAGGCCCAAGAACCCCCCTCAGCTCACCAGGAGCACAGCACCAAGTAACAAGCAGTAGTAGTCTACCATTGAGGGAGGGGAAAGAGTGCAAAGATCCCTTCTTTGGCAAAGGTACGTAGGAACTACTCAAAGCTGAGGGTGGAATAGAAACACTGGAAAAAAACAAAAAAACCCACTGGTGTCCCAGGCTCCACACCAAGCACAAGGTAACAGCAGCCATTGCTGGAAGAATTTGAAGGCTGGTGTGCACCAATGGTAAAGACAGAAACAATACCCAAACCCAGCTCATCTGATATAATGCCTCAGTCCCCACACTAAACAGTCCTGCCCATTTCCAGGTGTAAATTCTATTTACTCAGTCTGTACTGTTCTTCTACACACAGTGTATGGCAGTCAACAAAACATTATAACACACACATAAAACATGCAAGCAAGGAAGGAAAGAAGCAGCAAAAAAAAAAAAAAGGACTCGTCGTCAAGCGATAAGACAATCTGTAGGATCAGACTCAATAATGATGCAGATGTTAGAGCTATTAGACAAGGGCCACATGATTAATACAGTAAAGATCTACTGGAAAAGATGGACAACATGCCTGAACAGATTAGAAATTCCAACAGAGACATGTAAAGTTAAAAGAGTCAAATGTAAATGTTAGAAATAAAACAATATCAGAGGTGAAGAATTTCTTTGATGGGCTTATAAACAGACTACACACAGCTGAGGAAAGAGTCAATAAATTTGAAAATAGGTCAATAGAAATCATCTAAAATGAAACAAAGAGAAAAAAAAAAGAAGTGGGGAAAAAAAAAACTAAAAACGTAACAGATCATCCATTAGCTGTGGGACAATATCAAATGATCGAACAACTGGAGTTCCAGAAAGAGAAGAAAAAGAGTAGGGGGCAGAAGAAATATTTGAAGAGATAATGGCTAAGAATGGTCCCAAGTCAATGAAAGGTGATCTAAGAATCTCGGCAAATAGTAAGCAAATAAATTTAAAAACAAAAATTAAAAAGCAAACAAAACAAAAAACACACCTAGACACATCATAGTCAAATGCTGAAAACCAAAAATAAACATGAAATCCTGAAAGCAGGCAGAAGGGAAAAGATGATATACAGGGAACAAAGACAGAGCAGACATCTCTAGAAACTGTGCAAGCCATAAGACAAAGGAGCATTTCTGAGATGCTGAGAGAAAAAAAAAACTTTTGGCATAGAATTCAATATCTGGCAAAAACATTTTTCTACAATGAAGGTGAAATAAGGCTTTCTCAAACAAAAGCTGAGAGAAGATGGCAAATAAGAACATGAAAAGATGTTCAACATCACTGGTAATTATGGAAATGCAAATTCAAACCACAATGAGTTACCACCATGCACCTGCTAGAATGGCTAACACTAAAAAGACACTATACAAAGGGCAGGAGAGGATGCAGAGCAACTGGAAGTCTCACGCATTGTCTGTCAGAATGCAAAATGGGGTAGCCACTTCGGAAAACAGCTGACAGTGCCTTACGATGCCAAATACACACTTAGTGTATGACCCTGAAATCCTACTCCTAGGTATTTACTCAGGAGAAATGAAAGCACACGTTCACGCAAACACCTGTGCATACAGGTTAAGGGCAGCTTCGGAGCATCTTTATCATAGACAGACCAATGTTTATCAATGGATAAATGGATGAATAAATTGTGATATATTTGACAAAGACATGCTTCTTAGCACTAAAAAGGAGCTGTGGAAACAATCATGGGTGAATCTCAAAAGCATTACACGAAGTGAAAGGAGCCAGAAACAAATGGTTAAGTACTATATGATTCCATTTATATTACATTCTTCAAAAGACAAAACTAGGGGTGCCTGGGTGGCTCAGTCGTTAAGCGTCTGCCTTCAGCTCAGGTCATGATCCCAGGGTCCTGGGATCGAGCCCCACATCGGGCTCCATGCTCCGCAGGAAGCCTGCTTCTCCCTCTCTCACTCCCACTGCTTGTGTTCCCTCTCTCACTGTGTCTGTCTCTGTCAAATAAATAAATAAAATCTTTAAAAAAAAAAAAAGACAAAACTATACAGATGGAATACAGATTAGTGGTTGCTAAGGGCTGGGGGCAGAGAGAGGATTGACCACAGAGGGGACAAGAGATCTTTTTGAGGTGATGAGAATGTTCTGTATCTTGACTGTGTATGCATTTGTCAAATCTTGTCGAAGTGTTCAACTAGAAGGGTGATTTTTTATTTTATCTAAATTAGACCTCGATAAACCTAAATTTTTCAAAAAGGAAAGCTATAGAGAAAGATTCCCTAGGTAATCATCCTGACTTTCCCACATCCTAACTGTGAATCTGAACAAGATAATTTCAGTATACCTCAGTTTCCTCATCCATAAAATGAAAATAATAATAGTTTCTCCCTTATGGGATTTTACAAGAATTAAAAGAAGTTAATCTATGTAAACTGTTTAGGATAGGATCTGGCACATAGTGTAAGCTCAGTAAGTATTAGCTATACTATTCTCTTTTTTTAAAGATTTTTTATTTATTTATTTGACAGAGAGAGACACAGTGAGAGAGGGAACACAAGCAGGGGGAGTGGGAGAGGGAGAAGCAGGCTTCCCAAGGAGCAGGGAACCCGATGCAAGGCTTGATCCCAGGACCCTGGGATCATGACCTGAGCCGAAGGCAGATGCTTAATGACTAAGGCCCTGCTATACTATTCTTATTATTTGTAAAGAATCAAGTGTTCAGGTTAAACTGATTATTTCAACAGCAAAGGCAGACCTTCAACTTAGAACTTTCAATTTCCAGATGCGTGCCATGCAGACAGAAGATTCAGTTCGGCAATTCTGAGAGCAAACACATGACATCTATGATAGATTGTTAAAATTCAGTGATAATTCTGGGCGCCTGGGTGGCTCAGTTGGTTAAGCGACTGCCTTCGGCTCAGGTCATGATCCCGGAGTTCCGGGATCGAGTCCCGCATCGGGCTCCCTGCTCAGCGGGGAGTCTGCTTCTCCCTCTGACCTTCCCCCCTCTCATGCTCTCTCTCTATCTCATTCTCTCTCTCAAATAAATAAATAAAATCTTTAAAAAAAAAAAAAAATTCAGTGATAATTCAACAGGAAACTTGAAATTTAGGAATATATGCAAGAACTTATTTTTGAAGGGGAGGTTAGCTTGCCACATACAACCTGGGCAGGTGGGGACCCTGAAGTAGCCCTGGGTAAAACCTCCGGTGGCAGAAAGCCAGTGTCCTGCCTTCTTTGATTCAGTACCTCTGTCCCGCCTCAATATTAGCTAAGTCAGTTTCTTCAGGAACAGACATCAGGCATCAGCAGGAACAGCCAGCCTCCCCCAGATGCAGCTGAGTGCTCTGCTTCTAGACGTGAACGATACTGGCATGTCTCAGGAAACAAACCTTAACCAAATGGGTCCCAGCCATGAATCAGATTCCACTGGACTGGCACCCAGAAAAGGAGAAGAGTATTACCATATTTCATCAGTTTTAAGGGAAACATTTTAATCTTTCAGACTGCAATGTGTCTGTCCATCAATGCATGTTATTATTTAGTTGGAAGTATTTTTTTCCTCAGTGATACATACAATGATGTTGCCTCTCATGACTGATAGCATGTGGGTGTCTATGAAGTATAATTACTAATGCAATCCTAGAGGTCAGATTCTATTGGACTTTCAGCCCTCAATATTTTTTACCATTAATCTCTTCTTTTCCCACTAAAATATAAGTCCCATGAGGGAAGGATCTCCATCTGTGGGGCCTTGGGCAAGTTACTGAACTTTTATGAGCCTCTGTTTTCTCCTCAAATAAGGATAACAGTACCTGCTTCATGGTATTATAATTAAGGGAAGGAATGCATGGAAAGTAAATAGCACAATGTCCTAAAAACTATATTTGTTCAACTAATGTTACAGAGTAAGGACCAATCCACACAACTCACTTCTTTCAGTGCCTAGACGCTGAAAGGGGCCCAAGAGGCCAGCCTGGGCAGTCTCTGTAACCTACTATTGGCTCCAGCCTCTCTGATCCTTTATTTGGTTCCATTAATTCAATAAATTAAATTCTGGGGCAGCAGATGCTCTGAAGCTTCTGTCAGTGCTGCATTTATACACAGTACACGGCCTACTTCACATCCTCCTGGAGCTCACAAGAGCTTGCTGGAAAATCAGCCATATGGCCTACGACAAATTACTTGATGTGGCAATGATGACTGAGCAGACGGCTGCCTCCATAATCTCTCTGTGGAGGTGCAAACGCAGCCTGAGAGCCACTCAAGCTGAGGAGCCTGAGGCACCGTTCTGCAAGGAGCAGAGAACAGGAGGAACTCACTGACATCCTGACTGGGACCCAGGTTCCAGCCACACTGGTAGCAGAGCCTGATATTCTGGGGAACCATCACCTGGTCCCTTTCTCACCATCTAACTTTTCCAGTCTCTTCAAAGAGACATCTTTGTCCTCCCAAATTATGGGACAGTCTGTAGTCACCATCTGCAAGATGCTCGGCTTTATCCAATGGATCATTAAGACTTCCATGAAGCAGTACTTATGCTATTTAGATGATTTTCCCCTCTGGCAGGGAAACCTCACAGATGATTTCTATAGGGCTGCACTTTGCACCTTTCTTTGCAGAGCTGAGGGGTGGGGGTTACTGGAGCAGGCTACCATCAGGGGCCTCTGCCAGTCAACACACACCAGGGCCTCTGGAGACTGGAGCTTCTCCAAATGCCAACCTCCTCAGTTCCTGAAGGAATGGAAGCCAGAAATTTCGGACAGCTTCTGGATGGCTGCAGAAGGGGCCAGTTTGATAATAATCAGAGCCACTGGGCCCACCCTGTTCACATGCTTTTAGAGCATTAAACTGGACCCTTTATCATGACCTGTCTTATTATTCTTAATAAAAGGGATTCTGGCTGCTGAAAACAGAAAAATAAAAATTGTGGCAAACCTGGGTTTGAGTTCTGTATTTGGCTCTTATTCACTTGGGCAAATTATCTTCTCTTCTGATCCACACACAGTTTTCTTATGCACAGGGCTGTTGCGAGTATTAAACAGCATAAAATAAACAAAAGCACCCGGCATCCAGGCTATAGCACAAAGCAAGCGGTCAACGGACGCAGTTATTTTCACTATAATTAATTCACCTCACTGCACCTTTGTGTGAGGCTGGTACTCTCTCCTAGATCTATTTCCAGTACCAAAGATGATGCTTGCTACAGGACTGACTTTAAAGCAAATTATTTCCATCTAACACCTCCGGCATAGGTACTGCACTAAATAAAACATCATTTTATCTGCCACACAGCAAACACTCAATAAAAATGTGCTAAGTGAATAATATTTATTTTTTAACTGATATAAAATCCACCATTTTAACAATTTTAAAGGGTACAGTTCAGTGGTGTGTGTTATATTCTAATGCGTTCTAACCACTGACATCTGATTCCGGCACATTTTTATCACCCCAACAAGAAAACCTGTACCCTCCCCTTTCCTCAGCCCTTGGCGACCATTAATCTGTTACTTCTGTCTCTATGGTGGATTTGCCTATTCTGGACATTTCCTATACATGGAATCATAAAATACATGGCCTGACGTGTCTGGTTTCTATCACTTAGCATCATGTTTTCAAGGTTCATCCATGTTGTAGCATGCATCAGTATTTCGTTCCTTTTTATGGCTGAATAATACTCCATTGTATGGCTATAACACATTTTGTCGATCCGTTCTTCGGTTGATGGACATTTGGGTTGGTGCCACTTTGGGGGCTACTGTGGACAGTGTTGCTGTGAATGTTCCTGTACAAGTTTTTGTGTGAACATATGTTTTCAACTCTCCTGGGTATATATCTAGGAGTGGAATTGCCAGGTCATAAGGTAATTCTGCTCCACATTGGAGAAACTGCCAGACTGTTTTCCAGAGCAGCTGTACCATTTAACATTTCCACTAGCAACGCATGAGGGATCCAATTTGTCCATATGTTCACCAATATCTATTTTCTAGTAAAAAAAATTAACACTATGTTCTGTTTAAAGTAGAAAAACAGGTAGCGAACCCACACACCCTGCTTTTTTTTTTCTTTACGGTCTAATCCCATTGTTTGTTGGCCGTGTGAGCCCTGGCAAGATATTTATCATGTGCTAGGACTCTCTTCTGTAAAATGAGAGTGATGATGATATAATTTGTATAGATTGATATTTTACATAAAAGCTTTAATACACACTAGGTACTCAATGTTTATTTCCTTTCTTTTCTTCACTTAGGAGTACACCAGGCAATTTGTAAGCTCCTAAACATACTCTCCTGGGCTAGGATGTCAAGGCAGAGGATCTTTTAATAATGGACTTCGGGGGCGCCTGGGTGGCTCAGTTGGTTAAGCGACTGCCTTCGGCTCAGGTCGTGATCCTGGAGTCCCTGGATCGAGTCCCGCATCGGGCTCCCTGCTCGGCAGGGAGTCTGCTTCTCCCTCTGACCCTCCCCCCTCTCATGTACTCACTCTCTCTCATTCTCTCTCTCTCAAATAAATAAATAAAATCTTTAAAAAAAAAAAAAATAATGGACTTCGGAAGTGAAAACTTAAATAGAAGTGCAGGGTGTATTATTTGCCAACCATTCTTAAATGTTAGGCAAGTTTCAGGCTTTAGCTTTAACAAAGGTACTCACCTGAGTATTTGTCTTGACATAACGGGACATATAGGGACCCACTGGCAGTCTCCGGTGGGCACACTCAATTAAAAAGATCAACAGTTGACCACCTGAGTTCTGCTTGCCAATCCTTCCCCTGTCCTCTGCCCAAACACACACTTCTGATGACGTCTAAGCCATAAGCTGCGAAAGGCTCAGCTATAAACCTGGGATGACTTTACAGTAACCCTATATAGTAGCTGAATTGTGTCCTCCAAAGAAGACATGTTCCATGCCTGGTAGCTGTGAATGTGACCTTATTTGGAAATAGGGTCTTTACAGATGTAATCAAGTTAAATGAGGCCATACTAGATGAGAGTGGGCTCTAAATCCAATGACTAGTGTCCTTATAAGGAGATACAGAGAGACACAGAGGCACAGATGGACCGCGGGACAATGGCCATGTGAAGGAGGAGGCCGAGATCGCAGTGATGCAGCTACAAGCCAAGGAATGCCAAGGACTGCCAGCAATGGCCAGAAGCTCGGAAGAGGCAAAGAGCTCTTCCCTGGAGCCTTCAGAAGGAGCATGGCCCTGACAACACCTCAATTTGGAACTTCCAGCCTCCCAAGCTACGACAGAATAAATTTCTGTTGTTTTAATGCTCCCGGGTTGTGATCATTTGTTATGGCAGCCCTAGGAAACTAACACAGCATATGACATTTCTGCTTGAAACTGAGCCACTCGGTCAGGTTGAGATGTCAGGAGTAAATCTACTCTACCCCAATGACTAACAAAGACCTATGGACTCTGTAGTATATTTTAGTAACCTCAAGTCTTTCCTTTTGTCTGTCTCACTTGTAACAATCTACTTTATACCATTTCTACCAAAATCGGGTGCTACACTGGTACTATGGCTCTCACAAAGTCTTACTACCACTGAGGGGATGTGGGGGGGGGCGGTGGTTGTGAGGAGGGATCAGGTGGGCCAGTGGTTAGAACAAGGTGCGGGAGAGGTCACGGCCCCAGATCCATAGCCCATCCATAGCGCACCCTGCCCTAGCCAGCATCTCACTGTGTGAGATGTGCTGGGTCAGAGAGGAGGCTGGTCCGGGCACACTCAGTATCAGGCCTGGAAAGACAACTTGAAGCATATGGTCTCTTCCCAGCTGCAACACTGCTGCAACACCAAATGCCAAGGAAAACATTAAAGGGCTTGGAAATCAAACAATTAAAACAAGAGGACCTTAAGGCTAATACTGAACAGCCCTACCGGTGTCTGTATTAAGTTGCAAAGGTCATCTTTTTTAGGTTGCCTAAGTGTCCTGTGGCAGGCCTCATCTCTTCAGAGCACATGGCACAACTGTAATTAATTACTTGTTAAATGTCCGTCCTTCCTTCTAGAGGACAGGGGCTGAGTCTTCTTGGTCAGTGTTGTATCCCCAGGATCTGGTCAGGGCCTGGCCTGCAGGAGGTGCTTAATAAGTATGCCACATGAATGAATGAGTGAATGAATGAATGAAAGAGAGGAAGGCTGGTCAGGTTGTTTCTCTGCCAAAGCGTTCCTGTGTCTTGGGCAGTAACGGGCACAGGGCATACTCACTGTCAAAGAGGATGATCCTGCCGTCGCCACCACAGGGCTGGGTGTGATCCCCGAAGCAGACGCTGTTGCACTCGGTGCTGGCTGCCTCCCCGTACTTCCAGTAATCAGGATTGTTTCCACAGAAGCAAGCATAGCCCGACTCCATCCCAGCAAACTGTCACAGTAGAGAAACAGCACTTGGTAAGCGTCAGTCTGGGGTGCCAGCTGGCCTGAAGGAGCTTGGCAGCCTTGGCCCCCAGCCTTACCCCCAGGACCCTCTTCCTGGGGTCTCTCCCTCGCTCCACTCCCTCGGCGCTCATTACACACTATCAGTAACGACGCTTCCCCTTCATCGAGCATCCCTTTTACTGCCTGCGTCTCTACTGTAGTTCAGTGAGTTTTAAGGCAGGTGTTGGGGGGAATCCACTAACTTGAAACATTAATAATAGCAGCTCAACATTTTATTGAATGTTTACTGTGTGCCAAGTGGTAGGTGCTTTATGGCTAGTCCTCATCACAACCCCATTACAGGCCCCGTTAAAACTTTTCATTTTATTTATTACCATACGGCATATAACTATTTATATGGTATATAGTTGTATACATTTCAACCCATGTATAGATCTGTGCAACCACCACTACAATCAGGATACAGCACAGGCACATCGCCCCAATAACCTTCCTGTCCTGAACCTACTGCTTTATAGTTCACCCTCCCATAAATAAACCTTGGCAACTACCTATCAGTTTGCTGTTACTATAGTTTTGTTTTTTCAAGAACATCACAGGCTAAGACTGAATGTTTATGTTCCCCCAAAAGTCGTATGTTGAAATCTTAACTCCCAGTGAGATGGTATGTGGACATGGAGCCTTTGGTAGGTGATTAGGGCATGAGAGCAGAGCCCTCGTGAATGGGATTAGTGCTCTTATAGAAGAGACCCCAGAGAGCTCCCTAGGCCCTTCTGTCACATTGAGGACACAGCAAGACGGCGACCTATGAACCAAGAGACAAGCTCTCACCACACACCAATCTGCCAACAACTTTGATCTTATACTTCTAGCCTCCAGAACTATGAGAAATAAACGTTTATTGACCCAATCTATGGTACTTTTGTTACTGCAGCCAGAAAGGCCTAAGACATCATATAAATGGAATCATATAGCATGTAACCTTTTGAGACTGGCTTTCCACTCAGTGCAACGTCTTTGAGATTCATCCAAAGTGGTGCATGGATCAATAGTTCACTCCTTTTTATGGCTGAGTAGTAAGACCATTGCATAGATATACCACTGTTTGTTAATCCTTTGGGTTGTTTCTAGTTATTCATGATTATGGATAGAGTTGATATAAACATCTGTGTGTAGTTTTATGTGAGCATAAGCTTTCATTTCTCCAGAGTAAATACCTGGGAATGGGGATGCTGGGTTATATGGTAAGTTTATGGTTATAAGAAACCGCTTCTAGAGTGACTGTACCATTTTACATTTGCAACAGTGTATGAGTCCCGGTTGCTCTATATCCTTGTCAACACATGTTATTGTCAGTATATTTTATTTTAGCCATTCTAAGAGGTGTGTAGTGGTATCTCATTGTGGGCTTCATTTGCATTACCCTCTTGGTTAATGACACTGAATGTCTTTTCATGTGCTTATTTGCCATCTGTGTATCCTCTTTGGTGAAGTATCAAGTCATTTGCCCATTTAAAAAAATTTTTTTAACTACTAAGTTTTTAGAGTTTTTGTATGCATTCTGCATATAAGTCCCTTGCTGTATATGTGATTTGCAAATATTTTCTTCCAGGCTATGGCTTGTCTTTTCATCCTTTAAAAAATGTTTTTTACAGAGTAAAAGTTTTAAATTTTGGAAAAGTTCATTTACCAGTTTTTTCTTTTATGGATCATGCTTTTGGTGTTACACCTAAGAACTTTCTGCCTAAACCCAGGTAAACCCCAGTCATGAAGATTTTCTCCCCTCTTTTCCTCTAAGAGTTTTATAGTTTTACATTTTAGTTAGACCTAAGATCCTTTTTGAGCATGTAGTCTTTTGTATTTGACTTCTTTCAATTAGCATAATGTTTTGGTGATTCATCCATGTTGTTGTGTGCATCAGTATGTCTTACTATATCTTCTTTCTGTTGCTGAGTAGTATTCAAAAGTATGGATGTAGCACAATGTATTTATCTGTTCATCAGTTAATAGACACTGAGTTATTTACAGGTTGGGACTATTCTGAATAATGCTGCTATGAACACTTATGTACAAGTTTTTGTGTGAACATACGTTTTTAACTCTCTTAGGTATATACATAGGAGCGGAATTGCTGGTTTATACGGTTATGTTTAACTTTTTGAGAAACTGCCAAACTGTTTTTCATAGCAGCTGCACTATTTTATATTTCCACCAGCAAAGTAGGAGGGTTCCATCTCCACATTTTCACCAATACTTGTTTTGCCTTCAAAAAAATTATTTTAGGGGCGCCTGGGTGGCTCAGTTGGTTAAGTGTCTGCCTTTGGCTCAGGTCATGATCCCAGGGTCCTGTGATCGAGCCCCACGTTGGGCTACCTGCTCAGTAGGAAGTCTGCTTCTCCCTCACCTTCTGCCCCTCCCCCTGCTTGTGCTCTCTCTCTGTCAAATAAATAAATAGAATCCTCAAAAAAAATTTTTTTAAACTATAGCCATTGGTTATTTATTGTGTGAGGTGATATCTCATTATGGTTTTGATTTGCATTTCCCTAGAGACTAATAATATGAGCATATTTTCATGTGCTTATTGGCCATTTGTATGTCTTCTATAGAGAAATGTCTATTCAACTCATTTGCCCATTTTTCAATTGAGTTGTCCTTTTATTGTCAAGTGGTAAGAGATCTTTATATATTCTGGACATTAAATCTTTTTACAGATGATTCACAAATATTTTCTCCTATTCTGAGAGTTGTTTTTTCATTTTCTTAATAGTGTCCCTAAATTTTGATGAAGTCCAATTTATTTTTTCTTTGGTTGTCTGTGCTTTTGTTATCATAACTAAAAAACCATTGCCTAATACCAAGGTCATGCGTATTTATGCCTACGTTTCCTTCTAAGAGTTCCTTCTAATAGCTAAAACTAATTACATTAAGGTCTTTGGTTCATTTTTAGTTAATTTTTACATATAAAGTGAGGTAGGAGTCCAAATTCATTCTTTTCCATTTGGATATCTAATTGTTCCAACACCATTTGTTGAAAAGACTATTCTTACCCCATTGAATGATTCTGGCACCCTTGTCAAAATCAACTGACCATAAATAAATGTATGGGCTTATTTCTGGACTCTAAATTTGATTTCGTTGGCCTGTATATCCATCCTTACGCCATTACCATAGCACTTTTTTCAGTAGTATAACTGAAAGTTAATTTTGGCTCATAGTGTGATGTAAGGACAGAGGTTCATTTTTCTTCACAAAGAGCTCCCATTTTTCTCCAGAACTATTTGTTGAAAGACCATCCTTTATCTCTGTTGAAAATCAACTGTCCATGTAAGTGCAGGTCTATTTCTGGACTCTATATGGTTTCATTGATATCTATAGCAGGAGTTGAAAACCTTTTTCTTTCTTAAAAAATCAGATAGTAAATGTTTTTGGCTTTGAGGTTCATACCGTTTCTTGTCAACTACTCAACTTTGCTGTTGCGGCATGAAAAGAATAGACAATATGTAGGTGAATGCGTGTGGCTATGTTTCAGTAAAACTTTATTCGCTGGGTAGATGGGTAGAAAGATTTGGCCCACATACCACTGTTTGCTAACTCCTGATTATGCGACTATTCTTATGCCAATACCACTCTCTTGATTACTATAGCTTTAGAGAAAGTCTTGATGAGTCCTCCAAAGTTGATCTTTTTCAAAATTATTTCGGTTATTCTAGGTTCTCTGCCTTTCCATGTAAATTTTAGGATCAGCTTAATTATTAAAAAAAAAAAACTGTCATTTTGATTTGGGTTGCATTGAATCTATAAATCAATCTGGGGAAAACTGACAATTTTAACAATATTAAGTCTTCCAATCCATGAATAATGTCTGTATTTTTTTTAAAGATTTATTTATTTTAGAGAGAAAGAAAAAGTGGTGGGGAGGGGCAGAAAGAGAGAGGGAGAGAGAATCTCCAGCAGACTCCCTGCTGAGTGAGGAGCCCAATGCAGGGCTCAATCCCACGACCCTGAGATCATGACCTGAACCAAAATCAAGAGTCAGACTCTTAACCAACTGAGCCACCCAGGTGCCCCACAATGTCTGTATTTCTATTTACTTAGATTTTCTTTAATTTTCTCTTGCAATGTTATGTAGTATTCGGTATATAGGTCTTTAATATCCTTTGTTAATTTTGAGATTTTTTTATGCTATTGTAAATGGAATTTAAAAATTTTATTTTCCATGGAACACTACATCAAAAACTAATGATGTAATGTATGGTAATTAAGAAAACAATAAAAAAACTTTTAAAAAAATTTTTATTTTCAAAAAAAATTTTTTTATTTTCCAATTGTTCACTGCTAGTACGTAGAAATGCAACTGATTTTTGTATATGACCTTATAACATGCAACCAAAGTGATGTTATGCTCTTGATAGGTTAGGTGGGATACAATGTCTAGTTTTCCTGTGACTAGTGATACTAACTTTGATCACTTGAGTAAGGTAGTGTATGCCAGTTTTCTCCACTGTAGAATTCCCTTTATAGTATTTTGTGGGGCGATCTTTGAGGCTATATAAATATCCTGTTCCTCATGCAACTTTCACCCACTAGTAGAGGAGGTCATGGGATATTTACATATCTTGGTATTTGTTCTCCAAATCAATTATCACTATGATAGTTGCCAAATGGAGAATTTTCTAATTCCAACATTTCTTTTACATTTGTTAGTTGGCATTCTCCTATAAGAAAATGCCTTTCTTCTCATTTATTTGTTCACTTATTTATTTATATCAGTGTGGATTTGTAGATTCTTATTTTATTCAATGGGGCATATTTATTGTTACCATTTTTTTATTTTTATTTTTATTTTTTTTAAAGATTTTATTTATTTATCTGACAGAGAGAGAGAGCACAAGCAAGGGGAGCAGCAGAGGGAGAGGGAGAAGCAGGCTTCCCGCTGAGCAGGGAACCCGATGTGGGGCTCGATCCTAGTACACTGGGATCATGACCTGAGCCGAAGGCAGACACTTAACCATCTGAACCACCCAGGTGCCCCTATTACCATTTTTTTGTTTTGAAGCTCAAATTATGTTAGAGTTGGCCAATGGAGCCCCTTCCAGTTGGTTCCTGTGTCCTTTTGACAAGCCCTCACCATTCCTTACTTTATTGTACAACCTGCTTCAGGCTCCTCTTGCACTTTCTCAGGACCAGCTCTAGAATCGGCAATTTTCTCCAAGGAGCCCTAATTCTTATTTAATGAAGAACAGTATCTGGAAACCAAGATCTGAGCACTAAGTGTGCTCTGTGCAACCAGTGTGTCACTGTTCCCAGGTCCTCTCAGTGGACAGAGATAAGAAATATATATGTATATACAAACACACACATGGACCTACAAACATGTTTATATTTATTTCCGTATCTGTCTCTCTATATAGCAAAACCATACACTATACAAATAGCTTCAATCCCTGTCTGACACTATAGGTTTCATTTTGGTTTTCTCTGGCTCCCTTCTCCAACAGTGAGAAATCTGGCTCCCATTATCCTCAGTATATTTACTTATATGCTTTGCAAGCAACCAATTACTCCATCATGTTGGGCCACCTGCCTCACAAAGCCCCTGACCTTGCCAGGCTACTCTCCTTCCTTGGGCCTGATTAATGGCTTTTTCACTGAATTATTAAGGAAGGACAAAAGAAAGGAAGGAAAAAGGAAGGAAGGAAGGATATAGCAAACAATAGCATTATTGAACCTTAATAGCCAAGGAGTGAATTGCAAATAGAGGAAAGGACAGAAAGAAAAGAAAGTATTTTGTCCAGGCTAGGGCCCCTAATGTAGCAAGGAAATAACCACTACCTTGGCCTATTCCCACATCCCCTGTGAAGCCAGAGATGTCCCTGCTTATAACATTCAAGGGCACAAGGAAATACATAATTCTGTCAGAGGTCAAAGAGGGATACAGATATTGGGCATTTTCCTCTTTTCTCGCCCCGTCTTTAGACAAAAATGCTGTCTCACACTCCTGAATGCCAAGCCGCACTCTTCCTTCAGTTCCTCCTTGGCAGAAAAATAGTTACATGGTTTGATAGGTTTAAAAAAAAGTATATATATTTTTAAGTTATCTCGGCAGATTGCATTTACATCTTCATGGGGTGCCTGGGTGGCTCCGATTGTTAAGCATCTGCCTTCGGCTCAGGTCATGATCCCAGGGTCCTGGGATCGAGCCCCACGTCTGGCTCCTGGCTCCTGGCTCCCGGCTCGGCGGGGAGCCTGCTTCTCCCTTGCCCTCTGCCTCTCCCCTGCTCATGCTCTCTCTCTCTCTGTATCTCTCTGTATCTCTCTTTCTCAAATGAATAAATAAAATCTTAAAAGAAAAAAAATACATCTTCATGCTTTTCTATAGATATTTGGCCATAGAATCATTACCTTGAACCTCTGACTCCGACAAAAACTGATGCAGGTTTGTATGGTAAGTTTGTTAGACGTTTTACTGGCGCCAGTTAGAGGAGGTGGGTTTCCATGATCCTTGTAGCAGCCAAGGTTTCCAGGCACTGGAGGAAAAAGAAAAACAAAAGAATTTCACAACATCTGGCTGTGAAACACCAAGAAGGAACAGCGATTTGTGCCAGGTACTTTCATCTCAGCTACTATTTCTACTCCTAAGGTACACATAAATAACAAGCAACAAGCTTTAAAAATGGAAGTCTTAGTATCCTCTGGCAAATGCCGTGTTCCTGTTTTCTTCTGAAGAGTATGTGAGGCCCAAGGTCCACCTTTAACTAATCTGTTCAATATTGATAGAATTGAGCATTGAAGAGAACTAGGAATAATTTCCTCAAAATAGAGAAGCTGCAATATGTAAATTATGTTTCAGAGTCACTGGAGGGCAGGAAAAGCCCTTGGAAGCCCTTCATCCTATGCCTTGTGCCTCCCCTTGTTCTTTTTTTTTTTTTTTTAAGATTTATTTATTTATTTTAGAGAGAGCGAGAGAGGGAGGGAGAGACAGCATGTGAGTGGAGAGGGAGAGGAAGAAGCAGACTCCCAGCTGTGCACAGAGCCCAACGTGGGGCTTGATCCCACGACCCATGAGATCATGACCTGAGCTGAAACTAAGAGTTGGACCCTTAACCAACGGAGCCACCCAGGCACCCCTCCCCTTTTTCTTTAAAAAACTCCATTAGTGGGTTCTCCCAAGTGCTTTCAGGGAGTGTATTAGTTTCCTATAGCTGCTGTAACAGATCACTACAAACCTAGTGGCTTAACACAGCATTAATTCATTATCTTACAGTTCAGGAGTTCATAAGTACTAAATGGATCATATGGGACTGAAATCAAGGGGTCAGCAGGTACTTGTTCCTTCTGGAGGCCTGGCAGGGGGTGGGGGGTGTTCCTTGCCTTTTCCATCTACTGGAAGGTGCCCCTGTTCCTCAGCTTGTGACCACACCATTCCAGCCTCTGTCTCCATCACGTCTCCTTCCCTCCCTCTGCTTCTAGCACCACATCACCTTCTCTGACTCTGATCTTCCTGCCTCTGTTATAAGGACCTCTGTAATGACATTGGGCCTGCCTGGATAATTCAGGATAATCAACCCATCTCAAAATCCTTAACTTGATCACATCTGCAAATCCCTTATGCTACGTAAGATAATATATTAAAAGAGTCCAGGGATTACAACATAGACATTTCGGGGGGCCATTATTCAGCCTACCATGGTGAACATACTAGTGTTTCACAACCACACAACTGGACGGTTTGGTCTAGTAAAAAAAAGCTGTATTTGAGAATAAAGAAACCTGAATATATGTATTAACTGTGGTAGATAGCTTTCAAAGACGGCACTCAATGATCCCCACCTCCTGGGGTTCATGTCATGCCATGTGGAATCCCCACCTCTTGAGTGTAGGTTGGATTAGTGACTTGCTTTTGACCAATAGAATGTGACAAAGCTGATGGCATGTCACTTCTCTGATTAGGTCAAGAGACTATGACTTCTGTCTTGCTAGCAGACTCTCTACTGCCTTCTTGGCCTATGGACTTTGATAGAGCAATACACTATGTCAGAGAGGCCATGTGGCAAGGAACTGAAGGTGTCCTTTGACCAATGTCTAGCAAGAAACCAAGACTTTCAGTTTTTGCAAAGACTTAATCCTACCAACAACTAAGTATATTCTTCCCCAGTGGAGCCTTCAGATGAGACCCCAGTCCTGGCAGACACTGTTATTGCAGGCTTGTAAAAAACCTGGAAGAGGACCCAGCTAAGCCATGTCCAGATTTCCTGACCCATAGAAACTAAGACAGTAAGTGTGTGTCATTTTAAGTAACTAAGTTCCAGGGTCATTTGTTGTACAGTAATGAATAGTTAATACATCTACATAATACATACTAAATACATGTTGAATGAAGGAATGAATTGATTGTAGGCCATGGACAAATCAACCTTTCTGGACCTGAGTTTTCCATCTGTGTTATTAATTTATGAATTACTCCACTATCAGATGAAGCCCTTTCCCCTACTTTCTCTGTTTGGCTTCTCAGTTTATGTAACTGAAGACATAATAAGACATGTATGAGTCTTGGTCCTAGAAGCATTTCTAGGTCAGTTAAGAGTTATATGTTATCCAATTCCAAAGTGAGCCATATAAACTATCAGAAAGCATTTTTTCTTTGTGTTTAAGACTAGAAAACAGGGGCGCCTGGGTGGCACAGTCGTTGAGCGTCTGCCTTCGGCTCAGGTCATGATCCCAGGGTCCTGGGATCGAGTCCCACATCAGGCTCCCTGCTCGGCGGGAAGCCCGCTTCTCCCTCTCCTGCTCCCCCTGCTTGTGTTCCTGCTCTCGCTGTCTCTCTCTGTCAAATAAAAAAAAAAAAAAAAAAAAGACTAGAAAACAGGGGCGCCTGGGTAGCTCAGTCGTTAAGCATCTGCCTTCAGCTCAGGTCATGATCTCAGGGTCCTGGGATCGAGCCCCACATCGGGCTCCTGCTCCGTGGGAAGCCTGCTTCTCCCTCCCCCACTCCCCCTGCTTGTGTTCCCTCTCTCGCTGTGCTTCTCTCTGTCAAATAAATAAATAAAATCTTAAAAAAAAAAAAAAGACTAGAAAACAGAGGGGCACCGGGTGGCTCAGTTGGTTAAGTGTCTGCCTTCAGCTTGAGTCGTGATCCCAGGGTTCTGGCATCAAGCCCCACTTCAGCCTCCCTGCTCAGTGGGGAATCTGCTTCTCCCTCTCCGTCTGCCTCTCCCCCAGCTTGTGGTCTCTCTCTCTCTTCTCATTCGCTCACTCTCTCTAATAAATAAATAAAATCTTAAAAAAAAAAAAAGACTAGGAAACAGGGGTGCCTGGCTGGCTCATTCAGTGGAACGTGTGACTCTTGATTTCGGGTTTGTGGGTTTGAGCCCCACGTTGGGTGTAGAGATTACTTAAAAATAAAATCTTAAAAAAGAAGACTAGAAAACAGCATGGTCCAGTTCAACAAACTTTATATCCACATTAGCCTGTTGGCATATAAAAATATATGTGTGTATCTGTGTGTATGTACACACTTTTAAATTTCTGCCACCATCTAATATCTAACCAGTTCCTGTTAAATTGGCAGGAAGTACCACTGCTAACCCAAAAAGTCACCCTTCCCCCTCCAGCCAAGTGGTTACCCTTCTCCCTTGCGTCACACATGGTTCAAATATAACAAATGTGGCTCACCACACAAATGTTAAAATGCATCTTTTGGAAACAAACCAAATCTCTATAGTGGCGAATGTAAACAGAAAAGCTCTAGGCAGTAGGAAGCTGGTGTTCAGTGGGAGCCTGGCTTGGGAATGGCTGGGTTTTAGAGTTTAAACAAATGCAGTGAGTTAAACATCTCTAGTCAGGGGCATATCCTATAAGCCCAGTTTGTTAAATGGACCTTGCATATGGAAACCCGAGCCATGCATTCAATGGTTCTTAATAAGAACTACTTGATCATCATCATCCTGGTCATTTACTCTGATTTTTGTCTCATTTATCCTATTATGATCAGAAGTAAGCATGTTATTATGTATTAGTTTATAGAGAGCCCAAGGCACATAATCATAAATGTTAAGATTAGACATAAACAAGGCTATGGGTTGCATTAATGCAGCTGGAACTTATAAGCTTTATTCACAATTTGGTGAGCAAATCGAGGCAGCTCATGTTCCAGTGGGGTAGTGAGGTAGACCTCTGGAAGTCAGACCATACCATGCTGCAGCTCCATCTATCTGATTTCAATGGCCTGAGGTATCATGCCTGTCGTGCCCAAGTCAATCACTTGCCAGACACCAGTGAGTCTACCTCCCAAGAGACTGCAGACGTTTGTCCATGTCTCTGTCTCCACACTGCCACCTCCCCCGGTTAGGCCACCGTCTCCTCCCACTTAGACTACTGCACTGGCCTCCTATTCCATCTCCCTGTTTCTAGGTGCACCCTACTCTAATGTAGTTAGTACACTGCAACCAGAATAATCTTTACTGTATATTCCAGGCAGAAGGAAGGGCAAGGGCAAAGGCCTAAGGCGAAAACAATGTTGGCCTTTGCAGGAACAAAAAGGAGTGAGGATGGGGCGCCTGGGTGGCTCAGTTGGCTAAGTGTCTGCCTTCAGCTCAGGTCATGATCCCAGGGTCCTGGGATGGAGCCCCACGTCTGGCTCCCTGCTTAGGGGGGAGCCTGCTTCTCCCTCTCCCACTCCCCTTGCTTGTGTTCCCTCTCTCGCCGTCTCTCTCTCTGTGTCAAATAAATAAATAAAATCTTTAAAAAAATAAATAAAGGTTCCTATGTCTCTCTCCCCAATGCACCATGAATGACTTAAGGGTAGGACTGTATCTTCCACACACTCTTGTATTCCCAGGGCCTGGTAAGCTCCCAGTTACAGAGCTGGTGCTCTAACACTGCATGCCAGATGCACAGGCATGTTCTGCACCACCAGCAGGAATCGCGGAGGGACTGGGTAAAGGTACTTCTTAGGCGGCAGTGCAGGAACAGAGCAGGGTGGAAGTAAAAGGCAGAGCCGACCTGCGTAACAACACCCACTTAAAGCTAGTGACCACTGGGTGCCTGGGTGGCTCAGTTGGTTAAGCGACTGCCTTCGGCTCAGGTCATGATCCTGGAGTCCCTGGATCGAGTCCCGCATCAGGCTCCCTGCTCGGCAGGGGGTCTGCTTCTCCCTCTGACCCTCCTCCCTCTCATGCTCTCTGTCTCTCATTCTCTCTCTCTCAAATAAATAAATAAAATCTTTAAAAAAAAAAAAAAAAAAGCTAGTGACCACTGGTTCTGACTCCTGCCTGCACACTGTCCTCTCTGGCTATTAGAGACACCATTCAAGGTAACTGAGTTTTCCAGAAAGGTTAACTTGGAAACTTAAAGTTCTATCCTCATCAGTTTGGACAGAACCTTTCTAAAATGCATTAGCTATTTCTTTAAAAAAAAAAAAACAAAACATTTAACTCAGTTTAACCTAGTTTTTAAATTTTTAAAAAGATTTTATTTATTTATTTGAGAGAGAGAGAGCACAAGTGGGCAGAGGGGCAGAGAGAGAGGGGGAAGCAGGCTTCCCACTGAGCAGGGAGCCCAATGCAGGACTCGATCCCAGGACCCCGGGATCATGACCTGAGCCGAAGGCAGACACTTAACCGACTGAGCCACCCAGGCATCCCTCAGTTTCACCTACTTTAAATTTCTCTTGGTGGCCTGAGGTGATCAAATGTGCGTCACCAAACGGCCCCAGCCTGGTGTGCTTTCTTACGTGCTTGTGTCTGACTTCATTAGTTAAGTCTGTCCCCTCGGTTATCGCCGAGGCTGCCGAACCCGCAGGACATCGGAACTGGAAGGAGTCTCAGGGAACATCTACTTTGTGCTACTTCTCTGTGCACCCTCTTCTTAATTTGCTGCTGCTTAGGTTTACAACAATACTGTCGCGCTTATTAGAATTGTGTGAAAAACAGGAACAGATAGTTTCTAAAGGGGGGGCCTCTAGGCTCCCCACTTTCCTGCATCCATGCTGAAGCTCAGGAGTTGTTTTTGCACGCTCCCGTCCCAGGACGCGGCGATATTCGTTCAGGAGCAGTGAGCATTCCTCAGCAATCCCAAACGTGAGCTCCTGTGTAGGACAGACCCCAGGGTGAATTCTGGCCCCGGCTTCATCAACAGCGGAATGAGGAGCAATAGGGTCTCAAAGGGTTCTTCAGAGAATTGAAATGAGATAATGTAAATAAAGTAAACACCACGAGGCCTGGCAGGATGATATGTGCCGAATAAACAGTGTTTATTCTCATTACAGTTGACCGCTGAACAACGCGGGTTTGAACTGCATGTTTCTATTTATACATGGATTTTTTAGGATTGTACATGTATTTGGATAGGACTGTACATGTATTTTCTCTTCCTTATGATTCTCTTAATAACACTGTCTTTTCTCTAGCTTACTCTGTTGTAAGAATACAGTATATAATATGTGTAACATACAAAGTCTGCGTTAATTGACTGCTCATGTTACCGGTAAGGGTTCTGGTCAACAGCAGCCTATTAGTAGTTAAGTTTTTGGAGAGTCACAAGTTACGTGCAGATGTCTGGACAGGGGGTCAGCGCCCCTAACCCCTGTGTTGTTCAAGGGCCAACTGTATATATAAATAGGGCTTTCATCATTCACCACACAAACAGAAACAACTTGCAGTAATAGAAAACTAAAATAGCATTGAGTTAAAAGGCAAAATCAAAGGCAGCCACCTCAAAAAACTGGGTTTAATTCCAGATATTAAAACATTGATCTCTTACATCTGGTGAGCACACAGTACACTTTCACATAAGCATCTCACGTGGAAATCAAAGCCCTTTGAGGGAGGCGGCTTGGATGGGTTATTCTATGTGACAGAGAAGAAATCACGGTCTGGCGAGGTTAAGGGCCTTCCACGGGGGCAGAGAAGACGGAACCAGAGAGCACGAGCAAGCTCTGGGGGTGGCAGATTCTCACTTTGTGGTTTTGTTCCCTTTGCTCACAGGGCCGGTCTGGCGAACTGAATGGAAGTCAGATTAAAGACTGACTTCTCAAACACATCAGTCCCTCCACACTGTGTGTGCCACGAGGCCAGCCTCTGAGACAGTGGCCAGCCTCTGGGGGGGCCACTGCCCTCTGACTCGCGCTGGAAAGTGTGGCTCGAAGTCTCGCCGGAGAAGACACGTCATGTAGTCTTCAAAAGCATTACTGGCCAACTGAGTGCATTTCCAGACCGTGTCCCACCCTTTGCTCTTCCCAGAAGCAGGGAGGAAAAGTCAATTTGAAAAAGGATATTTGTTCTCAAATTCCTTTTTACTTTCAAGACCACTTTAAAGTCCTGTGGCTTGGTCATGCATTTTTCCTCTTACCAAAGAGGCTTCATCACTTTCAATTTTTAAAAAATCCTCTTAAAATACAAACAGACCCCTTGTTTATCATAGTTGGTGCTTTAAAACACATGACAGTTAATTAGCAACATTCTCTTCAGATGTTCAGTGGTCTTGCCAGAGATAAAAGTTTTAGAGGTGGCTGAGGGGAAGATGGTCCTCTATTCAGATTAATCCAGGAACTACTGTTCTTTTACCAACACAAGGAACATCTGGGAAGCACCCAGGCAGGCTGACTAGCCACCCTTTACATTTGGGTAGAACTGTGGCTTCACTGTGAAGGTGCTATGTATACCTCCATGGGGGTCTCCGTGGCCAACAACCCCTTTCTAGGGTCACGTATTGCCCGTGGCACCTTCTCAGAGGATCAGCTGCTGGTTGGGAACAAGCCAAAGGACTCCATCCTCTGACTGACTTTTTTTTTTAAGATTTTATTTATTTATTTGACAGAGAGACACACAGAGAGAGAGGGAACACAAGCAGGGAGAGTGGGAGAGGGAGAAGCAGGCTTCCCGTGGAGCAGGGAGCCCGATGCGGGGCTCGATCCCAGGACCCCATGACCTGAGCTGAAGGCAGACGCTTAACAACTGAGCCACCCAGGTGCTCCCTCTGACTGACTTCTGTGAGGCCCTCGAGATTCTCTCCCAGGAAGCTGGAATTGGGATTTCAGGTAATGAATTGAGAGCGCTAGACTTACAGGGTTCTGTCAAGTGGGGATTAAGGCAACCAGCCATATCTGGGCTACCTGAATTGAGGAGTGAGCTAATTCTTCTGGTCCACAAAGAGGAAGAAGCATGGATGTCATCCTGAGAGAGAGGCAGAGGTGGGAGACCATGTGGCCCCAGAGAGAGATGGCAAGAGTGGGTACTTTCTTCCCAGGTTCTTGGGACACAGGAATGGGGGTTCTGCAATATACTCCCAATGCCCTTCCAGTAAATTCTTTTCATTCAAGTTAACTTGAGTGAGTTCCATTCCTGGCAATCAAACAACTCCTGACAAAGACAGAAAGCATGCCCATTATGGCAAAAGCTCAATTTGAATACAAATCTTCAGATTGCAATTT
Source organism: Halichoerus grypus (assembly GCF_964656455.1). Classification (NCBI taxonomy): domain Eukaryota; kingdom Metazoa; phylum Chordata; class Mammalia; order Carnivora; family Phocidae; genus Halichoerus; species Halichoerus grypus. The sequence continues at coordinate 73,690,512 of NC_135724.1, forward strand.
ATATAAGAAGTGCTGATTGTTACTATGTTTTCTATTCCCGTGCTCTGACCAGATCTGGGATATTTGTTTAAGAAACCAAAAGTAAAGTTCTTATCTTGTATTTTGGAAAACTTCCCTGGCTCTGCAGAACTCCTTTTATTTGTCTCATAAGTAAAATCTGCTTCTTCAGAAATGAAGAAATGAAATGCTGTGACTTTGCTTATTTTAAGTCATTTAACCTTGTGTTGAGACCATCTGCCGCCCATGGGACCTCATGCTGGTGTCTCAGTAGCTGATTTCTTCCCTCCATGGGAGCAAGAACTAAGCTCACATGAGATGATGCCACTGGTGTCCTATCAGAGGACCAATCCTTTCAAATACTTCCTTCAGAGAATCAATGGGTTAAGTGTAGACTCATCCATTCTCTCAGCCACGAGCCATGACCACAAGCACACTGCCCTCTGTCCTGTCCATCTGCAACTTCCATTCCAGATCTGGAAGCTGCCATCTTGGTCCAAGTCCTATCCCAATATGGCCCCACCATACTTCTTTAACTTTATTTCTAAACATCAGCTCTCCTTCGTCAGTCACAGTGATTCTGCAAGCGGTACTACTCATATCTGAGTCTCCTATGAGCTTGCCTATATAAATAAGTAAACACAGACTTTTCTTCCCCTGTGAAATTTTATCTTTAGGGGAAGGTAGTAAGAGTTCCTAAGGATGCTGACCCCCACACGGCCCTGACGTATCAGTGGTAGTTCTCTTTTGGTGGGAGTTCCTTCTCCAAAACTTAATTTCTGTTGATGTAATGTGGTAGACAGTCTCCAAAGGAGGCTCTAATAATCTTGCCCCTCCCCCTACATGTGGTTGCCACCTACTTTAAGAGTTGGCATCAATTTCCTTTGCCCTTGAATCTGGGCTGGCCTTGTGACTTGCTTTGATCAACAGAATGTGGTGGACTTCTGAGTTCATGCCTTAAGAGGACTGGCAGCTTCTGCTTCCTCTCTCTTGGAAGCCAGCCAGCCACCATATGAGTGGCCTGAGTACACTGTTAGAAAGAGCGGTCACCCAGGTAGAGGCCTGAAGTTGTCTTGGATGTCCCAGCCCCAGCCGAGCCCCCAGGGGAATGCAGCCACCTCCCTGAGCCCAGATGAGAGTAGCAGAAGAACCGCTGAGCTGAAACTCGGCCAACCCACAGGAGCAAGAGAAATGATAAGCTGTTGTTGCCTTAGGCCACAAGGGTTTGGGGTGGCTTGTTATGCAGCAACAGACAACCGAAACACCTTACTCGACAAAAGGTCAGTCCAAGTTCAGGAGGAATGATACAGCTGTGTCTCTGGGAAGAAGAGCTCAGTTTGTTGACTTGAACTTTTGTTTTTCAGGGATACCACAAATATCCCAGGCAAGGAACCACAGAGTCATCTTGGACTCTTCCTGCTGTTTCATCCCTTATATATTCTACTTGTCATCAAGTTCTGTTTTCTTCCTAAATGTATCTTGGATTTAACCCTTCCTGTCTTATCTCACTGCTGCCATCACAGCTCAGACCCTGATCCCCTGGATTTAGAAATCTGCACCCATCCTCTCCTCTCCAGACTTCCTTCCTTGGATCTATCCTGTAAGTGGACCCTGGGCTCATCTTCTTAAACTAGGGCTTTCATTGTGTCAGTCCCCATCTAGCCAACTCTGGCTTTTGAGGTTTCGAGGCCTCACCTGGTCCCTCCCTGTCCACTTCTCTATGTGGGCAATGTGATCCCCAGCCCACACGCACAACAACCCCAGGCCCTTCTTCCAAGTCCCTGTCAGGGTATGTCCTGATCCATCCAGCCCCATCTGCCTTTCTCTGTAACGATGCCTCCAACCTCCACAACCTTACCGAGAGCCCTCTCATCTGCAAAAACTCACAGCACTCCACCTCCTAATTCAATCGTATTGAATGTATGTAACTGGTGGGCTGGTCTCTAATTTCCTTCCATGTTTATAAATCAGATTCCTAATTACATCATAAGATTGACGGTAGGGACTCTTTCTTATGTTTATGTATATTCCTTACTGGCAAGCGCTAGTGTAAAGGTGTTCAGTGAAATCATCCTTGTTGATCTGAATGATTATACGTTTTTAAGTTATTAGTATAACTTGCCCAACCGTGCTTTAGAAAATTTTGGAAATACAGTATATATCTGTCATTGAGGAAAATGGCCATTTGGTTCAGAAAGTCTTTTTTTTCCTCATGGAAAATTAAATAATATCTACTGCCAAAAACAAAGAACAATCGAGTATCCGCCAGATCTGAGACCATAAAACTGCACTGTGAGAATGAATGCAGGGCCTCTTGTGTTCCCTGACTGCAGCGCCACACCAGGCCCCAGGGGAGTGGCCCCACAGCAGCTGAGGCACGCTACTGAGCCCCGTGGCTAGTCAGATAAAAAAGGAATGGACAGAAATAACACACAGGTTAGGAATAACCTATTCAGGAATTGCATGGCGGGAACATGCCAACAGCAGTCCATTCCCTGGGGAAAGCACAGGCCACCATAACACCTGCTAGAACTTTCATGCCCCCCATGTGCTGGACCCTGGACTTGGGGTTGTGTGTACTTTACCCATTGGATCTTCAAAAGAACCCTAGAAGGCACAAATGAGGAGACCACGGCTCAGAGGAGAGTCATTTTGCTGAAAGCCACTAAACGATTAAGATTCAAACCTAAGGCAGTGTGACTCTAACGTCCACATTCTTTCCAGTAATTTGTGTTGTCTTTCTTACTGAAAGAGACATGATATCACATCATCAGGAATATTTAATGAGCACCATTATCGCCTCCCCTGTGCTAGGTGTTGTGGGAGACTGTTACAATAGATGCCCTGGGGGGAGGGGAAGTCCCCCTAGATTCCATCAGTACCCTCCACAAATAAACATACCACCCATGTAAAAAGAGAGCAACTGCTCAGCAAATGCAGCTTCAAGAGGAATCCCCCTCTCCACCTTAAGTCTCTCCTTCACAGAAATTCCAGAGGCTACCCCTGCTCCTGTCTTTGAACAGCTTAGTCTGGTTGGGAAAACAAAACTACTCACATAAAGCAAGAATTAACAGTATGAAGCAGTATTCTGATGTATGCTAATTTAATGCCAATCTAAAAGGACTCGATGCAACAAAAACGTTAAGTAATTGTAATGACCAGAGAGAAGAGGGGCAAAAAACAAGTCTGCATAATTTATATTATTAATGTTCATTTCAATAGTGCTTTGGCTATCAGCTGAAGTTTCGGGTTTCGTTTTAGCTGTGAAATGTGAATGATGCACCCAGATGTGTCTTTTTTGAGGTGAACTTCAGCCCATTCAATGAAGACTCCATGTTCAGAGAGACCCCCCAGGCCTGGACAAGGCTGCTGATGCAGTGTTTCACACCCAAGGGTCCAAGTCCGGGGAGCCCCTTCCCAGCTGAGAACAGCTGGGCTGGGAACACCCGCGGAGATGACCCAACATCCTATAGAGCCGTTCTGCTGTGCAGCGAATGCTTCCTGGATACCATCGCAACCTGCTGTCCTCCTGGGGCTCGGGATTTCCCAAACTCAAAGAAGACAAGAAAATGACTTAGAGCTAACAGCTTCACTGCAGACCCTCTGTCGCCACTGACTTAATCCTTTGGTTTCCACAATGTCAATAAAGCACTCTTAATAATTCGGCATACTATCGGAATTTCAAACTCTAATTCCCAAACAATCCACCAAGAAAATTCTCAAGAATGACCTCAGCAGTAGCCTGGATCCATCCCAGGGCCCCCGTTTTAAAGGAAATAAAGGAAATGGGGCTGTTCTCAAGAACTGCAGGGAGAGGGCACCGGTCTTGCCATGAAGAGCCCTAGATTCAAATCCGATTTGGCTCAGGGTGTAATCCTCATTGGATCACCTCACTACTCGAGCCTCATTGTCTCATCTAAACAATGGTGGGTGGGGAGCGGACACATCACCTGCTTCACAGCACTGCTGGAAAGGTTAAATGAGGTCACGTGAATGAATATAAGTGTTTTATACATGTCAGTACTCAATGATAGTTGAAATAAAAGCTAAAATATACTAAACATCAGGGCTGACATTAAAATGCAAAAAGTGTTAACAGAGACAAAACATTTTCTGTAATTGAGAGACCGCCAAAGTGCCCTTGGCTTTTTACTCAAGCTCTGAACACAGCTTTAAAAACTCTTATTAGGGGTCACGATTGGAAGCATATTTGTAAGGAACAACAAATCTGTTTTAACAAGGCCAGGGTGTCATTCAATTAAAAGGAACATGAGCCAGTGAAGGCACCAGACGCCCCATTCTGCAGAGGTGCCACGGCTGACATCCCCTTAGGACTCCTCTGTGTGAATCATGCAATCTCTGGAGAACTTCTCATGGATTGAGAGGGAGAAACTTCACCCTAAATCCCTAACACGGAAGCTTGAGAAGCTATGAAGAAACATCTTCTGACACTCCACACTCTGCAGGCTCATCACCATCTTCCCAGGTCAAGTCCAAGCTCCATACCCAGACCACAAGACTGTTGCCCACCCATTATCTGGTCCCACCTAATTCTTCTCAGACCTCACCTCTTGCCCTTACTTCTTAAATTTCTATCTCGGCAACACTGATTTTGCCTGGGAATTCACCTGTGTGTGTGTGTGTGTGTGTGTGTGTGTGTGTATGCACACTGTTCCTCCTACCCCCACTGCCCTCCCTACTCTACCCAACCCTAACATCTAGAACCTGGCTACCTCAAGTGTGGTCCTACAACTCCACATCCCAGGGACTGGCTAGAACTGCAGTTTCTAGCCTGCCCCAGACCTACTGAATCAGAATCTGCATTTTATTAAGATTCCTGTGATTATACTACTACCACATTTTCATAAGGAAACTTAAAGTTGGAGAAGCCCTGTTGCCAAGATCCCACCTCTTCCAGGAGCCCTCCTTGATAACCAGTAGCCCTGGCCTCCCACCATGCCAGGACAGATGCCCCTCCTTCAGTGCTCCTAAACTTTTGCTCATCTCATTTATTACAGAGTATCTTGCATATGCTTATCGTCTATGTGTCTGTCTTTGGCTCTAGTCTAGGGGCTCCCCACAGGCTGCAGACCACACCATCCTTGTGTCCCCTGTGCTGTACAAGGTATGGCATATGATTGGAGCTTAAAAAATGTCATTTGTCACAGCCAGTAATAAACTCCTTGTGATTTTCAACTTTAATAACCAACTTTAAATGACTTTTATAATTAGCTTTAACTTTAATAATAATTAAATAAGTTTTAATAACTTGAATTTAAATGTTAGTTTAATAACTAAAACTTTAATCACTAACTTTATTTATTTTTTTAGAGAGGGAGGGGAAGAGGGGCAGAGAGAGAGGGAGAGAGAGAATCCCAAGCAGGCTCCACGCCCAGCACATAGCCTGACACGAGGCTCAATATCATGCCCCTGAGATCATGACCTGAGCCAAAATCAAGAGTCGGACACTTAAGTGACTGAACCACCCAGGTGCCCCTAATCACTAACTGTAATAACTAACTCAGATACCTGGGAGCTATGTGCAAATTATCTCAATTTAGGTTAATTAGGTTAATCATGTTATACATCTGAACCCAGATACTTTGAATGTTGTATTTACATATTTATTTTGAAATAGTTAAAATATTATACAATTTTAAGATATCATAGAATTTATTTTTTATAATGGAAACTTTCAAATGTATACAAAAGCAGGAAGGAATAATGAGCCCGTTGTCATGCAATAACAACAAATACCCATTTTTTTTTTTTTTAAACCATTCTAGTTTCATCTATTTCCCTCATCTGACCCATTCACTCTTTGGAAGACTAGGTCATTTTAAAATAAATCCCAGACATATTATCATTTCAACCACGAATATTTCAGTATGTACGTATAATTTCAAATGACTTAAAAAATTACTTGTATATATATCTCCACTGTGCCATTATTGTACCTAATAAAATTAACAGTGATTGCTTAATATAATCTAATAGTCTGTGTTCAAACTTCCCTATTTCAAAGATGAATTTGTATAGTTGAGTTTGTAGAAATCAGGTGAATGTTTTATAGCAAACAAAAAATAGCTCTCAGCAATGAGAAAGTAAATTTCTCATGCCCGTGTTTTCAGGCCCACATCGGCTATGTGAAGGAAATTATATTTGCCTTTAAATGCCATTTGCAGGTTCCCCTCCACCTCACAACTAGATTACTTAACTTTTACAAAACTGCACCAAACTTTATAAAGAATCTAGGTAAAACAGAACAAATCAAAAGCCATGCTGGGACGCCTGGGTGGCTCAGTTGGTTAAGAGGCTGCCTTCAGCCCAGGTCATGATCCCAGGGTCCTGGGATCGAGTCCCACATCAGGCTCCTTGCTCAGCAGGAAACCTGCTTCTCCCTCTCTCTCCCTCTGCTTGTGCTCTGTCAAATAAATAAAATCTTTAAAAAAAAAAGCCATGCTAAGGTCCATTCAAGCACATCCTTTGAAAGCAATGAAATAAATGGGAATTAGAATGGAGAGGATGATTATTTAACAAGAAAGAGATATGCAAAGAACAGCTATTAAGCCAAATAGTTTCCCCCTCAATAGCCAAACCAACAGGACTCAGAGTTGTAGAGGATGGGATCTAGAGGGATGATAACCTTGATGACTTTGAAATTTGCTTTTAATGATCTGTATTTCTCCTGTCCATAATAGGAACTTGGGGTTTCTGAGAAACATACTTGCCCATGTAGTTTGAAGACCAAATCCAATTACCTCAGAGTTATTCTCTTTTTAACGGTAAAGTTCTGATCCATGCTCCACAGGTCAAGAGCACAGTTCAAGTTTCTCTTTGCCCCCTGTTTGAATCATACTTCATCGTTGCCTCCCTGCTTGTCTTAGCTCTGTCCCAAAACATGCCGATGGGCAGAGATTCCGGTCTCCACACAATGGCCCGCCATTCAACCACATTCTGCTTTGTCCCTAAACATCAACTCCCCCGGCTCCTGCTGGGTCTGTTATATTCAGATATGAACTTTCCAGGAATCTGATCATGTCACAGGCCTTTTCCTGTATGACAAGTTCAACGCTAATTATGAATAGTGGGCTTCACACAGAGGGTTAGTATTATTCATGAAAATTATGACTCCACATCCAGAAATACGACAAAATTGGCCTAAAATAGGCTGGCTATATCTCCATCAAGTCCACTAGGCAATTACCAAGGCCTCTTGCTTCAAACAGTACAGGAGTTTTTCTCGACTACGTTAATCAGACACACTAGGAGCACAATGTTCTGCCAGACTCTCAAGGTCTGAGGCTCAGCTAGATGGGGAGCCCTGCCCTGGTGCCCACAGGGTGAACAGAAGGGCTTTCCAAAGAACCAAAGCCAGACACTGTTCCTTCCCCTACACCCCCCAAACCAGGTACTCCCCAGTTCTCATTCCCAACCTCTGTATGTCTCCCTGCCCAGACCATTTCAAGGCCAACTTCAGAAGCTTTGAGAAGCCTACTAAGGGGCCATAAGAAAAGGAAATGATATTTAATTTTCCTTTTTTGGAACAGTGAGGCACATCCTGCAAATATTAGGAATTAGAGGAGTACTAGATGGGTTGTACCATTTTCCAGTAATTCTCTCTTCTGGAACTTAGTTTCAGTGACCACATGAGTTGGCTCCCATTGGCCCAAATTATATTTTATAAATGCAAGTTGAGGATTATCTTTCCAAATAAAAGCGGCCAGATTGAAATCCCCTCTTTGCCATTCCTGAGAGAATGACATAGGCTAGTACTAAAAGACGATCTTTGTGTAGAACAAATGGACCGAGCAAAATCTGCTTTCCTCTCCCCCTGCCCCCTTTCTTCTTTACATAACTAGAGCCAAATGAGATGTTTTTCATTTTAAAAATTTGATTAAGCAGACTGAGCAAAAGCCCATTCTGCTGGTCTTTACTGTTTTCTCAATTTTGGGACTAAATCAAGGAATACTCGGGTTGGAAGGGGAGTGAAGCCAGGGCCTCACTGCCAGGCCATGGTCTCATTTGGAAGTTTAACTTTCGGAACGTGAGCGGTGGGGCCTGCAGCACCCCTTCCCCATGAGGCAGCAGAATTCAGACTGCTGTGGCGGGCGTGATGAGAGGTCCCAGGTCCCCCACAAACCTCCATATCACACTACATACACAGCCTCTGGGGCTGAGGAGTGAGGAAGGTGGCAGGGCAAGGAGTGAGGGGAAATAATATGGTAAAAAACAATCCAGACAGAATTATTATGAATGAGCTGCCCTTTTCCTCAGCCTAGTAACTGAGAAAAAAACCTGCTCCCTTGGCATATTTAAAAAGATATTACAGGGCGCCTGGGTGGCTGTTGGTTAAGTGTACACTTCTTGATTTTGGCTCAGGTCATGATCTCAGGGTGGTTAGACTGAGCCTGCTTAAGTTTCTCTACCACTGCCTCTCCTACTCCTCTCTCTCAAAAAAGAAAGAAAAAGGGGCGCCTGGGCGGCTCAGTCATTAAACATCTGCCTTCAGCTCAGGTCATGATCCCAGGGTCCTAGGATCAAGCCCCACATCGGGCTCCTTGCTCCGTGGGAAGCCTGCTTCTCCCTCTCCCACTTCCCATGCTTGTGTTCCCGCTCTCGCTGTCTCTCTGTCAAAAAATAAATAAAATCTTTAAAAAAGAAAGAAAGATCCTACGAACACTACATTAGTAAACCCCTTCCAGTACCATTCCAGTTTTGGTTTCTGTACTTTAAACCTTCCTACACTATTTTCTACCTTGTTTTCAAGTGTCTTCCTAAGAGTCCCTGCCACATTGCATATTCCCTGAGGGTCAGGGTACACTTCTGCCTTTGTACCTTGCATATAATAAACACTGAATATTGAAATGAATGAAGGAAACAGCTAGAAAACAGGCCTTGGAGTAAAAAGCTGAAGAAACTGGGCTTTTCAGTAGTAGAGCGGGATGAGATACGAGTTATCACACAAAACAAGAGAACATCTTTATGCTGATATGAGGAAAAGGACTATCACATTGGCTTTGGAGGGGATCAATTAGATTTTTCCTGAATACCATTTTTCAGGGGAGATAGCTCATCAAATGCAAATAATAAGTAATGTCATAGTTTAGTTTTACTGTCTATAAAGGGATTCATCATTCACTCTAGACAATTCTCTCCCAAAAGCGTGAGGTAGTATTTTTTTTTTAAGATTTTATTTATTTATTTGACAGAGAGAGAGAGAGAGAGAGCACAAGCAGGGGCAGCAGCAGGTAGAGGGAGAGGGAGAAGCAGGCTCACCGAGCAGGGAGCCCAATACGGGGCTTGATCCCAGAACCCTGGGATCATGACCTGAGCCGAAGGCAGACGCTTAACGACTGAGCCACCCAGGCGCCCCATGTGTGAGGTAGTTTTGTTTCCCTGGCCTGCTACTGAGCTCTTGCCATCTCTCTATCCATGAATGAATCAGCATGAGGAAATTAAGTAGAAGTAGAAATTCTGGGTGGGCTTATCCATCAAGGGAATGCAGGTCCTGAGGGAACCAGGCCCCCTATTTCTAAAAAGCCCCAACAAGAGAAGGGAAAATCCTCAGCCCAGGATTGCTTCTCCTTTCACCTGCTTCAGGAAATCCACCTGCCTGAACAACCTGCCTTCCGGCAGTGGCCTTCCACTCTGTACCCTCGGTGCTCAGTGTCCTGAGACCTTTCAGGTGGCGCATTAGAGCCTTACTCTGACAAGCAGGAATCTCGCAGTACTTCCAGTAGACACCATCCTCATGCTCCGCCACGTAGCACCAGGGGCTCACATCTCCATCTGGATTTCTGTCGGGGAAAGGACACACAAGTACCATTTCTGTCATGTTAAGTCAACTGGTTCATTGCTTTTCAGGTTTACCAAAAAGCATCAGCTTCTGTGTTATTTCTAATAATTGGTATGTATCTCAGTGCTGCCTCTTATGAAAAGAAAAACGGGGGGCGCCTGGCTGGCTCAGTCTGAAGAGCATGCGGCTCTGGACCTCGGTGTCCTAAGTTTAAGCCCTACGTTGGGTGTAGAGATTACTTAAAAAAAAAAAAAAAAAAAAAAAAAAAAAGGAGAAAAAAAATGGTAACACTACAAGAACAAACTCATGCACTCTGACATATACTTCAGAGTTTGGGGGCGGGGGCTGTGTGTGGTGAACAAAGGTGATATAATTTCACAAAGATTCATGACAGTGTAACCAGGACAATTAACCACAGAACAAATCATGCCAAGCAGCACTAGCACTTAAGTGTTGTCACACCCGTGGCTGAGAGCACAGGTGCTCTCAATACTGTGGATAAGAATGTGAAGGGGCCCAGAGGCGCCTGGGTGGCTCAGTCCGTCAAGCGTCTGACTTCCGCTCAGGTCATGATCCCCTGACCTCAGGGCATCAGAGCCTCAGCTGGCTCTGTGCTCAGTGGGGAGTCTGCTTCTCCCTCTCTCTCTCCCCCTCCCCCTGCCTGTGCTCTCTCTCTCTCTCTCTCTCTCATATAAATAAAAAAAAAAAATCTTTACATAAAAAAAAAGAATGTGAATGGATACACATGGTCAGGATGGCAATTTGGCAATTAGAGCCAAAGGCCCAAAACATATGCAAAACCGCTTTACCAGGCAATTTCTCCTTTAGTACTTTATTTTAAGTCAATCTCCGCTTACAAAGATGTTCACCACAGCATTTTTATAATACAAAAAAGTTATAAACAACACTTAAGGATTGGTTAAGTAAATATGTTATATCCATATAAGGGAATGATGAGCGGCTAGTAAAAATGCGGTGTAGAGACACATTAATTAATATAAAAAGATATCCACATGTCTTGTTAGGTTTTTTTTTTAAAGGTAGTTCGAAAACACGATGGGTGACACAATCCTATCATTTGAAAAGATGTATTCAGGCGAGGATACACATCAAACCCTTGAAAGTATCTCTGGAGAATGGGACTATCAGTAATTTATTTTTTCTTTTCTGCTTCTCTTTATTTTCCTGCTTCTTCTACAATGAACACTGACTGTGTAATTTTTAAACAATAAAATAAAATTCACATAATACAGACTCCACTGACAAGCTTTCACCAGCATCAGGCTAGTTGGCACATGCTTGACAGAAATGGGTCCTATTCCTCCCTCAAAATACTAACTTCTCAGAAAATTCTGAAGAAAGCTAACCCAAAGAGTTTCAGTCAGAACATGCAATCCTGTGATCCTGGTACCAACTTCTGATGCAGCAGTAATATTTTTTAAAGGTTTACTTCACATTTCTAAAATGCCCTTGAAGGTCTTTTCAACTCAAGGGTGCCATGACAATAATGGGCCGTCCTGCTGAAACAGACCCCAAAATGGCAAGGGCTACCACACACACAGAAAAGCCTTGCCTCCAAGCTCCCTTTCTTTCGACTCAAAACACTGGAAACCTGACACTCCGGTTAGGCCGGAAATGGGCATAAAGACCCTGCAGCGGGAGCTTTGGAGCCACCCCTATGGGGCATGAGAGGGATAAGCCTATTGTGTGGCCCAGAAGATAAGCCGCCCTGAAGCACAAAGGGTCCTTTCATTTTTCTGTGCCCAAAGGCAGGTGCCAGCGCCAACTCTGCTCTTCCCTGTCCCTCTGCCTTCCCCTCTCATCCAGATCCCTCGAGCCTGGAGAAGTGCATTCCCATCACTCGCCATCTCCCAGACATCTCCACTGCGATGGGTCTGGCACCCGAGCACAAGACAAACATGGTGTCGGGTGTCAGCTGAGAAATCAAAGCAGGAGAACTTGTACAAAGCCCTTCTTTAAACAGTATTTCACTGTCATCTTCCTCCCTCTATCCAGTGTCCAGCTTTGATGTAGTATTTGGTAAAGACGTTAGAAAACAACTGTTTATTATCAATGTCAAAACCATTCTGAAAAGCATCAGAATAGCTTAATAAAGAAGAAGCAAATGCATCTTGGATTTCGCTGCAGTGCTTAAAAAAAAAAGGCCTGGACTCACTGATGTGATAATAATCAACATTTCGGCCTCCCTTTTTTCTGAAGCAGAAACTGGTAGTTCAGGTCTGGTACATTCCATCAAGTCAAAGGAGAGGCTGCTGCTGGCCAGGGCTGAGGAGGAAGGTGGTTCCCCCCCGCTCCCCACCGCCCCCAGCTCTCCCAGTGGAGAACCACCTGCATTTCTGGGAGCGTGGGTAGGTCTGGGTGCTAATCAATGAGAAAAGACTTTTTCATATAAATTAAACCTCTTTGGAAATTTAAAATTCACCTTAAATTCAGACTTAAACCTAGGAGTTCTTCTGAGAAGTCGTGCTTGATAGAAAGCAACAGAATAATAGCACGAACTAGTAGCCCACACTCAAGAGACACTTTGGAATGAGAATATAAGTAACTATTGTAAAAACAAACAAAAAAACCTTCCAAACACTGGTTTCTCTTCCTAAATATTCTTCCCAACCCAACCCAACTCTTTCTATGAGTAGCAAAAGGGAAGGAAATAAACCAGAAATGGAGTGGGGTTAATTTCCTTAATTATGCAAAAAAGGTTTTAAATGAATATGTATAACTCTGAAAATAAAATGTAAAAGAATGACTTAACGAGCATGTGTAACTTTAACAATAAAATGCAAGAGACAGCAAAATGTGAAGTAACACAAATTGTTACCTCTGGGAAATGGGGCTTGCTGAGTATTTTAGGGGAAAAGATGTCAAAACATGACCTTATTTAAGCAATATTTACCTGTAGTTTTTGAGAATTTTTTTTGGAAAAGCTTTTAACATTTTTATAATAACAACTAAAAAATAATCCAACAGCCACTGTGGGGGAATGGCCAGTTGGAACAAATTAGAACAGAGGTGATGGAAAGAGCTGCAGGCACAGGGATAACCTGGATGACAGGCATCCACAAGGGTCCTGGAGTGTTAGTAAAGGTACACAGGGAGAGCAGAAGGTGAACAGTGTGGCCCACACAATGCAGGTATGAGTATGTTGGCTCAGCAGGGTCGAGAGTGCCACGGCTGAGATTCCAACATACTGGTAGAACCAGGGACATAGCATGTGACTCAAAGTGTAGCTCAGTGAACACTTCTCCCTGTCCTGATGGCTCAAGAGGCTGCCTTTGCACCTGTCCTAATAATAACTAAATTCGACACAGTGCTGAACCATGAGTCACATTACCAGGATCTTGAGGAGAAATAGCTTAAATGTAGCTATAACCAAAAGTGCTTAGAATCTTTCTTTGCTCTTGTCCCTATAGACCAGTGACTCTTTTTTATTTTTTATTTTTTTATTTTTTTTAAAGATTTTATTTATTTATTTGATAGAGAATGAGAGGGAGGAGGGTCAGAGGGAGAAGCAGACTCCCTGCCGAGCAGGGAGCCCGATGCGGGACTCGATCCCGGGACTCCAGGATCATGACCTGAGCCGAAGGCAGTTGCTTAACCAACTGAGCCACCCAGGCGCCCCTAGACCAGTGATTCTTAACTTGTTTTGGATCACCTATAACTTTGAGAATCTAATCAAAGCCATGGATCATCTCTGTGGAAAATCTCAAGTACACAGCTGAAGCACCTTGGATCTCAGGTGAAGAGCCCCTGTCAGGGTCAGACAGGAGGTTAAGACCAAAGAAACACCTTATTCTATGGAGAGGAAGGACACAGCACAAATCTGATGGTTACAGCTGCTCTCAGAGCAAGGCTATCCTGGGCTGGCGGGAGGTGGGATAATGTAGGACAGCTTCCTTTGCTCAGAAGCAGAGGGCGGTTTGGGCCACAGATGGTGCTCTGCTTGACCACCACATTCACAGGAGCTTAAAAAGCTTTGCTATCTATATAGTGTCCACTGGTGGCAGGGCCAACTAAGAAAGCCCTTCCCAAGAGACATGTAAGTGATCAGACAGGAAAGCAGAGCTCTGAAAACTTGTACCAAAGCAACTGGAGTTGAAAAGAGTGGAAGATTGTGTATGTGTATGTGTGTGGCAAGGTGTGGGAGGAAGATTTTTAAAATAGTAACAAGAAAGGCCTTCTGAGTTGGCTAAAAGAAGACAAAGAATCTTCCTGTAGTTGTGAGCAAGGCTGGAAGGGACTGGAAAAGAAGGCTAAAAATTTTTTTTTCTAAAACACTGTGTGGCCCCATCTTACCTGCAATAGTTATGCTCGCCTAGGCCCCCCTCCCCGTTGGGGTATTTCAGAGTGTTGTATGGATGCTGGAAAGTCTCGTTCCAGAACAGGCATGGCTTCCCTCCTTGTAGTGCTGTCCAGTTCTGCGTTCCCCTATAATCTGCACCATTGGCTGTGAAACATTCTAGGAGAAAGAAAAGACAGAGCAAACTGATTTTCTGGCAACATCCACAGTCTCCTCCCTCTCTGGTTGATGTTTTATTTGTTTTGTTTGGACCCAGCTGGAAATGGAGAGTGTCTTGCTAGATCCTGGACGCCAAGAAGTTAACATTGCTAGGGCTGAGTAAATCTGAAATGCAGTCCCCTTCAAATGCTAGGCTAGTCTTGGCACTAGCTTGTCTACAGACACTTTACAGACATTTCCCCCCTAAAGTATACAGATCTCAACTCGGATATAAACAGGGAGCCAAAATGTATTGAAGCCCATGAAGGGAACCAGGAAACCCCCAAATCTGGGAATAGTCGGTAACAACCATCATAAGGAATTCTGGGTGCTCGGAGGGGGTCACTGGTCTCGCCAGTGTCTCTGTGTGGTAACTAGAACCAGGTCACCAGCTGTAAGTGAGCTCTCCCCTACAGTCTGAAAGGCTGCACTGACACTTGGATTTAATAAGACCATCGGATACAGCAACGCTTTGGAATCCCAATCACACAAGTCTGGGAATGACTCACATTCCCTGGTAATGAAGAACAGTCCTCCCCGTGCCGTTTGAGATAGAGATGCAATGGAACAGACAGTCAACAGGAGGGAGCAGGGGCCAAGTTGGCATTTTCTCTCACCTCTTTCCGAAATTCCTCCCTACAAGACACACTGAACATCGTCTCAGGTCCGTTTAATAAAATGACAAAATCCTTGCAGGTGCAACAATGTGCTTCTAAAATCTGCTTCTCAGACTCTAGGGGGATGGGAAATGAGGCTGATAGGATTTCCCCCCACATATTGCATGCATTAAATTCACAGAGGTTCATGAGAAAGGCACAGTACAAAGAGTAATTTTTAAAAATTAGCTTACTTGAAACTGACAGAAGTACTTCAAACACTTCTTGAAGATGTATCACTAGGAACCTGACGATCTGGGGGAGTAACACTGACATTCTCAGCTTGCTTGCTTTCCTTCCCCTGGCATGCACTGACCTCTCACTTCCGGTATGAAGGACTCTTAGCACTGTCTCCTGTTGCAGGGCATGTGCCTGCTCCAGCCTAAGCATGTGAACAACATGAATGCATCTACATTCTAGGACCTACTTCTTTTAGTATTTAAAATCTATCCACAGACCATCTCTCTTCCTGTACTCCCTTCCTCCCACTATCTGGCCCTTTTTTTAATCTGGAATAGCACGGTTCATGGTTTTATGGACAGCCAAAATAACCTGGAATTCCAGGCTGTACAGAACATCCTAGCAATTTATCGTGTTTGGTGTGACATTCATATGTTTACAGTCAGTGCAACGACCAAACACTCTGCCTAGAGTGTGCATAAATACAAAAGGTCAAAGGTAATTCAAGGAGGCAGCTCAGTGTAGCATAAAATACACTGAACCGAGAGGCTACGCTTTGGTTTCTTGTGCTGGACCTACTGCTGGCTAGCTGTGCGACCTTGGACGAATCACTGTCATCCACGGCACCACTAACGCTCACGTGGTGTTTCACCATGTGCCAAGCTCTGCTCTAAATGCTTTACAAATATCAACTCCCCACCAACCTGGTGGGGAGGTCCCTCAATATCCCATTTTACAGATGGGGCAACTGGGGCACTCAACCACCCTCTACAGTGCCTCTAAGAGGACCTCTTCAGGTCATCCTTGCCTTCCCCGTCCTCTCCCTCACCACACTTTCCACTCATCAGCAAGTCCTGTTGACTTTCTTAAAATATATACCCTGAAACTGCCCTCTCCTCTCCATCTTGGGTGCCACTTTAGTCCCATTCACCATCAGAGGACAGTATAGCCTCGTTCAGGACTCACAGCCTCCACTTCTGCACTCAAAGTTCCCAGGAAAATGTGAGCGCTGGGAACAAAACCCACACCCTTCATCCTTGCCTGCTAAGCCCCAGGCCTTCCCTCTCACCGCACCCTGAGCTCTTCTAGTCACTTGCCATGCTCCTGCCACACTGGTCTGCTTCTAATTCCATAAACACACCATGCTATTTCCTGCCCAAAATGTTCTTCCCCTAATATCTCCCAGTGCAGACTACATGTTACCGCCTCAGAAAACCTATCCCTACCATCTCCACTCCTAGTTTTCTGCCTTTTGCCTGTTTGCTTCATAGCATTTATTATCACTAGAAATATATATGATCTGCTAGACAGGAAGAGAGAGAGCGTGTGTGTGTGTGTGTGTGTGTGTGTGTGTGTGTGTGTGTACCAAACCCTATCCTGACTCCAGGGATAGAGTGGGACCTGGAAACCTGTATTTCTAAAAATCTGCCTAGGTTAAGTAATTTGGCTTGGGAACCACTAGACTAGATGATTCTAAGAGCATCAAGCCAATCTTCTGCCAATTGCTAGAATTTTAATTGCTATGTGCTGATACATCTTTTTCTCCTACCACAAGTGGTTGAGGAGTGGCCCAGGAGCCAGAAATGCCAGCCAACCAATGGAAGGCCTTAGCCATAGACAGCAATTTGCAGGACAGTGGGGTCAGTGTTCCCAGAGGCTCAGATGACTTGATTTGTAACACAAAAGAATGTGGTGGCCATCCACACCTGTCAGTCCTCGTGAATGGGGATGAGGAGGCATCTGAGAGAGGGAATGGCAAAATGCAGGCTTGTTTGCTTCAGTCTGCTTCTCCTAGACCCAAATCTTATTCTCAGTTGCATTAGGGAAACTGAGGCAGTGTACCACATTTTATGATTATTTTTTTAATGGATTTGCTCAGTGCATATCAATTGTGGAGAAAAACAAGAAAAACAAACTTGAACATTCTGGATCAAAGTGACGTGCGCATCTTGATTTCATCAGAATATCAGGGCAGGTAATGAGGACCCCTCCTGCCTTATTGTCTACTGCTATAAAACTGACATAAGCTCTGACTAGATAAACAAGAAATGGCTTAAACCAATAAGAAACAAAATACCACACGGCCAGCTGTAGATTTAGGCATTCAGTGAAAGGGAACGAGCAAAGGTGATCGATCTCATGTCTAGCATATCATTAATTAATCCATTCAACAAATATTTATTCAGTACATACTATGTGTCTGGCACTGTTCACAGCACTGGGGCTACACTGGTGAACACTGCAGTCACGGAGCTCCTAACAAACCAATCAAATTCACATCAGGTAGTGAGGAACGCTGTAAGGAAAAACGGAGTAAGGGGATGGAGACTGAATGGTGGGGGTTCTTTTTTAGGGAGGGTGGGCCAGAAAGGGCCTGGAGAGGAGGAGGCATTTGAGCAGAGATGTGGTCAAAAGGAGGAAACAAAACCATGTAAACCACGTGGGGAGAGCGGTACTGGCAATGGGCACAGCAAATAGAAGACCCGTGTGGGCCCCAGTGTGCTTGGCAGGTTTGGGAACTAAAAGGCAGCTCCTCTAACCGGGATTAGGGTGAGTGGGTGGGAAGTGAAGAGGAGGGGGAGGAGAGAGGCAAGGCCAGGACATACAAGGTCTAGAGTGTTATATAAATCAGATTTTGGCTTTTGTTCTAAGTGTGAGGGGAAGCCCAGTGGAGGGTTCTGAGCAGAGAAATGACATGATCTGACTTATCTTTTTTTTTTTTTTTTTTTAAAGATTTTTTTTTTTTTTTTTATTTATTTGAGAGAGAATGAGAGAGAGCACATGAGAGGGGGGAGGGTCAGAGGGAGAAGCAGACTCCCTGCCGAGCAGGGAGCCCGATGCGGGACTCGATCCAGGGACTCCAGGATCATGACCTGAGCCGAAGGCAGTCGCTTAACCAACTGAGCCACCCAGGTGCCCTGATCTGACTTATCTTTTAAAACAACTGTCTAGCTGCTGGGTGGAGGAAGAACTCTGGAGGGGAGGAACTCCTCGGGGAGATCAGTCAGGTGGTTACAGCAGAAAGATGCGCTAGAAAGGGTGCCCTGGGCCAGGCTGGAGGCCGAAAGGTGGTGAGAAGTAACCACATTCTGGATGTGCTTTGAAGGCAGATCCAAATGTATTTGCTGAGAGCAAGAGGAGTCGAGTATAGCACATGGGCCCGAGCGGAGACACCATTTACTACAGCGGAGAGGACACAAAAGGGACAGAGTACCTTGGGTGGAACCAGGGTTTGGCTGTGGATCGGTTAAGTCTGAGACACCTTTCAGAACACTGGGTGGAGATATACAGGGAGCAGATGGCTTGTTGAGCCTGGAGCTGAGGAAAGAGGCCGAGCGAGGCTGGAGCTAGAAATGTGCAGTAACGGCACAGATGCGTGGGGAGAACAGGAGTACTGCGGGTGGAGAGAGAAGACATCTGGGGCTGAGTCCGGGGGCCCTGCAACACTTCAGGCATGGGAAGAGAAGGGCCTGGCACTGATGAGTGAGAAAGTGCGCCCTGGGAGGTGGGAGAAAAGCTATGAAAGTGTGTGCATCTCAGAAGTCAAGGGAGAAGGTGTCCTGAGCAGGAAGGAAGAATAAACTGTGAACACCGAGGAAACTTCATTTCCTCATTTTCTCTGGCCAGATCCCAATTATCTCACAGAATTCATCTGTTTAACCCTCTCCATCAGAAAGCTCCGAATGTTTTGTTGTGGGGATTGAATGAAAACAGCCCTTACGTTAAACATAAGCCTGACAGAAATTTAGTAATACAGCAGAAAATTTCTTCGATGAGGCTGGCATCAAAGCACCCAGAGCACTAATTCCACCCTTCTAAGTTGGTAATTCCTTATCTTTCCTCCCATCACCAAAATCCTCCAAAATATGGCATATGACATTTATTTTTAAAACTGGAGATGCTAATTTTATTGAAATTCCCTTGCCGATAAGTGGAATCACATCAGGGTAATCAAATCCCTGGTTGAGAATCTTGAGCAAATGGTTTTGTGCCAACCAACATTTTCTGTAGGACCTGCTACCCTATGAAGGCCTGGAGGTTAATTTCCATGGTAGTAAGATCTGTAGGTAAAGACTCCGCGTTTGGGTGAAAGCTCAATACTCCTTCACTGCTAATAAAAGCTAGCTGGAGCTTTCTCTCATAAAGCTATTATTGTTCGTTATGCTTAGAATTTCGAAGGGTTGGGTATAAAGAAAAGACCTGATGCCACATATATTCTAAACTTTCATATTTATACCTTAAAATCCATAGGATCTCACATGTTCACAGGCTGTATGTAAAAGTATTTGAAGATTTCAATAATTTAGAGGCATGAGCTGTAGAAGACCTAGAAATACTTCCAAAAAATATTTTCCACATTACAATTCTCAAAGTCAGTTTACCTCTTGGACAATTGCTTGAAAAATAGGGACCCACTCCCCAGACAAATACTACACAACATTTACAATTTCAGAAGTGCTCATGGAACCCCTTAAGCCCTTCTATGTAGCCCCAAGATCCATTAAGTCTAAGGACCCCCTAAATAAGTGATATCTACAGAATACACAGACACACACACATACACACAAAGAAATTTATAGGACTGAATATTTAATTTCAAGGGTTATGAAATAGTTTAAATCAAATACTTAAATAGTTAAATCAAATACTGTTCTGCACGAAAAGCTTCTAGCAGCAATGTGGTAGAGCATGGAAAGTGTAGTTAGGGGCTGGACCCAGAGTTGGCCTGTGGTTTACAAGCTACAGGCACTCAGCTAACCTCTTTGAGCCTCAGTTTCCTCACTTGTAAAATGGGGGATTAGGTTAACTACAGTTCAGGGCAACGGGAAGATTTGGAGGATGTGCAAGTAAAATGCCTAGCACACAGCAGGTGCCCAATAAATTATTACTATGTAATTATAATGTTTTTTAAATAGTCAAATTTATTATAAATCTGAGATCATCATGATCATCTATTTCATTCAGGTCCATAAAAATAGTTATCTATAAAAGGCAATTATAACATGAACAGATAGGCATATCATCCTGTTTTAATTCTTTTTTTTTTTTTTAAAGATTTTATTTATTTATTTGTCAGAGAGAGAGAGAGAGAACAGCAGGCAGAAGCAGACTCCATGCTGAGCAGGGAGCGTGACATGGACTCGATCCCAGGACCCTGGGATCACGACCTAAGCCGAAGGCAGATGCTTAACCAACTGAGCCACCCAGGCGTCCCTACAATTCTGTTTAAAGTTATCAGGCTACCATGGGCGCCTGGGTGGCTCAGTTGGTTAAGCGACTGCCTTCGGCTCAGGTCATGATCCTGGAGTCCCAGGATCGAGTCCCGCATCGGGCTCCCTGCTCAGCAGGGAGTCTGCTTTTCCCTCTGACCCTCCCCCCTCTCATGTGCTCTCTCTCAAATAAATAAAATCTTAAAAAAAAAAAAAAAAGTTATCAGGCTACCATCAGGATAGAAAATATATATGGTGTAAGCCCTGTGATGAATCCAAGCATTCAGTGAATAAGGGGTGAGGAAAAAAAAAGGTTTAATGGAGCAAATAGATTTTTCTTAATCAAAATTTCAACTGTGTGATGAAACATCTTTGTTTATATGTTCTAATGAATCATAGAATCAATATCTGTACTTGGGGCATCCGACTCCTGGTTTGGCTCAGGTCATGATCTCAGGGTCATGAGATCGAGCCCCCAGTTGGCTCCATGCTCAGCAGGGAGTCTGCTGGAGATTCTCTCTCCCTCTACCCCGCCCCCTGCTCACACACGCAAGCACTCTCTCTCAAAATAAATAAATAAATCTTTAAAAAGAAATGTTTGTACTTATTTTAAGTGAGGAAAATGCCAAGTTAATAGAATCCCAGGCAATTAACTCTGCCAGCTTGTACACACACAGCATTTTTAAAGTTCACGTTTAAAACTATTAATGAGACGTTCTCTTAAAATAATTAAAACTTAACATATATGAGACAGTGGTAGGAAAGCAGCAGTTAATCGAAAAGCCATTCTATTCCTTGACAAGATTTAATAAAGTTGAAGAATATGTTCTCAATGAGGCTCTGTAACTAGGTCATTCCTAATTACACTATTTGTCTGAAACCATACTATTGAGAAACAGAAAAATGTTCTCATACTGAGTTTAGAATATTCCTAGTTTTCTGGTGGAATTACTAGTTGGATCTCTAGCCACGATGTCTGTGACAGTCACTGTTTTTAATCAATCAAAGTTAAGTGTCCTATGTAGGACCACTCAGCATCTCTAGTGATTCTATGTTGGATGAATTCACTTGGTTTTGATCCAGTTTGGAATCAACGTGAATCAATAAACACTAAATTCAATTATGGCATCTTAAAATAAGACAACAGAAAACATTTTCCAATGGGAATATCTTCTGTTCCTTTAAATATGTCTCTAAAATTTGGTAAGTGGGTAGAATTATAGAAATACAAGGCTTAGGTGGAAAAGGCTCCTTTTAATATCTAGAGGACAACACAACAGTGTTGTTAAATGTCTGCTCAGCACACTCCTACTCTGCTGGGTTTCTGGTACAGATTGGTGTCCAGTGGGAACTTGTGGGTACATCTTCAAAGCTCATGCTCCTGGGAAAAATGCCTTTTGCACACAGACACTCAAAAGCACAACAGGAATGCTTATTTCAGTTATGCGGAACCCTGAAGTAAAGAGTAAAGAGACACATGACTGTGGGAAGGCAGTTCCCAACATGGCTGAGGTAAGAGCAGTGATTCCCACAATCATTTAGACTTAGGTTATCGGATCTAGACTAGAGAGAGGATAATTTGGAGAAGGGGGTCCTCAGTATATATAGTATGTACAAGAAATCACTGGAATAAAGAGGAAAGGACATCAGATGTGGTTTGAGCAAATCACCTGGACACTTGGGGCCTGTTTCTTCACCTGTGAAACAATGGGGTTTGAGACAGATGGTCTCAGTGTCCCCTTACTCTAAACTCAAATTTCAAGATTATATCAAAATGGAACTGAAGTTCAAAAGTCCATGTGACTGGAGAGTACTGATGGCTCAAAATCTCTTCCAAGCTTAAAATTCTCTAATTTTGGGGTGCCTGGCTGGCTCGGTTGGTAGAGCATGTGACTCTGGATCTTGCAGTTGTGAGTTCAAGCCCCACGATGGGTGTAGAAATTACTTAAAAATAAAATCTTATAAATATACAATAAAATTCTCTAATTCTACATGTTTCTCTAATGGAAGTGACAATTCTATGGTAAAAAAAAAAACCTCACCTCCGATGTGGGCCCTGAATCCATCAAAGAGGTACTTAAGCACTCTTTTTGCTTAGAAAAACAAACAAACAAACACATCTTCAACAAATAAATTACAAAGAAAAAAGAAAAAGAGGGGAATCTTATAGGTTAATAGAGACTCTTGTCACATCCCCTAAATATACCTTGCTTAGATCCCGAGTTAAACTGTAAAACAACCATTGAGACAACTGGGAGAATTTGAACACTGATTACTGACTGGATATTTAATAACATTAAGGAATTATTGTTAGTTTTTCTAAGCGTGATGATGGTAATGGTACTGTTACTATGTTTTTGAAAAGAGTTCTTATCATTTCGAAAGACATACTAAAATACTTATAGATGAGAAGATATATCTGAGATCTATTACAAAATAATCTAGTTGGGGAGATGAAGCAGGCACAAATGAAATAATATTAGCCATTGTTGATCATCATGGAAGCTGGGAGATGGATACATGGGACTTCCTTACATTCTTCTATTTTTGCATGTAAATTTCCCATAATAAAAATTTGTTAAAGGATATCTTGAAAACATGCTGTTTTATAATTAATTTACCTTAGTTTCTTTTCAAAAACTATAAACAAACTCAATCAGCTGAAATTCAGTCATCTAAATTCAAGATAGATATTCACATATCATGTTCTTGGGCTATGTATTAACAGTTGAAATGACCACAGAACAAGCTGTACTTTTGCCCAAAGTAGAATTACCATAAAAAGAATCACTCTAATTTTTTTTAAAGGTATCAGTTTTTTCATTAAAAAATCTTTTAGGTCTTTCTTCTCATTCAAGGAAACAGTGTCCTTAAGAACAGTAATGGAAGAAAAGAAATATGCCTCTCAAAGTTACTTTAACTGAAGAATTTATATTTTTGGAAGGGGGCTTGAGGGCTTCTATTTGAATCTCCAGTTTATTTATCTCTACTAATAGATGAAATATTTAATTACTTAAAAGACTATTCCAAGAAAACTGAACCTACTATAAGCATAAGACCAGAGGTTTAAGTTCAGAAGACCCATGAAAACACTTCAGAGAGGACTCCTTATTGTTATATAAAAATTTGAAAAACAACCCAGAATGCAGTGCTGTTTGGGTCCCAACCACTCTTTTCCCATCTGGCTCTCATCGTAAATATGCTCCACTCCTACCCAGGCGGACCCACTGGAAAACATGTCACGGTTGCCACTGTGAAGGACATGTGCTCCTGCCAGGAACAGTCACTATGAATACGCAGTAGTGCTTGAGGAATTTAAATCAAGTATGCAGTAGTGCTTTAGGATATTAAAAAAAAAACATACAATCATCAAATTGAAGACCAAAAGATAGCTTCTGAGAAAGAACCTAGCTCTATTACATATACAGAGATGAGGCCAAGCCTCGGTGAAAGAATGGACAGAGGTCGCCAGCTCAGAAGAACTTTAGTTTCGTGAATTAACCATGGATTTTACTGCCAATGCCACCAGAACATATTCTATTGCACTTTGGTGATGGCACCTGTCTTGATATGATATTTGAATACAAATGGATCTACTTCAATCTTGAAAAGAAATTTCACACTAGACATAGTTTTCACATAAGGAAACAGGAAGCTTCTGATGTTTTAAAGCTCAAAATCCAGTTCTCTGATGGCAGTAACTTAGTGCCTTACAAATCAACTCTAAAGGAAACAAAAACAAGACAAAAAGATGGAACACTATTTGAAAGGTGTCTAGAACAGATAGCACTGCTGTAGAAACT
Source organism: Halichoerus grypus (assembly GCF_964656455.1). Classification (NCBI taxonomy): domain Eukaryota; kingdom Metazoa; phylum Chordata; class Mammalia; order Carnivora; family Phocidae; genus Halichoerus; species Halichoerus grypus. The sequence goes on from NC_135724.1 coordinate 73,714,673, forward strand.
GGGGGCTCTAAAACAAGTCCCACGGTACAGGCTGCCACAGCCTGGTCAGACTTGATCACCTTGAACTGTAACTGCTCAAGAAGCACCTGTCCCTGCTTCCACTAGCCCATGAGTTTCTGGAGCATCTCACTCATCTTTATATCTGCAGTGAGTACAGACCACTCAGAACGTGACTGGCAAATGTTAGCTGAATGAGGGAAGCAGGTATATGGGGGAACTGGTGTGAAAATGCATTACAGACATATTCAGAGTGCCCTGGTTCCCTCACCAACGGATGCCTCTAGGCTAGCAATCATGACTTACCTAGGAATGACCTGTGAGAATATGAGAAGTTCCACGAAAGCAGATAAATCACGTACTTGAAAATCAAATACTTGCTATTTAAACCAGAGGAATCTGCTATTAAAAGGAAATCTATGGTGAAGCCATTTGTAATAGGGAATAATCAACCTCCTTTATAATGAAAATATACATTTTTTATTCTGAGTTTGCTTTAAGCAAGAGGCACCTGGCACAAATCCACACGCTGCCTCACCATCTCTTGACCAACCCTATTTCACGCTGTCTGAACCTCTCAATCAGTATAAAAGGAGATAAAACAAACTGATATAATCCAGCTTCTAGACAAGTTTCATCAGTATTGCCTGTGCCCTATTGTTAATTTCAGATAGCAAGAAAGTTCCCATATAATAGAGCCCTGGAGGGCAGCCAACACTCCACGGAAGCCAGGCTGTGGGCTATTTAGCTTCCCTTGGTTGATACGGGATGGCCAAATAATACAAGAATTCTTGAGTTGGGAGCTGACTAGCAGGTCGACAGCATATCCCTAAAGTACATCTTTAAAGTAAAACCTAAAGCAACAAAGTTGTAGAATTTTATGAATTGGCACAGGGATGAGTCCTAGTCAGAGATGCTGGGCATACGGTAGGCATGTGACAGGCACTTGTTAGTTGGTCCCAAGATAAAAACATGATTCAAGTGACAAGTTTCAGACGTTCTGGCCAGGGAGACAGTTTTGGGCGGAAGGAAAGATTCAGTGTAGCACTAACTTATAAACAAAAACAAGCAGAAGCTGTCATCTCTAGCCAGCCAGAGCAATAAGGGTAGATGGTGACCACAGATTGATTTCATAGTCAAAGGTATAAAGTTTCACAGATCTAGAGTAGAGTTGCCAGATTTAGCAAATGAAAATATAGGATGTCAGTTAAATTTGAATGTCAGATAAACGACAAAAGCTCTTTTAAGCTAAGTATGCCTAAATACTCCATGAGACAGACTTAATACACACAAAAATTATTCATTATCTGACATTTGAATTTAACTGAATGTCCGGTATTTAATCTGGCAATCATACTCCAGGGAGAGTAGAAACACGTTGACTCTCAAATGTCCTTATTCCACTTAGGTTTCCAAATCGCTGTCCACAGAAATGCTTACTTGAAAACTCAGATATGGATAATGAAGAATCTACATTCTTAAGAGTGAAACAAGATGTTGATCAGAGATGCCTTCTCCTAGGTCACGGTGATAGGAAGGAAAAAAGAATAATACAATTAGGATGGGGTTTCTCAACCGCGGCACTATTAACATTTGGAGCCAAACAGTTCATTGGTGGGGGGGAACTGTCCTGTGCATTGAAAGATGTTCAGCAGCATCCCTGGCCTCTACCCGCTAGATGCCAGTAGAATATCCTACCCCCAACCGCACCCCACCCTGAGTTGTAACAATCAAAAATGTTTCCAGATAATAAGAGGCACCTGGGTGGCTGGCTCAGTCGGTTAAGTATCCCACTCATGATTTTGGCTCAGGCTCTGCACTCACTGGGGAGTCTGCTTAGGATTCTCTCTCTCTCCCTTTCCCCCTCCCCCCACTCACGATTTCTCCCTCACACTCTCTCTCTCTCAAATAAAATAAATAAATCTTTAGGGGAGCCTGGGTGGCTCAGTAAGTTAAGCACTTGACTCTTGATTTCAGCTCAGGTCAAGATCTCAGAATCGTTGAGACTGAGCCTGGAGTGGGGGCCCAGTGTGGAGCCTGCTCAAGATTCTCTCTCTCCCTCTGGCTCTTCCCTGCTCTCATTCTCTATTAAAAAAAAAAAAAAAAAGGTTTCCAGATATTGCCAAATGTCCCCTGGGGGCAAGATCTCCTCCAGATGAAACCACTGAATGAGACGAAATGGTCAAATAAACAGAAAGTGTCATATCCATTAACCAGTGGTCACATAACAAAAGATTCTTCTCAAGGGAGAAATTCTCAGCTCACCCTGGGCCCCCTTAAGCCCATAATAAGGATGAGAGGCCTACTCATTTCAGCTAAGACAATCAAAAACCCTTCATCTGCCACAAGTGCTAGAGAAGAATCTTTGGTGAGCCAAGCCAATGAAGCTCTGCATGGTTACGCACACATCATAGCAAGCAGGGCGTCGTACCCAGCCTTTGAAGACGTTCCTTTTAAGTTAGCCTCCCTTCCAACTAAACTTTTTCCAAATCTCTTCCTGCCATTTGGAAGTTGAGTGATTCTCAGCTGAAAAGGCCTGTATATACGAGGTGCAGATGGCGGCAGTTACGGCCCTCACCAGATGCTGCAGTCTCTAATTTGATTGAAAGGATATAATTAGACAACAGAAACACTTTAATGAAAGAGCAAAACATGGAGGGAGGGAAGGATTGAAGGCCCTTAACTGATGCCAAAACACCCACCAGTAATAGAGGCTTTGAGTCTGGGGCAAGGAAAGGGGAAAGCCCCTTAAAAGGACTGTCCCCATCCTGTTTATTTCCCCATAGACATAGGAATAGGGATTTTATTATTGTAGATTTCCACTGTATTTTATGTGGGAACAAACTGATTAAAACCAGAAGAGTCTTCGGAAGAACATCAAAGAAAAACAAATATGGCTTCTGTGGTCATTATTAAAAATATTTTTACCAGCCCAATAATCTTCTTTGAAGATGAATTTTTATAGATTGAACAGCAGCAAGTAATTTACATACTATGATGGCATTGGTTAATGATCGCTACCACTGTAGAAGAGGACCACTTGGTCGCCATGTTTTCATGCAACTTTAGGCCACCAAGGAACATGGATAGCCATTTAACATACCTGTTTCGAAGGCATAAAGAAACCCATGTAGAACTACTCCTACGTGCTGATGCTGCAACCATTTTGAATCATCTTTAAAAGTTGCTTATGCTGTTTTTACCATTTCCTAGCTTTCAAACTTTGAGTGTGAGTATACTGTTCTGGTTCTAACCAAGAATCTAACCAAACTGAAAGAAATCCAGCCCTCAAAGTCTAAAGTTGCTAATGTGGTGTGACACTCGGGTTTGGAAGCGGCTGCAGCCTCCTCAGCCCACCAGAAGCACGGCCCGCCCTTGTGGTAAATTGAACAATAAAAGTTTAATGCTTTGGCGACTTGCCAAGGATTAAATCAGTGGCAAGGGAAACTAGAAGCTGGGCCTAGCAGAGGGGCAGCCCCTAGAGGGTCCTGTTATAATTGGGAGAAATAACGGCAACCTTGCATGTTCGGTGGCCTAAAATCTTTTGTCTGCCAGGTACTTCGTAGCACCTAAGTTCATTTCTCTTCAAACTGTTGCAAGTCTGGGGTGCCTGGCTGACTCAGTAGGTAGAGCATGCGACTCTTGATCTTGGGGTTTTAAGTTCAAGCTCCACACTGGATGCAGAGGTTACTTAAAAATAAAATCATAAAAAAATAAAATAAAATAAACTGTTGCAAGTCCAGGTTAGGGAGGTGTTTCCCTAGAAAGAAGACTAAAAGGGGGTGGGGTGGGGTGGAGGGGTCAAGGAGCAGGGAATTTCCTTAGAGGAAAAGGCAAATTTCTGTAGAGTGGTTATTTTTGAGAAGTATGGACACCCTTCTGACATTTCCACAATAGCCTCTTTCCTTTCTCTGTTCAGTCTGAATCCAGGATATCGTCTCAGAGGTGAGGTCTGGGGAAGAAGCCACTGCCATCTTAAGAAGAAGCCACTGAAGACAACAGAGAGGGGAAAAACAGAGTGAACTAGGGCTGCTCCTCCTGGTCAAATACTGCCGGGTTCCAGCCGGACTCTCCAGGTCAAACTGCGTATGGAAGGAATGCCAGTCATTGTTCTGCCCCATTCACGGGCTGCGCAGTGAGCCAGCCAGAAGCTAACCTGCCAAGTGGCATCAGGGGGCTTGAGATCTCATCTTAAAAACTCCACAGGTACGGGTGCCTGGGTGGCTGAGCCATTAAGCGTCTGCCTTCGGCTCAGGTCATGATCCCAGGGTCCTGGGATGGAGCCCCGCATCAGGCTCCTTGCTCAAATGGAAGGCTGCTTCTCCCTCTCCCACTGCCCATGCTTGTGTTCCCTCTCTCGCTGTGTCTCTCTCTGTCAAATAAATAAAATCTTTAAAAAAAAAACAAAAAAACTCCACAGGTAGTTTTCTAAGGGACACATTCATATCTTCCTCTGTTGTCCTTCTTCAGGAGGCAAAAACTCAGGCAAAGGCTACAGATCCAAACTTCCGGCCTCTCTCAAGTGTTTTGCATTAACTGTTCCACAGTACAAACACAATCAACTTGGTATGTTTGAATGCTTCATTTTGTTTTTTCAAAAATGTTTTAATTAAAACAAAATAATCAGCCATGCTAAGCACATTGTTGTTTTTTAAAGGCCACTTTAAAAATGACGACAGTACCATGGAAATAAAATTCAATTGTTTAGGAAAATGACAGAAGTTTGTTTTCTTCTTCTTCTTTTTTATTTTTTTTTCCTGGCTGTTTTTCTGTGTCTCAGGCTGGTGCCACCTGCTGCCTGGGCTTTCCTCTGAGAAACGGATCTCTCAACCGTTTGCTCCAAGCAACATCTGCATAGTTGAACAAACCATGGGCCGGTTCCAAGGAAGACACTATTTTCTGTATGTAGCACACACTGAACCATACTGAATTTCTTTTTAAGGCATTTTTTAAAAGTATTATTAAAGATCCAAATGTACGTGCATGAACTTCCCCTCATGTATCTTTTTTAAGTAAAATATACATAAAATACACCATTTTAACCATTTTTCCTGTATGTCTCTTAAAAATAGTAAACAGCAAAATGTAAAGGGTTCATTTATTCACCAAAACCAGGTCTCCTTTTCACCTTTCCAGACCAGTGAACACTGGAAAAAAAATCAATACATATGGACCTAAAGCACACCTTGGCAAAGTATACCTCAGGCCCAATCTGACCTACTCCCTGGTTTTGTACAGCCCATGAGCTAAGAATGGTTTTTTAAATTTTAAATGATTGAAAATAATCAAAAGAATAATATTTTGTGACATATGAAAATTATATGAAATTTTCAAATTTCAGTGTCCATAAAGTTTTATTAGAACATAGCCATGCCCATTCATTTATATTTGTCTCTGGTGCTTTTGCCCTACAAAGTCAGAGTAGACTAACTGCAACAGAGACAGTACAGAGCCTACAAAGCCCAAATTATTTACTGTCTGGCCTTTAAAAACATGTCTGTCAACACCTGACCTAGAGCCTCATTATAGGACCCCAAATTCTAAACTAAAGATGTTCTATTGCCCATCACCAAAAATACCTAATCTGTATATTGTGAAGTTATTTCAAGCAATACATTTTATCTTCATCATTTATTGCTGTTGCTTCAACTATGCTAAATAGTGATATTATCAATAATATCTATATTAAGTACACCAACTTGCTGTTTATTAGTAGTGAGCCTAAATGAACTTCTTTTTTGCTTTCAGATTTATAAAAGGTTTCACTGCATATCTCAAACATTTAAATAGATTTGTCTAGAGGCCAAAACAAATTTTCATAAAAACATCAGAGTTCTTTGATATCAGGTCAGTTTTTGTTTCTTAAAATACTCAAAGCATAAAAATAATGGGTCGACATAAAAGTATGAAAGCATGTCAGCTCACTTTACTCCTATCAGCCCCTGTGTTGCATTCAGGTAAACTAACATTAATGATGTCCCTAAGAGGGATAGGGCTCTCTACAGTAGGAAGCTCTCACTGTTCACTGAACTCATGGGTTTTATGGCAAGACATACTGCTAACAGGATGAATGCTAGAGGAGGATTTAGAGGAGAATGCGCATCATAAAAGGCGTTCACAGCAAATGTAACCTGAGTTGAGAAGCTCTGTTGGTGCACACCTGACAGCACCCAAATGAAGTGAAAACCCAAGCAGGTAGCTTGCCTTAGGTGGAAAACTCAAATAGCACAATTCTACCCAGACTTCTCTGCTCTTCCTACCTCTAGGCTCTCCCCTACAGGTCAGTAAATTCCAGATGGGAGCCCACTTCAGAGAGCCCATCAGCCCTATGGCCCTGGCTGCCTTCCTCCTTGAAAAGGGAGTCTAGATTCCACTATCAACCTCTGTCTTCCTCCTTATCAGTTGTGAAGAAAGGGAGAGAATCTCAGGAAGAATGGAGAGGAGAAGGGAGATCATTTGGGGTTGGTTATACACTGTAATTAGAACTAGCATTGATGGGGAATGAGCTAACTGTTTTTATAAAGTCAGCATTCAAAAATGCAAACCACCAGTAATTTAAATATTACAAAATTGTGCAGAATATAAGTATTGAAATAATTTTTTCCATCCACAAAATTTTAGAGAAAATTACAGTATCAAAAAATGTAAACTGGTAAGTTTGGCATATCCTCAAGGATTTAAAAAACTAGTAGACAGCCTTGGGACAGGATGTGATGCTTTAGACCATGTGGTATCTCCCTAAAACTGCTTCTGGAACTAAAAAGGAAAAGTCACTAAAGCCCTGGTGTACCTGGATGGTAGGAAAAATTGCTGGTGAGGCTTACTGAGGCAGGAACTTGGGCCACTTATCATAAATCATCTCACAATGGTTATTTATTTGTCCCTAACTCGGACTCCTAAATAAAAGTGCACCAAGGTCTGAAGTTCAAACTGCCTAAGAGCTGCTATATTTGGCCCCTCCTAGCAAAGCAAAGGTGCCTGAGGAGAGAATGCCACCTTCTAACAAACATAAGCAGAGCTGGCTCACTTAACACTTTTTAACAAACACAAGCAGAGCTGGCTCACTTAACTACTACTCTGCCCTTTCCAGAAGGGGAACCAGTTTATTTCCACCCATACCTCTCTCTCCGTAGAGGACATTAAATCCTGACCACACAGATGGCAAAGTGGAGCTGAGGGGTTACTAGGTTACAGCTATGTTGACATATCCTGGCTCTCAGAAAGTTCCTCCTTCATTCCTCACATACAGCAAATAGCAGAAGTGATCAAACTTCTGTAGCAGTTTTTGTAGAAGTCCCCTTGAAAGCTGCCGATCACTCAGAAACCACTTCTTGAGCCTAAGGTTTACAGTACTTGGAGACCCCCTTCTACTGATCTAAAGCCAAGGTTTGCCTTTTACAGGGCTTAATCAGACTGGAAGCTCATAGCAATCGCAGGGCAAATGAGGTGTCTAGCACTTGGTGAACTGTGAAGCACTATAAAAAGTATTATTAAAATATGTTTATTGGCTGCCTTCTATATGTGGGTGTTACCTGCAGTATATCATTTTATCTTCACAACACCAGGCAAAGGGAGTTCTCGCTATCCCTCCTTTACCGATGAGGAAACTGAGGCTTAGAGAGCTGAGTCATGGCCCAAAATCACATAGTAAGTGACAACACCCAGTCCTATCATTTTCACTCATCCAAGCTGGTAAGTAAACAAAGCAACTCTTGAGTTTTCCTTCGGCAACAAAATCCTGTCTTTCCAACATCACAGTCTGCGACTTTGGGTGGAGAACCCTCAGCCGGTTTTCCTACTCCGGCAAACCGGTAATGAACCCTTCCCGTCCCTTTCACGAATGCCCAATTCTCAACACCCAAACAACCTGCAGAGAAATGTAACTGGGCCAGACAACGCCCTCGTGCCTGCTCTTCAACTTGGAAAAAGTTCTGCTGCAAAGAAGGGTGTGTATGGAAGCTAAACAAAGTCCCAGCTTCCATCCTAGTCCAGGACCCCACCTCAGGGAGACATGTCCTTGGCCTTGGCCTGGGGAGTGGGTGACCCTGTTTAAAGTGTAGGATTACCCGGGAAATGGGGCTCTGCATTGCGCTTTCGGGATAAGCACCCTAAGATCTGTAGGGGAGGCTTCCCATCACCCCTTCTTTTCCTCTCTCCAAGCAAGGCCCGCACCTGAGTTTTGGGAGGCTCAAAGCGGCCCGGGAGGTAAAGAGGAGTCCCGGCTGGATACAGCGGGTCGTCCCGCCACCCGGACCTGCCTCTTGCAGGGCGGGCAAGTCAACTCGACTCCTCGCAAGGCAGAAAGTAGTGTCGGGCAAGCGGACGCAGCCCGGAACGGGGCAGAGAGGCTGGTTGTCCGCTGCGCTCGCCTCCGCACCAGCTCCTGAGCCGGGAGGCGCGGGGCGCGGGGGCGTCGCCGTGGGGCTTGCGGAGGGGATCCTGGCCCCGGGGGAGTCGCTGAGGGGCTTGGGGAGGGGGTGTAGCGTCTCGAGGCGGGGTGCGTCGCTGAGAGACAGGGCAGGATCCCGGGAGGTGCTGGGGCAGAGGGGGCATCCCGGCCCGGGGGGAGTCGCTGAGAAACTTGGGCAGGGGGTCCTGGGTCCTCAGGCTGAGGAGACGACCCAGCCCAGGAGGCCTAGCTGGGGAGTTTGGCTAAGGGATCCCGGGAGTAGGTCCTGAGGCAAAGAGGGCGCCCGGCCCCGGGGGGCGTCACTGAGGGACTGGGGGGGAAGCCCCGGGTTCTGAGGCGGGGGACCGCCCCGGCCGGGGGGCGTCGCTGAGAGGCTGGGAGAAGGAGTCCCGGGAAGTAGGAGCTAGGTGGTTGGGCCCCCCCAGGCGGGCCGGCCCGCGTCGCCCCTCAGGCGAGCTCCGCGCAGGGCGGGCGCCGGGGCTCGCTCACTCACCGGGTCCGGGGCCGAGGCCGGGGCTGGGCGCGGGCCGGGCCGCCAGCGTGAGCGCGGCGGCGGAGAGCAGGGCGAGGCGGGCGGCGGGCGGCGCCATGGGCCGTCAGTGCGGGGCCCCGGGGCGCGGCCCGGGGGAGAGGGGGCAGCGCGGGGAGCCGGGGGCGGCCATGGGAGCGGGACGCGGGGCTCGGGCGTGGCCCCGCCCCGGCCCGCCCTCCCCAGCGCCGCCACCGCCCCGGCCGTGCGGGGCCCGCCCGGCTCAGCCCCGAGACCCGAGGGGCGGAGCCGACTGCGCACGCCCTCCCCTCCCGGTGCGCGCGCCGCGCCTGCCACTCACGCCCCAGGCTCCGCCCACACTCCCTTCCACACCTGGGCCCGCCCCCACGGGGCACGTTATTGGTCCGACCGAGGGGCGGGGCCAGCAGGTGAGGGGCGGGGTCCGGGGCTCCGCCTCCCAGTGCCCACGCGGAGCTTTGGCTAGGTTGGAGCAGGCCGGGCGCCCAGTGACCCTTGCTCCACCCTCACTCAGGTCGTGACCTACAGCGCGGGCTCAACCGCAGCGGTAATAATCAGAACAGCAGTTTGCAAACCGCTTTTCCCTGCTTGGCTCAACGTAGTAGTTTAAAAAAGAGCGCTCTGGAATCACTCTGTCCGGGTTCACATTCCACGCGGTCACCTGTAAGACCTTGAGCAGGTTTAAGAAAAAATAGCTCTCTTACCTCAGTTTCTTCATCTGTTAAATGGGGGCGTTGATAGCATACTCCCAAAGCAGTTGTACTAAATGAGGCAATGCATGGAAACTTTTACACGCGCACAGTAGGAGCTTAGTAAATATTGAGTTCCTTCTACCATCCCAGTTCTTGCAGCCACAAAGGAGGCAGCATATTGAACCCTGGTTCCGAATCCTATCGCACATCCTTTGTCAACTGGGGCAAGTTTCCTGCTCTGTCTGAGCTTCACTCATCTGCAAAATGGGAATAATACAAGGCCGTCACAAGATTAGATGAGATAGAAGAAAGTAAAGCGCCCAGCATAGAGTCCGGAAGTGGATGGGGCAATGAAGCTTTCTTACAGACTGGGGTACTGAGGCCCAGAGAGCGCGTGACTGAAACTCTCGGGCCCCCGCCCCCAAGGTCTTCCCCGGCTGCACTCTGGGTCTGTCCCGGGCCTCCCTCCTCCCCCGCACTCCCCCAGGCAGAGGAGGTTTTCCTTCTGCTCCCGCCTAAAGCACCGCGGCGACGCCCCTCGGGGCAGGTCTGGGCGGCGCGCCGGCCGCTTTCAAGTCCCTGGTCCCGGGCTTGCAAGTGCGGGCCTGTGCCCTGCGCGGCGGCGGGAGCTTCTGCCCTCCTGTGCAGACTCGCCGCACCCAGAGCGGGGCTGGGGCGGTCCCTGCCCTGCGGGCTCCGGGGCCCGCCTTAGGTACGCGGGCCCTTGCGCCCCCTCGCCCACTCCCAGGGTCTGCTTCCCCACAACCTGCTCCCCAGCTGTTTCCAGGACCGGGCCCCAAAGGTTCAGATACCTCCCACGAGGCCTCTCAATCTTGGTCCCTCTCCACCCACACGACCCAGAGCCACGGCAAGAAGAATCTTGTTCACTCATTGTTTTCACTGTCTCTTTCCTGAGCTCAGGGATCCTCTTGGGCTCCTTATTGGCTCAAGGGGACACCCCTCACCCAGTGCCCAACTCCCCCCCCCATCCTCCACATCTCACCTGGTGTCTCCAACTCACCCTCTCCTCTCTACCATCTTGGACCCTTTCCACCTCCAAAACCACCTTCCTCCAGCAGGACCTGAGAACTCTTCACCTGTAACATGCGTCCTTGAAGGTGCAGGCAGGAGGAGCACCTTGAAGGAGAATGAAATGAGAACAGCAGGTGAAAACATCAGCCCAAAGCAGACACTCAATAAAGGCGAACCTTCCTCCATTCAACAACTATTCAGTGAGGAACATACCCAGAGCACCAATAAGACAAGCTGGTCCCTTCCTTCTAGAAATAATATGAATTTCAGAGAGCAAAAAGTTCTACAGAGACAAGCAAATGATGATGACAGAGAATGGTCTGTGAATTGTTTTAAACAGAGTGCAGGGAAACATAGTAGCAAAGCAGGACACAGCTCTCCACAGTTTACAAGGTTCTTTGGCATCTCATCCTGGTTTCTGAGGAGGAAATAGGAAGGCGCAGACAAGAGGTTCAAAATAGGGTTTATGTGGCCAAGTCTGGGGATTTATGCCTCCTGATAGTAGCTTCAGCCTGTCCTGCCCCCCTGCAGGAAAACACTCCTGCTGAGTGGGTACCAGCCCCTCCCTTCGGTTGGTTCTCTTGGCCTTGTGTCCAACCAGAATCCAGAATGGGCTATGTAATTTGCAGGGCTGGGTGAGAAATTAAACTGGGGGTCCCTTGTTCAAAATGATTAAGAATTTTAAGATGGCTATGATGGAGCGTTAAACCAAGTGTGGGGCCCTTCGGACTTGGGGGACGTGACACAGGTTGCCCACCCCACGAAGCTGGCTTGTACAACAGAACTCAGATACAGTGTGCAAGCCCCTCTCCCGCTGGCTGCTCTAAGGAACATCCCTCTAGCCTTCCCTAGGCCTCCCTCCCCTCTCTGCTAGCTTAAAGCCCAGCACAGGAAACAGTGCACAGAGGCTAAAAATATAGCCTAGTGGGTCTAGGTCAGGGCACTTAACAGCTCAAGGTCTTTGCTCAGTTACGTGGTCCCGGCCCCTGGCAAGAAGAAGCCTAAGATATTCATTTCAATGCTTCACATGCCTCAGTCGCTTAGCGGATTTATTTCATGGAGAGAGTGAGGACATTGACTGCAGCCCCTGGGCCTCCAGGAAAATGTTGGTGTCTGTCTGTTTGCCTACTTAATGCTCTGCAGTCAAGCCCTTCAATTCCTCTGAGGGCAGCAGGATTGGCCAAGAAGCTGGGAGAGCTCAGCTGGTGGAGTTTAGGGGATCCTGGTATCTTTGAAACTCCCGCTGGAATAATTTCTGCTCAAAAGGCACCATGTTGTGGAGAGAGCCCTGGGTAAGGAGCCCGATTCTAATAACAACGAGAGCAAACATTTACTGAGGACGTTGCTAAACTCTAGGCAGGGTATGGTGCTTGCCGTCACACTTCACACAATGCTTCCAGTAGCCCTAGGAGAAAGGCACCCTCACCACCTCCCTCATACGGAGAGGTTGAATGGCTTGCCCAAAGGTCACATAGTGGCGGAGCTGGGCTTTGAACCCAGGCGGTGGGACTCCAGGACTAGATTCCTACATTGGTGAATTGCCTACTTGTCCTTCTGGGATTCTGGCAACAAATACTTACCGAGTGGTCCAGGGGCACGATTAGGGTGAGGCAAGTGAGGCATTCACATCGGGTACACAACTTTAAGGGGCCCAAAAAACTCAGTAATCAAGATAAATAAATAAATATTATTTAATAAGTTGTAAAATATACTAAATGTATTTCATAAACATTATTTCAATGCAATATCTTTAAGAAGATAAATTAGTGCCCTCCCAAAATTCATGCTGCACGAAATATCAAGAATCTTTAGCCTCTGGCTCGGCTCAGCACTGTACTGTTACCGATCCTGTCTCAGATTTCTGAGTCAGAAAGCTAATGATGGGAAACTCAAGAGAAGTAATGGTTTGCTTGTTCTGATGGGGATAAGGGAAACGAAGGAATTTCGTTTTGAACGTAATCAATCAGAGGCATCCAGGTGGCCCCATCAGAGAACTGAGTCCGGTGGGAAGGGGTGCCAGGGTGAGCAGGGCACCCTTATTTCACATACTTGGCCCATGATAGGTGCGCGTTCAGCACATGTGGTTTAAATCACTGGTCCTCTGAGTTTGCATCACGGTTCAGGAATCTTCTCAAATTCTCTCATCCAAAGTTTTTCTCTTCTTTCCTAAACCTTCTACATCACAAACCTCAGATACGTTCCCACGTGGGTGTGGAAGTTTACTGCTTGGGTATTAAAATAAAAACATCTTCCGAGGAAATTAGAAACAACTAAATTCCACTAGAATTTGGGGATGGGGCATGAAGGGGGAAGACGAGAATAATTATGAATTGGCTCAATTTCCTCGTTATCAACGGACCTTCCAGAAGGAGAATGGGAGCAAAGAGGAATCAAAGAGAAGAAAGGTAGTAGTCAAGGAAAGAAAGAAGAAGAAAGATTATAGGAGCTAAAAATATGGTGAGGAAAGCTTGGCCAGGCATCAAAGAAGGGCAGATGTGTTTCCAAATAGAAGTGGTGGTTTAGATATGTCAGGAAGTACTGCTCCAAACGATCGGTGGAAAATAAAGGCTATTTAGACTGAGCTCAGCGGAATAAAAAGGTTCATTGGAGAATCAAACTGAGGAATAGTCCTTTCAACTACACCGAAGCCCTGCTGCCTCAACCCCAGGTTCTCTGGACCAAGTGTTGGCACTAATGGTGGAAACTCTTGCCATAGTCTCGGGACCCTGGACCAAATAGAGTCTTTCCATCTTGACTTTATAATTCTGAACAATCTCTGTTAAAGACCAGTCACTTTCCTTAGTATATCCTCAGGTACCCTCTTTCCTTGCCATCTCAGGAAGCACGAGATATTCCGGGCAACTCCCACAACCAGGGGGAAATGTAGCTCCTGTAAATATAGCACTTCTGTGAGGTTGAGGTATCTGACAAATGTTTAGTGAAGGTGGATCCTGGGAAGAGAAATGTCATGCTACCCAAGTCAGATCAGAATCATTCCCCACTTCAAGAGGCTCATTGCTTGGCCTCATGAAGGACCCGAGATGAGGTTCATATCAAATGTTGAGTTATGTCACTCATACCGCGGGCAACAGGGGCTCAAGAAAGGGTCAGCTGAGCGAATGGGCCACAGTAATAATATTAACAAGAACATTTATTGAGGCTTCCTATGTGCCAGGAGCCATACCGAGGGCCTCCCATGCTTTGTCCCATTTCATCCTCACAGTGATCCTGGGGTTCGCACTGTTACTATCCCCATTTCACAGATGAGGAGAGTAAGGTTCAGAGATGTGAATTCACTTGCCCATCGAGAAATGGATCTGGGATGTCAACTCGGGCAGACCACCTCGTGAGCCCAGAGAAGATCTCATGTCAAGGATAGGACTAGAACTGGGCCCAGGGGTGGTATGTGGATGGGCTGACCAGATGAGAGGCAAAGCATCACAGTGATAGCTCCGAGTGGTGAAGAGCAAGGGTGGTGTAGACCTTGGTTGAGACCAGCCTTTGTTGGTTACTAGGCTTTGGGATCTGGGGCATGGTTCTCGAGCAGCTTGTGCCTCAGTTTCTTCATCTGTAAAGTAGGGCTGGTGACAGTGCCCAAACTCGTAAGACTGTTGGTGGCATTTCATGAGATGATGCTTGGGAAGTGCCTGGAACAGTGCCTGGCTTATGGCAAGCATTTGATAAATTCAGATTTTACTGATGTAGGAGGAATAATAGCACAAGCCACGTTACCCTGGGTCAGTTCTAAGGAGCATGGGGGTTACCTACTGGGAGTGAGTTACACTGCAGGGGGAGGAGGCAGATTTTGATTGAAGTTAAGAGTGTGAACAGCTCTGTGCCGGAAGAGGGAGATTCAGCACGTTCCTCAGAGTCTGAGTGGTGTCACCTGGCCAGGCATTGAGTAAAGGCCTAGGAAAGTAAATACAACAGATGAGTATCTGGAAAGAGGAGGTGTGGGAAGGCCAGCCTCGAGAGGAGAAACAGAAGAGCTACTCCCAGGATTCCTTTCTTGCCCGGGAGTTCCCTTCTGTCCCTGCCAACACAGGGCAAAGGCAGACAGTGGCCCAAGAGCCTGGTGCTGCCCCTCCGGGATTCACCAGCTTTGAAAGGATGCTTGCCTGCCCAATCTCCAGACATGCGCAAAGCCTTCCCAGAGACAAACCCTTTTCCAGCACCCTGCTCTAAAACTGACCCACCTCTCGGGAGGTGAGGCCAGGGCTCCCCACTGAATGGGCCCCATTGTCCTCCCAAGCGTCTGTGGGTCCAGATGCCTTTGGCCTGGGGGTGGTTCCACCGCGGCGCGGTGCGGTCTGCCTGCAGACTTTGATTCACTCCTGGGACAACACTCAGAAAAATCAAACAGGCAACACATACAATTCCAGGAGCTCCTGCCAGCCTCATACT
This sequence comes from Halichoerus grypus, assembly GCF_964656455.1. Classification (NCBI taxonomy): domain Eukaryota; kingdom Metazoa; phylum Chordata; class Mammalia; order Carnivora; family Phocidae; genus Halichoerus; species Halichoerus grypus. Next base: position 73,729,716 of record NC_135724.1, read on the forward strand.
CTGTTTTTCCATCACTCCCCTCTCCTCCCCCTCAGGAGGGAGCCTCCTTTGGCATTTTGTGTATAAAAACTCAAAACCACCAACAGGACAAGCACCTGATAAGGAGCGAGGCATTGCCCAAGAGTTACCAGGAAGAAGCGTCTTTGTTCCTGTTTCAAGCCCTTGACACTGCTAACAGCTCTAATTACTGAATTTGCCATGGGATGTAAAATAAAACCGCATTCCAGAAACCATGTAGTCTCCCGGGGAGAGACATGTAGGGAGAGGTGCCCAGGGCGGCAGGAACGTGTTCTTTCATTTCTGGTCCCTAACCTTGGCAGCTATTCTGAGAATGTAACAGTACCTTCTTTATGTGCACGGACGGAGAAGGCCACTTTTGCACATGTAAGGATCTATCTCACTACCTGCATCCACAACCACAGTCTGCATCTTTGACTCCCGTTGCGTGCAAAGCAATGCTTCTTAAGAACGTTAGGACCTTCCTAATTCACCCAAGCCCTTCTGGAGGGAAATGAGCGCTTCGCCAGCTCCTGAGGCTGCAAGCACAACAAAATAGAACTTCTTCCAGCCTAATTTAACTATAAAATCTGATGATGTAACACCCACCCACCCCCACATCACAAACCAAAGTGACATCACAAATACTAGAGATCATGGTTCAAAACTGCCTGCGTGTGAGCCAAAAATCTAAACAAACTGCAATTTGCTCATACATGACTGAGGCAGAGAAAGACAGGTGACTAGAAATATTAAAACAAACCAAAGCAAAACAACAGCAACAATCAAAAAAAGCAAAAGAGAAAAAGGGAAAAGGAAATACATATTTCTTCCCCCTACTAAGCTAGCTAAAATAAAATTTAAGGCAACCGAAATAATGGTAAGGTGATTTTATTTTTTTTATAGATGACATTTCTTAGAAGGCCAGGTCTCTTTAAGTGTGTGATTCTAATTCTATCCAAATTGTTCTCTTGTTCTCGGCTGGTCCCAGGAAACGGAGGTCTGCATCACTTACGTTGAGCTTTTGCCTTTATGGGCCCCAGTATTTCCCTGTTGAGCAGCCTTTCTTGGCTCATGGTGGTCTGGTTAGAAAGTGTGTTCAGGGTTTGGCAGAACTTCACGTGGTGTCATTTCTGTCTTGCAGCCTGGTCGAGGGGTGACTAGAGCTCCTATAGGAATCACAAATGATCCCATCCCCATTCCTTTCCTGCCACGGGTCCCTAAGCCTTGCAGCAGACAGGAATTGTCTTTGATTCCTTGTAAATGCTCCCCAAACCTCTGCTTCCAGCCCAAGCATTGCTGTGTGCTTTGAGAGCCTGAATATCATCGTGACCTTGTTTCCTCACTTGGTACAAGATGCTCTGGTGAGCAGGAGAGCGGATGGATAGATTTCTGAGAGCTGCATAGAAGGAATGATGTGTAAAACATTGTTTGTATTAGGCCTTCTAGTCTCTGCTTGAGAACTGATCTCTTTTTTTTTATTCCTTTTTCTCCCCTTGTAATTCTAGCATCCCATCTATGTGAGACGAGACCCCAGCATCCCCACCTATGGGCTCCGTCAGTCTATCTTGCTGAACACCAGGCTTCAGGACTGCTATGTGGACTCAAGGACCCTCACCAACATCTGGACGGCCAGGATGTGTGCAAAGCAGAACATCAATACCCCAGCACCCAGGACCACCTCTTCTTGGGAAGTTGTAAAGGATCCCTTAGTCGCCAGTTCGTTCTCCCTGATTAAGCTGGTGCTCAGGCGACAACTGAAGGATAAATGTTGCCCAGGACCAAGCAGGTTTGGAGAAGCAAAGCCCTCGAAGAGATTAAAGTCCAAGGACAATTTGGCAATAAGAGCCACGCCGCGGGGCAGGATAAGAAACTCCATTGGTTCCAAGGGCAGACGGCCAGTGGGGCAGCGCCCCGGCTCACCGAGGCTCAGGAAGCCGGCAGGAGGCATCAAGGTACCGGGGTGGAGAAAACCTGATGGAGTGGGGACAGGGCAATGTAAGTGCGGGAACACTTAACGCTTAAGAGATTTATACGGGGGGAAGGAAACCCTAAAGTTAAAGACAGGATTGTGGAGGTGGGGCTGGGGGCAGCGGCATGATGTAATGGAGAGAGTACCCGATCTGGGCTCGCGCCGTTTACACTCTGCCTAGTTCTCCAGGAGGATGGAGTGGCTTTCATAAACACTTGACGTGAAGGGAAAATAAGGGTGGGAAAGGCCCGGAGATGGGCGGTGCCTTAGGCACACACACCCAAACACCGGAGGTGAGCCTTAGATCTTGCCATGAACTTCCACCTGGGGAACCTGACGTCCGGAGAGGTCCAGCACTCCACGGGGCCGGCAGAGCTCAGAGTGCCCCCTGGAGCTAGGCTGTCCTGCTCCAAGTCCCGGCTCTCACTGTAACTGAGGACAACCGTGGGCTTAGCCTCTTCGCTCTCTGTCATCTACAAAATGGGGAAAACGGCCTCACCCCCATAGGGTTTCATGAGGGTTGAGTTAATACAATACACAAGGTGTTTGAACAGAACCTGGCGCAGAGGAAATGCCTAAGATCCTTCGTGGCATTCAGTAGAGGACACTGTGGTTAAGAACCTTCTCACCGTGCCGACTTGGGCCAAACAAATCCAGTTACCTTGCCTTTAAAACGGTCTCCTGCTGGCGCACGTGGGTGGCTCAGTTGGTTAAGCGACTGCCTTCGGCTCAGGTCATGATCCCGGAGTCCCGGGATCGAGTCCCGCGTCGGGCTCCCTGCTCGGCGGGGAGCCTGCTTCTCCCTCTGACCCTCCCCCCACATGTACTCTCTCTCTCATTCTCGCTCTCTCAAATAAATAAATAAATAAACCTTAAAAAACAAAACAAAACAAAAAAAACGGTCTCCTGCTGACCTTACAGGGTTATGGGGAATATATGAAGGAATTCAGGGAACCAGAACACGCTAGACAAATGGCGGTGGTGGCTGGAACCAAGACACTGGGACATAAATCCCAGATAATTATTCGGAGCTCCCTTCTCAAGTTTTAGCTTTGACTTCTCTGCTTTCTTCCTGGCTAGAGTAAAGAAAGTTCAAAGGAGAAAAAAGTAACCGTCTGCCAAGATCTTGAGAGCAGATATGCTGAACACGTGGCTGCCACCCAAGCACGACCCGGGGACACTGGGACAGCGGCCTGGAAGGGCCAAGCGTTGCTTCCCGAAGCCAGAAAGAGACAGCACTTGTCGGAGGACAAGCTAACCATCCACGGCCTCCCCGCAGAGGGTTACAGGGCTCTGTACCACTCGGTGGTCGAGCCAATGCTGTGGAATCCTTCCGGGACCCCCAAGAGGTACAGCTTGGAGCTGGGCAAGGCCATCAAACAAAAGCTCTGGGGGGCTCTGTACAGCCGGGCTGCCACTCCTCAAGGGGCCCAGGACCCACTGCCTGGCCGGAAGCAGCTGGGGGTCCACGAGGAGCCTGTGCCCAAGAAATGGCCCAAATTAAAGAGTGAGAAATAGGAACGGGAGCTCACGGGGTTAGGATATTCTCTGCTAGATGTCTGAAAAATAAACACCACTTTGCACCTTCCACATAATCTCGGAGTGCTTTACAAATTAGTAACTGCCTCCCTGGGAAGTAAGACAAATGGGTACGAGATTCATTTCATACCGGTGGCCCTTCTCCACTCTCATGATTAGGTCATGTCAAGGGCTAGATGCTTGGGGCTCTTTTCCCTACGAGCCCCTTTCCTTAATAGGGGTTTGAGGGTCTCTCGGTCTTCCAAGGCAGGAAAAAGCCAGGCAGACGAAGTCAACGGCCCATGTTCCTCATTTTTAAAAAAGCGGACTATTGTTTCCCTCACAGCCTCCACATAGGGCTGAGCAGAAAAGCCACTACCGTCTCAAGGACATAATCCCACCCGTTCTCTATCAGACGCTCTCTCAGGATAGCACCCCAGGCCCCAACAACACGAACTCTACTTTACCAGGGGAGGACATCCTCCAGACGCTTACGCGAACAAGGCGGAAGACTTAAAGGCACTTCGTCGTGCAAACCTCTCCTTGGTGGGATCTGTAGACCTTTACCAAACAGAGCAATGACAACATGTAACACATACTTGATAAAATTGTATTTTTTTTTTTTTTTACAGTCATTTGTACAATTTGTTACAAAACCATAGAAGACTACAACTTGTTTGAAATCATTTTTGGTCGGCAAATATGTAAAATCTGTGTGCAATTATCATGTATTTACAGGGCCTCATGTTAGTCATTTTCAATGATTATTCCAACAATGTCACACTCTCAACATAAGACATGGCTTAAGATAAATATATTAGTAAATAAATATTCTGAGAACATATTTCCATAAATGAAATGTGCTGCTATACACATACAGAATATACATAAGTTGTTTTCTAGCCTTTAAAACATTTAAAAAAATGGTAATGTTGGAGAAGGAGCCCTTAGACCATTTTATTACAAAATCTTTACAGCAAAGTCTTTACAAAATATCTTTTAAGTGCTATGGGAGAAATTAAAAAAAAAAAAAACATTTCAAAATAGTGTCTTGTTAGACCAACACAATAGTTTATATAAAGAATAGAAAAAGGCAGGTCTGTTTAAAAAATAATACTCTGATTAGTAATTATTTTTTAGACCTCATTTTAAAAGCATTAGTCCTGCATGAGCTTTGAGTAGAAACTAGCAGCACATAAGGGGGGGTCTGAGTGGTGGGACAGCAGATCGGGCTTTATAAAATGGCTTGGGTTTCAAGAGAGGTGGGAGAGATTGAGAGTCAGAGCCAGCATAAAGAGGTACCTTGTTGATCAGAACTCCCAAACCCCCATTTTTTAACTGGTTCCAGTACTCTTCAGTTTACATGGCTATCCCATACCCAGGGCTGGGCCATGGGACCGGGCCTAACAGTCACACTCCGGCTTGGGGGGTGGGGTGGGGTGGTGATTCTCAATGGAAAATGTGATGCTCCCAGTTTCCAAGGCTATAAGACCCCAACAGACCACTGAGAGGCCCCCGACAAAGGTACTGGTCCTCATTACCAGAGTCTTACAGCTTCAAAGAAGACATTTCTTTTGACTTGAACGGCGAGGCAAGAATATAGCTGGTTACTATATTCTGGTGACCTCCCTGTCTGGTGGGCCAACAGAAATTTAAGACAATGGCTGATATTTAAAGTTTTAACATTTTCATTTTTCTGCTTCTACTGCCCTGTAAACTACAAAAATGTGTTTCTTTTGCCATCTGTAATTATTGCTCTTTCAAATGAAAATTGGACACATTTATTTTAATAAGCCCCGTGGAAGCCACATTATCTACTCATCTATTTATTGCTTAAGGCCGTTGAGGAGTAGTTTCCCAGACCAGGCTAAAGAAAGCCACTTTGGGGGTATGGTTTCAGGCAAAGGAGAGAGAATACGCACTCAAAGGCATTAAAAACAAAGCAAAACAAAAAAAAAAAACACAAAACCACAAACAACAAAAATCTCAACAATGAGAAGCTGCTTTTTTTGCAGTTTATGTTAGAAGCCACCCCCGCCCCCCGCACCCCTTCCCTAAAACCACGTAATGCAAGCTGTTGTCCTCAGCAGCTGCTACTCCTGGCCCGAGAAATAAAGGCGGCCCGGATCACATGTCGACAGCTTAGACGCTTCTCACACCCTCGCCAACAGGTGTGCTGGGCATAGACCCGGGGGGAGCAGCCCCCAGGGACGGTACCTCAGAGGCTGGAGGACAAATCTCACCGCACTGAGTTCCTAAATGGCAAATGGCTCGATCGTTTCATGCTGGAATTTCTTTCAAAGCCTGGCTAGAAGTAGGTATATTTCCTCATCATAGACTGGGTTAAAAAGAAAAAAAAAAAAAAAAGCAAAAAGGATTGGGATACAGTGCGATTCTCAGTCAAAAATATTCTCGTGTGGACCCTGGCCTGACTGGAGAGGGGTCATCACTGTCTTTGATGGCAACCCTGGGCGGTCTCTATTTCCCCACTATACGGGGCGGGGGGGAGGGGGCAAGGTGGTGAGGTTCCTGTTCTGCAAATGAGCATTTCAGATGACAATAAATGAGTAAGATGAGTAAAAGTGACCAGAGGAGTTAGTCAACACAAGGGCTAATGGGTTTATTTTCTTCTTAAAAAAACAAAAACAAAAACAAAACTTTCTTAAGAACAAGAAGTACATTGGACAAAAAGGATGACAATCCCTGATCTGAAATAGCTTTAAATAGATTCTCCCTTTTACAATGGAAACATCTTTTTAAAAAATGGTTTGGGTTTTAAAACTCTCCCTCCCTCTTGGAAACAAGAACAGCAAAAGGCTGGAAAAATATACAAAAGCCTACCCTTTGGGGCTAAACTATCTGATAGTCTCTTTCTCTGTCTCATGGAGAATCAATACGTAATAGTGCATTAGGTAGAAAGGATAGTAGACGTTTGCAGGCGAGATGAGCAACTTCAGCCATGAGGCAGAGGGCTGAATAACCCTGAAGCGGTGCTTCCAGAGGGAAATGGGATGGGAAATGTATCATTCAGACGGAGCTCGGTGCTGACCCTGTGGGGTCCCCAGGAAGGCAGCCCAAGGACACCGGCTGCGCCCACACGGACCCATGGGCACAGGTGCGCTCTAGCGCCCTCTGTCCCTTCTCTGGGTTATGAGAGCACTT